>NC_052155.1:137986166-138635959 GCF_902713615.1 Scyliorhinus canicula | reverse complement strand
ACTGGCAGCGGCATCATCAAAACGTCCAAATATAGTTGTTGCTGCATTGGATTTTCCTGACCATCTGGTCTCACCAATTAGCTTTAATCGTTTCATTTTTTCTTGTCCTAGATGTTTTCCAACAACTTCTATCCATACAGCCATTCTCTTGTATGATGCTTTCACAAAAGTTGCAATATTCCGGAGCAAATTGAAAAAAGAAACTGCAGGCACACAACATTTTGTTGTTTCAGTTATCACCAAATTCAAGACATGGGCGTAGCACCATATATGAACATGTTGATCAGCCAAATCAGAAATTTTACTTTATAAACCATTATACTGGCCATGGTAGCTTGCAGCACCATCTGTGCTATCAGATAAACATTTTTGGGGGTCAATTTTAAGATGCTGTAATGTTTCAATCAATAGATCAAAAAGTCCCTGTCCTGTACCATCATTACTTGGCACAACTGAAAGTAGTCGCTCACAGATAATACCTTTAAGCACATACCGAATAATAATGCTAAACTGATCGATGGATGAATTATCTTGTGTTGAATCAACCTGAATAGAATAATATTTTGCTTGAGAAACTTCATGACTAATTCTTTCTTGTATCATATTCTTCATAATTTTGATTAACATGTTTATAGTTGTTTTACTCAGGCATGTAACAAGTCCACCACGGCCTTTACTTTGAGCCTTTCCTTGTTGCTCTAATCGTTTGATTCTTTGTTTAGACTTGTTTTGCACTGCAGAAACGTGAGCTGCCATAATGGGGTCATATTTTGTCATCAACTGCACTGTAGCTAAAAAATTGCCATGATTCAGAACCTCATTATCTAGAGTGTAGGCCGATTCATTTCTGTGACCTTGAAAAGGAAATGCTTGTTTGCCTAACGTCTTTATGATGTCTATAATCCCCATGACAATACGTCTCTGCTTCAATACTTCTTCTTTCCTTTTAATTAGTGATGCTGCAAAAAATTTATCTAAGGTGCCATCATTAACCACACTGATATATTGCTGAGCATTTCTGACATGTGTTGTTGTCGATTCATGTAAAGTCAAGCTCTGGCTAATACGCCTGTACAAGCCACGTACAAAGGGTGATGGACTACAAGTGTTGGGAAACTCAAAGGCTAAGCAGTATGAACAATATAAGCATCTATTTTCTTTGTTATATGTTAGCCATTTTCTTGGGACTGAGTCATTCATAATTTTCCTCTCATACAAACGAGCATCAAATGGCAGATCATCAAGTGGCTGAAGTGGATGTTCAGCAAAAAACTGTTTTAGCTTTGCTCGTGATGGATATTGGAAGATTCCAGTAATTGATCTTTCATTTTCTTGCGTAGGTTCATTTACAGGATGTGCTTCAGAAACCAAGTCATTTATGCTTGAAGGAATATCTGATTCCCTGTCACTAGTTGAAGATATGTGTTCAGATGTTGCAACTACAGGCAGTACAGATACCGGAACAAGGAAGCCAGAATAAATATTGGGCCTGGGTTGATTAGTAATGGATGCACTTGTATTTGTCTCTACATTCAAAGTAGCTCTTCTCTGTTCTTGTAACTCGCATGTCATTGCATCATCACCATGAGCATTGTTTCTTGCTTCTTGATTATTTGTTGCAGAACTGGATATTGATGTGGATTGTGCTTGTGTTATTATAAACTCTGTAATAGGCCTGCATCGCTTGGCTGATTCCTTCCTTTCTGCTTCTTTTTGTTCTTTGCGTTTTAGTGACCCAGATTTATGCTTTTTCTTTTCCATGCTGGTAGGGGTAATATTCCTGAAATAAAAACGTAATTAAAAATAGCCCACATTGAGAAAAATGAATATTGATGATTGCAAGAATAACTTGAAGGAATGAAATGATAAAGCCCTACTTTTTTTTTTTTTTTTTGTTTTTTTTTAAATTTAGATTACCCAATTATTTTTTCCAATTAAGGGGCAATTTAGCGTGGCCAATCCACCTACTCTGCACATTTTTTTTTTTTTTTGGGTTGTGGGGGCGAAACCCACGCATACACGGGGAGAATGTGCAAACTCCACACGGACAGTGACCCAGAGCCGGGATCGAACCTGGGACCTCAGCGCCGTGAGGCGGTTGTGCTAACCACTAGGCCACCGTGCTGCCCATAAAGCCCTACTTGATAAAAAATATAAAATAACTTACTTACACTTCAATAGGCTATGTTCATTAGTCAATACTACTGTGGCCTATGCAGCTTCAGAAGAGGAGACAATCCACTGACCAGTGTTCACACCAGAAAGCAACTGAGACAACTGTTGAAACTTAGAAGTTTGGTCCGACTATAGTAAGACATTAAGAATGGTCCCACGACCAAAGTTAACATGTCCAGTTTGATGCCAGTGTAGTGTTACAAGTCGCAACCCTTTGAGTTTACCAATCATGGCTTATCACTTCAATATCTTTGACCTCATGATTCACGGTCAAAGGTACCGCTTCTCCTTTTCGGTGACCTCATGAACCTCTGTACTGCTTGATATCCTTTCAAGTTGCCGACCATCTCAAATCACGAACTGTAACTTTATCTTTAAATTCACACACTCTTGCTGAAAACGTGGTGTCCGACCGGGTGAACCAGCCCCCCCCCCCCCCCCCCCCCCGCCCCACTCCTCGTTTAACACTGCTTCGTTCCTTCATACACTGAGTGATTATTTGTTTGTTTCTTTATTGCATTTTTATTTGGTATTGCTCTTTTTAAAAACAATTATATTTTATTAAGTTAGAATACAAATCTCAGGAAAGAAGTTGGAGATTTATTTATCTAATTAATTATAATTTTTAAGGGCCCTAAAGTCTGCTTTATTTCCTGGTCTACCAAAACCATTGATACTAACGTGAACTCTGGTTGTTCACTTCCCTCAGAAGAATCACTGTGACATCCTTGACCTTTGTCATATCTATGGCCACAGCATGTCATGTCTGTTCCCCTAACTAACAAATCCCTATTTCAACTGCTCTCCTCACCTTTAAGTTCTCCTCCAATTCACCTACCCTGCACATTTTATTTGGGTTGTGGGGGTGAGACCCACGCAGAAGAGATTAAATGACAAAGGGTGATGTGACCATCAATTCACAAGACACGTGATTGGAAGTGAACAGTGGTTTTAATAGTCTTACAACTGAGCCTCCCTGCGACGAGGTAAACTGGCAGCAGGCTCACGACTGCAGATCTTTATACTTCCGGTTAGTGGGAGGAGCCATGGGCGGAGCCCAGTACAAACTCCTCATCTCCCCCTATGGGCAGAGCCACGCAACGGCTCGTATACAGAGCTCACAAGGGCACAATACATATGATACAACACCGTGTGAATTACTAGGTTTATAATTCACCACATTCATCCCCTGTAAAAAAAATCAAGACCGCCGGGGGTGATGGGTCTACAAATTGAGCTGGTCCGGCGACTGAGTCACCCTTTGGGATCGGCGAAGCGCCGGGGTTGCAGCCTCTTTTGGTGGCTGGGTGGTGGCGGTCGGTGAGGGTACGATGGTGGACTCCGGGGGCGATTCGGTCCGAGCTTCGTACCCGACTGGTTTGGCTGGCGATGGGTGCGCCGGAAACCCATAGGCGCGGAGCACGGGCAGTGAACCTGTAGGTGCGGGGGCGCAGGGCACGGAGGGTTGTGCGGGGCGTAATGCGAGGGGCACCTCGGCGGTAGTAGTGGTGGGATTGGATCCTGCAGGCGCCAGGTCCCAGAGGGAAACAGTGTCCTGACGGCCGTCAGGGTATTCGATGAAGGCGTATTGGGGGTTCGAGTGGAGTAGGAGCACTCTCTCTACGAGTGAGTCAGTTTTGTGTGCCCGGACGTGCTTCTGGAGGAGAATGGGCCCGATGTCTTCAACCATGCTGGGAGCGAAACCCTCGTGGTAGTGCCCCTAGAAAAATCAAATAGCCGTTCGTGAGGGGTCTGGTTGGTGCTGTACATAGGAGGGACCTAATAGCATGGAGCGCGTCGTGGAGCGACCTCCAATGGGAGGTCGGGATATTCCAGGACTGGAGGATCAGTAGGACCGTCTTCCAGACCGTTGCGTTCTCCCTCTCCACCTGCCCGTTCCCCCTGGGGTTATAGCTGGGAGTCCTGCTCGAGGCGATGCCCTTGTCGAGCAGGTACTGACGCAGTTCGTCGCTCATAAAGGACGAACCCCTGTCACTGTGTACTTAGCTGGGGAAACCGAACAGGGTGAAGACACTGTGCAGGGCTCTGATGACTGTGTGGGAGGTCATATCGGGGCACGGGATAGCAAAGGGGAAGCGGGAGAACTCGTCGATGACGTTCAGGAAGTACACATTCCGATTGGTTGAGGGGAGTGGCCCTTTGAAATCAATGCTTAGGCATTCAAAGGGCCAGCGGGTCTTTACCAGGTGGGCCCTGTCTGGTCTATAGAAGTGCAGTTTGCACTCCGCGCAGATCGGGCAATCCCTGGTTACGGCTTTTACCTCCTCGGTGGAGAAAGGCAGATTTCGGGTCTTGACGTAGTGGGTGAGCCGGGTGAACCCCAGGTGGCAGAGATCATTGTGGATAGCTTTCAGATGGTCATCTTGCGCGCTGGCACACGTGCCGCGGGACAGGACATCTGGGGGCTCGTTGAGCTTCCCCGGTCGATATATAATATCGTACTTGTAGGTGGAGAGTTCGATCCTCCACCGTAGGATCTTATCATTTTAAATTTTGCCCCATTGTGAGTTGTCAAACATGAAGGCAACTGATCTTTGGTCGGTGATGAGGGTAAACCTCCTACCTGCGAGGTAGTGCCTCCAGTGACATATAGCTTCCACGATGGCTTGTGCTTCCTTTTCGACTGAGCAGTGTCGAAGTTCCGAAGCGGAGAGGGTTCGGGAGAAAAAGGCGACTGGTCTCCCTGCCTGATTCAGTGTGGCTGCGAGAGTGACCTCTGAGGCATCGCTCTCCACCTGAAAAGCGGACGGATTCATCCACCGCCCACATGGCCGCTTTGGCGATGTCCTCCTTGATGCATGTGAAGGCCTGGCGAGCCTCATCTGACAGAGGATGGAGTGTGGCCTGAAAGAGTGGGCGGGCTTTGTCCGCATACTGAGGGACCCACTGGGCATAATACGAGAAAAATCCCAGGCACCTTTTGAGGGCCCTGGGACAATGTGGGAGAGCGAGTTGTAAGAGGGGGCACCTAAGGTCCGGGTCGGGGCCCAGGACTCCGTTTTCCACGACATAGCCGAGGATGGCTAGCCTGGGCGTGCGGAAAATGCATTTCTCCGTGTGATACGTGAGGTTGAGTTTCTGGGCAGTCTGGAGAAATTGATGGAGGTTGGCGTTGTGGTCCTGCTGGTCATAGCCGCAGATGGTGACGTTGTCCAAGTACGAAAACGTGGCCCGCAGCCCGTACTGGTCCACCATTCGGTCCATTGCTCATTGGAACATCGAGACCCCGTTCGTGACGCCAAAGGGAACCCGGAGGAAATGGAAGAGGCGGCCATCAGCCTCGAACGGCATGTAGTGGCAGTCCTCTGGGCGGATTGGGAGCTGGTGGTATGTAGACTTCAGATCCACCGTTGAGAAAATGCGATACTGGCCGTTCTGATTCACCATGTCTGCAATCCTGGGGAGGGGGTACTCATCAAGGAGTGTGAACCGATTAATGGTCTGGCTATAATCCACTACCATTCGGAATTTTTCCACGGTCTTGACGACCACCACCTGAGCTCTCCAGGGGCTATTACTGGCCTCTATGATCCCCTCACGGAGGAGCCTATGGACCTCGGTTCTGATAAACACCCTGTCCTGCAGGCTGTACCGCCTGCTGCGAGTGGCTACAGGTTTGCAGTCCGGAGTGAGATTGGCAAAGAGTGGAGGGGGTTCGATTTTTATCGTCGCTAGACTGCAGATAGTGAGTGGGGGTAGGGGCCCGCCGAAGCTGAGTGTGAGGCTTTTGAGGTTGCACTGGAAGTCGAGTCCCAGTAAGAGTGTGGCGCAGAGTTCGGGGAGTACGTATAGCTGGAAGTTCGAGTAGCTGGCGCCCTGAATCGTTAGGGTCGCGACGGTGCGTCCTTGGAGGTGAAAAGAGTGTGAGCCCGAAGCGAGAGAGATCGTTTGCCGTGCAGGGAAAATAGGGAGCGAACAGCGTCTTACCAGATCTGGGTGTACGAAGCTCAAAGAGGCACGGTGTACTGTACCCGTTGATTTTAACGGTCATCATCAAGTTGCGGAGGTGTTTCGGACGCGACTGGTCCAACGTGACCGCGCTGAGTTGCGGGTAGTCGGTGGCTCGATCAGCTGTGCTGGAGTGACCCCGTGA
This sequence comes from Scyliorhinus canicula, assembly GCF_902713615.1. Taxonomy (NCBI): domain Eukaryota; kingdom Metazoa; phylum Chordata; class Chondrichthyes; order Carcharhiniformes; family Scyliorhinidae; genus Scyliorhinus; species Scyliorhinus canicula. The sequence continues at coordinate 138,629,670 of NC_052155.1, read as the reverse complement.
TGACTGTCCGCTGAGGTCATAGTCTTCGAGGTGAGTTTCAGAATTTGAAGAGGAGCCATGGGCGGAGCCAAGTGTGGAGCCCAGTACAAACTCCTCATCTCCCCTTATGGGCAGAGCCGCACAACGGCTCGTATACCGAGCCCACAAGGACACAATACATATAATGGAACACAGTGTGAATTACTAGGTTTATAATTCACCAGTTACAAAATTCAAATCCTGGACTTCTGTGACTAGCACTATCCTGGGAGTGTCCTCAGCAGAAGGATTGTAACTCAGGGTGGGAACTCAAGGTATCAAGCACAAATTTAAAAAATCTAATTTATCATTTCCTGGTTTGACAAGTCATACAGACAAGTCATACAGTCAACAAATTACAGCTTTTTAGGTATCAAATGTAGCCGAGTTTCAGTGTTGTAATGTTTTGGCAGCAGACTTTGCTTAATATCTTGTCACATCCACCACTCGTGGATAGGAACAGGTTCTGCAAGCGCCAACTTGCTTCAGAATAAGCAGATTGGGTCATGGTTGAATTACAACCCAAATCCAGTACTGGGAATTTATCATTTAATCCCTCACCTCCAAAGTAGAAATGGTGGCCTTTTAGACTATTGAGTGGGATTTTCTGGTCCCACTGAAGGTGACCACCTCCCCTTCTCCCCACGACAGGTTTCCCAGCAACGAGAAAGCCAAGCCATGCAAAAACAGCATAGCCATTGGCTGAACTGGAAGATCACACAACCGGCCAATGGCGAGCCACCTCTGCCGCTAGAATACATGCCAGGGGAGGGTGGAAAATTCTGCCCGATAGGCAGAATTCTCACATTTTGACATTAGGGCCAGGATTGTCTGGCCGTGCATGCCTGGTGACCAGAAATTCCCACCAAGGGCAATATACCTTTACATGGTCTACATCCTGCCTGGGCCAATCTTGTGGCGGGCGTGGCTGAAGAATCCAGCCCTAAGTGTGCTGGCGGGCAGCACAAGTGAGTTCCCTCCAAGACAACTGCCGGGCTGTCATTGATTCGTCCGCCTACCTTCAGCTGGCAGATTCAAATGGCCTGGTGCCATATTTAAAACCAGTTCAGTCCACTCATATCACTCCTCCCAGCCCACCTGTCTTCAGCAGACCATGCAGGATGTCAGCAACCCAGAGGGAGAAGGCTCACACCCTCAAAACAAAGTCTGTTTCTTCATTCAACCACCCTACTCCTGGGGCCTGCGAGGTGCCCATGCCCCACTGGGACCTCTATCCAATGCCTCTGGAACTGTCATTCATCTCCTTCCAATAAATTATGTGGTTCACCTTAGAGTCACTAGTTTGTGAGGTCTTCATGTTGCCTTGGCAGTGCCCGCTTTCCTCCCCATTATCTTCACTCTGCCTGTCATTGTTCATCTTCTTCATCCGCCTCCTTAGCCCTGTCTGCCATCATTAGTCCTCGCCTTTCACACCTCTCCTTGTACAGCCCTCCTTCCACATTGCCAGGCCCCCTGTCTTTGTCAGGCCACACCGGGCCTCACCTCAACCCCAGTTGGAATTTGGACCATTGTTACTGTGGCTGCATGAGTCCCAAAGCACAGCCCTGCCCAGACAGACACTGGTGTGTGGTACCAGGGGCTAGAAGATCCGTGGACTCCCCAAACTCAAGGACAAGAGGGTCCATTTGACCAGCAGCACAGTCCTGTCCAGCTCAGCATGGAGATGGAGGATAGGAACCAGTCTGCCCTGGCAGATCAGTGAACAGTTCATCAGGAGCAGCGCAACAACAAGAAGGCTTTGTTTAACGCGCCTCAAAGTCTTTTGTGAACCGAGGACCGCCTCGTGCACACCACTCGTTAGCAATCTGGTTTTAGACCAACGTAATTTCACGCTGGTGTGACGCATGTTTGGAAGGCCTGACGGGATGCCGGTGGGCAGCTGTTTTAATAAGCATTCATGAATGCAAATTAAGGGGCAGCACGGTGGCACAGTGGTTAGCATTGCTGCCTACGGCGCTGAGGACCTGGGTTCGAAACCCAGCCCTGGGTCACTGTCCGTGTGGAGTTTGCATATTCTCCCCGTGTTTGCGTGGGTTTCACCCCCACAACCCAAAGATGTGCAGGGTTGGTAGATTGGCCACGCTAAATTGCCCCTTAATTGGAAAAAATAATTGGGTACTCTAAATTTAAAAAAAATGAATGCAAATTAATGTGAATGACGTTCACGCCAGAGGTAACACCAGCCCAGCATTAACCTACCATGGGCTGGATGGAAGAATTCCACCCTGTGAATAAATAAAGTTTAATCCTGTTCTGCATCCTCTTTTGTTCCCATGCTCTCATAGTGAGATCTGCTATTATTATTAATCTTCCGGCACTCTCCATAATTGTTAGTCTCCTTTGATTGATCAGACATCCTCTTTGTTTCTTTACAGAGGTTTCTCAATTATTGTTTCCAATATGCCAACATGTCTCGAAACTGAAAGGAGGTTCTGTTAGAGAAAAAGGTAAAACTTGTCGAACCAGTACTTTACTAACATAAAATAAATGGTATTCCATATCATAAGTTAACATTCAGAGACCATGCCTACAGGCTTTCTCCAGGTGGTGATGGCAGGATGAAATAGAAATAGATGTCAGAGCAGCCTGCTCCGCAGCAGATGTAAATGCTGCCAGATGCAGAAGCCACGGTGAGCATAAGGCCTACCTCGATGCTCTACAGAATTACGTTTAAATAAACAATAAAAATAAAGCAGAAACATCCCCTTAGCCTCATCCCTCCCCTCACCCCAAACAGAGCCTTTATGGCCCATTCACACAAATCTATGCCAACCTGTGCCCCACACAACCCTTCCCATGACCTCTCGCACACCTATGCCAACTTAGTGCCAACTCATGCTTCTCTTTCCCCCCTAACCTCTCCATGTCAACTCACCTCGTGTCTTTGGACTATTCCTTGGCAGGTTTGTCACTTCCTGGACAGTTTTGGAAACTTTTGAAAGATTTAGCACTTCCTGGACAACTTGACAGCTCCTTCATGGTTCATTGACTGCTGGACAGATGGTCAATTAACAGCCATCCAGCGTGAAACACGCTCTGTGAATTTCTGAGGCTACCGAGGAAGGCGGGAAGAAAGGGCCAGGCTGGCATTTCTAATGTGTTCCTGCAGGGGCACAGCCACTAGCGGAGCTGTATGAGGGAGCACTTGCTCCGTGAAAAAGAAATATCGATGTCAAAATAATGACAAGAGTGTCTGGGCAACACAATCAAATACAGACCTCAGACTCCAGATACATCACAGACGGTTAACGTAAAATTACTTTAAATTGGACCTCGAATTGGCTAAATTGCCGGCTTGATTTATTAGTGGGCACACTTCCCACACTTACGCGTGCCCGCTGGCCGAAATATTGCGCGAATGCGCGATGACTTCGGGATACGCGCCAAATAAGAATTAAGTGCATAAGTTGGGAACGTAGGCTGTCAGGGAAGGACACAAGTGAAATGTGGAACTTGTTCAAGGAACAGGTACTACGTGTCCTTGATATGTATGTCCCTGTCAGGCAGGGTAGAGATGGTCAAGTGAGGGAACCATGGGTGACAAGAGAGGTTGATTGTCTTGTTAAGAGAAAGGAGACTTATGTAAGGCTGAGGAAACAAGGTTCAGACAGGGCGCTGGAGGGATACAAATAGCCAGGAGGGAACTGAAGAATCATAGAATTCATAGAATTTACAGTGCAGAAGGAGGCCATTCAGCCCATCGAGTCTGCACCGGCTCTTGGAAAGAGCACCCTACCCAAGGTCAACAACTCCACCCTATCCCCATAACCCAGTAACCCCACCCAACACTAAGGGCAATTTTGGACTCTAAGGGCAATTTATCATGGCCAATCCACCAAACCTGCACATCTTTGGACTGTGGGAGGAAACCGGAGCACCCGGAGGAAACCCACGCACACACGGGGAGGATGTGCAGACTCCGCACAGACAGTGACCCAAGCCGGAATCGAACCTGGGACCCTGGAGCTGTGAAGCGATTGTGCTATCCACAATGCTACCGTGCTGCCCACAAAAGAAAGGGATTAGGAGAGCTAAGAGAGGGCATGAAAAATCTTTGGCGGGTAGAATCAAGGAAAACCCCAAAGCCTTTTACACATATCTGAGAAATATGAGAATGACTAGAGTGAGGGTAGGTCCGATCAAGGACAGTAGCCGGAGATTGTGTATTGAATCTGAAGAGATAGGAGAGGTCTTGAACGAGTACTTTTCTTCAACAAATATTGTTGGAAAGGATAGTGTGAAACAGACTGGTAAGCTCGAGAAGATACTTGTTAGGAAGGAAGATGTGTTGGGCATTTTGAAAAACCTGAGGATAGACAAGTCCCCCGGGCCTGACGGGATATATCCAAGGATTCCATGGGAAGCAAGAGATGAAATTGCAGAGCCGTTGGCAATGATCTTTTCGTCCTCACTGTCAATAGGGGTGGTACCAGGGGATTGGAGAGTGGCGAATGTCGAGCCCCTGTTCAAAAAAGGGAATAGGGATAACCCTGGGAATTACAGGCCAGTTAGTCTTACATCGGTGGTAGGCAAAGTAATGGAAAGGGTACTGAGGGATAGAATTTCTGAGCATCTGGAAAGAGACTGCTTGATTAGGGATAGTCAGCATGGATTTGTGAGGGGTAGGTCTTGCCTTACAAGTCTTATTTGAATTCTTTGAGGAGGTGACCAAGCATGTGGATGAAGGTAAATCAGTGGATGTAGTGTACATGGATTTTAGTAAGGCATTTGATAAGGTTCCCCATGGTAGGCTTATGCAGAAAGTAAGGAGGCATGGGACAGTGGGAAATTTGGCCAGTTGGATAATTAACTGGCTAACTGATAGAAGTCAGAGAGTGGTGGTGGATGGCAAATATTCAGCCTGGAGCCCAGTTACCAGTGGCGTACCGCAGGGATCAGTTCTGGGTCCTCTGCTGCTTCTGATTTTCATTAATGACTTGGATGAGGGAGTTGAAGGGTGGGTCAGTAAATTTGCAGACGATACGAAGATTGGTGGAGTTGTGGATAGTGAGGAGGGCTGTTGTCGGCTGCAAAGAGACATAGATAGGATGCAGAGCTGGGCTGAGAAGTGGCAGATGGAGTTTAACCCTGAAAGGTGTGAGGTTGTCCATTTTGGAAGGACAAATATGAATGCGGAATACAGGGTTAACGGTAGGGTTCTTGGCAATGTGGAGGAGCAGAGAGATCTTGTGGTCTATGTTCATAGATCTTTGAAAGTTGCCACTCAAGTGGATAGAGCTGTGAAGAAGGCCTATGGTGTGCTAGCGTTCATTAGCAGAGGGATTGAATTTAAGAGCCGTGAGGTGATGATACAGCTGTACAAAATCTTGGTAAGGCCACATTTGGAGTACTGTTCTGGTCGCCTCGTTTTAGGAAGGATGTGGAAGCTTTGGAAAAGGTGCAAAGGATATTTACCAGAATGTTGCCTGGAATGGAGAGTAGGTCTTACGAGGAAAGGTTGAGGGTGCTGGGGCTTTTCTCATTAGAACGGAAAAGGATGAGGGGTGACTTGATAGAGCTTTATAAGATGATCAGGGGAATAGATAGAGTAGACAGACAGAGACTTTTTCCCCGGGTGGAACAAACCATTACAAGGGGACATTAATTTAAGGTGAATGGTGGAAGATATAGGGGGGATGTCAGAGTTAGGTTCTTTACTCAGAGAGTAGTGGGGGCATGGAATGCACTGCCTGTGGAAGTAGTTGAGTCGGAAACATTAGTGACCTTCAAGCGGCTATTGGATAGGTACATTGATTACGATAGAATGATGGAGTGTAGATTAATTTGTTCTTAAAGGCAGCATGGTAGCATTGTGGATAGCACAATTGCTTCATAGCTCCTGAGTCACAGGTTCAATTCCGGCTTGGGTCACTGTCTGTGCGGAGTCTGCACATCCTCCCCCTGTGTGCGTGGGTTTCCGCCGGGTGCTCCGGTTTCCTCCCACAGTCCAAAGATGTGCAGGTTTGGTGGATTGGCCATGATAAATTGGCCTTAGTGTCCAAAATTGCCCTTAGTGTTGGGTGGGGTTACTGGGTTATGGGGGTAGGGTGGAGGTGTTGACTTTGGGTAGGGTGCTCTTTCCAAGAGCCAGTGCAGACTCGATGGGTCGAATGGCCTCCTTCTGCACTGTAAATTTATTGATAATCTATGATTAATCTAGGACAAAGGTTCGACACAGCATTGTGGGCTGAAGGGCCTGTTCTGTGCTGTATTTTTCTATGTTCTATGTTCTAAATATCTTTCCCACAATTTCACAAGCTTCTGAGTCGGGTAAGCACCCACCCGGTCAACGTGAAATCCTGGCAATAGATTACCCCGTGTTACTTGCTGGTCATGCATAAGGCAGGCATTTTCATGAGTCAGGGATAACCTTACTGTCAGCTTAATTTTTCCACTGTAGATTGTAAACCATTGTAGCTAGTAAACATCTCTTTACAAATTGAAAACTAATTAAGTCAAATTGCGAACAATTCAATTTGAAAAATGCACAAAGTTGAAGAAATTTGCACTGATGGAGACCAATAAGAGCTTATTTCTGTCCCTTATATCATTAAAGTGAGCTCTTCCTTTTCCTGTGTACACTAACTAGGTGGTTGTTGATCTTACAAATAAACGTGCACGTCTCAGTACTTAACTAACAGATACAGAGGCTAACATAAAAGTAAATATATCCGAACAATGATTATTTTAGAACAATATCTAACTCAATCTAAGTTCAGAAACTTGGAAGAGGAATTGAAATTAGGTGGTTCTAAAATGCGACAGAATTCCCCACAATAAGTATCGGTACACGTAACCTCAGACTTGACACTTGTCCTATTTCTCCATTCATAAAATTGATGCGTCATATGATTCAGCACAATGTGCAATACTGCAAATATTGGGTTGGGATTGCCTTACAAGTAAAGATCATTGGAATTTATATTGCTCAATAATATGTTGCTAGATCACATCTAATCATGCCAAATGGTCAAACTGTGAGGTGGGGGAGTTAGAGTGGTTGGGAGTGGGGGGGGGGGGGGGGGGGGGGGGGGGGCAATCTCTCACCCTAACTTTAGTCAATGGCCGACAGAAACCCTGGGGAAGCAAAACCAAAAGGTGATCGCTGCCCATTTTGTTTGTAGATTCAATTTTTAACACATACTTCTCTGGGATTCTCTTAACAGTAAAGCCATTCCTGTCCTAAAGGGCGGACAAGTAACCAAAGAACTTTGACAAAGAGTCATTGGACTCGAAACGTTCGCTCCTCTCCTTTCTCTCCCCACAGATGCTGACAGACCTGCTGAGATTTTCCAGCATTTTCTCTTTCATTTCGAACAAGTAATCAACCTGTTCCAGCCTGCTGCCAATGCAACTTTTCATTTAAAGTCTTATTCATTGTGAGTGAAGGTTTTTTTGGTGGAAGGGCTGGCTCTAGGGCTGACAGCTCTCTTTCGTCCTAACAACAGGTTTTACCCATCATTGCAGGCATCCTTGCATTGTACAGTCAGCAGCAGGTCCCAATCTCAGAACCAGGCCAAGCTTGTGTATTTGTCAGTTTTGCCACTCCTAAAAGAATTAAGCAACTGGTTAAGCAGAGCACCACAATCTGGTTCAGGCACAATTTAGACCTGTCCACCGGGAAAGGAGTTGGCAAGTGGATGGCTAAAGTGGATGTTACTTTCCTAATCCATTTATTTTTTTCATTTTTTAATGTTTCCAATTAAATGGCAATTTAGTGTGGCCAATCCACCTACCCTTCACATCTTTGGGTTGTGGGGGTGAGACCCATGCAACACGGGGAGAATGTGCAAATTCCACATGGACAGTGACCCGGGGCTGCGATCGAAAGCGGGTCCTCGGTGCAGTGAGGTTCCCAATCCACTTTTGCCGACCAACATTTTAACCATGGATTTTTGGTCTAATAAGAGGAGCTTGTGGAAAAGTTATTGTCAAATGATACAATTTAAAATGTTTAATCCCCAATTGTGGAATATACACTCATGTGGCCAGGATTCTCCAGTGTCAGTCTGACCACTACTGCTGCTAGTGATGACTGAAAATTTGGCGCTCAGCCGAAACTCCCATTCACTGCAGCAGCACTGGAGAATCCCACTGCTATGAACGGACAGAGAATCCCGCCCTGTTCTTCTATGCTCTTATTTAGTAGGGATTTGATTATTTTTCCTTCCACTGATGTGGTAGGAAACAGACTTGTCTATAGGTCCCCTTTCTTAAGTATAGGAACTAAATTAGCTTTCTGCCTATGGCACCTTCCCAGTTGATTATGTATAGAGAAATACAGCACTGAACAGGCCCTTCGGCCCACGATGTTGTGCCGAACTTTTGTCCTAGGTTAATCATAGAATTTTGGACACTATGGGCAATTTATCATGGCCAATCCACCCAACCTGCACATCTTTGGACTGTGGGAGGAAACCGGAGTACCCGGAGGAAACCCACGCACACACGGGGAGGATGTGCAGACTCCACACAAACAGTGACCCAAGTCAAAATCGAACTTGGGACCCTGGAGCTGTGAAGCAATTGTGCTATCCACAATGCTACCGTGCTTTCCTCGTTGAGTTTGAATGCTTATGAAGACATCCTTTTTTGCAGTTAAAATGCACAGCCTGGCTGATATTTTCCCGAAAAAAGACAGTGTAATCTCGAGCGCAAAAACCAGTGTGAGGCAATCGGAAGATGGGAAAGGGCTACTAGGAGGATGGAAAAGTGTTCTGGGAAGGGGGAGGAGAGGCACGGTGGTACGATGGTTAACAGTGCTGCCTCACAGCTCCAGGGACCCTCGTGACCCCCGGGTGACTGTCTGTGTGGAGTTTACACATTCTCTCCGTGTCTGTGTGGGTTTTCTCCAGGTGCATAGTTTCCTCCCACAATCCAAAGATGTGTGGGTTAGGTGGATTGGCCATGCTAAAATGCCCCCTAGTGTTCAAACAAATTAGGTTAGGTGGGATTACGGGGCTAGGGTGGAGGCGTCGGCTTAAGTAGGGTGCTTTTTCCAAGGGCAGATTCGATGGGCCAAATAGCCTCCTTCGCCACTGTAAATTCTATGATTAAAAGGGGGATTTTGAGGGTTGTTGAGCTTCCAGACAAAGCCTCCTAATCGATGAATCTGGACTATGAGGGCTCCTGGCATGTTGGACCATTGCCGCCGCCTGTCCTCCATCCTCCAGGTCACACTTGGGCTCTAATCCCTACTGGTCCAATTCCTCCTCAGAGGAATCCACACATTCTTCCTCCTCCTTCAACATATCCAGTCCTAACAGTCCAAAGATGTGCGGGTTAGGTGGATTGGCCATGCTAAATTGCCCGTAGTGTAAGGTTAATGGGGGGATTGTTGGGTTACGGGTATACGGGTTACGTGAGTTTAAGTAGGGTGATCATTGCTCCGCACAACATCGAGGGCCGAAGGGCCTGTTCTGTGCTGTACTGTTCTATGTTCTATATCACCCCGCTGCTGCGCCAGGATGTGGAAGGCACAGCAGACCACAACAATATGGGAGACCCTCTGGAGGCTGTACTGCAAAGCACTGCCAGACCAGTGCAAGCAGCGGAATCAATGTTCAACAGCTTAATGCACCACTCAATGACAGAATGGGTGGCAGTGCAGAACTCATTGTAACAGGTCATCAGACATGATCTCAGCGGGTATCCCTTGTCCCCCACGAGCGGACTCGTCAGCTTGGGATGGTCCTTGAAGACCTCGGGGATCTCAGAATTCCGCAGGATGTAAATGTTATGTTCATGATGTTGAGGCGGTGGCCGCAAACAAGTTGGACATTCAGGGAGGGGAACCCCTTCTTGTTGATGAATGGCACTTCCTAATACCACTGTACTCATAAGGTGACATTTGTGCCATCAATGGCCCCCTGGACCTAAGGCATCCCGGCAATGGAGATAAATCCCACAGGCCGGGCATCATGGTGGGCCTAGTCCAGGTCAAAGTGAACGGAGTGGGGTGCCCAACATACAGAGCTTCCGTGACTTCACGGATGCACTTGTCAGCTGATAACTGGGAAATGCCAAAGAAATCCCCACTCAAGCTCTGGAGTGACCCAACGGCGAAATGTTCAAGGCTGCTGTGACCTTCACAGCCACCGGGAGCAGGTAACCTCCTCACTACATGATGCCAGGTCTGTGAGGACATGGCATAGGTGCTGCACTGTCTCCTTGATGAATCTTTGGCGGCACATGGTGTCTGACAGCTCATTGTAGGACATGCGAATACTGTACATCTGAGGTCTTCTTCTCTACTGTCTTCTGGTCCGTCCTCAGCCTGATGGGTGGCTGGGTCTTGAGACTGACCAGTGGCCTCCTGTTATTCTGGTGCTGGCTTCAGCCTGGGTTGGCCTTGCCACTATCGGCGACGTCACTGCATTGACAAGGATAATTGCCAGCTCGACTGGCTCTATTCCAAAATTCGCTGTTACTCTGGGAGGAATGGGAGTACGATAGGGAGAGTCAGTACAGTTAGCCATCCCGGCACTCTCAATACATGTCCTCATGATCCTGGAGGCTGACAACCCTGCTCCATCTCTGACAGCATGCGCCACCTCAATTAGCTGCTAGCCATAACACATTATTGCCTCAACAGGCACAGGCAATGCCTGTGCCACCTCATAGTCAAAATCGTCCTCCAATTTGGGTGTTCCCTTACCTCAGAACCTTTGCAATGGTATCCTTCATGTATTATGGCTCATGGATAACCAAGTGAGGCATGATGGATTACCACGTGCAGTCGGATGGTCACTGCTGCAAGGCGCTAACCTACCCTTCCCGATGCCCAGCCCCTTGACAATTTGGGATTCCATCATTAACCCTGACTTTGAGAATGAGGCTGTTGAGAGTGCACATCCCACCATCTTGTTGCTGTTGATAGTGCCGATGGGTTTGGATGAATCACTCAGTACTTGGCTCTGTTCCAATGGTCAAGCAGTTTGTTGATTTAACACCGGCAGGAAGAAGAACATTGGGCTCACCTTGCGCTTCTCCGCCTGTTCTTATACAGTTACTCAGCCCATCCCACTGGACATATCCCAAACGTAATGATTATTGAATATATTCATTCTACCAAAATCCAGTGAAATTAGTAATTTAGGCATGATGGACTGAGAAACCATCTCATGGACAGTGAGAGGCCCTCTCATGATGTTTATTGGATGCCTTATCAACTGTCCTTCGATCTTCCCTGCGTATCACACGGCTCAGGATCCCCTTATCTTTTCCTTCCTTCCTTGTTGGCACAATGCTTTAATTATTGCAGACTGCAGCTGCGAGCCTACATGATAAGGGAGGCCCTGCTGAGCTAGTTAAATGTCTGAGATCCCTGCAGGATTGTGGTCAAGGCCCCATAATGCCTTACATTTGTATAGTAGTCCTTTTTGATTAACATTTCTCAATACTTATGTTTTTTAGCTGTTTCAGCCATGGCTCCCTCTAACAGGGTCATGCCATAATACTCAATGCACCTGGACAGTCAGTGCATCACCTATGACTTTAAGCCCAACAGGGAGTCAAATATTATCCCCTCCCTCTCCCTTACCATGAATGTCCTGCCTTTTCTCTCTGAGTGACACACAGCCAGTCCCTTTCTGGGCTGGCAGCTTTCAGTCTTTAGACTCCCTCCCAGGAGCCCTGATCGCCCAGCCATTGGCAGTGATATATGGGAGATTGTGCTCATCCCGCTGGTTTTGATGTCGAGAATGACAGTGGCTTTGAGAAGGTCCTCACTGAGGAACGCTTGCACGATAACTTCTGAGTGGATCCACGTGCTTGAATAGTGAAAGCTAGCTTCCAGAAAAGGCATGTAGTTCAGACAAGAAAAAAAACACCCTTCCAAAAATTAAGAGCTTTGACATAATAAGTGTGCATTCTAAGAAGCATGGCAGAGTTTACAGAGCATTCAGTGCTGTGGATGACACAGTGGTTAGCTCTGCTGCCTCACAGCGCCAGAAACCCAGGTTCAATTCCATCCTTGGGTTATTCTGTGGAGTTTGCACTTTCTTCCCGTGTCCACGTGGGTTTCCTCCGGGTGCTCTGGTTTCCTCCTACAGTCTAAAGACGTGCAGGTTTGGTGGATTGTCCATGCTAAATTGGCCCTTCATGTCCCAAGATGTGCAGGTTAAATGGAGTTATGGGGATAGGGTGAAGAAGGTCATAGAATCATAGAATTTACAGTGCAGAAGGAGGCCAGTCGGTCCATCGAGTCTGCACCGGCCCTTGGTAAAAGCACCCTACTTAAGCTCACGCATCCACCCTATCCCCGTAACCCAGTAACTCCACCTAACCTTTTTGGACACTAAGGGCTAAATTGCCCTTAGTGTCCAATTTAGCCAGGAGAAATGGGAAGAACGTGCAAACTCCACACAGACAGTGACCCAAGCCGGGAATCGAACTTGGGACCCTGGAGCTGCGAAGCTACATTGCTAACCACTGTGCTACCGTGGCCACCTCGGTACAAAGTGCAGAGTTGTGCATGACTGACCTCCCCCTGTGTGGGGGGGGGGGGGGGGGGGGGGGTGCAGGAACATCACAGGAGGCCAAATGATCTGGGATGGATCTCGCTAATCAAATGCATGCAGACTTGCATTAATCAGCTTCTTGCCCTTTCTAGGCGAGATCAGATTCGCAGCAGCAGCTAGGGCATGAGTAGATTGCAAACTGTTTTGCACCCGCCGCAAATTACATTTTTGACCCCACGCAATTTCCAAACATAGTTGGATTTTCATTAAACGCAATTTGGCTGGAGTGCCTGGGTGTCTAATTCACCCCCCACCTTTACTCATCTCATCTTTCAATGTCACATCTACCCATTCTATTTCTCTGGTAAATATCAACGTGAAATAATTATTTAAAATTTCTGTCCCCACACTATCATTACCTGTGATACGTATTGTGTTCAAGACACTAAAATATTGTTCTTTTCTTGTATCTGGAAGGGGCCCCAGGAGCATCAAGTCTGTCTGGTATATCTGCTATGGATGAAAAGAAAGCAAGCACACAAGGGTGTTTTACCATGCAGTTAAAATGTTGGTTGGTCACGAATCCTTCCTTTAAGTGTTGGCCCCTGATCCAATTTGCATTTGGCAGCTTATCAGCCTGGCTCCCAGCACATCTTTTCCATCAGTAAAGAAGCTATAGGCTGGAAAGGACGCAGGTCTTAGCACACAAATGTTGTTGCAGCTTGCCCTTTCTATATGTGTGTGGGCATGCACACTCTCCATTATAAGTATCACATCATTGAAGTTTTGATATCCACCAGACTATAATGAACTATAACCCAAACTCCAAATTCACGCTTCTGTGCTGAATAAATGTATCATATCTAGTTTCAAAGAAAAACTGTCCTCGGAGCTCCATGAGACGCAGAAATGGACCATAAAAGTTATTTATTTGGTATCAATGTACTTGATTGAAATACTGCCTGTAATGTTGTGAAGGCATCGAAGGATAAGGGCAGAATTCCCCGTCCAGCGACGCCAGAATCAAGAAAGGCGATTGGGTGGAGAATCGTGTGTGAGCCGTAAATTGTGGCCGGCGCTGGGCCCCCGACAAAATACCATGCTCTGGTGCCTCGACAGCGGAGTGAATTAATTCTACTCTACACATACGGTAACCACCATTGGTATATCATTACCAATTAATGGAGAACTCGGTGTTCTCCGTGGTGCTCTGCCTCCGCCAGGAAGAATTACCGACGGTGGGTTTCACTCGTGATTTTAAAAATCGGGAAACAGGCACAGTAGCTGCTGAGGGAGATAGAGGACATGTTCTGAGACACACGGCCATAGGCGGCCGGGCTTTCCGCTGGCATGGCTGGCTGGGGGAGGGGGGGGGGCATTTGCCAGGGCCGGGGGGGGAAGGGGATAGGCCTTGGGGTCAGAGTGACCCCTCGAGACCAGAGTGTCCAGGCACGGACCGCCACTAGCATAGCCTGCAAGGCAGCTTTCTTGCTGCGCACCCCATTGACCGCACACCGTGGCCCGTGGTTGTACACAGTGACACGTGCCATATGGGTGCCCCAACTCCTCATGTAGACCCCGGCTCTGTGTTTGCATCTTCATTATCGATGGGACCGCCTTTTCCAGAAGCCCGAGACTCGTATAGCAGGTAGTCTCTGGGGTCGGGCCGACCTCCGACCGTCTGCCCCTCTGGGGTTCCTACCTCCACCTGATGTACTGCAGCACATGTGTGGTAACACCATATGGTGCCCCAGGAGCCTCTTCATTAACAGGCCAAACCGAGGTGAGTGTCTCTGGATGGTGGCGGATGTTAGAGACAGCTGTGTCAGGAAGTTAGCATCGTCCCCGGACTGGTGCTCCAGGGTGTCTCGGGCTGGCATTCAAGGGCTCTCTTCATTCAGTAGCATAGTGGTTAGCACAGTTGTTTCACAGCTCCAGGGTCCCAGGTTTGATTCCCGGCTTGGATCACTGCCTGTACGGAGTCTGCACATTCTCTCGTGTCTGCGTGGATTTCCTCCGGGTGCTCCGGTTTCCTCCCACAGTCCAAATATGTGCGGGTTAGGTGGATTGGCAATGATAAATTGCCCTTTGTGACCAAAACGTTAGGTGCGGTTGCTGGGTTACGGGGTAGAGTGGAGGTGTGGGCTTTGGTCGGGTGCTCTTTCAGGGGCCAGTTTAGACTCAATGGGCTGAATGGCCTCTTCCTGCACTGTAAATTCTATGAAATCTATTCACTCTCCATCACTACCACATCACTGGAATACGTTTGGGTTGGGGTTGGGAGACACCAGAAGGGCCCACCTCTTCGCCAGGTGATTCTGCAAGACACAAGACATGACACATGATTGGATCTCGAGTTGAGATGGTGAGCAAGTGGCGAGGAGGTGGCAAGGAGCTGGCATGAGGTGGTGAGTGGGACATGTGGGGGGGGGGGGGTTGGGTTGGGGGCCGTGGCACGCATGCCATGGAAAACTGCTACACAGCGGGGTCTCACTTGGTTGGCCGATGTCGACCTCTGCCTTGGCGACTGTCCCACTGACCAGGTGCAGAGCCCGCTGCTCTGCAGTGATGAGAGACCACAGCTCCAGGGATTCCCCTCTGGCCCTTTCTCTCTCCCTGCGGTTGTGCTTCACCTTCTCCTTGGGGGCGGGGGGAGGGGGGGGAGAGAGACAGAGAGCGCACAGTTATAGCTTGTCGGACACGTGCGGCAGAGGGTGGGCAGCTGGAGGACTTCGTAGCCAGAGCACCCGGCCATGGCAGCCGATATGGGTGCTGGCATATGGTGTAGGGTATCGAGTGAGCATACTGCCGACGGGTGGCGTACAGTTGTCCTCACCCTTCAGGGGTGGGGGGTCCAGGGAATTGGGACAGGGGTTGGTGCCAGGACCACCCTGACTATTCTGAGGAGGTTCTGCAGCTTCTTTCAGCACTGCTGGTGTTGGGGCCCACACCACTCATGGCCTTTGCCAATTGTACCCAGGCCTGGTGTACAGCGGTAAGTGGAAGCCTCCTTTCCACCCCAGGGAACAGGGTGGCCCACCTTTCCTCAGTGAAGCGCATCAGGGTCTCCAGCTCGGCGTCCACACACCAGGGTGCCGCTCTCCATGCTGCCATCTTGTTGGCTAGGATGAATGTGTGTGTGTGTGGCTACAGCTTCTCAGCCTCTCGAGTGACAGTCGCAACCCTGGTGAATCAGACACCCTTTTTCATTCAATTTGATTGTGTTCCACGTGGTGCCAGTGTTAGCCCATTAACGGATCCTGAATTGGTTTGGGACCGGCACCAATGTAGTTGTCATAGAAGTCCACCTATTCAATCTGGCATCAACACTTATCGTTGCTGAAAGGGAGAATCCGGCCCACGT
Organism: Scyliorhinus canicula; assembly: GCF_902713615.1. Taxonomy (NCBI): domain Eukaryota; kingdom Metazoa; phylum Chordata; class Chondrichthyes; order Carcharhiniformes; family Scyliorhinidae; genus Scyliorhinus; species Scyliorhinus canicula. The sequence continues at coordinate 138,613,806 of NC_052155.1, read as the reverse complement.
TTTGAAAGCCTCTGGTCCAATTATGGAGACTTGCTTGGGAACAGAGAGCATTGCGCAATCAGCCCTGGAATTTTCACTCTGGTGCAATGAGAAATCTGGGTGAAAATTGCAAATTCCAAAATTACACAAGCTTTGAGAAGTTTTCTATGTATGTTTCTGCTCAAAAGCTTATTCATATTGCTGGAGGCAAAATCTGCTATGAACTTGTAACCAATCAAAGCGTTAGATGGCAGTCTTTTTTTCAAAGATTTGCCTAAATATTACTGGATACATTGAACAGTGCTAACTTGTTAAAGTTTGCTTCATACAGCTGAAAGTGAGTTTATCACAATAAGGATTTTGAACAATGTCCAGTCCACCACCAGTCAATATCCTGTGGCTATCTAAAATGGCGTCCAGCAAGGAATGCTGGGAAAAGTGGTCAGGTTTTATGGGCAAGCAGACTGCAGAACAGACCAAACAAAATTGCAGCTAAAGGCTTTACAGACTTCAAACGATTTCCCAGGTTGATGCAAACAACATAGGCAAAAGGCCATCTCCAGGCCATCCCGGGAACAATAGAACTGCCCTGTCAATCACACTTGTTTACCAGACACAGCAACACTTAAATTCCTTGGTTGTAAGGGCCTACCTGCCTCCAACACTTGCAGGCATGGCTACTGAGTGCCCACCCCAAAATTGATATGGCAGCCCTTGATTGGACTTGATCGATCAGACTGATCGAGCTCTGATCAATTGATTGACAAATGGCCCAGAGGACGCCCACCAAAGAGCAAAAATACAAGCAGGTGAAAAGGTGCTGCACCACCTTAGAATTTCTCTCCGCAGCAGCAACCAACAACGGTGACCATCCACCGACAATCACCTGACTAACTGAAGGATGGCCAGAGCCAGGAACAGACCAGACCAAGGACTGAACATTGAGGACTACAGTATTTGGGATACAGATAAAGGCCAATATCTGCCTGGTACATGCTAGTCACTCTGAAGTTATGACGTGGAGATCCCGGCGTTGGACTGGGGTGAGACTTCTTACTGTACTCTGAAGTTAAGTTAAGGTCTTGTGCATAATAGCTTTGTAGTTTAACTTAAGTGTGTGTGTGTGATTGATTAACAGTAACAATTGTGTGATAATGAATAAATATTGAATCATTGTATGAAACAGACTTGTAGTCATTTGTCTACTGTATACAGGTTAAGACATGTGTTTTAGAAAGGTACAACAATCTCAATTTAAAATAATTGGAAACGACCTTCATAAAACATAGAATCATTTGTGTAATATTGGGAAACAATGGTTAGTTTCTTGGTAAATTAAAATTAAATAGATTCAAAAGCATTTAAAAATCTGTTTGCCTCCTCAAGAGCCCGTGTAACTAGTGACAACTCCCAAAGGTGATTAATTTAATCTTGCAGCATACCTAATTTTGTGGGCAGGTTTGGTGCCAGGAGTTTTTTTAAACTATCAAAAAAGAGCACAGAAACCTGTGGCCCTGCCAGTGGTGGGCATCGTGGCAAACATGTGGGAAATGGTTCCGTCTCAGCTGGTGGAGCTGGAAAATCCCTCCGTTGATTTGCATTGGGCGGGATTTAGCGGGCTTGTTAGGCATGGCCGCAAAGCCCATCATGGCTGTAAAAAATTGCAAGAGGACAAAAACAGGATGTCTGCTGGCAAAGTTTCAGAACGCAATCTTCCCAGGCCCACCCCGTGACGTGACTAGGTTCCCGCCCAGGGGTGCATCAATTTAAATGCATTATAATATACTTTGCGAGGTTAAAGTGCCATCTTCATACCTCATGGGAGGAGGGTCGTATGAAACCATAGTCTGGACCAGGGGAGTCTTTGTGCCTGCTGATTAGCCAATGCAGCAGGGTGATGACATCTCACAGCGAGGAAAGCTCTGTGATGCTCCTCAGCTATTGGTTCTGTCTGACTCCTGTCTGTCTGTTGCCAGCACACTGACTCTTCAGCTCATGTGCAAGGGAGGTTTTGCCCAAGATCCCTTTGTCCTTTAGCACTAGAGGGGGATTAAGGGTGAGGGGATAGGGTTCAGTGATTAATGCCCAAGTCCTTTCAGGATTTATGTAACTTGTGCTTTGAGTGGGCCAAACGTTTGCTTGACATTGAGGGCCTGTAAGAAGAGCGGTGTACAGATAAGGAGAAGCGCTAGCCCACTAGGAGGAGGGTTAATGAGAATGAAGCCTTAAGGGTGTGAAGAATAAGTGTTTTTAATATAGTGAGATTGCATTTGTAACATTTGATAAAGGCCCCCAACTCTCTGTGACTAACTTCAGCCTGCCCACTCTGCTCCTGCAACCCTCCCACAAAGTCTAAATGTATTCCCAGATTGCACATCAGAAGTGGAGATGGCCTGGGGTCTTCCATGCCCTGGTGCCTTGAGATACCCTTGGTGGGTGTCCTCTGGAGGTCCCCAGCCTACTTTTGGTTGGCACTGTTGCCACTTAATCCTGTTCTGCCAACTGCCCCTGATTTGTGCTAGTATCAGGAAGGGGAAATTTTGATGGGCTGCTCACTCCCAGGCTCTACTGGCTGGAAGGACCCAGGATGTTCTCCAGTGTTTCATCCTCCCTCAAGTGCTTGTGAGTAACCTGGGTTACTCCATGGGATGGAAGGGCAGCTAGAATGAGATCAAGAAACCTCAACGTCATCTGACGCTGCCAGTCCTGGAGGTACACTATTGTCTGCCAGATGGTGTTGAACCACTCAGCCATGATTCTCAGAGAGTGAACCATGTTCTCCATTCATGATGTCTTGTTCCAGGCTTTCTACTGCGGCTGCCACCCTTGCAGCGTTGGTCTGCGTGCCATGCATCACCGGCATCATCTCCTGCGACAGAAGGCTTTGGGAATCCTCCATTCAGCCTTGCAATCACAAGAATGTCGTTGACACCTCCTACTGATATTCCCAGCTCTGCCTTTGCATCTGAAGCAGCTAACGGATGTACATGGCCAGAGGCACGGCACCTGGCTGGGTTACAGCTGTATCCCGGGATTCAGCAGATCCCCAACTGTCCAATCCCAGGGCCTTTCCTTCCTCCACCTGATGTGCATGAGAAACAGTGTGATGCTCACCAGACAGTGATTCAAAAGCCTGCCTGCTATGTTCACCCAGTGGGGTGTGGGTCTCTGTGATGGCGAATGGTGTAGGTGACAGCAGTGACGCTTCATCCGTGTCCTCGTCCGCGATCTCCAAGCTGCTATTGAGGGTTGGCGGTGAGACACTGCAGGTAGATGGATCAGTCTCTTTGGTTGATATTAATGCAAGAAAAGGTTTTAGTACCTGGTGAAGAGGTAGTCTGAAGAGGTAGAATTCCGAATGGACTACTGAAGATACAACATGGATGCCGCCTGATATAAAATGAACTCTATCAATGTTCGTGACCCTATGTTATTATCAGTGTCTGCTGCAGTAGTAAGTAAAGCTTTATGCAAAACAAGTAATCCACAAGCTGCTTCCGGAGAGACAATTAGCCGTTAGCAAACTTGCCCAATGTCGGTAGTGTTAGCTACTTGGGGCCCCAAATTAAGGAATTAGCAAGGAATGGGGAAGGACTTATTCAAAGTGGCTGTATGTAACCGTTATCTATGTAATGGGGCACAAACTACCAATGAGAGGCTATAGGAGCTAACTTGTAGCCATTTGTGGTATTGAAAATGCATGTTGTGGAGTGTGACGTGAACAGAATTGATTGGGTATATGTAAATGTGAATGCAAACTAATTCCACTTTCCTTCTGTATATTAACCTAGTGCAACCTCAGCTCAGGCGAGAAAAGGTGCTGTACAGACCGTGGGGGTCAAAGGCCTTTCTCCCAGAATTCTGAAAATTAATAAATCGCTTCTTTACTCACCTACACTGGCCTGGTCAAGGATTTGGACTACAAAGAGCTCACTTGATACTCGTCATCTGGTTGAACGTGCAGTGGTTCCTCACTTTTCTCCTGCAGGCCAACCTTGCTCTCATGTACAGGACCACTGCTGCCCTCCGAGCTCCATGGCCATCCCCTCGAATGAAGTCAGGATTCTCAATTGTTTAGTTGGGCCCACAATTGTTCACAATTTACATAGATGATTTGGAGTTGGGGACCAAGAGCAATGTATCCAAGTTTGCAGACGACACTAAGATGAGTGGTAAAGCGAAAAGTGCAGAGGATACTGGAAGTCTGCAGAGGGATTTGGATAGGTTAAGTGAATGGGCTAGGGTCTGGCAGATGGAATACAATGTTGACAAATGTGAGGTTATCCATTTTGGTAGGAATAACAGCAAACGGGATTATTATTTAAATGATAAAATATTAAAGCATGTCGCTGTGCAGAGACTTGGGTGTGCTAGTGCATGAGTCACAGAAGGTTGGTTTACAGGTGCAACAGGTGATTAAGAAGGCAAATGGAATGTTGTCCTTCATTGCTAGAGGGATGGAGTTTAAGACTAGGGAGGTTATGCTGCAATTGTATAAGGTGTTAGTGAGGCCACACCTGGAGTATTGTGTTCAGTTTTGGTCTCCTTACTTGAGAAAGGACGTACTGGCGCTGGAGGGTGTGCAGAGGAGATTCACTAGGTTAATCCCAGAGCTGAAGGGGATGGATTATGAGAAGAGGTTGAGTAGACTGGGACTGTACTCGTTGGAATTTAGAAGGATGAGGGGGGATCTTATAGAAACATTTAAAATTATGAAGGGAATAGATAGGATAGATGTGGGCAGGTTGTTTCCACTGACGGGTGAAAGCAGAACTAGGGGACATAGCCTCAAAATAAGGGGACGTGGATTTAGGACTGAGTTTAGGAGGAACTTCTTCACCCAAAGGGTTGTGAATCTATGGAATTCCTTGCCCAGTGAAGCAGCTGAGGCTCCTTCATTACATGTTTTTAAGGTAAAGATAGATAGTTTTTTGAAGAATAAAGGGATTAAGGGTTATGGTGTTCGGGCCGGAAAGTGGAGATGAGTCCACAAAAGATCACCCATGATCTCATTGAATGGCGGAGCAGGCTCGAGGGGCCAGATGGCCTACTCCTGCTCCTAGTTCTTATGTTCTTATGTTCTCAGCTTGGGCATCCCACCCCATATTGTTTCTCTCTCTCTGCAGTTCTAGGCTATCTTCTCCTGCAGGAACACAAATGGGGATAATGTAAGGTGGATTCCAGGTGGGTCAGAGAACAGTGTGGCTTTGCGCCTAAGCAGCAGAAGGTTCTAACGAGGCATGCCGGGGGGGAATTGAGGTTTGAGGATGCTGCTGGGAAGTCAGGTGCTGGTCCTTTGCAAGGTGACAGCATCTGGGTTCCAGGTGCTATTCCGGGGAGTGGGGTGATGGAAGGGTAGAGTGCCAAAACAGGGAGCACTTACCTTTGCCGATCGTAGTCGGTCATTTGCCCTTTTTCTATATTGCACAGCTGTCCTCTTGGCCAGGCTGCTGGCACTGACCAATGCTGCCACCGTCTCCCAGGCGGGATTTTTTTACCTTGCTGGAAGGCCTCCTGCCAGACCGAGGATGTACTATAGCCCACCTCTTCTCCACGGCAACCATCATAAGGGTAAGGGCCCCTCTGTAAAGCTAGGAACTGGTTTCCTCACTGCCATCCTCCTGGCTTGAAACAGATCAAGTGCTGTGGAGTCATTTAAATTCAGCACCCCCTTCATTGAGGTGCTCAGATGACCCCCCCGGGTGGCGAGTCAGACACTCTTCCGGCATTCATTGGCCAAGTTGTGCTCCCACTTGAGCGCAACACGGCCAGAAAATCATGCCAAACGTGCCATTTTCAAACCAGTACATTTCCTGACGGCCCCGGTGCCGGCGATCTGGATCAAAAGTGAGGAGCCACTGCACCTTCACCAGATGACTTGTATCAAGTCAGCGCTTTGTAGTCCAAATCCGTCCCTTTTCTTGCATTGACATCAACGGAAGAACCTGACCCATCTACCAGCAGTGTCTCACTGCCAACTCTCGATAGCACCTCGGAGGTCTCGGATGAGGCCCACTCAGTTGTGTTTTTCCCGTGGCAACATTTTAAAAAATGTGTGAAGATTGTGATTCAGATCGCGGCACTGGGGCCATCAGGAAATGTACAGGTTTGAAAATGACACCTTTGGCATGATTTTCCGTCCGCGTTGCACTCAAGCGAGAGCACAACTTGGCCAACGAATGCTGGAAGAGGCCTCCAGCAAACCACCTGACACCCTCCATGCCTCGCGGGATTCACCAAAGTTCTGTGAGATGTCGTGGTCGGAACCCCGCCCCAAATGGGCGTGACCAAACGAAGCTTCCGGAGATCGATCGTAAACCTACTTACAACCTATTCACCAGGGATCTACCATCGTCCATCGATTCACCGGCCTCCACAGGGAGGCTGCAGCCGGGTGTCAATCAGTGCCGGTTCACACAAATGTGGACCAGGCGGAACGGCAATCAACGGGTCCCGCAGGCTATCGAAGACCCCAGGGTAGTCAGGGTAGGTGCTGGTTAGCCCCCTAGCCATCTCCCTGGAATGTGGGCACCTTGCCACTGCCCAGATGGCACCTTGATAGTGCCACCCTGGCGCTGCCAAGGAGCTCAGATGGCACTGCCAAGCCAGCAGGAGCACTGCCTGGGTGCCAGGGTGGCAGTGCAGAAGTGCCCAAGTGCCAGGGGGTACTGTAAAGAGCCTTGGGGGACCCGAAGAGAGGCGACCCCAGGGACCTCATAGCGGGGGTGTCCTCACTTGGGGGGGATGTGGGATAGTGTACATGTGTGTGGGGACGGGGATGAAATTGCCCATGGGTGTGGAGGATCCACAAGCTCACTTAGAGATAGGGGCACCCTTTCAAAATGGCAGCCGGATCTCTGTTCATCTCCCCAGTGCTAAAAAGTGTTGGCTAAACCAGTGAGAAACTCCCCGGGGCCCAAAAAAGTGACTAAGTGTCATTAAATAGCAGTGGGGAACTCACCGGCAGAGCCGGCGGGAAACTCCCTGAAAAACCCGCCATAAATTAACTCAGAAATTTTGGGGGAGAATTGCACCCTTTGTCATTTTTTGGCAAAACTGCAAAATGGATACCAATTGTACTCTTTTGTGCTGATGTGGTTGATGCAGGATGAAGAGAGCTGATAAAGATGAACAATCAGATGAAAACTGTAAGGTTTTTGGGACTTTCCACCTCCATGGCCAAACCCACCCATTTAGATGGCTAAATGACTGGTTCTCATACATTCAAGTTATTTCCCAAAAATAAATTTATAATTTCCCTTTTTTCACTGAGGTTTCCCCCATGCATCAGTTCATCATTTCATCATGAATCTATGTTGCTGCTGTCATAAAAGTGGTGAGGAAGGGAATTTCTTTGGGTTATCATGATAATGAGGATAAGTTAGAACAGGATGTGTTATACCTCACGATAGTTTGACTACCTCCTCCTGCACTGTAAATTCTATGATCGACTATGATCAACCGGTGATCGTCATGTACAATTCAACCAAAAATGCTCCCAAAGACAGAGGGGGTCGGCAAGTATTAACTGTGAACCGGGGGCAGGGGAATCAGAAGCAAGGCCAAGGGGGTGGCTCTCAATGTCTCCCCACTTCCCAATGTTGAGTCCCTTAATCAGACACTGAGTGCCTTTGATCAAGGGTGTCCCCCCCCCCACCCCCTCCCCATCACCCGACATGATAATTTTACCTGTTGTGCGTGCTGCGTGGCAACAGGCCCACATGGTTTAATATCAGTGGCAATGGGCATTAGGTTTCCATTTAAGGGCCTCAAGTGACAGTGGGGTGGGTAGGTCGACTATAGGCCTTCCTGCTCAGTGCTTAAATCTGTTCGAGGCAAAGATGTATCCCTTAATCTGACTGCCCAGGTAATCGTGGTCAACATCCTCTGGATCTTGGTGCCCATGAGGACCCTGCCAAAGGTGACCCCAACAGCACTAGGAATCAAGAGGATGTATGTGAGGTTGTGACAGGAGGCATGTTGTCGGGCAGGGTGGGAAGGGTTGGTGGAGTTGATGGGATGCAAAGAAAAAGATGTGGAAGTTCACTGAGCAGAGCCCTCATTGCCAACTGCAGCCCCGATAGTCAAGAGTTGGACACATCGCAAAGTTCAGGCCTGAGACAGACTCCTTGAGTGGGATTTTCTCAGCCCACGCCGGGTTGGAGAATCACCGGGCCGGGCATGAGTCTCATGACACTGGCCCGATGCCGATTCTCCGGTGACCAGAGAATCAGCACCATTGGTGCCGGTGCGGTCGCGCAGTGCCAGTCGGGGGCCGTTCTACGCGGCCCTCCCGGCGATTCTCCGCCCGGGATGGCCCGAGTGGCCGCCCAAAAAAGCCCGAGTCACAACGGTGCCGTTCATACTGGTCTTACCCAGCGGGACCTCGGCATCCATCCTGTCTGGGGTGGACTGGTCGGGAGGGATGGGAGTCCGACCCCGGGGGGATCTCCATCGTGGCCTAGCCTGCGATCGGGGCCTATCGATCGGCAGGCCGGCCTCACGTGGTGGGGGCATCTTTTGCTCTGCGCCGGCCCCTGTAGCACTACGCTATGTTGCGTCGGGGCTGGCACAGAGAAGGAGGCTACCGTGCAGGCGCGCATTCAAGCCGGTCGCAGTGCGCATGCGCACATTTGCACCGGTCACAACGCGCATGCGCTGACCCGCGGTGCCCATTGGACGACAGTATCGGCAGCTGGAGTGCCGTGGGTCGCTCCAGTGCCGTGCTGGCCTCCTGTAGGGCAGAGGATCGCTACACACAACGGTCCAATGACGCCGTCGTTAAACTCTCCAGTTTTTATGACAGCATCAATACTCTGCCTTCTGATGGGAGAGTCCCACCCCTTGTACCTGAGACAATGCCCCCGGAAGGACTGACAGAACTTCATGCATTTTCCACGGCTGCTACAGAATAATCCCTTCTGTGCCCAGCTGAACAGAGGTATGGGAATCCTGTACCCTCCGACAGCAGCAATGTGTACTTATCTAATGTGCTTAATGTGATAAAATGCTCAAAGGCACTTCATAGCACTAAATCTGACACGAAGCCACAGAAGGAGATATTGGAGCAGTTTCCAAACACTTGATAAAATATAATTTTTTAAGGTGCAACTTAAAACAGGATAGAGAGGAAGAGAGACAAACATTTAGAAAGGGAATTACAGGACGGCACGTGGCACAATGGTTAGCATTGCAGCCTGTGGCGCTAAGGATCCGGTTCGAATTCCGGCCCTGGGTCACTGTCCGTGTGGCGTTTGCACATTCTCTCCATGTGATATACCATCAATGACCACGCGACAAATGGTGAACTATTGAGGCTTTATTGTGCTGGATGTAAAGCCTCCTGCAGCTGGACTCAAGAATGGGGGCAGTAGAGGAGAGCATACACTTTTATACAGAGCCTGCTGGGTGGAGCCAGCAGGCCGGGATTTACCGTAATGTCTGGAGTACAATGGCAATGTACCGTAATACATGTAAATGTATGTTCAGTGGTTTACCACACCGTGTCTGCCTGGGTTTCGCCCCCACAACCCAAAGATGTGCAGGGTAGTTGGATTGGCCATGCTAAATTGCCACTTAATTGGAAAAAAAAATAATTGGGTACTCTAAATTTATGTTTAAAAAAAAAGGGAATTCTACAACTTAAAGGGCGGTATTCTCCATTGACTGACATTGAAATCGGGAAAGGCAATTGGGCAGAGAATCGGTTTACATGTCAAAATTGTATTGGGCGCTTCACACCAATAAACCAGTAAACGCAGTTTGCATATCATTAATGGGCTTGATCCGGCATTCTCCGTGGCCTCCGCGATGCTCCGCCTCCACCATGGGGAATTCCCGATGGCGAGGTTCACATGAGCTTTTAAAAATCGGGAAACAGGCGGCGTGGCTGGTGAGGGAGAGAGGAGGAGGACACGGAGAGGCGCGACTGGGGCCTCCAGTACTGACATTGGGCGGCCTAGCTGGGGTAGGGGGCACTTCCAGGGCCCGGGGGAGGGGGGGGGGGTTGTGGTGGGGGGGACGGAGCATAGGACCTGGGTGACCACTCACTGGGGTCATATCGAGGCATGGACCCTCTGTGCCGCGGCCCGCAATGCAGCCGCCTTGCTACACTCCACTGACCACCCATCTTGGTTCCTGTTTCTGCGGAGTGATACCAGCCGTATGGGTTCCCTCATCCCTCCATCCCCACACCCCAGCCCCCAATCTCCACCCCCCCACCCTTACACCTCTGCCCCAACTCTCCACTCGGCACTCCCGCACTCCAACTACCACCCGCCACTCCACCAACCTTGCACTCCTGGCCAAAGGCCTGCACCCTCCTCTTCTATACCACACATTCCCCCCAACCGGCCACCACCCACCGGTGGGCCATCACGCGGCCCACCCACGGACAAAGCCCACAGTAGCCCCGACAGAGGAGCACTGGACGGGGGGGGCCATGGAAAGTACTGCTGGCAAGGGTAGCTAGCGCCAGCTGACAGTACCTCTGGGAGCAGGGACAGGCGCCAGGGCCAGAGGTCCCCATGGTGCCGGGCACCAATGGGATTAGGGATGGGGGAAGGGCGACATGCGGGGAGAGGGTGTGCAGTGCCGTCTGGGGTCACCGTGTAGCCCAGTTGGGCATGGGGGGGTATGCACCATGCTAACATGTTGGCCTTCCAGCCCCTGCAGACAATAGATATTGGAATACAACCAGTAATGGGAGCCTTCCTCCTGGGGGATGCACTGCGGCTGTATGAGCTGGAACTGCTCGAGGAGGAGGAAGCTGCAACAGCGGAGCGGGAGGCAAATGCTGAGGATGGAGAGGTGGCCGCCCAACAGGCCCAGGAGGAGAAGGTGCAAAGGAAGCGCCCCATAAGGCCTCGTATGTACCGGCAGCGCCTCTCATTTGAGAACTTGCCTGCCATCAAAGACTCCGTTCAGCAGAGGGACAGTGCGACATGTCTGCCGGATTATGGTGCAACTGGCACCGTGGGGGAATTGGGGAGGACACCCATTCCCGGAGGCCGTCAAATTGACTGTCACCCTGAACGTTTATGCCAAGTAGTCCTTCCAGGTGCCAAGTGGGGATCTGTCCGGAATCTCACAGATCTCAGTGCACAGGTGCATCCGCGCCAGCATGGAGGCTCTATATGTCCAGTTGGCACAATACATTCATTTCAATGTGGACCGAGCCAACCAGGCTGTCCGGATAGCAGGGTTCGCCGCCATCGCCGTGATGACTTGGGTCCAGAGGGTGATCGATAGGATGCATGTCATCCCACGAGCACTTGCAAATGACAGGCCAGTCTTCAAATACTGAAAGGGGTTCCACTCGATGAACATCCAGCTGGTCTGCGACCATCATATGCACATCAAGCAGGTCGGTGCCCGATACCCCGGCAGTGTGCACGATGCCTTCATCCCGGCACACTCGACGGTTCCTGGGCCCGTCAAGGTGCCCCATCGGCTAGGGGGTTGGCTTCTGGGCAACAGGGATTACCACTGTGGTGCTGGCTGATGACACCTATCCAAAGTCCATAAGACCATAAGACATATAAGCAGAATTAGGCCACTTGGCCCATCGATTCTACTTTGCCATTCAATCATGGCTGATATTTTTCTTATTCCCATTCTCCTGTTTTCTCCCCATAACCCCAGCGCCCCTTATTGATCAAAAACCTACTTATCTCTGTCTTAAAGACGTTCAATGATTTGGCCCCCACAGCCTTCTGCAGCAAAGAGTTCCACAGATTCACCACCCTCTGGCTGAAGAAATTCCTCCTCATCTCTGTTTTAAAGGATCGTCCCTTTCATCTGATATTGTGCCCTCTGCTTCTAGTTTTTCCTACAAGTGGAATCATCCTCTCCATATCCACTCTATCCAGGTCTCGCAGGATCTTGTAATTTTCAATAAGATCCCCCTCATCCTTCTGAACTCCAACGGGTACAGACCCAGAGTCCTCAACCGTTCCCCATATGGCAAATTCTTCATTCCAGGGATCATTCTTGTGAACCTCCTCTGGACCCTTTCCAAGGACAGCACATCCGTCCTTAGATACGGGGCCCAAAACTGCTCAGAATACTCCAAATGGGGCCTGACCAGAGCCTTTTATAGCCTCAGAAGTACATCCCTGCTCTTGTATTCTAGCCCTCTCGACATGAACGTTAACATTGCATTTGACTTCCTAACTGCCGACTGAACCTGCACATTAACCTTAAGAGAATCATGAACAAGGACTCCCAAGACCCTTGGTGCTTCTGATTTCCGAAGCATCTCCCCATTTAGAAAATAGTCTGCCTCCATTTCTCCTTCCAAAGTGCATAACCTCACACATTTCTACATTGCATTCCATCTGCCCCTTCTTTGCCCACTGTCCTAGCTTGTCCAAGTCCTTCTGCAGCCACCATGCTTCCTCAATATTACCTGCTCCTCTACAGATCTTTGTATCATCTGCAAACTTAGCAACAGTGCCTTCAGTTCCTTCTTCAAGATCATTAGGGGCTGGTTTAGCTCACTAGGGGCTGGTTTAGCTCACTCAGCTAAATTGCTGGCTTTTAAAGCAGACCAAGCAGGCCAGCAGCACGGTTCGATTCCCGTACCAGCCTCCCCGGACAGGCGCCGGAATGTGGCGACTAGGGGCTTTTCACAGTAACTTCATTGAAGCCGACTCGTGACAATAAGTGATTTTCATTTCATTAATGTATATTGTGAAAAGTTGTGGTCCCAGCACAGACCCCTGACGCACACCACTAGTCACTGGCTGCCATCCTGAAAAAGACCCCTTTATCCCCACTCTCTACCTTTTGCTGCTCAGCCAATCCTCTATCCATGACAGGATCTTACCCTTAACACCATGAGCTCTTAACTTATTTAAGTCTCCTGTGCGGCACCTTGTCAAAGGCCTTCTGGCAAGGTAAATAAATCATGTCCACTGGCTCTCCTTTGTCTCACTTCATTGTTACCTGCTCAAAGCGGGGCTGGTTTAGCACAGGGCTAAATCGCTGGCTTTGAAAGCAGACCAAGGCAGGCCAGTAGCACGGTTCAAACAAAGGACAAAGAAAAGTACAGCGCAGGAACAGGCCCTTCGGCCCTCTAAGCCTGTGCCGACCATGCTGCCCGTCTAAACTAAAATCTTCTACACTTCCTGGGTCCATATCCCTCTATTCCCATCCTATTCATACATTTGTCAAGATGCCCCTTAAATGTCACTATCATCCCTGCTTCCACCACCTCCTCCGGCAGCGAGTTCCAGGCACTCACTACCCTCTGTGTAAAAAACTTGCCTCGTACATCTCCTCTAAACCTTGCCCCTCGCTCCTTAAACCTATGCCCCCTAGTAATTGACCCGTCTACCTTGGGGAAAAGTTTCTGACTATCCACTCTGTCTATGTCCCTCATAATTTTGTAGACCTCTATCCGGTCGCCCCTCAAACTCCGTTGTTCCAGTGAGAACAAATCGAGTTTATTCAACCGCTCCTCATAGCTAATGCCCTCCATATCAGGCAACATCCTGGTAAATCACTTCTGCACCCTCTCTAAAGCCTCCACATCCTTCTGGTAGTGTGGCGACCAGAATTGAATACTATACTCCAAGTGTGGCCTAACTAAGGTACAGCTGCAACATGACTTGCCAATTCTTATACTCAATGCCCCGGCCAATGAAGGCATGCATGCCGTATGCCTTCTTGACTACCTTCTCCACCTGTGTTGCCCCTTTCAGTGACCTGTGGACCTGGACACATAGATCTCTCTGACTTTCAATACACTTGAGGGTTCTACCATTCACTGTACCTGTACCAGCCTCCCCAAACAGGCGCCGAAATGTGGCGACTCGGGGCTTTTCACAGTAACTTCATTTGAAGCTTACTTGTGACAATAAGCGATTTTCATTTCATTTCATTTCAAGAACTCTAACAAATTTGTCAGACATGATCGCCCCTTGACAAAGCCGTGCTGACTCAATCCTATTTTGCCATGAACTTCCAAGTACTCTGCGATCTCATCTTTAATAATGGTGTCAATAATCTTACAAATGACCAAAATCAGGCTAACAGGCCCATAATTTGCCATTTTCTGCCTCTTTAGCCACTTTCCAGTCCTCTGGGACCCTTCCTGCCTCCAGTGATTCCTGAAAGATCACCACCAATGCCTCCACAATCTTATGAGCTATCTCTTTTACAACCCTGGGGCTTTAGAATCCAAAGGCCACAGACTGACGCGGAGACTTGCTACAACGACAGGGGTATGATCGAGCAGTGCTTCAGCATCCTGAAGATATGGATCCGGTGCTGGACCACTCTGCAGGGGGCCTCCAGTATAGCGCTTGGAGAGTCGCCCGCCTCATGGCAACCTGCTGCATCCTACACAACATCGGCAGCAGGGAGGCGACGTGCTGGAGGAGGAGGATGACCATCAGTCCTTGTTCAACAAGGACGATGAAGTGGAGGGCGAGAATGAACATGACATGGGGCCCGGGCAGGCACAGGAGGCCGCACAATGTGTGCCAGGACCAATGGTACAATGTGTGCCAGGACCAATGGCACAATGTGTGTCAGGACCAATGCGCACGGGATGCTCTGATCGCCTCCAGGTTCACCAACTGGTCGAGGGGGGGACTGACCAGCTGTATGGACACCGCATCCCACCTCACAGGACCGCCTCCCCCCCTCCCCGTAAACCCCCCCCCCACCCCCATCTGCAAACCTCTCCATGATACCTACGTGCCGCTCGGGGTGAGGGCCCTAATTGGCAGTAATAGCAGGCATGGTCCTTGATGACTACCTTCTCCACCTGTGTTGCCCCTTTCAGTGACCTGTGGACCTGGACACATAGATCTCTCTGACTTTCAATACACTTGAGGGTTCTACCATTCACTGTACCTGTACCAGCTTCCCCGAACAGGTGCCAGAATGTGGGAGGATGATAACAACCCACTCTGGGATGAGCTCTAGTGTTCCGCATCATAGAAACATAGGAAAACATAGGAGTAGGAGGAGGCCATTCGGCCCTTCAAGCCCGCTCCGGCATTCATTATGATCATGGCTGATCATCCAACTCAATAGCTTAATCCCACTTTCCCCCATATCCTTCAATCCCCCTTCACCCTCATTGCTATATCTAACTGCTTGAAACCATACAATGTTTTGGACTCAACTACTTCCTGTGGTAACGAATTACACCGGTTCACACTCTGGGTGAAGAAATTTCTCCTCATCTCTGTCCTAAATGGTCTACCCACATCCTCAGACTGTGACCCCTGGTTCTGGACCCACCCACTATCGGGAACATCATTCCTGCAGCTACCCTGTCCAGTCCTCATTCTTCTGAACTCCAGCAAATACAATCCTAACCGATTCAATGTCTCCGCATATGTCGTACTGCCATCCCAGGAATCAGTCTGGTAAACCTTCGTTACACTCCCTCTGTAGCTGGGCGGCACGGCGGCACAGTGGTTAGCACTTCTGCCTCACAGTGCCAAGGACCTGGGTTTGATAACGGCCCTGGATCACTGTCCATGTGGAGTTTGCACATTCTCCCCGTGTCTGCGTGGGTCTCAACCCCTCAGCCCAAAAAGATGTGCAGGGTAGGTGGATTGCTGCACTAAATTGCCTCTTGATTGGAAAAATATAATTATGTACTCTAAATTTATTTTTAAAATACTCGCTCTATAGGTAGAACATCCTTCCTCAGAGAAGAGATCAAAGTGGCACACAGTATTGCAGGTGTGGCTTCACAAAGGCCCTGTACAATTGCTGCAATACATCCCTGTTCCTGTACTCGAATCCTCTCACAATGAAGGCCAACGTACCTTTAGCCTTCTTTACCGCCTGCTGCACCTACATGCTTACCTTCAGTGACTGGTGTATGAGGACACCCAGATCTTGTTGCATGTTCCCCTCTCCTAATTTATGGCCATTCAGATAATAATCTGACTTCTTGTTTTTGCTACCAAAATGGATAACCTCACATTTATCCAAATTATACTGCACCTGTCATTCATTTACCCACTCACTCAACTTGTCCAAATCACACTGAAGGATCTCTGCATTCTTCTCACAGCTCACCCTCCCACCCAACTTGATGTCATCTGCAAATTTGAAGATGTGACATTTTGTTCCCTCATCCAAATCATTAATATATATTGTGAATAGCTGGGGTCCCAGCCCCAATCCCTGTGGTACCCCACTAGTCACTGCCTGCCAATTTCAAAAAGACCCATTTATTCCTACTTGCATCCTGTCTGCCAACCAGTTTTCTATCTATTGTTTAACAATGTCTGACTCCTGCCCATGGTCGTACCTTCCACTGTCCACCTGGGTGATCCCTGTATGCGAGCTGGCCATGCCGTCACACGGTCCCATCGAATCCCTGGGGTGTGGACGGTGGGTGGGGACATCGGCGTGGTGAGCGCTGGCTGAACCGCGGTCCCTGAGACAAGTCTGTTGTGTTCTATGGCTCCCCTGATCATGAAAACATGCATAGGACATTTGTGTTTCGCTATAACAAGTATTTATTATAAAACACATGGGCAGATAACCAGCAAACTTATGTACGGACAATGGTATCTAAGTTACTTGAGCTATTGTGAGATGCGAATGCCCTGTTATCCGTCTCCTACCAACTGCCATGTGTCATCAGTCACCTGATATATATCTGGCTCCATGTATATCTGACTCCACCTACTGGCAGGAGGTCATAACTGTCAATACCTTTGGGAAATAAAAGGTGCGCACAGACCATTCAATTAACTCCATGTAATGTTAGGAAATGGCTGAGGCACTGGACACAGCTAATACTTCTGGTCTATTCAGCATCCTGGCTGTAATAATGAAGAATTTTGCTTCAGGATCAGCTGTACCCTTAGCCAAGCTGTTCCAGTACAGCTACAATACTGGCATTTACCCAACGATGCAGAAAATTGCCCAGGTATGTCCTGTCCACAAAAAAGCAGGACAACTGCCATGGAGACTCCTGAGCAGTGCTCTTCGTTATGAGATCCTGGCCCGTTTAAGTCTCTGGCTCTTTATTCCTTATCCACAGTCCTGTTGCTTGTTTGCTTGCTGGCAGCTACAAAATGGCGGAATCCCTCAGCCATGATTTCATGCCCGAAGCACAGCCGCAGTATAAGTGTTGTGCACATGACCTGCTCTCTGTCGCCACTTCTGGTGGGAAGACTCCATAGTTCGTATTTAAAGACCAGTTACGACTGGCATTCTCAACTTAAAAGCTGGCTGCAGCCGACATTCTTAAAAGCCGGTCGGGCCATTGGACGCTTTTCCTGTGATCGGGAATGCGGAACCCACCCACAGGTCATGACCCGCAATTTGAAAAACTCTGATTTAAGCCTTGTACGAAGACAGAATTGAGGCTAACACTTAAACCCAGAGTAGAAGAAATACTGCACTATTGGTGAAACATACAAATGAATGAAGAAAAATCTATGGCAGTGTTCTCCCAGATTCATGGCCAGCAATAAACCTCCAAATAACATTGGTTAATAAACTGTATTTTGAGGGACCATATACACAATCAGCCTCATAAGATTCAGGGTGGGAGATATAGGTGGGATGTCCGAGCTAGGTTCTTTATTCAAGAGAGTGGTTAGGGTGTGGAATTCAAGCGGTTATTGGATAGGCACATAGGGCACACCAGAATGACAGGGAGTGGGATATCTTGATCTTGGTTTCGGACAATGCTCGGCACAACATCGAGGGCCGAAGGGCCTGTTCTGTGCTGTACTGTTCTATGTTCTATGTTCATGTATAACCCAGTCAATTGCTATCTCATCAGCCTACTCTCAATCACCCCTAAGTGATGCAAGGTGTCGTCAACAGTGATATCAAACAGCACTTACTCATCAACAACCTGCTCACCAATGTTCAGTTTGGGGTGTGTCAGGGTCCCTCAGCTCCAAAGCTCACTACGCCTTGGTCCAAACATGGACAAGAGAGCTGAACTCCAGAGGTCAGGGACTGGTTTCTCCATTTCAGGGACTATGTCCTCACGCCGTCATGAAAACTGTGGCCTTTTATGGCAGAAAAACTGGCGTCGAAAGGCCACAGATTCACAGCTTTTCAGGGGGCTCGCAGGCAGCTGTCGTAAAGGTCGCAGCTCCGGCACTTCCAGGTCAGAGGCCACGCATGCGCACAGCGGTGGCCTCCAGCGGTCCCGCTGTGCTCCATGGCGGACTTAGACCGCAGACCTGGACCACGGAAATAGTGCCCCCGATCAGCCGGGTGCCCGACCCGGACCACCTGGTCAAAAATACCCTAGTTCCGAATGAGGCCCCCTCGACCTTCCGATCGGCCCACCCCAGACTGTGGGGGCCGCAGACTGACTCTGCTGCTGCTTTGCGAGTATCCCAAATGGCAGGACCATGAGTGGTCCATGCCATCGGGTATTCGTCCGGTCGGGGGTGGAGAATAGTGGGGGGGACCTCTGGCAATGGCTTCCGGTGGTGGATGCTGTGGGTGGCATGCCCCCCGAGTATGGCGCATTTCAGGGGGTGGGCCGGAGAATCGCTGAACCGGCACCAGTCCCGATTTCATGCGGGAAACTGGATTCTCTACCCCGGCGCCGAACGGGATTTCAGCATTGGGGTGTGGAATATCCAGTCCCAGATGTGAGCAATTGCCCTTGACATAAAGACAACATCTGACTGAGAGTGGAATCAAAGTTCCCTGAAAAATTGAACTCAATGATATTCAGGGAGAAAATTTTCCATTGGTTGGAATCATGCCGAACAGGAAGGAAACTGATTGTGGTTGTTGGAGGTCAACCAACTCAACTCCAGGACATCGCTGCAGGAGTTCTTCAGGGCAGATCCGAGTCCCAACATCTTCAGCTGCTTTATTAATGAACTTCTCTCCAATATAAGGTCAAAGTAGGAATATTTACAGATGATCACACAATGTTCGCCACCATTAGCGACTCCTCAGATATTGAAGCAGTCCATGTGTAGTCACCTGGGGTGGCCACATCCCGATTCCAAAATGGACATTCGCAAAGAGTACAGGGAAAATAGGACAGTACTAGGAAAACAAGCAGGTGCAAGGTTTGCCTATGGATTGGAACTTGTAGATCCCAGACAGAACTGATACTACAAGCCATTAGCATAGTAATGAGCTATCTCCAGGGACAAAAGAGAAACATTTAAACAATCGGTACCAGGGCAGACTCCCCGGCGCCAGTGGAGACTAAAACAAAGGCAGGCCAACGGTCACCGAGGACCCGCCCAGTGATCAAGCAACGACCCCTTTATTGGAGAGAATCAATACAAATGATCGGGACACGGTCCAATTAATTGGGGCCAAGTTCAGGAACCGCCCAGAAGGGCACGAAACCCTTTGGGGTATAAAGAGTCCCCAAGGTCAGAGCGCTCTCTTCTTCTTCACCTTCATCTTGGCATTTGGCTCTCAGCGATGAGACCCACCAAGCACCAGCCAAGTAAGTCTAAGGTCAACGCACGCTATGAGATAGGCGCTCCTAGCTACTATTCTATACCAGTTTGAAGCCAGCAGTATCAGAACAATGGCCATTGTTCCTCTGACTGAGTGGGCGCCCGAAGCTAAGTATAGGCTTTTAGTAGTAGTTGTAGTTTAGTGAGTAGAGTTTGTGCATGAGTAATAATTGACTGTGTGTGTAAATAAATGTGCATTGGTTTCAAACTTACTAACTGGTGTATCGAGTCATTGATCAGTATTCGGTTTTGAACCCTCTTGTGGTATCAGAAAGATACCTGGCGACTCTTGAGCAAAGGTAATTAAAACAGAGCCAATTAAGGAAAGCATAACGAGCAACACATGTCCACTTGCAGTAAGACCTGGACAACATGCAGACTTGTGCTGATAAGTGGCATGCAACATTCGTGCCACACAAGTGTCAGACATCAGAATCCTCACCACACCTTTGAGGAACAGGCCCTGGAATTTTGGGGGTGGCCAAGGACATAGCGGTCACCAAGGCAGATGTCGGCGCACGCGCAGAGGTGAGGATCCACTGGGCCGCACCCAGATGGACCCAACCCTCCTGCTGATTACGTGTTCATTCACCCGCAGGACCTCCATCCGACGGCGCCAGCCCATCCGCAATGGCCCCCCTGTGCCAGCAAAACCACTTTCTGAGGAGGCCACTGGATCACAGGAGGCCGTTGGATATGGGTCGCTCCGTTAATTGTACAGAATAAGGCTTAAATGATGATCATTGGTTTCTCGCCATGCTATGGCAGGATCACAATTTTGTCTATGAGAGTAGGCCGATTGCATCGCAAACCGTTTGGCGCCCCGCGCAGTTCTCGTTTTTGGTCTCTCCCGCTATTCACTGGCCTCGTCGCACTCTCGGTCAGGCAGGTCAAGGCCACGGAATCGCACCCTGCCTCCCCACAAACTCCCAACCCTTCATTCCACCCTGAGATCTGGAAACGAAAATTGCAGAACATCAATGTGATGGAATTTCTATTCAGTAAAATTCACAGATCATAACTGTTCCTCCAACTTTGGATATACTATGGTCGAGGCAGTCTATGACTGTCTCAGTGCCTAACTGCAATTTATTTTCAGGTAATTTGACAATATCAATCATATTAAATTGAATGTTTGTCAGAGTAGCACCTGGAGAAAAAAAAACATTTGCTCATCTCTGCTTTCATGTCTCCCTTCCTAGATTTGCACTCACACCTAATTCCAAGTCACAAGTGTGGTGAATTATACTGCATTGTAATTCACACTGTATTGCATTGCGTTGTATTATGTCCTTGTGGGCTCTGTATGTGAGCCGTTGCACGGCTCGGCCCATAGGGGGAGATGTGGAGCTTGTACTGGGCTTCACCCTTGGCTCCGCCCATGGCTCCTCCCACTAACCGGAAGTATAATGTACTGCAGCCGTAAGCCTGCTCTCAGTTCCTGAAGTTCTCTTATGCCCAGTGGGTCCCTCAGTATGCGGACAAAGCCCGCCCACTATTTAAGACTACACTCTTTCCTCTGTCAGCTGAGGCCCGCCAGGCCTTCAACTGCATCAAGGAGGACATCGCCAAAGCTGCCATGCGGGCGGTGGATGAATCCGTCCCCTTCCAGGTGGAAAGCGACGCCTCAGCGGTCGCTCTCGCCGCCACTCTGAACCAGGCAGGGAGACCAGTCGCCTTCTTCTCCCGAACCCTCTCCGCTTTGGAACTTCGACACTCCTCGGTCGAAAAAGAAGCTCAAGCCATTGTGGAAGCCGTACGGCACTGGAGGCACTACCTCGCAGGTAGGAGGTTTACCCTCATCACCGACCAAAGATCGGTTTCCTTCATGTTTGACAACTCACAAAGGGGCAAAATTAAAAATGATAAGATCCTACGGTGGAGGATCGAACTCTCCATCTACAATTACGATATTATGTATCGACCGGGGAAGCTCAACGAGCCCCCAGATGCCCTGTCCCACGGCACGTGCGCCAGCGCGCAAGACGACCGCCTGAAAGCTATCCACAATGACCTCTGCCACCCTGGGGTCACCCGGCTCGCCCACTATGTCAAATCCCAAAATCTGCCTTTCTCCACCGAGGAGGTAAAAGCCATCACCAGGGATTGCCCAATCTGCGCAGAGTGCAAACCTCACTTTTATAGACCAGACAAGGCCCACCTGGTAAAGGCTTCCCGGCCCTTTGAACGCTTGAGCATCGATTTCAAAGGGCCACTCCCCTCGACCAATCGAAATGTGTACTTTCTGAACGTCATCGATGAATTCTCCCGCTTCCCGTTTGCCATCCCGTGCCCCGATATGAACTCCCACACAGTCATCAGAGCCCTGCACAGTGTCTTCACCCTGTTCGGGTTCCCCAGCTACATACACAGAGAAAGGGGTTCGTCCTTTATGAGCGACGAGCTGCGTCAGTACCTGCTCGACAAGGGCATCGCCTCGAGCAGGACTACCAGCTACAACCCCAGGGGGAACGGGCAGGTGGAGAGGGAGAACGCGACGGTCTGGAAGACCGTCCTACTGACCCTCCGGTTCAGGAATCTCCCGACCTCCCATTGGCAGGAGATGCTGCCCGACGCGCTCCATGCAATTAGGTCCCTCCTGTGCACCGCCACCAACCAGACTCCTCACGAACGACTATTTGTTTTCTCTAGGGGCATTACCATGGGGGTGTCGCTCCCATCCTGGTTGAGGACACCGGGCCCGGTTCTCCTCCGGAAGCAGGCCCGGGCACACAAAACGGATCCGCTAGTAGAGAGAGTGCTACTACTTCATTCAAACCCCCAATACACTTTTATTGAATACCCCGACGGCCGTCAGGACCGCGTTTCCCTCCGGAACCTGGCGCCTGCTGGTTCCAACTCCACCACCACTACCGCCGAGGTACCCCTCACACTACACCCCACCCAACCCCCCACACCCTCCGCCCCCACGCCTATATGTTCCCTGCCACGCTCGGCGCCCTCGCGCCTATAGGTTTCCTCCGTCGCTCGTCGCACCGGTCAGGAATGAAGCTCGGGCCAAAACACCCCCGGAGTCCACCATCACCGACCGTGACCACCCAGCCACCCGAAGAGGCTGCAACCCCGGTGTTCCGCCGATCCCAAAGGACGACTCGGCCACCGGACCGACTCAATTTATAGACCCGTCACCCCCGCCGGACTTTATTTTTTTACAGGGGGTGAATGTGGTGAATTATACAGCATTGTAATTCACACTGTATTGCATTGCATTGTATTATGTCCTTGTGGGCTCTGTATGTGAGCCGTTGTGCAGCTCTGACCACAGGGGGAGATGAGGAGCTTGTACTGGGCTTCACCCTTGGCTCCGCCCATGGCACCTCCCACTAACTGGAAGTATAAAGTGCTGCAGCCGTAGGCCTGCTGTCAGTTCCTCTGGTCGCAGGCTGACTTAGTTGTAAGACTATTAAAACCACAGTTTACTTCCAATCATGTGTCTAGTGAATTGATGGTCACATCAACAAGCTTGTCAAATATTAGAACTGAAAACATAATTACTTTCTAAAGAACTGCGGAGCCATAGGTAATATGGAAAAGAAGAACCTCTCAACTTGGTGACTGCTGACACAGAAAGAAAGGTATTTTTCCAGCACAGAAAGTGCAAATCATGTTGACACCGACACCGGGGCTTCTGAGAAACTATATTGGTTTTGGAACAACCTCCAAAACACAAACAGCAGGCAAATTGCAAATCCCTTGATAAAGGTGAATTATCGTACAGGCTTCATTTAAGCATTAAGCACTGTGCTATTATGGTACTTCTGAAGGAAATAGAACAGCAAATAATCTCAACAAATCAGTTCAAAGTTTAATTAAATTCCAGATTGACATTGCAAAAGTCGTCTGCTGATTAGCATCTCGTTGACAAGCCACAACATCCCTCCCTCCGCCAGTGCATACTTGTTGTGGTGTGTAATTGCCCTTGAGAAAGTCGTGGTGAGCTGCCTTCTTGAACTGCTGCAGTCCATGTGGTGTAAATACACCCACAGTGTTATTAAGAAGGGAGTTCCAGGATTTTGACCCAGCAAGTGAAGGAACGGAAATATATTTCCAAATCAGGGTGGTAGTGACCTGGAGGAGAAGCTTGATCCATTTGACCCGGGGGGGGGGGGGGGGGGGAGTCTGGAATCAGTATAAGGATCAGCTCCATTACTTCTCTACAACAAATTAAATAATGAGGGGGGAAAAACAGAAGTTATCCTATTATCACAGTGGTTAGCACAGTTGCTTCACAGCTCCAGGGTTCCAGGTTCGATTCCCGGCTTGGGTCGCTGTCTGTGCGGAGTCTGCACATTCTCTCCATGTCTGCGTGGGTTTCCCCGGGTTCTCCGGTTTCCTCCTACAGTCCAAAGATGTGCAGGTTAGGTGGATTGGCCATGCTAAATTGCCCTTAGGTTAGGTGGGGTTACTGGGTTACGGGGCCAGGGTGGAGGTGGGGGTCTTGGGTCGGGTGCTCTTTCCTAGAGCCGGTGCAGACACGATGGGCCTAATGGCCTCCTTCTGCACTGTAAATTCTATGATCTATGAATAGTTTGTGGCCCAACAACCGAGAACCAGAGACGGAATTTGACGTCCAGCCGAAATGAAGATTGCCCCAGACAAGGCATTAAAAATAGCTCAGGCAACCGAATGAGCTGAGAGGGGCACCGCAGAGCTTCAAAGTGTGCAAGGGGGCGAGGTGAACCTGCTGTGAGGTGGCATGGCTGCAAGGGACACAGCCAGGTGGACAGGCACAGAGGAAATTTAGCACCGATCCCAGGGACATGATCATAGTCAGTGGTCAGGGAAGAAAATGAGTCATTGATCCAAACGTCAAGATGATTGCTACCGATGTGGGGGGAACTATCCCCAAGAAATGTGCCGCTGCCAAGAGTTTGTTTTCTGTGCAATAGGAAGGACCACATCCAGGCATGTTGCCACGCAAAATATAAACAAGTTCTTGTCAAGAAATTTGCCTCAGGCCTAATATAGCTGCCAGGCAGAATTGTATCAAAGTCAGGTCCAGTCTGATACATGGTGGATTTGAATGTCATAGCCATGCAGAAGCACGTTGGCTATGTAAGAAGCTCGGGGACCACAATCCCAATCTCTGAACAGATGATACCAGCAGGCAGCACCAATGATCCCGTGGTGGAGCTAGAGCAGAGGGAATCTAGGAATTCTGAGGAAGCTCCGCCGATGTCCCAGGATAGATCTAGAGAAGGAAAAGCCCTGCTCTGGTGGTCAAATCTCAGAGACAATCTTCCAATAATTACAACGTTGCTACCTCAGAGTTGGAGGAGCTGGTTGGGGGACTAAAGTGGTCTACAATGCCCAGAAAATGCCCTGACAGGTTGACATTGTGATGAACTGTTATGGAGTCTCTCCCTTTGTGTTTCTCAACATTTTTATTGTATATAGCAGCTGTACATAACCTGTTCTGTAAATATATTATTGAGGGACGTAAGGGGAGGGATGTGGCAGGGTGGATCCTTTAAGGGATGGGCCCTCACTGTCTACATGACAGGCTCAGGACCTATCATGCAGGAGCGCATGAACTTCGATCAATGGGGAAAAAGTGTGGGGCCTTGGGAGTTATGTCCTGTGGAGCCATAGAGAATGAAGACCTGTTTGGTGACTCTGTGTCTGTGGATAGTTTACCTTGCCTTGTTAACAGTAAACCCTTGTTCCTTTATACTGGAAGTCTCACTAGTATTGCCTCGAACCCCTACAGAAATCTATCCTGATGTGGTTACTTTCCATTTTTGGAAAATGGTGCTTATTTTTGTGTTTAGCGAATCTGGAGCCACACGTTGTTCCGCAATGGTGGCATATTGTTGTACAGGACGGGGTGGGGGCTGTCATGATATGCAGACATGCAGATAATGATATACAGACAGGCACAGACAGGCAGCTAATGAACTGTAGCCATCTGGGATGGCCACTTCCAACTAGGTACAGAGTAACTCGCAAAGCCTAGCAGGTAAAACGGACAAGCCAAGACTCAGACAGGCTCAGAGCCTAAAATGCATATTTGTCAGCAAGAAGTCCAGAAGGTATCAGAACTCCGTCCAATTAGCATTTTATTGGGGCTGATTAGCATTTGATGGCCCATCCTCACCAAAACAAAGGACTGGTACTCGAGCAGCCGGGACAGTCCCAGACATTTTGACGCCACTCCCTGTTCAAGGGAAACACAAACAACGGGGTCAGTGACCGTGTGGGACACACCCAGCCATCCAAATCCCCGTCCACTTATTGGTTAAGGAATCGAACGGAGTGATCAGGGATCACCCAATTAGTAAGGCCCAAATCGAAGGACCGCCCAAAAGAGCGCGAAAACCAAGTATAAGAAGAAGAGCCCGCCACATGTTTGTTCTCTCTTGGTCCTGGTACCCCGGACACGGCCATCTCCAAGTGCAGCAACACCAGAAGCAAGTTCAAGTTCAACGCTCGCTACCAGACGGATGAGCCTAGCTGAGCAGCAGTTACTCCTTCGAACCCGATCGATCCAGAAGCCACTGTTTTCTGACCTAAGCCGGGTGCCCGAAGTTAAGTACAGGTTGTCTTCATCGATAGGTGTAGTTAACTAGTAGTTTATGTTGCATGACTAATTTTGTGTAAATAAAGTACCCTTGACCTTGAACTAACTAACTGGTGTTTGGCTCTTTGATCGATAGCCGGTTAAAACTTGTGGTGGTATCATTTGATACCTGGCGACTCTAAGCAAATTCACAGATTGCCATAATTGGAACAGAGCCACAGAAAGGATAGAGAAAAGAGTATGGGAAAGAAAGCACAACAGAACATAGAGAACAGGGCATGACCAATGAGCAGGCAGGACACTCAGGGGTGGTATCTCACTATAAAAGGCACGAGGCACTCACACTCCGCCTCTTGGATGGGCAGCACGGTAGCACAAGTGGATGGCACTGTGGCTTCACAGCGCCAGGGTCCCAGGTTCGATTCCCCGCTTGGTCACTGTCTGTGCGGAGCCTGCACGTTCTCCCCGTGTCTGCGTGGGTTTCCTCCGAGTGCTCCGGTTTCCTCCCACAGTCCAAAGATGTGCAGGTTAGGTGGATTGGCCATGATAAATTGCCCTTAGTGACCAAAAAGGTTAGGAGGGGTGATTGGGTTCCGGGGATAGAGTGGAAATGAGGGCTTAAGTGGGTCGGTGCAGACTCGATGGGCTGAATGGTCTCCTTCTGCACTCTATGTTCTATGCTCTTTCCACTGATGAACATCTACAGAGTGAGTCAGGGTATTTAGAGTATTGCACCTCCAGCATGTGGCTAAGAGCTAATCTGGTTCAGTCAGACAGAGTAACCACACTGAGGTTAGCAAAGAGTCGAACTCATAGAGAACTGTGCTAACTGTGCTACTGGTTCAATAAATCAGATTGAACTAACTTCAAGGTCTGGAGTATCTTTTGGTTAAAGCTGCATCCAGTTGCAGCCTGTGTTATCCCGGAGTACATAACACAAGAGGGGCAGGGGGGAATGAATTGGGAATTGGCAGCTCTCGGCCAGCTTCCCTCTCCTTCCTCTGCCACCACAGTTCTGCCTCGCTGTCAAGTCACTGAGCCTCAAAGTGGCTTGCACCTTGATGGATCAGGTGGAGCCAGGCTGAGCGGTCTGCAGCTTTCTACCTCCAGTCAATGGTATAGGGATATCCTTATATCTATTCCTTTGGTTACCCTTCAAGCATTGACCAACAGACAGCTGGGAGAAGAGAATCTGCCGAGGGAGGTGGTTTGTTCCGCCGCGTGATACATGGACTGAACCAGTGTCCAAAACAATCATTTCCCAGGAGCTGCTGCCTTTCAAATGGTCAACCTTATGACTTGAATAATTTTTGCAGCTTTGCTACTTAGAATTCTGCAGATCAATTTTGAATTGCCCAACCACACTGAATACATTCACTAGTTCTGCTTTTGGATGTAACAGAATAGTGAACTCAGACAAGCTGTGAAATTCGCTCAGTGCCTTATCTCTATACAAAGTGCTTTTTTGTTCCAGTATATCAGGTCCCACACACACACACAGATATATATGTATGATTCACTATTTGAAAGACTATGTACTCATCGACTAATGCAATGAGAGATGATTTATTAATGCATCATCGATAAGCAATCTTAGTCATGATTGCTCACAAATGAGTAATAATGTAAAAGATCCTGATAGCTCACATGCAGGATTCAGCAAGATAAGGTTCAGCAAGTTTCACATACTTCAGTTCTCAGTCGTGTAACCAGAAATTCCAGTTCAGTGGTCTCAGAGTAATTCTGTTTCCCCATAGATGCTTGAGCAATGATTGTGTGTCTTTGAGTCAACTGCACTTCAGAGATAACGTATTTCTTCTGAAAGTACTGCTGGAAATCTGTAATAAAAACAAAAATGATGAAAATACTCATCAGATATGGCAGCATCTGTGGAGAGAGAGAGGCAGAACTAACTGTCGGGATGGAAGGACATCGACCTGAAAAATCTGGCCATATCTTACCCACCTTAAAAATAATCTCTAGTCCGGACCCCACACTTGTTGGCTGCACAGCCTTAGGTGAAGGAGCCTCGTAATTGGCCACCGCCATCCAATTAAGGATAGTGGGAATGTTTCTCAGACCGCAGGCCGGATCAGAGAACCTTGGAAGGACAGCCAGCCCACTGGCAGAGGTAGGTGCTGCTGTAGGAGGGGATTGCAAAGATGCCTCAAAATTGAGGCGGTCTCTGAAGACATTGCAATTTTCAAGAAAATAAACTGTGGCCACAGATGCCAGTTCACCTGGCAGGGTGGTCTGTGGCTGAAGCTGCCCCACTAATCCCTGTGACCCCATTGGGGGTGGGGGGGGGGGGGGATAAGTACAAAAGGTCTTGCAGACCTCCTGGCCTGTCACCAGCAAGCTACCTGCAAGCACCTGACAGGCTTTGGCATCAATTGGCCAAACAGGCAACACAATGATTAGCACAATTAATAATAATCTTTATTATTTTCACAAGTAGGCTTACATTAACACTGCAATGAAGTTACTGTGAAAAGCCCCTAGTCGCCACACTCCGGCGTCTGTTCGGGTACACAGAGGAAGAATTCAGAATGTCCAATTCACCTAACAGCACATCTTTTGGGGCTTGTGGGAGGAAACTGGAGCACCCGGAGGAAAGCCACTCAGACACGGGGAGAACATGCAGACTCCACGCAGACAGTGACCCAAGCTGGGAATCGAACCCGGGATCCTGGCGCGGTGAAGCAACAGTGCTACCACTGTGCTATCGTGCGGGGACCCCATCTGTCATCAGGAAGATTCCACTGGCATCCCCACGAACGGGTATTTACGTGTTCAAATTGGCAGCCAACCACTCCTGCCGAGTGGGTAGTCCCTACCGTTTCCTGCTCACCTACGGCCACATCAGCCAGAAATGAAGACCCATATATTTACAGAACTTATAGGTCTGAATTTTGTGCCCTTTGGGTGCGCACACTCGACGGGCGTGGAAGCAGACATGAGATGTGCTTCCGGCGGCAATCGGCCCCAGGCACGATTCCACATTCGCTGGTTAATTCAGGAACAGCCAGTGAGAATAACGCGCTGAGAGACCCAGCACTGCAAAGGCATGTGGGAAGAGGAGGAGCACCAAGTAAAGGAAGGGAACATGCTGGTGCCTCTAATAGAACCTTAATGGGTCTAATTGGCTGTTTAATTTGTCATAATAGCCACTCGTGTATATAATGAGGTGCAGACAGGGAGCGATTGACATACAGAACGACCAGTAAGCACACAACACAATGCAGCCAATCACCAGACAGGACACTACCACTATAAAGCCAGAGGGCACTAGGTTTCCCGCTCTCTCTGGACGCAGCCACTGAGACAGTCAGAGTCCACAAACTAGTCAGTGCAAAGACTATGCAGTAGCTAGTAAATCTGGTCAGGCCAGTACAAGGTCTCCAGTCAGTTCGGTATAGTGTCGACCCACAGCTGAGCATGTGTATTAGTTCTATCGTTGAATAAATCAGTGTTGGATTTTCTCCAGTGTTAGACGTCTGCTTCTAGCTTCCCTGCATCAAGTGCAGTCCACATCGAATCAGCCTGCGTAACATATCAAATCGAACAAGCTTCCAACTCAAGCATGCGCCCACCGACTAAACAAAAATCACAAAAATGCACAACGACATCGGGGCGAGCTCCCGCCTGATGTTTTTTTGCGCCATTCCACATGTTTCCAGGACAGGCTCGCGCCACCCTGAGCAACTTAAAATTCTGGCCATAAAGTGAAAAGTAGCCCTCATCAAAGTTCCATCATAATTCAGAGTACTTTCCAATCTCGAGATTGAAACCATTTAATTAGAATAATTATTCTCCCAATTTCCCTGATCTGATGAGAAGGTTAACTCTCCACTAATGCTGCCAAACCTGTGTTGAGTAATTCCAGAATTTTCAGTTTTTGTTTCTTTTGGACGCAAGTAATTTCCTCATTGTCTGGTGTTATTCTGTAGCATGTGGGCAGCAGATTGTAGTTTGAATAGTTTTAACGTGACCATTATTAGCCTTGCACGCACGCCCATGGCAGGCCTGCAGCTATTGACTGAATTGATGAAAATGCTCCGGTAAGTACTTGAGAACACAAACAAAATCTGAAACTTTTGACTCAATACATGAGCGTATGAAACTTTCATGAACGATTCTGGATTTGACTAAATTAAGACAATGGACATGATTTAACGCGCTAAATAAAGTCTGTTTGGACGTGTACAGTGCGGTCTTTCTGGACGCTTGCACTGCCGAGAATGACCCCACCATCAAACAGGAACGCCCGCTGAGGCCACACTTATTTCATTTCCTGCACTCACAAGCTCAGCTGTCCTTCTGCCGGACAACGTGTGCTGCCAAGTCATGGAGCATAATACTACAATCCTGTATGCTACGCCCGATGCCAGCGTCTATGTATTTACATTGTGCACCTTGCGTTGCCCTATTATGTATTTTCTTTTAATTTTGTTTTCTTTTCATGTACTTAATGATCTGTTGAGCTGCTTGCAGAACAATACTTTTCACTGTACCTTGGTACACGTGACAATAAACAAATCCATCCATCCATCCCTGCACAGTGTGGAGATTTAACTCCACAACTTTTCAAAGATGTCAATAATCAGTTCCACACTTGGGAGGCCAGTGTTTGCCACCAGCCGTGTGGGCAGCTGGTCGGTGAAGGCTACAGCACCGCGTGGGGCAGTGTGTAAAATGAGAGGCCTGGTAGTAGAGTGAGAGGCCTCACCAATGTAAAAGGAAGCAGTGGGATGCCCGATCATAGAACATACAGAGCAGAAGGAGGCCATTCGGCCCATCGAGTCTGCACCAACCCACTTAAGCCCTCACTTCCGCCCTATCCCCATAACCCAATAACGCCTCCTGACCTTTCTGGTCACTAAGGGCAATTTATCTTGGCCAATCCGCCTAACCCGCACGTCTTTGGACCGTGGGAGGAAACCGGAGCACCCGGAGGAAACCCATGCAGACACGGGGAGAACGTGCAGACCCCGCACAGACAGTGACCCAGCGGGAAATCGAACCTGGGACCCTGGCGCTGTGAAGCCACAGTGCTATCCACTTGTGCTGCCGTGCTGATCATGGAGTGTCCTCAGGAAAGTACCTGGATCCAGGGAGGAGGTGTCGTTTTGTGATAGTCCTTCTATCTCGGACCCTAGGTGCAGAACTTTCTTAGTGGACAGATTGTAAACATACTCTGGTATTTGCTTAACACTTATTTCTTAGAACTGTATCTAAACAGGTTATAGAGTAGGTATTTTGCTCCTTGGCATTATCCCAACCTCTCTCTCTCTCCCTCTCTGGGTTGGATTCTCCCTTCTGTTGGCAGAGTGTTCTCGCCGTCGTAAAAACCGGAGAGTTTAACGGCGGCGACATCAGACCTCTAAGTGTAGCGATCCTCTGCCCTCCAGGGGCCCAGCACAGCACTGGAGGAACTCACACACTGGAGCGACACACATTTAATGATAAACAGAGTAAAAGTTGAAAATCTGCTTAACGATGAGGTTCACGTCCTCATAACATATTTAATGTGTCCGTCGCTTCCTTAAATCAGATCGGTATCCCGTCTGCTAGATTAAAGCTGAAAATGAACAGGTAGGCGCGAATTATTCATATTATTTATGTAAACAGTAAACAGTAGCTTTTGTATTGGTCCTTGTAGTCCACCACTTCCCACCATTTGCCAATCTGAGTATCGACATTTAACCCCCTTCTCTCTTTCCTGTTTTGTAGCTAGCCTGCTATCCATGTGCTACTGGACCTCTAACTCCACAGGTACTGGCCTTATTATGGGCAGCACGGTAGCATGGTGGTTAGCATAAATGCTTCACAGCTCCAGGGTCCCAGGTTCGATTCCCGGCTGGGTCACTGTCTGTGCGGAGTCTGTGCGTCCTCCCCGTGTGTGCGTGGGTTTCCTCCGGGTGCTCCGGTTTCCTCCCACAGTCCAAAGATGTGCGGGTTAGGTGGATTGGCCATGCTAAATTGCCCGTAGTGTCCTAAAATGTAAGGTTAAGGGGGGGGGGGGTTGTTGGGTTACGGGTATAGGGTGGATATGTGGGTTTGAGTAGGGTGATCATTGCTCGGCACAACATCGAGGGCCGAAGGGCCTGTTCTGTGCTGTACTGTTCTATGTTCTATGTGGTGACATACCTTTATTGATGGTTTTTTTTGGACGTTGTAGCCATCTGGGATGGCCACTTACAATAAGGAACAAGGAAGGTCGCAAAGCATTACGGAAAAAATGGACAATGCAAAGTTCAGGCAGGCTGAGAGCCTGAATGTATATTTGTGAGCAAAGATTCCAGACGGTATCGAAACCCCCAGCCAATTAGCATTTTGATGGCCCATCTCCGCCAGACAAAGGACTGATACTTGAGCGACCGATATACCCCCAGACATTTCGGCGCCACTCCCTGTACTCGGGAAGCGTAAACAACAGGGTCAATGATGGTGTAGGACACACCCAGCCATCAACGCACCCGCCCCTTTATTGGTTCGAATCGAACACAGTGAACAAGAATTACCCAATTAATGGGGTCCAAACTGAAGGACCACCCAAAAGAGCGCGAAAACCCCCAAGGATAAAGAGAGAGTCCACCATGTGTTCGGCCTCTTTTGGACCTGGCGCTCCGGCAACGTCCATCTCCAATCGCTGCACCACCAGAAGAAAGTTCAAGTTCAACGCCCGCTACCAGACGGACGAGCCCAGCTGAGCAGCAGTTACTTCTACATACCTGATAGACCCAGAATCGAATAGCGGCCACTGTTCCTCTGACCTAGGCCAGGTGCCTGAAGTTAATTACAGGTTGTCATAGTTGATAGGTGTAGTTTTGTTTTGTAAATTTAGAGTCCCCTATTCATTTTTTCCAATTAAGGAGCAATTTAGTGTGGCCAATCCACCTATCCTGCACATCTTTGGGTTGTGGGGGTGAAACCCACGCAGACACGGGGAGAATGTGCAAACTCCACACGGACAGTGACCCAGGGCCAGGATTCGAACCCGGGTCCTCAGCGCCGTGGACAGCAATCCTAACCACTGTGCCACCGTGCTGCCCTTGATAGGTGTACAAACATAACGAGTAGTGTTTATGTTGTGTGATTAATTGTGTGTGTGTAAATAAAGTACCCTTGATCTTGAACTAACTAACTGGTGTTTGGCTCTTTGATTGATACCTGGTTGAACATTTTGGTGGTATCATTTGACACCTGCCGACTCTGAGCGATATAATATTGATGTCTAAAGAAAGAAGGGCAACCTCATTGATTGCCATACTGTAGGTAAAAAAGGCAACAGTTATTGGCGACTCCGCCAGGACTCGACCCTGAAGTGACCGTGAGAGAACCCACGAAATGATTGAAATAGAATCCAAATTGGAAAAGTAAAAGAAACCACAAGCGAAACCAGTATCGATCAAACCTCCAAAATTCAGAAGTGTGTAATTTGCATGCGTACTAACAAAGGGATATAAGGTAACCTCGATAGATTTTGTTGCATGAAACTTTTGGGAGTTGCGTAACCGGAAAATAGCTTGAGCCGTACCCGTGTTTGCACCACCGCTTTATTCCCCCTTGTCCCAAATTCCCAGTAGAAACAGAGATAATCGTAGGGATGGTAATGTCCACAAGAGTCCGAGGTCGCAGCAACCAACAGAGCAGAACAGTGTCCCATATGGGAAGAAGAGATTAGGAAATACCTAAAGGGGAAAGGATGGCCCCTATGGCCGGAATTTTGTGCGAATGAGGAAACAGGTCCTGGCAGCATAGGGCAGGCTTGGTGGAACAGCCTGACCGTGATCCACAAGAAGAATTTGAGTAGCATTCGTAAGTCGATGGCAATTGTGTCCTGCTTGGCACAATTGCGAGGCACAGAGGAGGTCATGAGGACACTCCGTAGACAGCTTGAGGAGAAAGAGAGGAGTAGAGAGGGAAATGTTAGCGAATGTGAGAGAGTGAACGAGCAACTCCGAGAGTAGCTAGCAGCGAAGGACAAGAAGGTGGCTGATGTCAAGAGGGCACACCGATATTGTCTCGGCCACCTCAGCAGCTTTCAGATTCAATACGATAAGGCCTATCAGGACATGCAACGTGCGGTTTTGGTAAGAGAGGAAACAGAGAACCAAGCAGAACAGTTCAGAAAACAATGTGAGGATTTAAAGGCAGCACTATGAGCACTCCACAGTTCCACCACGGAACAGAGGCAGAGTTCGGTGGACCATGCCAAGTGCAGGCAGCAAATTGCAAGATTGCAATCGCTGCTATCCATTCAGAACGGGTTCAGAGATACCTTTGGCCCACAGTTAGATAAGAGGATGGCCCCGATTGGCAGTAACTTAGTGAAACGGTGCAACGATACATGAATATGTGAACGAGAGACATAAAATCAGAATAGAGCCCCCCAGGCCCCGAAAAAGAAAGCACCCACACCACCAACTGCACAGGCAGCACCCAACCCAATGAACCCCATCACTACGCAGCGTAGAGTAACGACAGAAAACCAACCGATTTTGTGTACATCACCCCACTAACCATCACCCAGTTTACCTCCAAGATATGAAAACAGCCATTTTAGATGCCATTGGCTACAATAGAGGAGATCTGGTAGAAGGACTCAACCGGTGCAGACAGAAAAAGGGAGAGCATCCAACAGCGTTTGCTGGACGCTCTGGATTCACTTTACTGCAATATTCGGCGAGTTAGCCCGCGCCCATTTATCGGTAGACAATCCGGCCAAATGGACCCGTATTCTAGTCTCCCATGCCACGGAGGCAGGACAAAAGGCATGTGCCAACGACGACCCCTCAGACCCAGCACACAATGAAGTGTGGGTACTGAAACGATTATCTAGAGCTTGAGAACAGTCCCTACAGAAAAAGACAGACCAAGAAAGAGTAGATGCCAGCATGAATCCAGTAAGAGCACACCAAGACCACGCATGGGTAAATGAAGGCAGAAGTAACACACAGCACCCTAAAGCGCAGGGATGCTACAATTGCGGACACGAGAGACATTACGCACAAGAATGCAATGCCCCCCCCCCCCGAAGCAGCAATGGAATCAGCACACAAATGCCTCCGCTTGGAACAATGCCAGACCCATCCACAGCGTTAGCGCCCGAGCAGATATTTTGGCCATAAATGGCACCGATTGACGGTGTTCGGACTCCCCAACTTGGGTCTGCGACACACTTTGAGATAAGTCCGGAAGATCGGTAGTTGCAGACATAGTCCGGGGACACCCAGTAGAGTTCCTTTGAGACACAGGAGGATCCCGAACCACGTCAAACCCCTCCACGCAGCCACATTAACAGCCATTGCTTACATCGTGGATGTACCACCGAGATATATGGCCCACTACAGCCACCATTACCTTTAGTGGCTTTACAGGTCACCTCCAGCAGGGACACATTACAGCCCCTGTGGATGTCCAGACATTAAAGCTAAGCACTCAGTCATTTTGGTAGATTTACCCCAGACAGCAGAACACGGGAATAGATTTTATGAGTTCAAACAACCTTTCTTTTGATCCCATAAATAAATGTGTGTGGAAAATGGCTAGAGCAGCACTGCCCCCGCCACGCTCATAGTCGGAGACTACACACACAGGATTAGCTCAGTGGGAGAGTACTGGTTTGATCCACAAACCATTCCCACAGACAAAACAGTTACAGAATTCTTGAAAAAACATAAAGCATTGTTTGCCCACCACAAGTATGACTGCGTTAAGATCCCAGGAGTGGTCAACATTACAGGTCCTGATCCTAAGCCCCAGAAACAATTTGGCTTTCCACAGCAAGCCGAGGGAGAGATAGCCACAGTAATCCAGAGTTTATTGAACCAAGGAGTAATTCGGCCCGTAGCATCAACGAACAATGCCCCGATTCGGCCCGTAAGAAAACCAGATGGTTCATGGTGACTGACCATCGAATATAAGGAATTAAACAAAGTGACTTCGTGAGCAGCCCCCACCATTGCCACGGGTCCCGAGACCATGTTAAAACAGGGACTCCCGTCAAAATGTTTCATGGTTCTGGACATTAGTAATGGCTTTTGGTCCATTCCATTGGATAAAAGGTGCCTGTACAAATTTGAGTTCACTTTCCAGGGACAGCAGTAACCATGGATGAGCCTTCCACAAGGCTTCCACAGCTCCCCCTTCATTTTTCACAGACAATTGGTGAATGGCTTATCAAAGTTTTCCCGACCTGAATGCCTCGTTCAGTATGTGGACAACTTGGTCCGACAGACCGACACCAAGGAAGAGCACATTTCGCTTCTTTCGGAACTATTAGGACTCCTCAAAGTAATTGGATGCAAAATTAACCCCAAAAAGGCCCAAATTCTCCAGGAAAAAGTCCTGGAGAACGGTCCTGGGTACGGTCATCACGCATGGTAAGCGTGAGAGAGAACTGATACGGATAGATTCGATTGTAAAATTACCCTTGCCCCAAAATGTTACAGCACTCTGGTCATTTTTAGGACTGGTCAGTAACTGCAAGAACCACATAAACGGTTTCGCCACAAAAACAGCCCCACTTACCGAGCTCCTTAAGAAACAGGCACCGCGATAATTCCTGTCGTCTGACATGAAACAGCGAGATGGACCCCACATCGGCACACGCCGCATTAGCATTGAAACTCCAGGCATGAGTTTGGCACCCGGGAGATGGTGATGACCCCGAGTCTGACTCCCACCATGCTAACCCTTTTGAGACCCTTTTTGGAATGGAACCTTGAGGTGTCCAGATGATGAGAAAAAGGAACTGATTGAGATTTACGGTGTCCTATTCCCTAATGGAACCTGCCGGCTTTCTTCATGAATTTGTTTTTCTAATGTTAATTGTTCACTCTCTTGTACGACTTTGTGTGTCGCCCCCAGGCACGTTTCTTGATACAGTTGTGACTATTCCTCTGATGTCACATGGCAGTTAAAGGCACAAGTTTGCTGAAGTCCATATGTGCCGAAATTCTCAATAGATCCAAAGCCGAACCACGGCCACTGTTCCTCTGACCTAAGCCGGATGCCTGAAGTTAAGTACAGGTTGTCATAGTTGATAGGTGTAGTTTAACTAGTAGCGTTTATGTTGCATGATTAATTGTGTGTGTGAATAAAATACCCTTGATCTTGAACTAACTAACTGGTGTTTGGCTCTTTGATCAATACCCGGTTGAACCTTGCGGTTGTATCATTTGATACCTGGCGACTCTGATCAATATAATATTGATATCCAAAGAAAGCAACCTCACTGACCGCCATATTTACAGTAGGTAAAAAAGGCAACAACATCTCAAACTATTTACTGTATTTACCCTTAGCAATCCTTGCTGAAACTTTTGTAATCTGAACTGACTACAGTTTCTTACATGTTGTATATCCAAAGGGTTGTATCCATTTGTGCTTCACCACAAGGAGGTGCACTTGCTGCACACGCACAGACAGCGTCAGTCACAGAAAGTGAGACATGTTGGGCGGAATCTCCCAATCACACCAGCAATGGGAAGTGTGGCGGGCGAGGGAGCTGAATTTGGCACAAAGCCAAACATCTGTTCCCCAACACCAGGAGGAACTGTAGGAATTGTGTTCCTGGGGCTTTAAAGGTGGGTCAAACTTCCCGACAAACAACCTGTGTCAGGAAGCCACTTTTGCCTGCATGAACATATCATTTTCAGGCCACCTCGCTAAATTAAGCTCTCCAAGTTATGTACACCACCAGCAGGCAATGAGAATGCTCAGTTTCACAACTGTATACAAGCGCCTAGCGAGTTTCACTTCTTCCACGGCTTTGAGGTTAATGGGATGCTGCTTTCGCCTTCTTGGGGAACGCTCGTGACTTCACTCATATCAGACATCAGTAGCAAAAGCTGCGTCAAGGCTGGACGCAGGTGACAGTGGAAGGTTGGAAGGTGGAGGAAGGGTGGTGCAGTGGCCAGGTAAAGATGAAAGGGATCTTGCAGGCTGTCCAGATCCCCTTTGAATAGGGCACCTGGAACCTAAGCCTTATGAGGTACTAGCAGGAACGGTGACTTCCTGACTGGCTCCCGCCGCCAGAATCAGCGAGGTCCTCGTGGATGTGTATTTAATCTGAAAAGTGCAAGATCCCACATGTTCTGCAGCCCCACCACCTCCTTTGGAAGCCACTCGCACTTAAATACGTTCCACCTATAGGGCAGAATTCTCCCATTTTGAGACAATGTACAGTGACGGCCGGTTCCAGCGGCATCTGACCTACCGACCAGAATAGTGGGATCCCGCACCACTGGCAACTGATTGGTCTGCCGAGCCTGAGCTGATGGATTCAAAGGCCGTGGCACCATATTTAAGCACCAGTCCAGCACACTCACATCACTCTCTCCAGCCCACCTGCCTTCACCATACCATGCAGCATGTCAGCAACCCAGGGGACAAAGGCTAGCAGCCTCAAAAAGTATGTTCCATGATTCAGCCACCCTCTAGCCGAAACCATCCCCCGCGGGGTGCCCATGCCCCACTTGGATCTCTACCCATCACATCTGGAGTATTTGGGGACAATTTTCCAGCCCCGTTTGCAGCAGATGTGAATTCAGTTTTGTCGGACCATAACGGGATTTGCGCCGGGGATCTTGGAATGAGATCTCCCCCACACCCCCGCCGGCAAGGCAATGAGGTTCACAGCCAACGAGGACATGAACCTCATCAATTTAAGCAATGCCTTACCCTCTGGGTTTGCGGTACATTTCCTCATGCTGGCATGAGTTCACGCAGTCGGCAAAAATGGAACCCCATTGGGGAGGGTTGTGGAGACTTAGAATGGGATGGGTGGAGGCCCCGGTGCCAGTGATAACATAGAATTTACAGTGCAGAAGGTGGCCGTTCGGCCCATCGAGTCTGCACCGGCTCCTGGAAAGAGCACCCTACCCAAGGTTAACACCTCCACCCTATCCCCATAACCCAGTAACCCCAGCCAACACTAAGGGCAATTTTGGACACTAAGGGCAATTTAGCATGGCCAATCCACCCAACCTGCACATCTTTGGACTGTGGGAGGAAACCGGAGCACCCGGAGGAAACCCACGCACACACGGGGAGGATGTGCAGACTCCGCACAGACAATGACCCAAGCCGGAATCGAACCTGGGATCCTGGAGCTGTGAAGCAATTATGCTATCCACAATGCTACCGTGCTACCGATGATGGGGTGGTTTTGGGTCACATTGATGCCTTCATGGTGTTTGTGGTTGGGGGCGTGGTTACCCGGCCATTGAATGTTGGGCGGGTGGTTGGCCCTCTGTGTTGGAGAGTTGCTGGGGGATTACACAATATCTGGTGGGGTGGGGTGGGGGTGAGGAGGGCCTTTAACCTTACTTTGAGTTCGGGGAGCCCTTTAAAAATGGCGCCCTGATCCCAGAATTCCAGCTGTGCTGGGGGGAATCCCCCCTCCCCCGCTGGCTGTGAGATCCTCAGCAGCACTGTGAAAACAATGAGTTTCATGTTGCTTCACCCACTTGCTCAGCAGTCTGTGCAGTATTTGGAAAACTCTTCTCTTTGTGTACATGTCCGGTAAACAATGTGGTATCCCTTTGACCCCTTTGTTTGTGAGCTTCTCATGCAGCCTTGTTGGAGGCCAGCTTCCCTCAGTCTTCCCCATACCATCCATAGCCTGTTTTCTTCATCAATCTCATCGCCCCTCTGCCTGCCATCCTGATTCCTCACCCTCGCACCACCCCCCCCACCCCACTCCCTTGCACAGCCTTCCTTCTTTTTTTGTCCCCTTGTTTTTGCCAGGCTACCCCGCCCTCTCTTCCCCTCTCCCTCGCTCCTCCCAGCCACCCCCCCCCCCCCCCACCCCGCACACTTCACCTTGCACTCCACCCCCAGGAGAACTTCAAACCTTCGTTGCAGTGGTTGCATGGGTCCAGCAGCACGGCTGCTGCCCAGATAGGCACTGGTGTGTGTGTGGCACCGGAGGGGGAAGAAGATCCTGGACTCCCCGACACCAGACGCTGTACTGAACCGAAATGATGACACAGGAGAGTCCATGGGTCCAGCAGCACAGTGCAGTCCATGAACACCAGCTCGGTATAGAGGTGGAGGGCAGGGTCCAGTATGTCCCAGCAGAGTGGTGAACAGCACATCAGGGGCAGCGCAGTACGATGGCAGAATGTTGTTGCACTCACCTCAAAGTCTCTGGTGAACTGAGGACAGCTTTGAGCACGCTACTTATCAGCAATCGGGCTTGGCACTGTTGTGATTTTCCATTGGTGTGACCTAAACGGATTGGGCGAATTCCTTCATTAGATTCCAGAGTGGAAAATTGTGCCCTTTTTTAAATGCAGCTGGCAGAATCTTCATCATCTGCAACTCGGCAGCATAAATTAAGTTTAGGGATGTAAAACTGAAACCCGGTACTCGGAAGCAAACTGCATCGATTAGGATTAGCTGTTATCCAAAGTGTTCTTTTCATTTGTCACTCGTTATTATCTTTCCCACCAGCAGCTTTAAGCTAATTTGATAATGTTTCCTTAGATTGGTTCTAATTACCTTGTTTACATTACAGGACAAGCACCTCTGCTATCTCTTCCCTAACTTGAACATAGAACATTCAGTGCAGAAAGAGGCCATTCGGCCCATCGAGTCTGCACCACCCCACTTAAGTCCTCACTTCCACTCTATCCCTGTAACCCAATAACGCCATCTACCCTTTTTGGACACTAAGGGCAATTTAGCATGGTCAATCCACCTAACCTGCGTGTCTTTGGACTGTGGGAGGAAACCGGAGCACCCGGAGGAAACCCACGCAGACACAGGGAGAACGTGGAGGCTCGGGACAGACAGTGACCCAGTGGGGAAACGAACCTGGAACCCTGGCGCTGTGAAGCCACAGTGCTATCCACTTGCGCTACTGTGCTGCCCATATTAAACTTATTTTAATATGTGCAGATGCAACCTATCTGGCTGATGGGTCTTACCCTGCCTAAGTTTAATTAGTTTATTAAATATCAACAATAATATGATAATAATAATAATAATAGATGTACTAGCTAGATGAATAAAGAACTGGCTGGGCAACAGGAAACAGAGAGTAGTGGTGGAAGGGAGTGTCTCAAAATAGAGAAAGGTGACTAGTGGTGTTCCACAGGGATCCGTGTTCGGACCACTTTTGTTTGTGATATACATAAATGATCTGGATGAAGGTATAGGTGGTCTGATTAGCAAGTTTGAAGATGATATTAAGATTGGTGGAGTTGCAGATAGTGAGGCGGACTGTCAGAGAATACAGCAAAATATAGATAGATTGGAGAGTTGGGCAGAGAAATGGCAGATGGAGTTCAATCATGGCAAATGCGAGGTGATGCATTTTGAAAGATCGAATTCAAGAGCGGACTATACGGTCAATGGAAGAGTCCTGGGGAAAATTGATGTACAGAGAGATCTGGGAGTTCAGGTCCATTCTACTCTGAAGGTGGCAACGCAGGTCGATAGAGTGGTCAAGAAGGCATACAGCATGCTTGCCTTCATCGGACGGGGTATTGAGTACAAGAGTCGGCAGGTCATGTTACAGTTGAATAGGACTTTGGATAGGCCACATTTGGAATACTGCATGCAGTTCTGGTCAACAAATTACCAGAAGGATGTGGATGCTTTGGAGAGGGTGCAGAGGAGGTTCACCAGGATGTTGCCTGGTATGGAGGGTGCTAGCTATGAAGAAAGGTTGAGTAGATTAGGATTGTTTTCATTGGAAAGACGGAGGTTGAGGGGAGACTTGATTGAGGTCTACAAAATTATCAGAGGTATGGACAGGGTGGATAGCAACAAGCTTTTTCCAAGGTGTCAATTACAAAGGGTAATGATTTCAAGGTGGGTGGGGGAAAGTTTAAGGGAGATGTGCGTGGAAAGTTTTTTTACGCAGAGGGTGGTGGGTGCCTGGAATGCTTTGCCAGCGGAGGTGGTAGAGGCGGGCACGATAGCATAATTTAAGATGCACCTGGACAGATAGATGAACGGGCGGGGAACAGAGGGAAGTATATCCTTGGAAAATAGGCAACAGGTTTAGATAAAGGATCTGGATCGGCGCAGGCTGGGAGGGCCGAAGGGCCTGTTCCTGTGCTGTAATTTTCTTTGTTCTTCATTTTGTTCTAATAATAATCTTTATTGTCACAAGTAGGCTTACATTACCCCTGCCATGAAGTTATTGTGAAAAGCTCCCAATCGTCACATTCCGGCCCCTGTTCGAGTACACAGAGGGAGAATTCAAAATGTCCAAATTACCTAACAGCATGTCTTTCAGGACTTTTGGGAAGAAACCAGAGCACTTGGAAGAAACCCACACAGACAAGGGGAGAATGTGCAAACTCCACACAAACAGTGACCCAGCCGGGAATCGAACCTGGGACCCTGGCGTTGTGAAGCAACAGTGCTAACCACTGTGCTACCTTGCCGCCCAGATACTAGATAATTTGGACATTCTGAATTCTCCCTGCGTGTACCAGAACAAGCGCCGGAATGTGGCAACTAGGGGATTTTCACAGTAACTTCATTGCAGTGTTAATGTAACTACTTGTAACAGTAAATATTATTGTTATTATTATTATTATTATCTAATGCAGTGTTTTTCAAACTTTTTTTCCCAGGACCCACTTTTACCAACCGGCCGACCTTCCCGACCTACGCCAGCCGACCTTTGCGATCCACACCAGACAACCTTTGCAACACCCCATTTTTGTTTACCTATAAGCTTAAAAATTATGTTACAATTATATAGAATGTTGGTTAGGCCACGTTTGGAATACTGTGTCCAATTTTGGCCACCGCACTACCAGCAGGACATGGAGGCTTTGGAGAGAGTACTGAAAAGGTTTACCAGGATTTTGCCTGGTATGGAGGGTATTAGCTATGAGGAAGATTGAATAAACTGAGATTGTTCTCCCTAGAGAGACAGAGGCTGAGGGGCAACCTGATAGAAGTTTTCAGGTGATGTCCCGGAGGACTGGAGAATAGCCAATGTTGTTCATTTGTTTAGGAAGGGTAGCAAGGATAATCCAGGGAACTACAGGCCGGTGAGCCTTACGTCAGTGGTAGCGAAATTACTGGAGAGAATTCTTTGAGACAGGATTTAATCCTATTTGGAAGCAAATGCATGTATCAGCGAGAGGCAGCATGGCTTTGTGAAGGGGAGGTCGTGTCTCACTAACTTTTTCGAAGAGGTCACAAAGATGATTGAGGCAGGTAGGGCAGTGGATGTTGTCTATGTGGACTTCAGTAAGGCTTTTGACAAGGTCCCTCAGGGCAGATTGGTACAAAAGGTGAAGTCACATGGGATCAGGAATGAGCTGGCAAAATGAAATGAAATGAAAAATGAAAATCGCTTATTGTCACGAGTAGGCTTCAAATGAAGTTACTGTGAAAAGCCCCTAGTCGCTACATTCCGGCGCCTGGATGCAGAACTGGCTTGGTCATAGAAGTCAGAGAGTAGCAATGGAAGGGTGCTTTTCTTATTGGAGGGCTGTGACTAGTGGTATTCCACAGGGATCAATGCTGGGACCTTTGCTGTTCGTATATAAATGATTTGGAGGAAAATGTAACTGGTTTGATTAGTAAGTTTGCAGACGACACAAAGGTTGGTGGAATTGCGGATAGCGATGAGGATTGTCAGAGGATACAGCAGGATTTAGATCATTTGGAGACTTGGGCAGAGAGATGGCAGATGGAATTTAATCCCGACAAATGTGAGGTAATGCATTTTGGAAGGTCTAATATAGGTAGGGAATATACAGTGAATGGTAAAACTCTCAAGAGTATTGAAAGTCAGAGAGATCTAGGTGTCCAGCTCC
This sequence comes from Scyliorhinus canicula, assembly GCF_902713615.1. Lineage (NCBI taxonomy): Eukaryota > Metazoa > Chordata > Chondrichthyes > Carcharhiniformes > Scyliorhinidae > Scyliorhinus > Scyliorhinus canicula. Next base: position 138,570,037 of record NC_052155.1, on the reverse strand, counting down.
ACAGGTCATTGAAAGGGGCAACAAGGTGGAGGAGGTAGTCAAGAAGGCATACAGCATGCTTGCCTTCATTGGCTGGGGCATTGAGTATAAGAATTGGCAAGTCATGTTGCAGCTGTATAGAACCTTAGTTATGCCACACTTGGAGTATAATGTTCAATTCTGGTCGCCACACTACCAGAGGATGTGGAGGCTTTAGAGAGGGTGCAGAAGATATTTACCAGGATATTGCCTGGTATGGAGGGCATTAGCTATGAGGAGCGGTTGAATAAACTCGGTTTGTTCTCACTGGAACGACGGAGGTTGAGGGGTGACCTGATAGAGGTCCACAAAATTATATGGGGCATAGACAGAATGGATAGTCAGAGGCTTTTTCCCAGGGTAGAGGGGTCAATTACTAGGGGGCATAGGTTTAAGGTGCGAGGGGCAAGGTTTAGAGGGGATGTACAAGGCAAGTTTTTTACACAAAGGGTGCCTGGAACTCGCTGCCAGAGGAGGTGGTGGAAGCAGAGATGATAGTGACATTTAAGGGGCATCTTGACAAATCCATGAATAGGATGGGATAGAGGGATACGGACCCAGGATGTGTAGAAGATTTTAGTTTCAACGGACAGCGTGGTCGGCACAGGCTCGGAAAGCCGAAGGGCCTGTTCCTGTGCTGTACTTTTCTTTGTTCTTTGTTTGATTCTACGATTCTAAATGTGGTAGCAAGCGGGAACTGCCGGTGCTTGGTTGGCAAGGTGTCTGTATCTGTAATTTCATGGGTTTATTCAAATTATGCCTGTCAGAGAAAATAGTGGGATTTTCAGCTTCTGTCCAATGCAGACATGACGCCAGCAGTGAGGCCACGTTCCTCACCTGAAGTTGGCATTGACTTTCGGAACTGGAATACAACCAGAGGTCCTGTCCCCTCCCCTATTCCCTCTTTTTTCCATGTCTCTCTCTGATACTCCTCTGGGTTCCTTACCCCCCACTCCCCCCACTCCCCCCCCCCTCCCCGCACCGGTTCCTCTCTTGTCTGCCCTCGTCGGTCCCCCCTTTCCCCTTTCTTCCTAATCCCTATTGACTTCGAACAGCTCTTGGAATAGGCTGATGAATGGGCCCCAAGGCTTTGTGGAAGCCATTGTCCAACCTTCGGATGGCATACTTGATCTTCTTCAAATGGAGAAATTCCGAAACGTCTGCCAGCCAGTCTGCAGCTGTGGGAGGTACTGCTGATCGCCAGCCGAGGAGGATTCTCCGGCGTGCAATTAAGGAAACAAAAGCTAGGGTGCCAGCCCTCTTCCCTATATGTAGATCTGGCTGGTCTGATACCCCGAAGACTGCTGCTCTCAGGCATGGCTCCAGCCTCACCCCCACAACCTGGACATCATCTCGAAGAAGGCTGTCCACAACCTGACTCCGTATCATCCCAATTGGGAGTGTACACATTTACCAGAACTACCAGTGCCCCGTCCAGGTCACCGCTGACAATGATGTACCATCCCCTTCGGTCCATAAACGTCTATCAGCGTAAATACCATCCTCTTGCTAATCAGTATGGCTACTTCCTGTGGTGATATGCATCACTGTAGGTACACAAGGGGTTAATGTAAGTACACGTAAACTAGCTAGACACTAGAGGGAGCACCAGAGACATGACACACAGACACTAACCAATAGGTCAGTAAGTTAGGACACGACCAATGGGCATTCACGATACACACAGAGGTGACACTACCACAGGGGGGCATTATACCAACCCATATACAAAGGACACAGCACACATGATCTTCCTCTTTCCAGTGGAGACACTCAGTGAGTACAGACACAGGGTTGATTCAACATCACACCCACCATGTGGATTGTAGAAGACTGGTTTGTCAGTCTGAGTAGCTATAGAAGGATTGTAAGAAGTCTTACAACACCAGGTTAAAGTCCAACATGTTTGCTTCAAACACTAGCTTTCGGAGCACTGCTCCTTCCTCAGGTGAAATGAAGGAGCAGTACTCCGAAAGCCCTGTCCCATAACACAAGAATATGTCTGTCTCACTCAGTCCTTCCTTGCCCACAGTCGGCCCTCCTCCCTCAGGTATTTCTCTTGTAGAAAGATTATATCGGCTTTCAAACTCCTTAAGTGGGCAAAGACTCTGGATCTTTTCACTGGGCCGTTAAGTCCCCTGACATTTCAGGTGACGATCTTGGTGGGGGGTTTTCGCACCCCCCCTTCTGACGGGATCAACCGTACTTACCTGGTGCACGCCCCCCCCTGAACTCCAGTGCTTCTCTTTGTTAAGGGGCCGTCCAAAATGGCCACGTCGCCGTTCTCACCATGAGGTCGGACCCTGCACTCCAGAGTTTCCTTTTGTCGAGGGGGCACCAATATGGCCACCAACTGTGTGTATGCCACATGGGTGTGCCCCTGCACTCCGAGGTTTCCCTCTGTTTAGGAACCCTCCAAAGTGGTTGCTTGCAGTGCCATCTTGTTTCCTCAACCTGCACCTTACCTGCTGAAGCCAATAATAATAATAATCACTTATTGTCACGAGTAGGTTTCAATGAAGTTACTGTGAAAAGCCCCTAGTCGCCACATTCCGCGCCTGTTCGGGGAGGCTGGTAAGGGATTTGAACCTGCACTGCTGGTGTGTTCTGCATTACAAGCTAGCTGTTTAGCCCACTGTGCTAAACCAGCCACCCAAAAAACACATCTAAGCTAACACCATTTGCCTGCATTTGGCCCATATCCCTCTGAATATTTCCTATCCATTTGTCTGTCCAAATGCCTTTTAAATGGTGTCAATGTCCCTGCCTCGGCCACTCCCTTCGGCAGCTCATTCCACATATCTACCAACCTCTGTGTAAAAACTTTGCTGCTTCGGTTCCCATTATTTGGGTTCAATTCTCCGCTATCGGGATTCTTCGTTGTGCCAGTATGGGCAGCACGGTAGCATTGTGGATAGCACAATCGCTTCACAGCTCCAGGGTCCCAGGTTCGATTCCGGCTTGGGTCACTGTCTGTGCGGAGTCTGCACATCCTCCCCGTGTGTGCTTGGGTTTGCTCCGGGTGCTCCGGTTTCCTCCCACAGTCCAAAGATGTGCAGGTTAGGTGGATTGGCCATGATAAATTCCCCTTAGTGTCCAAAATTGCCCTTAGTGTTGGGTGAGGTTACTGGGTTATGGGGATAGGGTGGAGGTGTTAACCTTGGGTAGGTTGCTCTTTCCGGGAGCCGGTGCAGACTCGATGGGCCGAATGGCCTCCTTCTGCACTGTAAATTCTATGTAAATCTATGTAAACCCGAAACACTTCCTCAGTGTTTCCCTCCTTACCCCCTCATCTAACCAAAAAAAAACAACTGTGGTTGTCGGGAAGGTAAGTTTATCTCTTTAAAAACTTACCTTGAAGGGTGACATCGCAGCAAAGCAGTGACCTGATTGGCTGGTAAGGAAAGTGCTCCAATTAGCAGTTGCAGGGAGAAATTTAACTCTTCGTGTGTTGGTGAGTATTGTGATTGGTAAGTAAAATCTTTATTCCTTTCATTTATTAATTATTTGATACTATGTTAACCTTGGGTAGGGTGCTCTTTCCAGGAGCCGGTGCAGACTCGATGGGCCAAATGGCCTCCTTCTGCACTGTAAATTCTATATAATTCTATGTAGCCCGGGGATTCCCGGAAAACCCGTTGGTCAGCCAGCGAGAAGGAGAGTCCCACCCAGAGTTTGCCCTCTTAACTTAAACCCATGACCACTAGTTCTCAATCCTCCAACTCTGGGAAAAAGGCTGAGTGCATTTACCCTATCCATGCCTCTAATGAACCTATACACCTCTATAAGATCACCCTCTCAGACTCCTACGCTCCAAAGAAAAAAGTCCGAGCCTATCCAATCTCTCCCTATAACTCAGTCCCTTGAGTCCTGGCAACATCCTTCTAAATCAGTTGTGCACTCTGTCCAGTTTAATAACATCTTTCCTACAGCAAGGCGACCGAAACTGAACACAATACTCCAGGTGCAGCCTCACCAACACCATGTATAACTGCAGCATAACTTCCCAACTTCTATACTCAGTTAGAAATCTTTCCAAAGAATCGCGTCCTTTGTAAAACTTTCATCAGTGGGTTTCTCGCCTTGTGTGAGAATAGCCACAATGAGCAAGAACAAAATAAAGATGGGAAGGTTACTTATTTGAACAAAAGCAAATCCCTTACCTTTGCAAATCTGCTGCAATCTTCATCGAGCTCAATTTTGAAGGGTTTTTGTAATATCCCACATGCTTGTTTCCCTGAGCTCCTTGCGGAGTACAAGCTCCTCTGCTAGGGCCTGGGGATCTCAATTACCCAGTGTATAAGGTCACCGACCAGGTAGGAACCCAGTGGGGTGGGGGTGGGAGAGTGGTCTAATGGGAAGTGTATATATATTGTTTCCTCCCCTTCCACACCTTCACACTAGGCATCCATCCACTGAAGTCAAGGAAAACTACTTCTTTCCATAAATTTGCTTCCTGTTATGGCACTACAAGGACTAAATTGGCCCAAAGCGCCTGTTTATTTTAGGCACTGCGTAACCAAATAAGAATTGAAAATGGGGTCAGAGCTGTGCACGCATCCGCCGGTAAGAATGCAGGGTGCCAACTTGGCAAATGGATTTGGCACACGTGAATCTAAATAGCTGCCTGCAGCATGAAGGGACATGAATTTCCATAGAAGGCTGATTTGATGTTGCTATTTTAAAATGTCATTCTCCAGCCGACACCCTGTCTGCACCTTGCAAAGCTCAACACAATGTTCAAAGGAATGAAGGAACCTCCCAGCTGTGCTACATAAAGAGGCCATGAACTACCTTTGTGTTTGTTGCTGGGTTAACTCTACGGGCTACTTGTGCAACTGCATATGTTTTTGAGCATTTCCTACACTTGGCTATAGTATGAATACTCAGAAAGTATACTAGACTTGCAGTACCTTTATTGCCGTATAAATATTGTGCTGAAAGAAGTAGCTTCCAGATGTTATTTTTTATGCATTCATGAATACCAATGTTTCTGGTAAGGCCAACATTTATTGCCCATTTCTGATTGCCCTTGACAATGTAATGATGAGACACTTTCTTGAGCCATTGCAGCCCAGGTGCCATCCATATGTTCACAGTGCTTTTAGAACATAGAACATAGAACAGTACAGCACAGAACAGGCCCTTCGGCCCTCGATGTTGTGCCGAGCAATGATCACCCTACTCAAACCCACGTATCCACCCTATACCCGTAACCCAACAACCCCCCCCCCCCTTAACCTTACTTTTAAAGAAGGAATTCTAGGATTTTGACCGAGTGACATAGTTTCAAGTCAGGATGGTGTGTGGCTCGGAGAGAAACTTGCAGCTGCTGTTCCCATAACTCTGCTGCCCTTGTCCTTCCAGGTGGGAGAGTTCACAGGGTTGGAACATGTATCAAAGAAAGTTTGGTAAATTAGCGCAGTGCATTTTGTAGATAGTACATGTTGCTGCTACTGTTTGGTGGATGGGTTGCTGATGAAACAGGCTGGTTTATTCTGGATGGTGTTAAATTTCTTGAGTGTTGCTGGAACTGTAGTCATCCAAGAAAATAGCTAGTATTGCATTCCTGACCTATACTTTGTAGATGATGGACAGGCTTTGTCAGGAGATGTGTCTTTGACTTGCTTTTCTAGCTACAGTTGTATTGGTGTTGGATTCTCTCGTGGTAATGCGGTTGAATGCCAAGGGAAGATGGTTAGATTTTGCCTTGTTGAAGATTATTTTTCCCTGTTACTTTATGGCATGAGTGTTACTTGCCAGCCAAACCCTGATTGTTGTCTTGTTGCATGTGGTCAGTATCTGAGGAGTTGTAAATGTCTGAAGACATACCTTTCACAAAGGAAGGGGGTTGCAGTTGTGGGAAGCCAGTTACCCAAGCCCTACCATCACTTCAGGAGTTGTTCAGGCCCTCAGCGCAAGCATAGCTGCTTCATCAATGGTAATGAATGCTGGAGAATCATCAGCAAACATAACACTGTTCTACCTTTATGATGGAGGGAAGGTCATTGATGAAGACTGGCATCTAACTAACAAAGTTAAAAATTGCCGTGGTATATTCTGTCCATAAAATGCAGGACAAATCTAATCTGGCCAATTAATCTGGTTGTTGGAAGGCAATCATCTCAGTCCCAGCATATCACTCAGGAGTTCCTTAGGTTTGTGTCCTAGGCCAAGTCACCTTTAGCTGCCTCATCAATGATCTTCCCTCCATTATAAAGATAGAAGTGGGTTATGTTTGCTAAAGGTTGCACACTGTTCCAATCTATTTACAATTTTGCAGATAATGAAGCAGCCTGTGTTTGCATAAAGCAACACCTGGGTAACATTTAGACTTGGGCTGATAAATGGCAAGTAACATTCACACCGCACAAGTGACAGGCAATGACCCTCTCCAACAAGAGAGAATCTAACCACCTCCCCTTGACATTCAACAACAATCATTGCTGAATCCTTTATCATCATCATCCTGGGGGTTACCACTGACCAGAAACTTGAATAACCATATAAATACTGTGGCTACAAGTGTACGCTGGACGATGAGACTCCTGCAGCAAGTAACTCACCTCCAAGCTCCCGAGAGCCTGTTCATCACCTACAAGGCTCAAGTCAGAATATTCCTCATCAGCTTGAATGCGTGCAGCTTGAATACTCAACACACCATCCAGAACAAAGCAGCCCTCTTCATCACAGCCAGTGGGGGGATGAATGGCAGATGGAGTATAATTTGGATAAATGTGAGGTGATGCATTTTGGTAGATCAAATCAGGGCAGGACCTACTCAGTTAATGGTAGGGTGTTGGGGAGAGTTACAGAACAAAGAGATCTAGGGGTGCAAGTTCATAGCTCCTTGAAGATGGAGTCTCAACATGCTAGGTTTTATTGGTCAGAATATTGAATACAGGAGTCTTGTTGAAGTTGTACAAGACATCAGTCAGACCACACATGGAATACTGTGTTCAGTTCTGGTCACCCTATTATAGGAAGGATATTGTTAAACTAGAAAGAGTGCAGAAGAGATTAATGAAGATGCTAGCAGAGCTGGTAACACGGGACAGCATGGCAGAGGGCGAGGGCCGCGCTGAGACGGCACAGTGGTCGACGGAGCAGCTGGTGAGGTTTTTCGAGGATTGCTTCGCCAAGCTGAAGAAGGACACGCTGGACCCGATGAAGGCCTCAATTGATCAAGTGGTTCAGAATCAGGAAACCCACGGCAGAGTGATCCAGGAGGTCAAACAAAAGTTGTCCGAGCATGAGAAGTATGTAACTGTGCTGGAAAGCAAGGTGGAGATGATGAACGACCGCCAGAAAAGAATGCAGGAGAAGCTGGAGGACCCGGAGAATGGGTCCAGTAGGCAGAATCTCAGAATTGTTGGCCTCCCTGAAGGCATGATGTGGAGATGCTGGCGTTGGACTGGGGTGAGCACAGTAAGAAGTCTTACAACACCAGGTTAAAGTCCAACAGGTTTATTTCAAACACAACATTTCGGAGCACTGCTCCTTCCTCAGGTGAATCACTTCTTACTGTCCCTGAAGGCAGTGAAGGATCGGATGTGAGGGCCTATGTGACAGACTTGTTGGAGAAGTTGATGGAGGCTGGGCGTTCCGTCGGCCCCTGGAATTGGACAGAGCCCTCGCGAGGAAGCCCAGAGCGAACTAGCCACCAAGGGCCATGGTGGTACGTTTTCACTGTTTCATGGACAAGGAACACGTTTTGCGGTGGGCCAAGAAAGAACGGAGCAGCAAGTGGGAGAACTGTGAGTTGTGCGTTTATCAGGTCCTGGGAACGGATTTGGCCAGGAGGCGAGCTGGGTTCAATCGGGCAAAAACGACCCTCTTTAAGAAGGGGGTGAAGTTCGGAATGCTGTACCCAGCCTGCCTGTGGGTCACACATGAGGCACAGGACTTCTAATTTGAAATGCCAGACAAAGTATGGACATTTATTAAAGAAATGAAGCTGGAGGCGAATTAAAAGACCCTTAAGCTTTGGAGAAATTCTGTGGCAGCGATTTGTGGGAGCTGAATTGTAAAAATTTAAGTAGCTCTATGTGAAAAAATGGGCTGTGTGGATGGTTAAAGGTTGATCTGTCTTGCAGGGACCTTGTTCGAGGGGGGGATGAGCTTTGAATTTAATTCTGCTTTTTTAATTCTATTTTTCTGAAGTGATTGTTTCTTCACTGTTTTTTTTTCCTGTTGTTTGTTTACTGGGGAATGTGATTGATGTGTTGGGCAGGCTGGATCTATGTGGACTGCGTTTGATGCAGTGTAGAGAGAGACAGGCTTCCAACACTTGATGAGATGCAACACGATTTTATTTAACAACTAACTATATTACATGCTTAACAGTGGGTTGACACTATGCTGACATGACTGGAGACTTGAGGCTAGCCTGACCAGACTAACTGACGACCACATGGTGCTTGTTCTAGCTGCTGCTCACGAGCTCTGACTGTCTCAGAGGCTGGATCCCCAGAGAGCAGGAAAACTAGTGCCCTCTGGCTTTATAGTGGCCGTGTCCTGTCTGGTGATTGGCTGCTGTGTTCTGTGTGCTCACTGGTCATCCTGTGTGTCAATCACTGCCTGTCTGCACTCCATCATATACATGGATGTATATTATGACATCTCTCCCCCTTTTTTTTCTAAAAAAAATATGTATTCAGGTCAATAAATAATGAATATGTGTACAGGTACTTGACTATATGTCGGAACATGCTAACTTATATACATGGGAAGGTGTCTAGTGCAGATCGGGGGCACATGACACATGAGAAAAAACGATATATACAGATGTTAAAACAATGAGATAACAAGGTAATGCAACAGTCAGTCTATAAATTTAGTCTCTGTGGCAGGCGATGAATTCTGGTTGACCGCCTCAAGGGTGGGTCAGGGGCCGCCTGCACCTGAAAGGGTGGGACTGCCTCCAATGCGGTGGTTGTAGGGGTCGATAGAATATCTGGTAGATTGGTGGCCTCCGGAGGAAGCAGTGTGCGAGGTGGGATGTTGCGGTCAGGTGGCGGGCGTGGAAGTCTGCACAGTGCCCGGCTGTTGCGTCGCAAAAAAGAACCATCATCCATGCGAACGAGGAACGATCTCGGGGCCACTTGCTTGACCACCACAGCCATGGCGGACCAGCCACCGTCAGGCAGCTGAACACAAACTCGGTCAGCAGGGACTAGCTCAGGGAGATCTGTGGCATGGGCGTCGTATGCCGATTTGCATTGGGCCCGAGACTGCTGCATCCTCTGTGTGACTGGGAAGTTGTCAAGGTCCGGAATGTGGATGGCCGGAACCGTCGGTCACAGTGTGCGGTTCATGAGGTGCTGCGCTGGGGACAGCCCAGTGGACAGAGGGCTCGCTCTATAGGCCAACAGCGCCAGGTTGGAATCGGAGTCCGAGTCAGCAGCCTTACACAATAATCTTTTTACGATGTGGACCCCTTTTTCGGCCTTCCCATTCGACTGGGAGTAGTGGGGGCTGGATGTGACGTGCCGAAAGTTGTACAGCCGGGCAAAATCTGACCACTCCTGGCTGAAAAAACAGGGGCCGTTGTCACTCATCACCGCGAGTGATGTCGGGCAAAAGTTTTCTTGCATGCCTTGATCACCGCCGCCGACGTGAGGTCAGACAGTCTGACCACTTTGGGGTAATTGGAAAAGTAGTCAACCAGGAGGACATAGTCACACCCCTTGACATGGAACAGGTCAATACCGACTTTGGACCACGGGGAGGTCACCAACTCATGTTGCTGTGGAGTCTCTTTAGGCTGGGCCGGCTGGAATTTTTGACACGTCGAGCAATTGAGGACAGTGTTGGCGACATCTTGGCTGATGCCTGGCCAATATACTGCCTCTCGGGCTCGACGGCGACATTTTCCGACCCCCAGGTGACCCTTGTGAATTTGGCCGAGAACCAAATCTTGCATGCTCTGTTGGATCACAATTCTGTCAAGCTTCATGAGGATGCCGTGTACCACCGTTATATCGTCCTTGACATTGTAAAACTGGTGACACTGCCCCTTTTGCCAGCCATTCGTGAGGTGCTGCATCACCCGCTGGAGCAGGGGACCTCTGGCCGTCTCCTCACAAATTTGAACGACCCTCTCATCAGAGGCCAGAAAGTTGGAGGCACAGAATTTTACCTGCACATCTATTTGACAGACAATGTCAGTCTGCTCACACGGTGTGGTGATAGACCTGGAGAGTGCATCGGCAACAATGAGCTCTTTGCCCAGGGTGTAAACCAGGTCGAAATCGTAGCGGCGTGGCTTGAGGAGGATGCGTTGTAACCGTGGCATCATGTCATTGAGGTCTTTTTGGATGATGTGAACCAATGGCCTGTGGTCCGTCTCAACCGTGAATTTGGGGAGGCCATATACATAATCATGGAACTTGTCGATCCCTGTAAGGAGGCCCAGGCATTCTTTCTCAATCTGAGCGTATCGTTGCTCAGTGGGCATCATGGCTCGAGAGGCATATGCAACTGGGGCCCAGGAGGAGGAGTCATTCTGTTGGAGGAGCATCGCCCCAATACCATCCTGGCTCGCATCAGTGGATATTTTTGTTTCCTTGGCGGGGTCGAAAAACGCCAGCACCGGGGCCTTGGTGAGTTTCGCCCTCAGCTCACGCCACTCTTTCTCATGAGGGGGTAGCCACTGGAAATCCGTCGTTTTTCTAACGAGATGGCGGAGGGCTGTGGTGTGTGACGCCAAGTTGGGGATGAACTTCCCTAGGAAGTTGACCATCCCTAGGAAGCGGAGGACCTTCATGGCGTTGATAGACGAAACCTTGTCAGCATCCGGCTGCACGCCTTGCTGCGAAATGTGGTTGCCAAGGAATTTGATTTCTGACTGAACGAATGTGCATTTGGCTCTGTTGAGTCGGAGGCCATGCTCGTGGATCCTGTGGAACACCCGCTTGAGGCGATCGATGTGTTCTTGAGGAGTGGTGGACCAGATTATGACATCGTCGACGTGCACTCGCACCCCCTCGATGCCCTCCACCATTTGTTCCATTATGCGGTGGAATATCTCTGAGGCAGAGATGATGCCAAAGGGCATTCGGTTGTAGCAGTAGCGACCGAACAGGGTATTGAATGTGCACAGCTTGCAACTGTATTTGGAGGCGTCCAGCTTCGTGAAGAATTTGGCATGAGCCATTTCGCTGGTTGACTCTTCTCATTTAGGTATTGGGTAGTGTTCCCTCATGATGTTGCGGTTTAAATCTTTGGGGTCGATGCAGATTTGAAGTTCCCCTGACGGCTTCTGATGCAAACCATGGAGCTGACCCAGTCCATGGGTTCCTTGACCTTTGAAATGACACCCTGGTCCTGGAGGTCTTGCAGCTGCTGCTTGAGGCGATCCTTGAGGGGTGCTGGCTCCCGACGCAGTGCGTGAACCACAGGGGTGGCGTTTAGCTTCAGTAGCATTTTGCATCGGTATGAGAGTGTGCCCATACCTTCGAGCACGCTATGAGTCGAGTTGAGCCTGGAAGTTATCATCTGGTGAGGCTGTTGCCTGTGCGGACGACATGGTGTAGACCCGCTGCACCAGGTTCAGGGGTTTGCAGACCCGAGCACCGAGCAGGGAAGCTCTGTCGGTTCCTATGATCTCAAATCACAGCGTCGCTTTCAATGACCTGTTGGACACTGCAAGCTGGCATGAGCCACTGGCAGCAATGGCATTGCCATTGTAGTCGAGGAGTTGGCAGGCCGGTGGAAGAATGCTTGGTCTGACGCGGATGGTGTCGAGGTCAGATTTTGAAATGAGGTTTGTTGAAGCGCCGATGTCCAGCTTGAAACGTATGCGAGCCTTGTTAACCATAAGGGTAGCACACCACTCGTCGTCCGGATCAACACTCAGGATTGGGAGGTGTTTCACCATCGTTGAGAGAGGCAGCGCATGCTTAGTGATGATGCCCTCCCGGAATGGGGATTTGAGGCACTCAGCGTCGGAATCTGGTGGACTGTCGGTGCTGGAGTCTGTCACGGCCTGCTGTTCCGAACGGATGCTTCTGCACTGTGGCTGGGATCGCTGTGTGCTGGGCAGTGGAGCAGATCTGCAAAGGGCTGCGGAGTGGCCAAGCTTGCCACACTGGAGACAGTGTCGTGATTTTGCCGGACATTGCCGCTTTAAATGGGCGGAGCCACAATTCGGACACGTCATGACGCCGACATCAGCACGTCCCGTGCACCAACGCGCATGCGCAGTGCGGTCGAACGATGTGCGCACCTGCGCAGGCTGGTCATCGGTCTCACCGTCCGCTGGGTCTCATCAAGACTCAGGCCCTGCATTTGTGCGATGGCCTGCACCCGTTCTGCCTCGTGGGGGTTTAGAGTTGCCATTTCTGCCGCCCTGATGTGGGAGTACCAGTTGTTAGCGTGCTCGTGGAGAACGCACGTTTCGATGGCGATGGTGAGGGTGAGCTGCTTGACTTTCAGGAGCTGCTGGCAAAGGGAATCGGAGTGGACCCTGAAAATGATCTGATCCCGGATCATGGAATCAGTTGTCGAGTCAAAGCTACATGACTGCGTGAGGATGTGGAGATGGGTTAAAAAGGACTGAAAAGGTTCATCCTTATCCTGAAGCCTCTGCTGGAAAACGTACCGTTCAAAGCTCTCATTGACCTCAATGACACAGTGGCTGTCGAACTTCAGCAGGACTGTTTTAAACTTCATCTTGTCCTCGCCTTCAGTGAATGTGAGGGAGTTGTAGATGTGGATCGCGTGGTCCCCGGCTGTAGAAAGGAAGAGCATCCAATCTTATCACATGGAACGTGAGAGGACTGAATGGGCCGGTCAAGAGGGCTCACGTGTTCACGCATCTGAGGGAACTGAAGGCGGACGTGGCAATACTACAAGAGACACACCTAAAGGTTACAGACCAGACGAGATTAAGGAAGGGGTGGGTTAGCCAAGTGTTGCACTTAGGACTGGACTCAAAGACCGGAGGGCTAGTGATCTTGATCAGTAAAAAACGAGTGGCATTCGAGGCAGGGAGAATCACGTCAGACAAGGGGGGTAGGTACATTATGGTGAGTGGGAAGCTGGAGTGGGTGCGAGTGGTACTTGTGAACATATATGCTCCGAATTAGGACGACGTGGAATTCATGAGGTGGGTGTTAGGTGTTAGATCCCAGACTTAGAGTCACATTACCTGATCATGGGAGGAGACTTCAACACAATCATTGATCTGGAATTGGACCGGTCATAATCCAAGACAGGGAGGAGGCTGACTGCAGCAAAGGAATTGAAAGGTTTTATGGAACAGATGGGGGGAGTAGACCCATGGAGGTTTGCATGGCCGAGGACGAAGGAGTTTTCCTTTTTTTCACATGTCCACAAGGTATACTCTCGCATCGACATTTTTGGTCTGAGCAGGGCGCTAATACCGAAGGTGGTGGATACGGAGTACTCGGCAATTGCAGTGTTGGATCATGCCCCTCACTGGGTGGATCTAGGGTTAGTGTGGAGAGAGGGGAACGCCCGCTGTGGAGACTGGATACGTGGTTGCTAGCGGACGAGGCGATCTGTTGGCGGGTTAACAAGTCCATCCAGAACTACCTGGAAACAAATGATACGGGGGAGGTCTCTGCAGCGACGGTCTGGGAAGCTTTGAAGGCAGCAGTCAGAGGGGAATTAATCTCGATACGAGCCCACAGAGAAAAGGTGGAACAGGCTGAGAGGGTCACATTAGTGGAGGAGATACTCTAGGTGGACAGGAGATACTCGGAGGCCCCGGACGCGATGGGAAAGAGATGGGAAATGCTCCCGCTATCACTGGGTGCGCGGGAAGCCCATCATGTCCACATGTTTTGGGCATACCCAAAGCTTAGAGGATTTTGGCAGGGTTTTGCTAAGGCAATGTCCACGGTACTAAAAACGTGGGTGGTGCCGAGTCCGGAGGTAGCGATCTTTGGAGGGCCAGAAGATCTGAGAGTTCAGGGGGCGAAAGAGGCCAACATCCTAGCCTTTGTCTCCCTGGTAGCCCAGAGACGGATCCTGTTAATGTGGAGGGACTCTAAGCCCCCGAGTGTAGAGACCTGGGTCAGTGACATGGCTGGGTTTCTCAGTCTCGAGAAAATAAAGTTTGCCTTAAAAGGGTCAATGTTCGGGTTCTCCCGGAGGTGGCAGCCATTCGTCGACTTTCTCGGGGAAAATAAAAAATGCCAGCAGAGATGCAGTATTCCAAGGGGGAGGAGGGGGGATTGTTGTTGTATGGTTGAGGTGTGTGAAGATTGGGCTGAGGGGGGAAATGTTTATTTTACCATGTTGATGTCATTGTTTTTGTTGCTGTTATAAACATTTTCAAATACCTTAATAAAATATTATTTAAAAAAAAGAAAGGTATCACAACACCACTCAAATGGTGAGACTTATCTAAAATTGAATGGATTGGCATTTCCATATTACTGGAACTGGTTATGTCAGCACTGTAAAATTGATGTCAACTCCGAGGCTGTCTGCCTTTGTAAGCTTCTGCAGGATTCCAACATCATTTGCCAACCTCTCCAATCCAGACAGACATTGTGGAACATTTACAGGCATAATTGGCACTTCACCTAAAAGCCATTGTTTTGATCTTATTTATTTGAAAGAACAAATATCAGATTAAAGGGAAAATCTAAGTTTTGGCATTAAGCAACCAAAACACGTAAAATATTGTTTCAATTCTTTCACATTCAGAATTCCCCTGCTTGTCAACAAGGTTTTGTCAGTATTCATCCTTTCTAATTGTTACCTGAACTTCCATTGGAAAGTACCAAACTTGTCCTTCATAATCCTTAACTCTTACTGTTTGACTGTTAATTTGGAGTTATTGATCGGCTCTGCCAGAATTTAGGCTTAAGGTTGTCACGACCTATTCAAAATACTGATAACAATCCAGTGCTGGGAACATTCTGCGGTCACTAAACTGGAATAGTCTGAGCAGCAGAACTTAATGAGCTTGCTCTTAAAGCTGCCCTACTATTAGCTTGGTAAAGAAATAGCCGTAAGAAGACAAGCAGGCTGACAAGTGTCATCCAAATAACTTTGGATTTGTCCCTGCAGCAGCTTCTGCCAAGACATGTTGGTCCATTTTGGAACAGGATATCAGTGACCTGTGATGGCCAGTGCCAAAACTGCTTGGATGGAAATGAATGACAGGGTAAGCAACCTGTCCCGAGAACAGGTCATAGAATCATAGGGCAGCACGGTAGCATTGTGGATAGCACAATCGCTTCACAGCTCCAGGGTCCCAGGTTCGATTCCGGCTTGGGTCACTGTCTGTGTGGAGTCTGCACATCCTCCCCGTGTGTGCATGGGTTTCCTCCGGGTGCTCCGGTTTCCTCCCACAGTCCAAAGATGTGCAGGTTAGGTGGATTGGCCATGATAAATTGCCCTTAGTGTCCAAAATTGGCCTTAGTGTTGGGTGGGGTTACTGGGTTAGGGGATAGGGTCAAGGTGTTGACCTTGGGTAGGGCGCTCTTTCCAAGAGCTGGTGCAGACTCGATGGGCTGATTGGCCTCCTTCTGCACTGTAAATTCTATGTAAAAAAAAATCATAGAATTTACAGTGCAGAAGGAGGCCATTCGGCCCACGAGACTGCACCGGCCCTTGGAAAGAGCGCCCTATCTAAACCCACACCCCCATATCCCCGTAACCCAGTAACCCCAGTTTTGGGACACTAAGGGGTAATTTAGCATGGCCAATCTACCTAACCCGCACATCTTTGGACTGCGGGAGGAAACCGGAGCACCCGGAGGAAACTCATGCACACACGGGGAGAACGTGCAAACTCCACACAGACAGTGACCCAAACCTGGAATCGAACCTGGGACCCTGGAGCTGCCAAGCAACTGTGCTAACCACTCAATCAAGAAATTATTTGCTTTTCTGAGGAATGTTGCCAGGGCAACTGCAGTTCATATCCTGTACACTTTCAAAATTTTGCCACAATACCAGTCTACTGTTGGGTCATAGAGTGGTATTGTTTAACAAATTACTCATGGACTTTCCAAACACAAAGAATGGAATCTACATTTCCTGTGACTTAGCATTGCTGGGAATACAAACTAGAAATGTGCTGTGACAATATTTTGTAACATATGGGGCGGGATTCTCCGCGAACCGGTGGGGCGGGCCACTTCGTCGCCGAGGAATGGCGTGAACCACTCCAGCGTTGGGCCTCCCCGAAGGTGCGGAATCCTCACCCAGTGATTCATCAAGCAATAACCCATCAAGTAATTATCGCTTCTAACTGAGATGCATTGGCCTATTGTCCACAGTTCCTGATACCCCATCAAGTGATTATCGCTCCTAATTAAGATGCATTGACCTATTGTCCACAGTTCCTGATACCCCATCAAGTGATTATCGCTCCTAATTAAGATGCATTGGCCTATTGTCCACAGTTCCTGATAACCCATCAAGCAATGATCGCTCCTCCCAGGGTGGGTTCAATTGCCCTGTCAACAGGTCATCAACCAGACCATTGGACACTGACACCCTGCCTCCTAAGACTCCATTGGCCAAAGGCCAAGAGCAGCTGCAGAAAGGAGATGGGTGGCGACAGGGGGATAGAAATAGGCACCGAGGGAACAAAGACTCGAAGCAAAGACTCGAAGCAAAGACTCAATGTGTGAAGTGACCTTGACCAGACTAGAAGGAAGGAAGCAAGCAAGCTAGGAAGCAACAGCCACCTTTGCAAAGAGAAACCAGAGGAACTCAGGGATTGGATCGACATCTTACCAAACCGCCTTTGCGGGTAGTATAGTTGAATCCTGGGTGTTTCTTGTATGTATAGTGGGTTATTTGCAAGTTAACTATATTTAATAAAGTGTGTGCATTATATCTGTGTCCGTACTTTGTTCTACTCATAAATAAAGACACCCTGGTAAACTTTAATTAAGGAGCTGGTTGAAGTATCTGAATTGGAGAGATACAACACACCATGCCACCCACTGAGCCACTGTGGCTCTCCCATTCCAGGTATTAATCAAGTAAAATAAGCAAAATACTGGGGATGCTGGAATCTGAAACAAGAACAGAGGATGCTGGAAAAACTCAGCATGCAACATCAGTAGGGAGAGAAAGCAGAGTTAACATTTGGCTCCTCATCAGAACTAAATAACATGCCAGTGACTGATAGAAAGGAGGCTATGACAGGTGAGGATTTTGAGATGATTGTTATCACTAAGGAGGGAGTGATGGGCAAGCTAATGGGGCTAAAGGTAGACAAGTCTCCTGGCCCCGATGGAATGCATCCCACAGTGCTAAAAGAGATGGCTAGGGAAATTGCAAATGCACTAGTGATAATTTACCAAAATTCACTAGACTCTGGGGTGGTCCCGGCGGATTAGAAATTAGCAAACGTGACACCACTGTTTAAAAAAGGAGGTAGGCAGAAAGCGGGTAATTATAGGCCAGTGAGCTTAACTTCGGTAGTAGGGAAGATGCTGGAATCTATCATCAAGGAAGAAATAGCGAGGCATCTGGATGGAAATTGTCCCATTGGGCAGATGCAGCATGGATTCATAAAGGGCAGGTCGTGCCGAACTAATTTAGTGGAATTTTTTGAGGACATTACCAGAGCGGTAGATAACGGGGAACCAATGGATGTGGTATATCTGGATTTCCAGAAAGCCTTTGACAAGGTGCAATACAAAAGGTTCCTGCATAACATAAAGATGCATGGCATTAAGGGTAAAGCAGTAGCATGGATAGAGGATTGGTTAATTAATAGAAAAGCAAAGAGTGGGGATTAATGGGTGTTCTCTGGTTGGCAATCAGTAGCTCGTGGTGTCCCTCAGGGATCAGTGTTGGGCCCACAATTGTTCACAATTTACATAGATGATTTGGAGTTGGGGACCAAGGGCAATGTGTCCAAGTTTGCAGATGACACTCAGATGAGTGGTAAAGCAAAAAGTGCAGAGGATGCCGGAAGTCTGCAGAGGGATTTGGATAGTTTAAGTGAATGGGCTAGGGTCTGGCAGATGGAATACAATGTTGACAAATGTGAGGAATCCATTTTGGTAGAAATAACAGCAAAAGGGATTATTATTTAAATGATAAAATATTAAAGCATGCTGCTGTGCAGAGAGACCTGGGTGCTCGTTCATGTGTCGCAAAAAGTTGGTTTATAGGTACAACAGGTGATTAAGAAAGCAAATGGGGAATTTTGTCCTTCATTGCTAGAGGGATGGAGTTTAAGACTAGGGAGGTTATGCTGCAATTGTATACGGTGTTAGTGAGGCCACACCTGGAGTATTGTGTTCAGTTTTGGTCTCCTTACCTGAGAAAAGACATACTGGCGCTGGAGGGTGTGCAGAGGAGATTCACGAGATTAATCCCAGAGCTGAAGGGGTTGGATTATGAGGAGAGGTTGAGTAGACTGGGACTGTACTCGTTGGAATTTAGAAGGATGAGGGGGGATCTTATAGAAACATTTAAAATTATGAAGGGAATAGATAGGATAGATGCGGGCAGGTTGTTTCTACTGGCGGGTGAAAGCAGAACTGGGGGCATGGCCTCAAAATAAGGGGAAGTAGATTTAGGACTGAGTTTAGGAGGAACTTCTTCACCCAAAGGGTTGTGAATCTATGGAATTCCTTGCCCAGTGAAGCAGTTGAGGCTCCTTCATTAAATGTTTTTAAGGTAAAGATAGATAGTTTTTTGAAGAATAAAGGGATTAAGGGTTATGGTGTTTGGGCCGGAAAGTGGAGCTGAGTCCACAAAAGATCAGCCATGATCTCATTGAATGGCGGAGCAGCTGCAAGGGGCCAGATGGCCTACTCCTGCTCCTAGTTCTTATGTTCTTATGTTCAATACATTCGATGCTTGTTTCGGGCAGGAAACCAAATCATGCTGACTGCCCCAATAGCCTCGGACACAAACATACCTACCGTCAAAGCCTCCAAAGTCAGATCACTTTTTGAAGGTGAACCCTCGGGAGCAATGGGTCCTGACGGAGTCCCTGGCCATGCACTCAAATCCTGCGCAGACCAACTGGTGGGTGTGTCCTCAGACACCTTCAACCTCTCCCCATCTGTTCCAAGGTTCCCACCTGCTTCAAGAAGACCTCCATCACACCGGTGCCAAAGAAGAACCAGGCAACGTGCCTAAATGACTCCCGTCCGGTGGCCTTGCCACCTATCATTATGAAGTGCTTTGGGAGGTTGGTCATGAGACACATCAACTCCATACTCCAGAATGTTTTGATCCACTGCAACTCGCCTATTGTTACAACTGGTTCACAGCAGATGCCATCTCCCTGGCCCTACGCTCATCGCTGGAGCATCTCGACAACAAGGACAATGGGTAGCACGGTAGCATGGTGGTTAGCATAAATGCTTCACAGCTCCAGGGTCCCAGGTTCGATTCCCGGCTGGGTCACTGTCTGTGCGGAGTCTGCACGTCCTCCCAGTGTGTGCGTGGGTTTCCTCCGGGTGCTCCGGTTTCCTCCCACAGTCCAATGATGTCCGGGTTAGGTGGATTGGCCGTGATAAATTGCCCGTAGTGTCCTAAAAAGTAAGGTTAAGGGGGGGGTTGTTGGGTTACGGGTATAGGGTGCAGGACATTCAGCCTCTGATCTCCGGGTCAGCATTCTACAAGGAGGCCTTCAGGAGACGCGACAACGCAAAATTGCTGAGCAAAAACTTATAGCTAAGTTCCGCACGCATGAATGCGGACTCAACCGGGATCTGGGATTCATGTCGCATTACATTCGGCCCCCACCAACAAGCCTGGACTTGCAGAGGCCTACCGACTGAACTGGCTTGGGACAATTCACACCTCTTTAACCTGGAGTTACCTCTCTCTCTGCATCTTTGATGATTTGATTGCCTGCAGGTGCTCGCATTCCGGGGCATCTCTGACTGTGTCTATATAAACATTTCTGGAACAAGCCTTTCCATTCACCTGAAGAAGGAGCCGTGCTCCGAAAGCTCGTGTTTGAAACAAACCTGTTGGACTTTAACCTGGTGTTGTAAGACTTCTTACTAGTTATTCAACTCACTAGAAAACCTGCCCCAGTACGGTTCAGATGCCGAACATCCCATCAGTACAACCCCCACTTTCCCCAGTACTGGTCCCTCTATCCCATAAAGCGGAACCCACTTCGCCCACATAAGTCTTTGAGCCACGCATTCATTTCTTGGAACTGATTTGTTCTATGCTAAGTTGCATGTGGCTCCAAGAAGGTAATAAACACACTCAGTTTGAAAAGCAACAATTTAATAAAGTTGAATGAAAGCAATAGTTTTAGTTTGAATTCTGACCAAAGACCACTGATTTGAAATGTTAACCCTGTTTTCTCTACACAGAGACTCATTTCAGTTTATTACAAGCTTCCAGCACACACAGTGGGCGGCATTCTCCGCGAACCGGCGGGGTCGGCCACTCCTGCGCCGAGGCGTGAACCACTCCTGCGTCGGGCTGCCCCAAAGGTGTGGAATCCTCCGGTGCCGGATTGTTTGGCGCCGCGCCAGCCGGCACCGAAGGGCCTCCGCCGACCGGCACGAGTTGGTGCATGTGCGGGAGCGCCAGCGTGTGCTGGTGTCATCCCAGCGCATGCGCAGGGGGGAATTCTTCTCCGCACCGGCTGTGACGGAGGTTGACAGCGGCCGGTGCAGAGGGAAAGAGTGCCCCCATGGCACAGGCCCGCCCACGGATCGGTGGGCCCGATCGCGGACCAGGCCACCGTGGGGACACCACCCGGGGCCAGATCCCCCCCCCCCCCCCCCCCCCCACCGAGGTCTCTGTACGCCACCTATGGATCCATGTCCTGCCGGTAAGGACCTGTTGTGATTTACGCCGGCGGGACCCGCCGAAAACAGGCGGCCACTCGGCCCATCGCGGGCCGGAGAGTCACCGGGGGGATTCACTCCGCCCCTCCGGCAATTTTCCGACCCGGCAGGGGGGTCGAACAATCCCGCCCAGTATTTTTCCTTTGCTCTAGCTTTAGGGGACAAAACTCAGATCTGTATCACCTGTTTTTGAATGCACTGAGAGCCCCTAGAAGTTCAAAATGGTGGCTGAAATAAACAGCAAAGGGGGAGTCCATAAGAAAGTCATTTATTCAGCATAACAGCAGTATTTACACAGGACCTAGTTACACATCTCAGGATCCTCACTCCTTCTTGTCAGCTGCTACAGCAGCTGACCTGTTAAACTAGTGCTGGTTAACTCCCAATCAGTAGTGGGGAACAAATCATCCCCAGCTGGATGAGTCCCACGCAGGGTGAGAAAACCGCTCACCCCACAAGTCCAAAAACTCACTCAAAAATGGCCATGGAGGAAAGGACAAAACTAAAATTGAGGAGAACAAAGAGGATAAAAAGCCGATTGATGCACGATCAATTGCACAAAGATGAGAGTTGAATGCAATCAAGGCTTTAATACACTAAGGTGTGTGGCCTCCTACAGCAGCTGGCGAAATGGCTGCTGTACAAGGAGCACACATATTTATACTCCGCCTACTGGGCGGAGCCAGCAGGCAGGGAACTACCCCTGTACCTGTAATACCACAAATCACCTAATATATACATCAGTGGTGACTACCACACCAATACAACATAATCGCAAAGGCCAGCAAAGAACAACAAAAAAAAAGTGTTTCAGGCCAAACAAGACGTCACAAAAACAGGAGAACTGGATGGACCAGTGTGCACCCCGCCGAACATTATGTCCAGGCCAACACACCTAATCACACAAAGGACAAAGCCGTTAACAGTGCGCCTGGGTCGGCCTGCATCATAGCGTCTGACCCGTTGACCCAAGGCCTTACCGGAACCGCACAACTTTCAACCACCAGGGTACCAGGCCGGGGGGGGAGGGGGGGGGGGGATCATCAGTCACCGCGACACCCCATTTACCCCAAAAACGCATGCCACAGCGTCAATGGGGAAAAATTCACCATGCCCACCAAATGCTCAAGGAGCTGCTGCCCCAGAATTTATACAGTACCGATTCAATGAGGCACATCAAACAAAAAAACACCGGGTCTGCACACCCCAATAGTGTCAAATCTTGCAGCCACATGGCAACATCAGTATCCATGTAAAATACTGCTGTAGACCATCTCTTGGTCCCAACCATTGCAGAACAGTCTTTCAAAATCAGCGGCGGACTCACAAACCCTAACGACAGTCCAAATGACAGCGGCCAACTCCAGTAAGGATTTCCCAGTAAAATCATTCTGCAAGTCAGCATCATGAAAAGGCCGCAAATGGAAATGAATGAATATGTTGCACGACCATCACCATGATTCGCCCAGATGGCGTCGCCTCCGTTACTACCGGAAACATCAGACCCCAGCACTCTCCCAGTACACGTGCACCACGAGCTGGCATCAATTCTCTGCCTGCCGCTCATGTGCGATTTCAATAGAGGTTCTGAAAGAGGATCCCATAGCAACGAAAAGTCCATACCTCAATCCACACTCTTACAAAAAACTGGGGGGAAGGCTCTAGTTTATCCTCATCGCCAATGAAGTAAATAGCAACGGGGGAGTCTGAAGTGTTCATAAGAAGGATGTTTATTCAGCAAAACAGCTGTATTTATACAGGACCCAGTTACACATCTCAGGGTCTTCACTTCTTTCTGTCATCTGCTACAGAAGCTTACCTGTTGTACTAGTGCTAGTTAATTCACAACCCAATCAGCACGAAGGAACAATCATCCCCAGCTAGATGAATCTCATGCAGGGTTATAACAGTGGCAAACGCATATACTTCCCGCATGAGTCCCACCAGACACTGTGGGCACAATTTAATAGTCACGATGCTCTTAAGTGAAAGCGCGATGAGGCCGTTAAATAGCGGGAGAGGTCAAAAACGCACCAAGCACGGTGTGTTCGCTATCTAACGGCACTCCTGTGATCCAGTCACCTCCCCAGCAAGTGGGCACATGAGCACTGATTAGTACTCCTTTTGAAGAACGTGAAGCTGACAGAGAAGCTGCTGCGGGGACCCAAGGAGGTGAGGAACCATCTTCGCTCACAGGCAAAGAGCCGGGGGTACTGGGGTTGCTGCCATGTGCTCAGAGATGTGGGGGAGCATCCAGGGGCCAGCCTCGGTCGGGGTGGGCCACCACGAGGGGTGGCGGTCTCAGAGCAGGGGAGGGGGGCATGACCGCCTATGGATCGGCTGGGGGGGGGGGGGGGTTTGATCCCCGGGGGTCCGCCATTCCAACCTCTGGATCATGTGTGCCCATTCCAGAGGCAATACTAGCCCCTGTCTGACTGCCCCACCGAACACTATTAACTCCCACTGACCGCAAAGGCCTGTGGCCATGTGGCGGAAAGCTATAGCTAATTAGAAATTAGCAATCATAGTTTAGTGAGCACCTCACATTTCCCAAGTGGATCCCCATGGCTAGGGGTGCCATGTAGCATGTTGGAGTTATTGCCTGGACACTGCCTGGACACTGCAGGAAGCAACACCATGGGCGCAGTGTCCAACATCCGAACAACAAGGGGCTGGGCCCCTGCACCCGGGGATATTACCACAGCCAGAGGGTGGGTGAGTGCACTGGGGAGGGGACCTGTGCCCGGTATATGCGGGTGTCAGGGATACAGGGTGTGGGGTGCAGCGAGCAGGGGGTGGGTGTGTGGGCAGGGTGTGCAGGGGATGGGGAACAATGGGCAGACAGGAGGGTCTAGGGGAAGACATCACTAGTTGTCAGTCTCACAGTCTCTCCCAATTCCTTACAGATATTGATCAGTATGGACAATATTTTGGACCCTGTGGAACTTGCCCTAGTGGTGCTGCTGGCAGGCCGGGCGGCCAGACGCCGGAGAAGGCGGTGGCAGCAGCAGCGTCGACAGAGACCCAAGGCGGCGGCCCATGTGCTGAGCCCCGCCCCACATCCTGAACACTGGATTACCCAACAGGTCAGAGGGGGACACAGAGTGGGAGGCTCACGATGGCTCAAAGTATACAAGCTTGACTGGTTTTCCGAACAGATGACGAAAACCGTATGTTGCAGGAAGCTTTGCCTCAACAAGGGGACAGTGCGGTACCTGTGCCATGTCCTTGCGGAGCATGTGGAGGAGGAGGATATCCGCTCCCGTTGGCCATCAAGGTCTCCGCAGCCCTGAACGTCAGGATCATTCCAGTGGGGGCATGTGTGGCATCTCACAAGCCACAACCCACAAGTGCATCGTGAGGTCACGGATGCCTTGTTTGCCCGGGCAGCTAGCTTTATAAACTTTGACATGGACCAAGCCCAACAAGATGCCCAAGCAGCTTGATGCACCACCATGGACGGCATGCCCCAGGTCCAGGGGCTAATAGATCTCACACGTGTACTCAGCAGACTGTCAAGGAGTGCCCTATGTAGCTACCTGGGGTGGCCACGCCCCGATTCAAAATGGACACTCGCAAGGAGTGCAGGGAAAATTGGACAACACCAGAGAAAACAAGCAGGTGCAAGGTTTCCTGTGTATTAAGATTTGCAGAACCCAGACAGAACTGAAACCAATATCCATTAACATATTAATGAGCTATCTCCGGAGACAAAAAGGAAACATTGAAACAATCGAGACCAAGACAGACTCCCCGGCGCCAGTGGGAGCTAAAACAAAGGCAGGCCAACGGCCACATAGGGAACGATCAGGGAACAGCTCCAGTATTGGACAAATCGATTGAAATGATTGGGTCTTGGTCCAATTAATTGGAACCAAGTCCGGGGTCCGCCCAAAAGGGCGCGAAACCCCTGGGGACTATAAAGTAGAGTCCCCAAGTTCAGTTCGCTCTCTTGGCTCTCAGCGAGGAGAGACCTGCCTAGCAGCTGCATCAACCAAGTAAGTCTCAGATCAACGCACGCTACGAGATAGACGCTCCTAGCTACTATTCCGTACCAGCTCGAAGCCAGCAGAATCAGAACCGGACAAAGGCCATTGTTCCTCTGACCTGGTGGGCCATTCGAAGCTAAGTATAGGCTTTTAGTAGTAGTTGTAGTTTAGTAAATGGAGTTTATGCATCAGTAGTGATTGACTGTGTGTATAATAAATGTGTATTGATTTCAAACTTACTAACTGGTGTATTGAGTTATTAATCAGTACTTGGCTTTGAACCACATGGTGGTATCAGAAAGATACCTGGCGACTCTAGAGCAAAGGTTATTAATACAGAGCAATTTAAGGGAAAGCATAACGAGCAACATTTACTGACGACTCTGATGGGATTCGACTTAGAAGTGCCGCCCCCCCCCCCCCCCCCCCCTCCGAGAGAACCCAAATTTTGAATTAGAAATCCAATTGAAAACAGAAAGAACCATAAGTGTTTAAGCAGTACTGATCAATCCTCCAGAATTTGGAAGTGTGTTATTTGCATGTGTACTAACAGGGATATAAGGTAAACCTGAGAGATTTTGTTGCGTAAAACTGTCGGGAGTTTTGTAGGCCGGAAATTAGCGTAAGCCGTACCCGTGTTTACATTACCGCTTTATCACCCCCTGTTCCAAATTTAAAGAGAACCCACAGACGTAGAAAAATGGCAATGGAGGCAATGGAACGCCTTCTGAATCCGCAGGAATTCGTGGTCGCAGCGACCAGTAGAGTAGGACAGTGTCCCGTATGGGAAGATGAGATAAGGAATTACCTCAAAGGGAAGGGATGCAAATTTTGTGCAAATGAGGAAACAGGTCCAGGGAGTATAGGACATACTTGGTGGGAGAACCTGACAGAGATTCACAAGAAGAGCTTGGGAAAAGCTCGCAAGCCGATGGCAATCGTGTCCTGTCTGGCACAATTGCGAGGCACAGAGGAGGTCGTTAGGAGGCTCCGTAGAGAGATAGAGGAGAGAGATAGAACGAGTAAAGTAGATGTGAGCGAGATAGAGAAAGAGAACAGAGAGTTAAAAGGGAGGTTGGCAGCAAAAGACAGAGAGGTGGATGATGCCAAGAGGGCACACCAGTCTTGTCTGGTGCACTTAAGCAGCTTCCAGACCCAATACGATAAGGCCTACCAGGACACACAACGTGCGGTCCTGGTAGGACAAGAAACAGAACAGCAGGTAGAGGCATTGCAGGTAGAGGCATTGCAGAAGCAGTGCAGCAATTTAAAGGCAGCCCTACGAGCTCTCCATGCTTCCAGAATGGAACAGAGGCAGAGCTCAGTAGACCATGCAAAGTGCCGGAAGCAAATTGCAGAATTGCAATCTCTGCTTTCAGTCTAGAATGGCTTTCAGAGCACATTTGGATCCCAATTAGCTGAGGAAAACGGCCCCGATTGGCAGGAATTAAATGAAACAGCGCATAGGTACGTACATGGAGCATATGCGCAGGAGAAGCCCCAGAAAAGAAGAGCACCCCAACCCCCCACAGAACAGGCAGAACACCCCCCCCTCCCATGAATCCGGTAACCACACACCGCAGAGCCGCAGCAGACGGAGATACGGATTTCATGTACACAACCCCCTTAACCATGACCCAATTACGGGACGCGTGCGAGAAAATCACACCGTTCCTCCCCACTTCAGACCCCCACCAATTCTTTGCAAAAGTTAAACAACAGGCCACTATGCACGGCCTGGACGAGCGAGAGCAAGTGAAGCTCACAGTTTTGAGCATAGACCCTTCCGTAGTAGCAGCCCTTCCGACCCACAGAATGTAGGAGGAGGCACCCTAGCAGAGATGCACACAGCGATCCTTGATGCAATCGGCTATAACAGAGGAGACCCGGTAGAAGGCCTGAATAGATGCAGGCAAAAGAAGACCGAGCACCCTCACAAGGACCACCCAGGGTGACAGGTTGGCTCTTGGGGGATAAGGAATACCTGCTTGGGACCTGACTAATGACGCCAGTATGGAGGCTGGTGATCAATGAGGAGACCCGACACAACGAGCCCCATGTGTTCACCCGCGTTTTTATTGAGCAGTGTATCAGACTCTCCAAAATGCAGGTCCGATGCCTTGACCACTCTGGTGGTGCTGTCTAGCACACCTCTCGCTTTGTGGTGGTGTGCTGTGCCCTCCACAACCTGGCACAGCAGCAGGGTGACGTGCCAGAGGTGCAGGGGGAGGAAAATGTGGCCACCTCCGAGGAGGAGAGTGAGGACAAGGAGGCACTGGACCAGGAGGGGCCTGGAGAGGACCCGCAGGACCAGCCAGAGAATGGAGGACAGGTGGAAGTGCCAAGGTCTGGCAAACCCAGGGGACCAAGGAGGCCCTCATTGTCACCCGCTTCACATGGACTCCCATAACTCCCCTCTCCCCACCACCCCCTTCCCACCCCCCTCCCTTTCCCCACCACCCTCTTCCCGCCCCCCTCCCCTCATCCCTCTGCATCCCCCCCTCCACCCCACACACCCCCTTCATTTTGCATACTTGCAACATCAATCCAAGATGATGCTGGTCACTATCGGAGGGCAGGGGTTGATGATATCCCGCAGAGAGCTGAGCGCTGGTGCTCCTCATTCAATGCTATAGTCTGACCTCTGTCTGTCTGCTGAGTGCGTACTCACATCTATCACCTGCACGTGGCGTGCCTGGCTGCGGGAGGGGGGGGATACATGCTTAGCCTTCCATGCTTTGCCGCTGCGTCTAGGTGTATCCTCAGCCCTTACATCAGACGTGGAGGCAGCCAGCTGGTTACCATGTCCCATGGCCTTCAATGCCCTAAATCGATATCCACTGAGGGCCCTGGGGCCAAAGGTCACAGCACACTTACTGGCGGCACATTCTGCCATGTCACACAGTACTGGGTGCTGACTGTGTGACGCAGCATTCTCAGAGGTGTACAACTCAGGGGAGCTGGTCGCCACTGTCGCCACTCCGTCGGATGGATCCTGGTTTCCATCCAGGCCGGCTGGTGCCTATAGGCTTTCACCTTGGGTCGGAGGCGGTTCGAACCCCAGCTGCCCCTATATCATCTGGCTCTGCCAGCTCTGATGGCTCCCCAATGTCTGCAGCATGGTATTAATCCCCTCAGCGATGCTCCTCAGTGACTAGGCCATGCTCTGCAGGGCCTCTGCAATGGCCACCTGCAACTGGAAACAAGTTCCACAGCACCTGGGCTATTCCGACCTAAGACTGGGGTATGTCCCGCAGCCTCATCAAGGTCCACCAAGTACTGGCAGGTAATGGCCCCCAGCGAGTCGGACATTCTACCAAGGCCCTCAGCCATGGCCGTCACCGACTGAGCCTAACAGCAATGCTGCTGATATCATGCACCAGGTTTTCCACTGCAGTCACCATCCTAGCCGTGTTGGCGTCTGTGCCATGTATTGCTGACACCATCTCACCAGACCTCACCAGACGGAGCTTCGGGGAGCTCGCGCTATTTCCCGCTCACTACTACACTTAGAAACTTTTCCATTAAATCGCGCCCCATATTAGTGAGTGTGTTACTGTGTGTGCATTTCAGTCCATCAGAAGTATGCAGAGTATTTAGACTGTGCTGTCAATCAATGTATAGTTCTAACACTGATTTGATGCCAGAGTTGCCGCTTTGGAGATCAGCGCAGCAGCTAATGCCCTCTCTTAACCTTGCATTCACCAGGAAGAAGAACCCTGCTCAGCAGTATGACTTAAAGGTATAATGATCAAATGTTTACCACTATAGTAGATAATTAATTTCTACTGTCTGTTACTATTATTGTAAAAGGAGTTTCTTGTTTGCTGGAACTCTTTAAAATTGTTCCAAATGCTGCAGGCAGTGTTAGCTGATACTGACAGATTCTGTCCTGCCTTCAAAGCTGTTGCAGTTGCTCCCAAACATGAATGCACTAGTTAGAATTATCTTCGAAATGTTGCGTGACCTTGCTTTCAAATCCCTTCATGGTCATACCCCTCTGCAACTCTCTAATCTCCTCCAGTCTGACAACCCTTCAAGATGTCTATACTGTTCTAATTCTGGCCTCTTGAGCATCTCCAGTTTAATATGGCTCCACAATTGGTTCTACATTGCATATGTAGTCTTCAAAGCATGCAGATCTCAATGGTACCGATTCACATTGACATTGGGGGTTTAATGGAAGTTAAAGGGTCTTGTGTCGAGCGGTATTAAACAGACCGTTGCTTAATTTCAAGGCCCCAGCAAGGAACGCCGTGCCAAGGCCATGATTAGTCCCATTTCCTGCACTAACAAGCTCCGCTCGCCAGTGCAGGAAGAGATCTTGTGGCGCCCTAATCCACTGCAGCCTCCAGACCCACCACCAACACCCCAGTTCACCTATAAGGACTCCTTAAGCCCCCTGCATGGGCAAGGCACCCTCAGGCCCGATCCCCAGCACAATGCCATCTTGGCAGTGCCCCTGCCAGGTTGGCAGTGCCGCCTGGGCATCCTGGCAACACGTGGGCACCAGGCCTGCAGTGCCAAGGTGGCATCAGGGGGTGCCAAGGTACCACCCTGCCAGAGCCCAAACATCCAGGGGCCGGCAATTGTACCCCAACCATGAAGGAAGATGAATGAAACAAGGCTGAGAGCTATGTGTGTGTGGAAGATGTCAATCGCAGCCCGCTAATGGAAATTAATGAATGGCTCACAACTCAAGGATCTGAGGGGTTTAAACACAGCTGGCTGCATTCTCTTTCCAGGAATTGACCTGGTGCTTGCTGTGTCCGAGCCTGCAGGTGTATTGCCCAGGTGAGTGTTACAACAGTAATTTATTTCACTGCCTCTGTCTGGACTGCTTTCTAGCTTCTTGACAGGGGTCTCTTTTCTGGGGTGGTTCCCTATTTTGGGGGGTTTCTGGGGAGGCTCTTTATTTAGTGGTTTCTGTGAGGAACATGGGGCTGGATTCTCCGTTTTTCGGACAAAGTCCCCACGCCATCATGAAAACTGGTCCTTTACGCCAGGAGAACTTGCGTCAAAAGCCACAAATTCACCATTTTACAGGGGCTAACAGGGAGCCATCTACCTGCAGGTCTACCTGCCGATATGGCCCCCTGCACTTCCGAATCAGAAACCGCGCATGCACACACCAGCCGCCTGCAGCAGCCGCGCTGTGCTCCATGGCGGACTCAGCCGCGGACCTGGACCGGCAAAATAATGCCCCTCATCGGCTGCTTGCCCACCCACATTGCCCCCAGCCCCGAATGAAGACCCCCCCCTGCCCACGGATCGGCCCTCCCCACACCGTGGTGGCCCCGGACTGAGTCTGCAGCCGCCACGCGAGGATACCGGATAGTGGGACCACACGAGTCCCACGCCATTGGGAATTCGGCCGGTCGGCAATGGAGCATTGTGGGGCGGGCCTCCGGCAATGGTCCGGCATGGTAAATCCTCGGCGGCGATTTTCGGGGTGCGGAGAAATTAAAAACCGCCGCCGCTACCAATTTTGGCACCGAAACAGATTCTCCGCCCCGTCGCTGAACGCGATTTCATCCATGGTGCCCGGCCCGCTTAATGCATCCTCAAGCTGGTGCGCGAGCGAGAACCCTGATCCCCCCGCCAGTAGGGGGCCACAACATCAGAAACTGGCGCCCATCCCAATTTTCCCCCGATACCCCAATTCTCTGTCGTATCGGGAACCCCACTACCGGCGACAGGCGGCGGAGAATTCTGCCCCTTCTCGTGCTAGCTGTGCAAGTTATTTGTAGAGGATTGAAGCACTCCAAATGTGAGGGCCGGGGGGAAATGCAACACCATTTATTAAGGGGGAAATCAAAAGTCAAAAACACTTTCCGGTTAATGGAGGAGTAATAAGAGGAGAAATCAGAGTTGTTAAAATGAATTCCCCTCCTGTCCGTAACAGAAATTAAAAGCACAGTCTGGGAAAACCCAATTTGAAATTGACTGGAGTCCAAGTTAAGAGACAAGTCACATTACAGATAAAGGAGTCATTTGGAAATCGAAAGAGGAAACACGGTTGCTGGGACTAATATTAAGACAATAAAGTTACCACAGCAAATTCCTTGTGCTAACACTCAGTAAGTGGCAACATCCGATGCCCTAATGTTTAGTCAGCAAGAGAATTTAAGTGAGGAACGTTTGGAGACCCTCAGCACAGATCAATTGAAAGCTCTGACTGGGGAGATACAGTTCAAATTGCAATTCCAGAGCACTCATGAGGAGCCAACTCTACATCAGAAAACGCTGGACAATATCTGCGTGGCTGACAGGCACTGCTGAGATTGTCCGGCATTTTCTGCATTTGTTTCAGATCCCAGCATCCGCAGTAATTTGCTTTTATCAAACAGTTTGAACAGCGAAAACAAATTGAGTTCGACTGATGGATAAGCGCCCTGAAAATCCCACACTCCTGTGAGGGGTTGCGTAAGCTGGTAGTTTTGGAGGAATTCAAAAATTGCCACCCCAACAACCTGTGAATTCACCGAAAGGGACGGAGAATCCTCAGGGCCATGGGGGCAGCAGTCACAACAGGTGGCCATAACCTCACCCACAGGACTGTAAACTCCAGCAGAACCTTTCCAAACTATCGCCATGAGCATTGCGAAGATGAACAGGGCGATCCAGATAGGAAAAGGCTGGCACCCTGGAAAGATAACCCAAAAAAGGGTCAGAGAAGCCCCCCCACTCAGCTCTGCCCCCACCCCACAGCCCAAAAGGAAGATTCCCAGGGGCCAGTGTATTCTCATTGAAACAAGGTCGGCCATTTCAGACACGGATGCTGGAGATTGCCAGTTGGCTGAGTGGGGCTTCACACAAATAGACCCCAAAGAACACCCCAATGAGTAGTGCAGCAGAGCTGGAAGAGCCAAGATGTACCGTTTGGAGGGCACGGGCACTATGTGTGTCTGGGCCGGACAAGCTCCCAGAGATCTTCCAGAATTTTGTCCCGACCCACCTACCTGTCTTGAAATATCAGCAAGTCCATCGTACTGCCCTGGGACACAGGGGCAAACCAGTCTTTAACATTAGAGGGAATCTTAAACCTAGCCCCATGAGACCTCCCTTGAAGGCCAAAGACCTGATCAGTGGAGTAGGAGGAAGATCTGTGTTTGCAACTCTCCACAGGGTACACCTAGAGTGTGACCTTGTTACAGGGCACCTAAGCTACCAGTAGCAGGAATCGATTTCCTCCTTGGAAACTATTTGGCCGCACAGCAGCCAGGTTTTAGCCAGTGAAAGAAATTAATCCGAGACCAATAAACAGAAATCTGCCGAAGGGCAGAAAGCTGGAGGAGGTCAACAGGCCCAGAAGGGTGGGACAGCCCTGAGAGACCTTAACAGGGGTGATGGGGCTCTGTTGGACCGCCTCACAGGGGGATATGTCTGATTCTGGGGGGGGTTAAATGAACTCCACCAGTGTTGTACCGTGCCCATTTTCCCAGGCTGTCCAATTGGTATTCAATCTGCAGCTCTCAGAGATCCCATACTGACTGGCGTGGCTTTCCGCTCACACGCACATTGTGGTGATTTTAAAAAAACTTCTTCAAATTACAAAATTGAGTTAAGCGGTTGTTATTACAGGAATATTTCCTGGACATTTTAAAACATATTTGAAAATCAATTTTTAAAACTGAAAACGGTTCAAGCATTTCGCTGCTGCTCACTGGCCCTCAGTATTTATTATTTTGTCACAACTCAAACCTAACTCATTGGCTCAAGCTTCAGTGCTGAGGCACATTGGCCGGGATTCTCCAAGCCCGCGTCGGGTCGGAGAATCGCCGGGGTGGGGGGGGAGAATCCCGCTCCCACGCCGGGCCGCCGACTCTGACAATCGCGCCCGCACGGTCGGGGCCCGTTGAAAGAGGCCCCCGCGGCGATTCTTGCCGCCTGACGGGCCGAGTGCCCGCCGAGTCCTGCCGGTGTGGTACACATATGGTCCCACCCGGCGGGACTCGGCGTTCTGTCTGCGGGGGTCGTCCTTGGGGGGGGGGGGGGGGATCCGACTCTGGGCGGGGCCTCCGCGGTGGCCAGGCCCGTGATCGGGGTGCTACCGAACGGCGGGTGTACACATTCCGAGTGGGTCTATGTTTCCAGATGCCGGGCCCCTGTAGGGCTCTGCCATGTTGCGCCGGGGGCGGCGCAGTGATGGCAACCACGCACATGCGCCAGCACAGAGACGGCCGCACGGACCCGCACCGGCCGTGGAGGGGCGGCTTTCAGCGCCGGAGCAGCGCACAGCACTCCGGTGCTGTTCTAGCCCCCTGATATCCGGAGAGTTCAGGGGGCCCGTTGACGCCGGCATATACCACTCCAGTGTTGAAGAATCCCGGCCAATGTATACAGGAAATGGCATTACATAGTAAATTTGGTCATGTTCTCCAATGTTGTAAATATTTATTCTTTCCTCAGAGTTGTGGAAAGGACTTCAAACAAAACATAGATTGATTTTATCGGTTCAGTTTTTTTATAATGCATTGGATTGGATTGGATCGGTTTATTGTCAATTTACCGCGATGTTTGTGTTCCCTTTTTTTTCACATTGCTTTTTTTCCCCCGTTTTTCTTTGGGCATAATGGTTCCTACTTTATAAAACCCTATTCTCACACAAACAAAAATGTCGGCAAGGTGCGATGCTAAAGTGAGGTATCTGAGCAGCGATGTCTGAAATGTGACGAACTGTCACGTGTGCTACCATGCATCGACTGCTTCACTGGTACAAAGTTTCTTAGCTTCGTGAAAGTCTAAGGTGGGAGCTGAAGTGACACAAAGTTTGAAGCTATCTCCTTGGATCACCATCTTTTTTAATTGGCAACTTTTGATGACTGCTCATTTTTTAAAAATAAATTTAGAGTACCCAATTATTTTTTTCCAATTAAGGGGCAAGTTAGTGTGGCCAATCCACCTACTCTTCACATTTTTGGGTTGTGGGGGCGAAACCCACGCAGACACGGGGAGAATGTGCAAACTCCACACGGACAGTGACCCAGAGCCGGGGTCGAACCTGGGACCTCGGCGCCGTGAGGCAGCTGTGCTAACCACTAGGCCACCATGCTGCTCCATGACTGCTCATTTTTGATTGATTTTCGTATATCTGTGGGCATGTTTTATTTATGTGCCCACTTGGCTTGCTTTGTTTTCTGCTTTCTCTGCTCAAAGAGTTGTGCTTTGTTGGAGTTATGCGCCTCGGAATCTATTTAATTAAGTGTGTGTGCGTGGGGGGGGGGGGGGGGGGGGGGGGGGGGGGGGGGGGGGGGGGGGGGGGGGGGGGGGGGGGGGGGGGGGGGGGGGGGGGGGGGGGGGGGGGAGGGGTGGGGGGGGGGGGGGGGTGGCCCAAAAAATTTGCACATGAATTTCACAGTAACTTCATTGCAGTGATGTAAGCCTACTTGTGCAACTAATAAAGATTATTATTATTATAACCACCACCAGACTTATTAAATATTGCTGTAAGTCCTTCACTGTACCATGTAAAACACTCCCATATTTCCAGTAAACATGCTAGCCAGCTCTGACCTGATGTTCGATGATTTTCCCTCAGGGAACATTTGGCAAAGGGTTTTTATCTTTACTTTTCTAAACCAAATGCAAAATCTCAGACATGTCTCAGCTCAAACTACTAAATTTTAGATGAACTTGATGAATGCCCGAACCTAATTTGAACAGACAATAGTTATTCTCACGACAATCATTTTTTTCAGACCTATAGTGCCACCAAGTGGGATAAGCAAGGCATTAGTTCAACTAGATCATTTAATTTCTATTAAAAGTTGCGAAGCCATTTTCAAAACTAAACAAAAAAAGGAGTAAAAAAGGGTTCGGAATCTTGATCCATGGAGATGACAGTTATCGAGGCAAGTTGCATTCTGGACTGAGAAAGAAGTCAGCATGCCAAGTGTGCCAGGATGAAGGTGCGTGCACTCTGCCCGGGTATCAGACCCAGACGTGCATGATGAGCATCTTATGGTCATGTATTAGCTGCACGTTCATCGAGTGGAACTCCCTTCGGTTTGTGTAGAGCCGTCTGTCATGTGCAGGTGCTCACAGGGGGACATGCATCCAGTCGATCACCCCCTGGACACAGGCATCTCGTCAATAGCAGCGAACCCCACTACTCAGGCATCCTGGAGGGCTCAGTCCAGAAAATTGAAATTGATGTATTGTGCTGACTGGGCATATAGAGTCTCCATGACGGCACGGATGCACCTGTGCACCGAGCTCTCAGTTCTGGACAGGTCTCCACTTGGCACCTGGGAGGACCCCATGGCATTAAATTTCAGGCCACCAGTAGCAGGTGTCCTCCCCCATTCGCCCGCGATGTCAGATGCGCCATGATCTGGCAGGTGTGTCGCACTGTATCCCTGCTCAGTCGGAGTCGTCGATGGCATGCCCAGTCAGGCAGGTCCTCGAATGATACAAGGTGTGGGTACACACGAGGCTTCATGCGGCGCCTCCTTTGCACCTCCCCCTTGACCTGTTGGGCAGCCGGATCTCCATTCTGGCTACTACTTCCTGTTCCGCTGGAGCAGGCTCTGCTGCTACATACTCTGCTGCTGCACGCTCCACTGCTAAACGCTCCGCTGTTGCATGCTCCACTGCTGAATGCTCCGCTGCTGCATCCTCCGCTGTTAAACGCTCCACTGCTGCATGCTCCACTGCTGAATGCTCCGCTGCTGTATCCTCCGCTGCTGCACGCTCCACTGCAGAACGCTCCGCTGCTGCACACTCCACTGCTGCACGCTCCACTGCTAAACGCTCCGCTGCTGCATCCTCCACTGCTGCATGCTCCACTGCAGAACGCTCCACTGCTGAATGCTCTGCTGCTGCATCCTCCACTGCTGCACGCTCCACTGCTAAACGCTCCGCTGCTGCACGCTCCACTGCAGAATGCTCCGCTGCTGCACGCTCCACTGCTAAACGCTCCGCTACTGCATGCTCCATTGCAGAATGCTCCGCTGTTGCACGCTCCACTGCTAAATGCTCCGCTACTGCACGCTCCACTGCTGAACGCTCCGCTACTGCACGCTCCACTGCTGAACGCTCCGCTGCTGCATCCTCCGCTGCTGCACGCTCCACTGCAGAACGCTCCACTGCTAAACGCTCCACTACTGCATGCTCCACTGCTGAATGCTCCGCTGATGCATGCTCCGCTGCTGCACGCTCCACTGCTAAACGCACCGCTACTGCATCCTCCGCTGCTGCACGCTCCACTGCTGAATGCTCCGCTGCTGCACACTCCATTGCTGCACACTCCACTGCTGAATGCTCCGCTGCTGCACGCTCCACTGCTGAATGCTCCGCTGTTGCATCCTCCACTGCTGCACGCTCCACTGCAGAATGCTCCGCTGCTGCACGCTCCACTGCTAAACGCACCGCTACTGCATCCTCCGCTGCTGCACGCTCCACTGCTGAATGCTCCGCTGCTGCACACTCCATTGCTGCACACTCCACTGCTGAATGCTCCGCTGCTGCACGCTCCACTGCTGAATGCTCCGCTGTTGCATCCTCCACTGCTGCACGCTCCACTGCAGAATGCTCCGCTACTGCACGCTCCACTGCTGAATGCTCCACTGCTGCATAATCCACCGCTGCACCCTCCACTGCTGCACACTCCGCTGCTACATCCTCTGCTGCTGCATACTCCACTGCTGCACGCTCCACTGCTGCACGCTCCATTGCTGCACACTCTGCTGCTACATCCTCCGCTGCTGCATACTCCGCTGCTGCACGCTCCACTGCTGCATACTCCGCTGCTGCACGCTCCACTGCTGCACGCTCCACTGCTGCATACTCCGCTGCTGAACGCTCCACTGCAGAACGCTCCGCTGCTGCACGCTCCACTGCTGCACGCTCCACTGCTGCATACTCCGCTACTGCACGCTCCACTGCTGAACACTCCACTGCTGCATAATCCACCACTGCACGCTCCACTGCTGCACACTCCGCTGCTACATCCTCCGCTGCTGCATACTCCGCTGCTGCACGCTCCACTGCTGCACGCTCCACTGCTGCGCACTCCGCTGCTACATCCTCTGCTGCTGCATACTACGCTGCTGCACGCTCCACTGCAGAACGCTCCGCTGCTGCACGCTCCACTGCTGCACGCTCCACTGCTGCATACTCCGCTACTGCACGCTCCACTGCTGAACACTCCACTGCTGCATAATCCACCACTGCACGCTCCACTGCTGCACACTCCGCTGCTACATCCTCCGCTGCTGCATACTCCGCTGCTGCACGCTCCGCTGCTGCATCTTCCACTGCTGCATACTCCACTGCTGCATGCTCCACTGATGAACGCTCCGCTGCTACATCCTCCGCTGCTGCATACTCCGCTGCTACATCCTCCGCTGCTGCATACTCCGCTGCTACCTCCTCCGCTGCTGCATACTCCGCTGCTGCACGCTCCACTGCTGCACGCTCCACTGCTGCACACTCCGCTGCTACATCCTCTGCTGCTGCATACTCCACTGCTGCACACTCCGCTGCTACCTCCTCCGCTGCTGCATACTCCGCTGCTGCACGCTCCACTGCTGCACGCTCCGCTGCTACATCCTCTGCTGCTGCACGCTCCACTGCTGAACGCTCCGCTGCTGCATACTCCGCTGCTGCATACTCCGCTGCTACATCCTCCGCTGCTGCATACTCCGCTGCTACATCCTCCGCTGCTGCATACTCCGCTGCTGCACGCTCCACTGCTGCACACTCCGCTGCTACATCCTCCGCTGCTGCATACTCCGCTGCTGCACGCTCCACTGCTGCACACTCCGCTGCTACATCCTCTGCTGCTACATCCTCCGCTGCTGCACGCTCCACTGCTGCACACTCCGCTGCTACATCCTCTGCTGCTACATCCTCCGCTGCTGCACGCTCCACTGCTGCACGCTCCACTGCTACATCCTCCGCTGCTGCATACTCCGCTGCTGCACGCTCCACTGCTGCACGCTCCACTGCTACATCCTCCGCTGCTGCATACTCCGCTGCTGCATGCTCCTTTGCTGCATACTCCACTGCTGCACGCTCCACTGCTGAATGCTCCACTGCTACATCCTCCGCTGCTGCATACTCCGCTGCTGCATGCTCCTTTGCTGCACGCTCCACTGCTACATCCTCCACTGCTGCATACTCCGCTGCTGTATACTCCGCTGCTGCATGCTCCTCTGCTGCACACTCCGCTGCTGCATCCTTCGCTGCTGCATACTCCCCCTCTGCACGCTCCACTGCTGCACACTCCGCTGATACATCCTCCGCTGCTGCATACTCCGCTGCTGCACGCTCCACTGCTGCATCCTGCGCTGCTGCATTCTCCACTGCTGCACACTCCGCTGCTGCATCCTCCACTGCTGCATACTCCACTGCTGCATGTTCCACTGCTGGTTGACCGCCTCGAGGGTGGAGCAGGGGTCGCCTGCACTTGGATGGGCGGGAATGCAGCCAATGCGGTGGTCACAGAGGACGGCAGGATTGCTGATAGATCGGTGGAAGAATGCTTGGTCTGACGCGGATGGTGTCGAGAACAGATTTCGAAATGAGGTTCGCTGATGCGCCGATGTCCAGCTTGAAACGGATAGCGAACCTTGTTAACTGTGAGGACAGCACACCACTCGTCGTCAGGATCCACGTTTAGGATTGTGAGGTGTTCAACCAAGTGTGAGGTGATTCAAAAGGTGTGAGGTAATTCATTGTGGAACGAATAACAGGAAGGCAGAGTACTGAGCTAATGGTAAGATTCTTGGTAATGTGGATGAGCAGAGAGATCTCGGTGTCCATGTACATAGATCCCTGAATGTTGCCACCCAGGTTGATAGGGTTGTTAAGAAGGCGTGTTAGCTTTTATTGGTAGAGGAACTGAGTTTCGGAGCCATGAGGTCATGTTTCAGTTGTACAAAACTCTGGTGCGGCCACATTTGGAGTATTGCGTGCAGTTCTGGTCGCCGCATTACAGGAAGGATGTGGAAGCATTGGAAAGGGGGCAGAGGAGATTTACCAGGATGTTGCCTGGTATGGAGGGAAGAACTTATGAGGAGAGACTGAGGGACTTGAGGCTGTTTTCGTTAGAGAGAAGAAAGTTAAGAGGTGACTTAATTGAGGCATGCAAGATGATCAGAGGATTAGATAGGGTGGACAGTGAGAGCCTTTTTCCTCAGGTGGTGATGTCTGGCACGTGGGGACATAGCTTTAAATTGAGGGGAGATAGATATAGGACAGATGTCAGAGGTAGGTTCTTTACTCAGAGAGTAGTAAGGGCATGGAATGCCCTGCCTGCAACAGTAGTGGACTCGCCAACACAAAACGCATTCAAATGGTCATTGGATAGACACATGGACGATAAGGGAATAGTGTAGATGGGCATTAGAGGGGTTTCACGGTCGGCGCAACATCGGGGGCCGAAGGGCCTGTACTGCGCTGTAATGTTCTATGTTCTATGTTGAGAAAGGCAGAGCATGCTTAGTAATGATGCCCACCTGGAATGGGGATTTGAGGCACTCGGGGTCAGGATTTGTTGGGCTGTCGGGGTTGGAGTCTGGCACGGCCTGCTGTATGGAACGGACGCTTCTGAGCCGTGGCTGGGATCGCTGGATGCTGGGCAGTGGAGCAGATCTGCAAAGGGCTGCGTAGTGGCCAAGCTTGCCACACTGTGGACACCGTTGTGATTTTGCCGGACATTGCCGCTTTAAATGGGCGGAGCCATAATTCAGACACGACATGACACCAACGTCAGCGCATTCCGTGCGCCAACGCGCATGCGCAGTGTGGTTGAATGACGCACGCACCTGCGCAGTCTGGTCATCGGTCTCGCCGTTCCCTTGGTCGTGGCGCGCATGCGCTGGAGCCCGGGAAAAGCGCGCAAAATGGCCACGCTCATCAAGACTCAGGCCCTGCATTTGTGCGATGGCCTGCACCCATTCTGCCTTGTTAGCTTTGCAGTTTCTGCCGCCCTGATGTGGGAGTACCGGTTGTTAGCGTGCTCGTGGAGAATGCACGTTTCGATGGCGATGGTGAGGGTGAGCTGCTTGACTTTCAGGAGCTGCTGGTGAAGGGAATCGGAGTGGACCCCGAAAACGATCTGATCCCGGATCATGGAATCAGTTGTCGAGTCATAGTTACATGACTGCGCGAGGATGCGAAGATGGGTCAAAAAGGACTGAAAAGGTTCATCCTTATCCTGAAGCCTCTGCTGGAAAACGTACCGTTCAAAGCTCTCATTCACCTCAATGTCACAGTGGCTGTCAAACTTCAGAAGGATGTTTTAAATTTCGTCTTGTCTTCGCCTTCAGCGAATGTTAGGGAGTTGTAGATGTGGATGGCGTGGTCCCCGGCTGTGGAGAGGAATAGTGCGATCTTCCTGGCATCTGATGCGGCCCCGAGGTCGGTGGCTTTGAGATAGAGTAGGAACTTCTGTTTGAAGATCTTCCAATTGGCATTGAGGTTGCCGGCGATGCGGAGCTGCGAGGACATTGTCCATGTCACCGGATGGCTGTTTGCTGGGCAACGCTGATTGACTCAAGGTAGGTCCGTCAATTTTCAATTTGAATCCAAACCTGGTACCATGATGTGTTGGGTAGGCTGGGTTGATGTGGACTGCACAATGCAGTGTAGCGAGAGACAGACTTCCAACACTTGATGAGATGCAACACGATTTTATTTAACTTCTAACTATTTTACATGTTCAACTGTGGGTTGACACTATGCTGACTTGACTGGAGACCTGAGGCTAGCCTGACCAGACTTACTGACTACCACATGGTGTATGCACTGGCTATGCTCACGAGCTCTGGCTGTCTCAGAGGCTGGATCCTGAGAGAGCGGGAAAACTGGTACCCTCTGGCTTTATAGTGGCCGTGTCCTGTCTGGTGATTGGCTGCTGTGTTCTGTGTGCTTACTGGTCATCCTGTGTGTCAATCACTGCCTGTCTGCCCTCCATCATATACCTGGATGTATATTATGACAGCGGTGATTACTGTACGTGCGTTCTGGAACCTATTGACGTTGCTTTTGAGGCAACAGTGAATTGCGATTTGGCGTCAAATTGGCACCTGCCGCGATTTTGGCATCGGAACCTATTCTCCGCCCAATCGCGGTTCGCGATTTCTGTGTCAGCCGATGAAGAATGCCGCCCGGTGTGTTTAAGGTGGTGGATGGGGAGCCAATCAAGCGGGTTGCCTTGTCCTGGATGGTGTCGAGCTTCTTGAGTGCTGTTGAAGTTGCAGTCGTCCAGGCAAGTCACGTGAATTCCATCACGCTTGTGTGCCTTGTAGATGATGGGCACGGGTTTGTGGGAGTCAGGAGGTGAGTTACTCGCTGTAGAATTCCCAGACTCTGACCCGATTTTGCAACTATAGTATTTATATGTCTGGTTCAATTATGGTTCTACTCAATAGTAACCGCAGGATGTTGATGGTTGGGGTTCAGTGATGGCAATGTTGTTAAACATTGAAGTGAGATCATCAGGTTATCTTTTGTGGGCGATAGTAATTGCCTGGCACTTGTGAGGTGCAATTGGCACTTAGCATTCACAGCCCTAGCCTGAATGTTGTTCAAGACATCTGCATGCAGGCTAAAACTGCTTCAGTATTTAAGGAGTTGGGAATGAATCATCGCAAACATCTCCTTATGATGGAACAAGGGTTTTTGATAAAGCAGCTAAAGAAGATTGGGCCTAGGACACATCCTGAGGAATTCCTGCAATGCTATCCTTGAACTGAGAAGATTAGTCTCCAACAACCACAACTATCTTCCTTTGTGCTCAGTTTGACTCCAAATAGTGGAGCTTTTTCTCCCTGATTCCCATTGATTTCAGTGTTGCGAGGGCTCCTTGATGCCGCATTCGGTCAAATGCTGCTTTGATGTCAAGGGCTGACATCCTTATTTCAACTCTGAAATTCAGCTCTTTTGTCCATGTTTGGATCAAGGCTGTGAAGTCTGGAGCCAGTGCCTGTGGTAGATTGTAAACTGTGCAGGGTGAGCATGTTACTGCTGTGAAATCTCCCTTCCTAACAGCACTGTGGAAATACCAACACCACATGGACTGCATCCATTCTAAAAGGCAGCTCATCGCTACTTTCTTAAGAGCAATTAGAGATGGGCAATAAATGCTGGCCTAGTCAGTGATGCTCACAACCCATGAAAGACAGCATCAAAAAGGTTCACTTGATAGCACTGTCAATTACACCTTCCATCACTTTTTTGATAGTTGAGAGTAGACTGATGGTGTAGTAATTGACCAGTTTTAATGTGTTCCCCTCTGTAGACAGGGCGTAGGGCGTATGTGGGCAATGTTCTACATTGTCATGTGGATGCCAGTGTTACAGCTGCCCAGGAAGAGCTTGGCTAGGGCATGGCTAGTTCTTTACCCCATGTCATCAGTAGTATGGTTGGGATCTTGGCAGGACACATAGCCTTTGCAGTATCCAGCTCCTCATGTTGTCTGTTTACTTGATTGAAACATATAAGATCCTGAGGGGACATGACAGGATGGATGTGGAGAGAATGTTTCCTCTTGTGGGGAGAATTGAGAACTGTTTAAAAATGAGAGGTCGCTCACTTAGGACAGAGATTGTGGTGATATGCCTGGAGACAATATTGTATATAGTTGGTGGTGCGACCTCCAATCAGCAGGTGGCGGTACAGATCTACCATGCGGTCTTGAGACATTGGTCATGAGATTCTCATCATAAGATTGTAAGGCATACGCAAGGACAGGCACACAGAAGGGTAGTCCCAGGAGAGCCTAATATAACTCTATGATAACTTGGTCTGTATAGCATTCTGATCATGACCTTCGCACATGTACATCAATAAATCATCATTCTGGTTAAGTCACCAGCAGTTCTGTAAAATCATTGCAAGACAAGATCGCGAGACATGATGAAAACTTTATTTTCCCTCAGAGGGTAGTGAAACTTTGGAACTCGCTTCCCCAAACGGCAGTGGAAGCAGAGTCTTTGAATGCTTTCAGGGCAGAGGTAGATATATTCCTGATAAACAAGGGGGTGAAAGGTTATTGGGGCTAGGCAGTAATGTGAAGTTGAGGTTAAAATTAGTTTCGGGGGAAGGGAGAAATGTGTATATGTGTTTATTGAATGTGCCGGGTGTTTATCTATTTCTCCTTTTTGTAGTTATTGGGGGGGGGGGGGTTGGTTTTGGGGGTTAGTGGGTTTTTCTTTTTGTTGTTGTTAATATTGTTTTATTGCTGTTATTTTCTGTTTTTGATATGTTTTTGAAAATCTCAATAAAAATTATTTTTTTAAAAAACATTTTCGCCAGGACTCTTCCATTGACCATATAGCCTGCTCTTGAGTTAGATCTTCCAAAATGCACCACCTCGTATTTGCCTGGATTGAACTCCATCTGCCATTTCTCTGCCCAACTCTCCAATCTATCTATATTTTGCTGTAATTCTCTGACAGTCCTCCTCGCTATCTGCAACTCCACCAACCTTAGTATCATCTGCAAACTTGCTCATCAGACCACTTATACCTTCGTCCAGATCATTTATTTTTTTATAAAATGTTTTTTATTGAGTTTTCATATTTTATATCCAAC
This sequence comes from Scyliorhinus canicula, assembly GCF_902713615.1. Lineage (NCBI taxonomy): Eukaryota > Metazoa > Chordata > Chondrichthyes > Carcharhiniformes > Scyliorhinidae > Scyliorhinus > Scyliorhinus canicula. Next base: position 138,526,701 of record NC_052155.1, on the reverse strand, counting down.
AAATTACAAATTATTAGAGAGAAAAAAAAAACACGCAAAAATTAACATATTTACAGGTAAGCATCTTCATAATAACAACTGTGGCCGCCCCCTTTAGCCGGCATACATATTTTACATTCCCCAATATGGCCGAGGCACATGTTTATAGGCATTTATTTATAGTTTGGTTTTGGGCCTTAGCTAGCCATCAAACCCCCATAACGAACCCGTAGCCCCCCCCCCCCCCCCCTCCTCCCTCCCCCCCCCCCCCCCCCCCCCCCCCCCCCCCGGCTACCTTCCCCCGATTCCCGTCCATTTTCCCCTGATTCTTGGCCACCCGACTATTCTTCCTCTTGTACGTTGGCCACGAACAGGTCCCGGAACAATTGCATGAATGGCTCCCACGTTCTGTGGAAGCCGTCGTCCGACCCTCGGATGGCGAATTTGATTTTCTCCATTTGGAGAGATTCCGAGAGGTCGGACAGCCAGTCTGCAGCTCTGGGCGGTGCTGCTGACCGCCAGCCAAACAGGATTCTACGGCGGGCGATCAGGGAGGAAAAGGCAAGGGCGTCCGCCCTCCTCCCCAGGAATAGATCTGGCTGGTCTGAAACCCCGAAGACCGCCACTATCGGGCATGGCTCCACTCTTACCCCCACCACTTTGGACATAGCCTCGAAGAAGGCTGTCCAGTACTCCACAAGTCTGGGGCAAGACCAGAACATGTGGGCGTGGTTGGTCGGGCCTCTTTGGCACCGTTCACATCTGTCCTCCACCTCTGGGAAGAACCTACTCATACGGTTTCTTGTTAAGTGGGCTCTATGTACCACTTTTAGTTGCGTCAGGCTGAGCCTTGCGCACGTGGAGGTGGAGTTGATCCTATGCAGTGCTTCGCTCCAGAGTCCCCACCCTATCTCAATCCCCAGGTCGTCCTCCCATTTCATTCTTGTTGCGTCCAGTACGGTGTCGTCCCTTTCTACCAGTCGGTCATACATGTTGCTACAGTTCCCTTTCTCTAGGATACTTGCGTCCAGTAGGTCTTCCAGTAGTGTCTGTCGTGGCGGTTGTGGGTACGTCCTTGTCTCCTTTCGTAGGAAGTTTTTGAGCTGCAGGTACCGTAGCTCGTTCCCCCCAGCTAGCCGAAATTTCTCTGTCAGTTCGTCCAGTGTTGCGATCCTGTCGTCCGTGTATAGGTCCCTGACTGTCAGTGTCCCCCCGTCCTGCCTCCACCTTTTGAAGGTGGCGTCAATCAGTGCTGGTGTGAACGTATGGTTGTTGCAGATGGGAGCCTTGTCCGACATTTTGGTCAGGCCAAATTGCTGCCGCAGTTGGTTCCAGGATTGGAGGGTGGCTGTCACCACTGGGCTGCTGGAGTGTTTTTTGGGTGGGGATGGGAGTGCTGCCGTGGCGAGGGCCCGGAGGGAGGTCCCCATGCAGGAGGCCTCCTCCACACGCACCCACTCGGCTTCTGGCTCCTGGATCCATCCCCTTACTCGCTCGGCTGTTGCCGCCCAGTGGTAGAATTGTAGATTCGGGAGGGCTAGCCCCCCCCCTGGATTTTGCTTTTTGTAGGACCTTCTTTGGGATCCTAGCATTCCCCCCCCCCCGCATACGAACGCCATGATAAGTTTGTCCAGCACTTTGAAAAAGGCCTTGGGGATGTAGATCGGAATGGATCTAAACAGGAAGAGGAACCTGGGCAGTACGTTCATTTTGATCGTCTGGACTCTCCCCGCGAGGGACAGCGGGAGTGTGTTCCACCTTTGCAGGTCCTTTTTTACTTCCTCCGTCAGACTGGTGAGGTTCCATTTGTGGATCCCTTTCCAGTCATGGGCTATTTGGATCCCCAGGTAGCGGAATTTGTGTCGGGCTTGTTTGAACGGCAGCCCCTTTAGTGCTGCCCCCCCCCCTGCGGGTGTACTGGGAAGGTCTCGCTTTTGCTCATGTTGAGTTTGTAGCCCGAGAAGGCTCCAAACTCTTTCAGGAGCGCTATGATTCCGTCCATGCTGCTTTGTGGGTCCGAGATGTAGAGGAGCAGATCATCTGCATAGAGTGAGACTCTGTGCTCTCTGCCTCCCCTTCGGTTTCCCCTCCAATTTTTTGCTGCCCTGAGCGCGATTGCTAGCGGTTCGATTGCTAGTGCGAACAGCAGCGGGGACAGTGGGCATCCTTGTCTGGTGCCCCTGTGCAGCTGGAAGTATTGGGAGTTGGTATTGTTGGTCTGTACACTCGCCATGGGAGCGTTGTATAGGAGCTTTACCCAAGCGGTGAACCCTGTTCCAAGCCCGAACCGCTCCAGTACCTCTATGAGGTATTTCCATTCGACTCTGTCGAAGGCCTTTTCTGCGTCCAGGGAGACGATCACCTCTTGTGTTCTCTCCCCGGAGGGGGTCATTATCACGTTCAGCAGGCGCCTGATGTTCGAGGTAAGCTGTCTACCTTTGATGAAGCCCATCTGGTCCTCTGTGACCACCTCAGGTACACAGTCTTCTAGCCTCTTGGCTAGGATTTTGGCCAGTATTTTGGCGTCTGCGTTCAGCAGAGATATGGGTCTGTATGACCCACATTCCGTTGGGTCTTTGTCTTTCTTAGGTATCAGCGAGATTGAGGCCTGTGCTAACGTGGGTGGCAGTGTGCCCCTAGCTAGCGAGTCTGTGAACATCTCCCGCAGGTGCGGGGCCAGCGCTGTCGCAAATTTATTTGTAGAAGTCCGCCGGGAATCCGTCCGGTCCCGGCGCCTTCCCCATCTGCATGGAGCTAATGCTGTCCATGATCGTCCAGATCATTTATGAATATATCACAAACAACAGTGGTCTGAGCACGGACCCCTGTGGAACACCACTAGTCACCTTTCTCCATTTTGAGACACTCCCTTCCACCACTACTCTCTCTCTCTTGTTGCCCAGCCAGTTCTTTATCCATCAAGCACTCACGACGGTGCGGAGAATAGCGGGGGTCGTAAATTTTTATGGCGACGCTGTTCCGACGCCCTCCCGCTATTCTCCGAACCCCGCAAAATCTCGGAGTCGCCATTCCCGACAAATGCCTCCTTCACGCCCCCGACACGACCAGATTCGCCACTAATAGCCCCCCCCGCTATTCACCGTCCCGGATGGGCCGAAGTCCCGACGTCATCGCGCCCTGTTTGCACGGCGTGAAACACACCTGCTATTTAAGTTCGTCAACCAGTCGTGCTGGCTGACAACAGCTTGGAGGAGGTGAGCGCACCGCTCAGCGCACCGCTCAGCGCACCGCTCGAGTCTGGCCTCAACGGAGAAGGCATCCCTGAGAACGGGAGGGGGGGTCCAGAGCGGGGTCAGTGGGGGAGACGGAGGGGTCAGTGGGGGAGACGGAGGGGGCAGTGGGGGGGACGGGGGGGGGGCAGTGGGGGGGACGGGGGGGGCAGTGGGGGAGACGGAGGGGGCAGTGGGGGAGACGGATGGGGGAGTGGGGGGCAGTGGGGGAGACGGGGGGGCAGTGGGGGAGACGGGGGGACGGGGGGGGAGTGGGGGAGTGGGGGAGACGGGGGGGGCGGGGGAGATGGGGGGGTAGTGGGAGTGGGGGGGTTAGGTAGAGAATGAGCGAGTGAGCCGTCCAACCCCGTAACAAAATGTCTGCCACCATGCCATGGTGTGCCGGTCACGAGGACACGGCCCCTGTTTGCCCTGTGGCTTATGGCCACAGGCCACTGATGCACCCGTGAGGAGGCCATAGTTTACTGGCCGTTGGATGCAGAAAGTGACCAGGGGTTAGGCTGCCCGCGTGTCAGCAGCGCGACCAGGCCACCGGGACACACAGGTATCCCGTGGCAGGCGGCTGCCGAGGTGTCGACTAACTTCCGTCTAACATGTCCCGTTTCTCTGCCCCCCACCACCCTTCTGTAGGTTAGCACAATGTCTGTGAACAGAACGGCTATGTTCTGCGCAGTGGTTGGGGCCGCTCTACTGGATTTGGAGATGCAGCAGCATCCACAGCCACAACCCGCAGTGGATGCAGGGCCAGCTGCAGCAGCAGAGGGAAGGGCCGAGGAGTTGCCAGTCGTCGAGCAGCATGGGGGGGAGGAGGAGGAGAGGGAGGAGGAGAGAGTGAGGGTGCAGCCACGGTGCCAGAGGCGACGACCAAAGCCGAGGGTGTACCGTGTCCGGGTCTCTTTCCTAACAATGACGGACATCATCTGCAGGAGGAGACTCCGGCTGAGTAGGCAGACGGTGATACATATCTGCCAACTCCTGTCGCACCTCGCCCCACGTGGAACGGGAGGAGGACACGCGATCCCGGTTGCCATCAAGGTGACGGTCGCTCTTAACTTCTATGCTACCGGCTCCTTCCGAGCGGGGACCTCTCCGGGATCTCCCAGTCATCGGTCCACAGGTGTATCCGGGATGTGACCGACGCCCTCTATGCCATCGCGGACCGCTACATCACCTTTCCCGAGGACCAAGCAAGTCAAGACTCACGAGCTCGTGGATTTGCCAGCATGGCCGGGATACCGAGGGTGCAGGGGGCAATCGATTGTGTTCACGTCCCCATGCGCCCGCCTGCAGGGGACAGGGAGGTGGTCACAAACAGGAGGGGGACATACTCCATGAATATCCAGGTGGTATGCGACCCCCACATGAGGATCATGAACGTCTGTGCAAGGTTCCCAGGGAGTGTGCATGACTCCTACATACTGGCGCAGTCGTTCATCCCTGCGATGTTTGAGGGACGTCCCCCCCGGCTGAGGGGATGGTTGCTAGGCGACAGGGGTTATCCGCTGAGGTCTTGGCTGATAACGCCTATACGGAGGCCTCAGACCAATGCGGAAACACGATACAACGAGGCCCATGCAGCAACCAGGGGTGTGGTGGAGCGCTGCCTTGGCCTCCTGAAGATGAGATTCAGGTGCCTGGACCGCTCTGGAGGGGCCCTGCAGTACCAGGCTGAAAGGGTCGCTCGCATTGTAGTGGTCTGCTGTGCCCTGCACAACATCGCGATGCAGAGGGGAGATGACTTGCTGCAGGAGGCGGAGGGAGAAGCCAGTGGCAGTGGTTCCAGCACAGAGGAGGAGGAGGAGGAGGAGGAGGAGGAGGAGAGGGAGGAGGAGGAGGCTGGTGGAGTGGCGGGCGCAGCACGCAGACACGACCCAGGTGCTGGTGATGTCCAGGAGGCGGCATGACAGACCCGGCGAGGACGGCGGGCACGCGACGCCTTGGTGGCAGCACGGTTCACGCATCGCATGTGACGTCCCCGCTGAACACCAAACCACCACCTGCATCGCTAGTCGTGCAGAGGGTCAACACACAACTTCCACCACCACAACCCCCCCACCCCCTCTCAGTGTACCCTGCTCCACTTCGACATCACCCTTACCACTGGGTCCAGACGGTATGGCACAACATTGATGGCTGTGTCAGCGGGTGTGATCAGTGCCATGTGGAATGATGACAGCCCGCTCTGCGATGAGCTGTGAGCTCAGAATCGTTAGAGAGAGTCTGACCCATGGCAATAGCTGAACCATCCACCTTGGTGGCCGCTGAGATCGTCACTGACACTCCATCACGTGCCCGCGTGGGCTAGCTGTGGGATGGGTTGGGGGGGGAGGGGGGAGGGGCAGGGACTGCACACCCGGCACCGAAGTTTCACCACTCGTCAACCCCAGCGACACTCGGTCACCATCACAAATCCTGTGGCTGTGGAACAATCACACGGTATTACAAGTAAGGTGGAACAGTGCGTTTAATGTTAACAATTATTTACAGGTGCCCTAGCCCCTACAACTAAACTGTGCCCTTCACCCGTGCCAACTTACTCAGTGTCTATCTTAGTTGCCTTACGTCTTAGTTGCTACCACTACGTCTAAGTGACTCCCCAGATGATACAGCAGGAGTGGAGGAGGATTGCTGCGAATCGCCCCCCTCGACTCGTTTCTCCTTGGCCAAGCGTTTCCTGGGGCGACCCGGCCTTGATGGGCCAGGCTGCTCTGCGGGCGTCTCGGGTGACGTTGTGCCACCCTGCTCTGCCTGCTGCCCACCCGATGCACCAGGGATGGGACGGGGGGAGGCCGAGAATTCCGGGACGTCCCGTGATGGACTTAATGGGACAGGCCCCGAAACCTCCTCCTCCCTCGGGGAGCCCGGTGGCCCCCGGGCCTCACTTTGGGACAGAGGTGCGAGCGGGGAGGTGCCCCGTCGCACCACCGACACCTGGCGCTGCCAGTCCTGGAGGCCTGCAACGGTATCCACCAGGATCCGAAGGTTTGCAGAGACGGAGTCCAGGGAGTTAGACATTCCCGCCAGGGACTGTGCGATCTCAACCTGTGAGTGCACGACGCCATCCAGCACATGTGTCAGGCGGTTGATGCTCTCGGCGACTGACTGCTGCGACTGGCCAATGACCTGGTGAGACTGGGCCAAGGCCTGCAGGGCGCCGGCAATGTCGTTTTGCCTCTGGCATATTGCTGCCTGTGAGAGGGCAACCCTGTCGAGGGCCGAGGATGACGCGTGCACATTAACCCCAACGCCTTGCATAACCTGACCCATTGCCTCCACCGCGGATGCCACCCGTGCGGTGTCGGACTGGGTCTCTGCCATGAGCGGCACCACTCCCTGCTCGTGGACGCGGTTCGACTCCTCTAACAGCGTCTGCAGAGGCTGGAAGGAAGCCCTCATCCCGTCGTTGTCTCCCTGGGTTTCTTGAGGCATCGGCTGTGCGGGTGGGTTGAGAAACTCCAGGAACTCCGAAAACGTCTGGGAGCCAGCTGCATCCTGGGCCTGGTCTGGCCTCCGCGAGTCCGAGCCCTCGGTTGCTCCGACCTCCACCTGCTGTACCTGCTCAGCTGTGATGTGCAAACCAGACTGTGACCCAGGAGACTCATCACTAAATAGGCCCGCCGGGGTGAGTGTCTCTTGGATGATGGATGTTGTGGGAGATAGCAGTGCCGCAAGCCCGATGTTTTTGCAATTTAGCCCCTCCTCAATGGTGTGGGGCCGCTCAGAGTCCGGAGGGTTATCCCTGGCTATTTCCGTGGTTTGTGGTCTCGCCACCCTCTGGGCGTCCTGATCCGCAGATTGGGTTGGGGAGGATGGGGCACCCTCTGTCGTGCAGCCCTGGGTGAGGTGGCGGCAGATGCCTGTGACCGTCTGCAGCCAGACGGCCCTGGTCGTTCGGCATCACGTCCTAGGGAAGAGAATGAGACGGGTTATTTAGATTTGCTCGGCAGGCCGCTGGACGGTCCCAGTGGGCAGCGTGTGAAGGGACAGAGGATGGGGGAGGTATCCCAGTGGGCAGGGTGTGTGAAGGGACAGAGGATGGGGGAGGTGTCCCAGTGGGCAGGGTGTGTGATGGGACAGAGGATGGGGGAGGGGTGGGTGTTTGTCAGGGAGGGTTGTCTCACTTGTTGCAGCTCCGCCAACCTCGCATAGCGCGACATCCCGGGTGGCAGACCCCCCCAACAAGGTCCAGTGCCCTCTGCTCAAAGGTGGTGAGGGGGTGCAGGTTGGGCGAACCCCCTCCAGTCTTGTGCCACTCAAGGTTGTTGTGAGCGGACTTGGCCTGTTGGGGAGGGTACATAGGTAGATCATTACAATATGGCAGGTATCAGCAGTCCGTTCAGATACTGGCACAGTTTGGGGGTCAAGTTGTCACAAAACGATTGCATCTCTCCACGGGGCCAGAGCGCTGGGTCTGTGACAACTTTGTGAACCATCCTCAAATAACTCTATCCCAATCCCCCTCTACCCCCCGTGCCAGGGGGGGGAGGTGGGTGATTAGGTAAAGGGGGGGGGGGAGGGATGGTTGTGACCAGGGGGCACCTTCTTGGCACTTACCCTGGCAGCCCTGGTGAGGTCGTGTAGCTTTTTCCGGCACTGCTCTGCTGAGCGAGGGGTCTGCCCCACAGCACTGACGGCAGCGGCCACGTCACGCCAGGCCGGGCGTACCGCGCTGGCAGGTTGGCGATGCCCTCTCCGCGGGCGGAGGATGCCCCTCCTCTGCTCGACAGCATCGAGCAGAGTCTCTACATCGGCCTCCACAAAACGGGGTGCAGCTCTCCTGGACTCCGACATCATGGCCAACAGATTCTGTGCTCGCCCGCGCCTTTTTACGGCGTCGGGCGGCGTCACGTGGGCGTGATCGTGTCGTTGCCGCGTTCCATCGTCATCGCGCACGTGATTGACGCGGCCGCGTTACTAGCCCATTTCCCGGAAGTGAATACGTCGGGAAATGGACCCTTCCCGACCGTCGTAAAACACGCCCGTTTTTTACGACAGTTTCGCGATTTTTCGCGGGTGCGGAGAATCGCGCCCCATGCATATGACATCTACAGCCCTTCCCTCATCAATTAACTGTCACTTCCTCAAATAATTCTATTAGGTTTGTAAGGCATGACCTTCCCTGCACAAAACCATGCTGCCTATCACTGATAAGTCTATTTTCTTCCAGATGTGAATAGATCCTATCCCTCAGTATCTTCTCCAACAGTTTGCCTACCACTGACTTCAAGCTCACAGGTCTATAATTCCCTGGGTTATCCCTGCTACCCTTTTTAAACAAAGGGACAACATTAGCAATTCTCCAGTCCTCCAGGACCTCACCCGTGCTCAAGGATGCTGCAAAGATATCTGTTAAAGCCCCAGCTATTTCGTCCCTCGCTTCCCTCAGTAACCTGGGATAGATCCCATCCGGTCCTGGGGACTTGTCCACCTTAATGCCTTTTAGAATACTCAAAACCTCCCCCTTTCTTATGACAACATGACCTAGAGTTTTTAAACATCCATCCCTAACCTCAACCTCCATCATGTCCCTCTCCTTGGTGAATACCGATGCAAAGTACTCATTAAGAATCTTACTCATTTAGAACATAGAACATAGAACAGTACAGCACAGAACAGGCCCTTCGGCCCTCGATGTTGTGCCGAGCAATGATCACCCTACTTAAACCCACGTAACCCGTATCCCAACAATCCCCCCATTAACCTTACACTACGGGCAATTTAGAATGGCCAATCCACCTAACCCGCAAATCTTTGGACTGTGGGAGGAAACCGGAGCACCCGGAGGAAACCCACGCACACACAGGGAGGACGTGCAGACTCCACACAGACAGTGACCCAGCCGGGAATCGAACCTGGGACCCCGGAGCTGTGAAGCATTGATGCTAACCACCATGCTACCGTGAGAGCTCTGCTCTGCTGCCCTCTGCTGGATGCTTTCCTTCACTCAAACTCCTCGGGTCACTTGCGCAGGTTCACCTTCAACTTACGCTGACCGCACTGCACGTATGCAAATCTCCCCGGAACAGCCAATCAGAAGCTCTGCTCTGCTGCCCTCTGCTGGATTTCCTCTGACTCCACACATAAATTCCCTCTTTTGTCTTTGAGTGGGCCAATCCTTTCTCTATATGTGAATCATAGAATTTATGGTGCAGAAGGAGGCCATTCGGCCCATTGAGTCTGCACCGGCTCTTGGAAAGAGCACCCTACCCAAGGTCAACACCTCCACCCCATCCCCATAACCCAGTAACCCCACCCAACACTACGGGCAATTTTGGATGCTAAGGGCAATTTATCATGGCCAATCCACCTAACCTACACATCTTTGGACTGTGGGAGGAAACCGGAGCACCCGGAAGAAACCCACGCACACACGGGGAGGATGTGCAGACACCACACAGACAGTGACCCAAGCCGGAATCGAACCTGGGACCCTGGAGCTGTGAAGCATTTGTGCTATCCACAATGCTAGTTACCCTCTTGCTCCTTATATACGAATAAAAGGCTTTGGGATTTTCCTTAACCCTCTTAGCCAAAGATATTTCCTGACCCCTTTTAGCCCTCTTTATTGCGCGTTTGAGATTTGTCCTACTTTCCCGATATTCCTCCAAAGCTTCATCAGTTTTGAGTCGCCTCGATCTTATGTATGCTTCCTTTTTCATCTTAGCTAGTCTCACAATTCCACCCGGCATCCATGGTTCCCTAATCTTGCCATTTCGATCTCTCATTTTCGCAGGGACATGTCTGTCCTGCACTCTAATCAACCTTTCCTTTAAAGACTTCCACATTTCAAATGTGGATTTACCCTTAAACAGCTGCTCCCAATCCACATTCCCTAGCTCCTGCCGAATTTTGTTATAGTTGGCCTTTCCCCAATTTAGCACTCTTCCTTTAGGACCACTCTCGTCTTTGTCCATGAGTATTCTAAAACTTATGGAATTGTGATCGGTATTCCCAAAGTAATCACCGACTGAAACATCAACCACCTGGCCGGGATCGTTCCCCAATACCAGGTCCAGTATGGCCGCTTCCCGAGTTGGACTATTTACATCCTGCTCTAAAAAACTCTCCTGGATGCTCCTTACAAATTCTCCTCCATCTACGCCTCCAACCAGCAGAGGGCAGCAGAGCAGAGCTACTGATCAGCTGTTCTGGGGGAATTTGCATACGTGCAGTGCGGTCAGCCTAAGTTGAAGGTGAACCTGCGAAGAAGACCCAAGGAGTTTGAGTAAAGGCAAGCAACCAGCAGAGGGCAGCAGAGCAGAGCTACTGATCAGCTGTTCTGGGGGAATTTGCATACGTGCAGTGCGGTCAGCCTAAGTTGAAGGTGAACCTGCGAAGAAGACCCAAGGAGTTTGAGTAAAGGCAAGCAACCAGCAGAGGGCAGCAGAGCAGAGCTACTGATCAGCTGTTCTGGGGGAATTTGCATACGTGCAGTGCGGTCAGCCTAAGTTGAAGGTGAACCTGCGAAGAAGACCCAAGGAGTTTGAGTAAAGGCAAGCAACCAGCAGAGGGCAGCAGAGCAGAGCTACTGATCAGCTGTTCTGGGGGAATTTGCATACGTGCAGTGCGGTCAGCCTAAGTTGAAGGTGAACCTGCGAAGAAGACCCAAGGAGTTTGAGTAAAGGCAAGCAACCAGCAGAGGGCAGCAGAGCAGAGCTACTGATCAGCTGTTCTGGGGGAATTTGCATACGTGCAGTGCGGTCAGCCTAAGTTGAAGGTGAACCTGCGAAGAAGACCCAAGGAGTTTGAGTAAAGGCAAGCAAACAGCAGAGGGCAGCAGAGCAGAGCTACTGATCAGCTGTTCTGGGGGAATTTGCATACGTGCAGTGCGGTCAGCCTAAGTTGAAGGTGAACCTGCGAAGAAGACCCAAGGAGTTTGAGTAAAGGCAAGCAACCAGCAGAGGGCAGCAGAGCAGAGCTACTGATCAGCTGTTCTGGGGGAATTTGCATACGTGCAGTGCGGTCAGCCTAAGTTGAAGGTGAACCTGCGAAGAAGACCCAAGGAGTTTGAGTAAAGGCAAGCAACCAGCAGAGGGCAGCAGAGCAGAGCTACTGATCAGCTGTTCTGGGGGAATTTGCATACGTGCAGTGAGGTCAGCCTAAGTTGAAGGTGGTTTGTGGAGGGGCTGTTGGCAAGTGACAGTTAAACCCGAAACACTTTGTGAGTGTTTCCCACCCTACCTCCTCCTCTAACCAACCCCCCCACCCCACGGTGGTTGGGAAGCGGGAGCAGGGGCCTGTCGTGAAGGTGAGTGAGTGCCTTTAAATTTGCTTACCTTTCAGCGGGATCAGGGTTTGAGATAATATCAGGTAAGCTCTTCCTTTCTTTTTCTTTTTCTTGTTTTTTTTTTAATCTAGAGGGGATGTCAGGGAAGGCAGTACAATGCTCCTCCTGCAGAATGTTTGAGGTGAGGGACGCCGTCAGTGTCCCTGCTGATTTCATCTGTGGGAAGTGCACCCAACTCCAGCTCCTCAAAAACCGTGTTAGGGACCTGGAGCTTGAGCTGGATGAACTTCGGATCATTCGGGAGGCAGAGGGGGTCATAGATAGGAGCTTCAGGGAAGTAGTTACACCAAAGACTGGAGATAGATGGGTAACTGTAAGAGGGACTGGGAAGAAGCAGTCAGTGCAGGGACCCCCTGCGGTCGTTCCCCTGAGTAACAAGTATACCGTTTTGGATACTTGTGGGGGGGACGACTTACCAGGGGTAAGCCATGGGGTACGGGCCTCTGGCACGGAGTCTGTCCCTGTTGCTCAGAAGGGAAGGGGGGAAAGGAGTAGAACATTAGTAATTGGGGACTCAATAGTCAGGGGCACAGATAGGAGATTTTGTGGGAGCGAGAGAGACTCACGTTTGGTATGTTGCCTCCCAGGTGCAAGGGTACGTGATGTCTCGGATCGTGTTTTCCGGGTCCTTAAGGGGGAGGGGGAGCAGCCCCAAGTCGTAGTCCACATTGGCACTAACGACATAGGTAGGAAAGGGGACAAGGATGTCAGGCAGGCCTTTAGGGAGCTAGGATGGAAGCTCAGAGCGAGAACAAACAGAGTTGTTATCTCTGGGTTGTTGCCCGTGCCACGTGATAGTGAGATGAGGAATAGGGAGAGAGAGCAATTAAACACGTGGCTACAGGGATGGTGCAGGCGGGAGGGATTCAGATTTCTGGATAACTGGGGCTCTTTCTGGGGAAGGTGGGACCTCTATAGACAGGATGGTCTACATCTGAACCTGAGGGGCACCAATATCCTGGGGGGGAGATTTGTTAGTACTCTTTGGGGGGGTTTAAACTAATTCAGCAGGGGCATGGGAACCTGGATTGTAGTTTTGGGGTGCGAGAGATTGAGAGTAGAGAGGTCAGGAGCACAGTTGTGACTTCGCAGGAGGGCGGCAGTGTTCAGGTCTGTGGTTTGAAGTGTGTCTATTTCAATGCCAGGAGTATACGAAATAAGGTAGGGGAACTGGCAGCATGGGTTGGTACCTGGGACTTCGATGTTGTGGCCATTTCAGAGACATGGATAGAGCAGGGACAGGAATGGTTGTTGCAGGTTCCGGGGTTTAGGTGCTTTAGTAAGGTCAGAGAAGGGGGCAAAAGAGGGGGAGGTGTGGCGCTGCTAGTCAAGGACAGTATTACGGTGGTAGAAAGGATACAAGATGGGGACTCTTCTTCCGAGGTAGTATGGGCTGAGGTTAGAAACAGGAAAGGAGAGGTCACCCTGTTGGGAGTTTTCTATAGGCCACCTAATAGTTCTAGAGATGTAGAGGAAAGGATGGCGAAGATGATTCTGGAAAAGAGCGAAAGTAACAGGGTAGTTGTTATGGGAGACTTTAACTTTCCTAATATTGACTGGAAAAGATATAGTTCGAGTACATTGGATGGGTCGTTCTTTGTACAATGTGTGCAGGAGGGTTTTCTGACACAATATGTTGACAGGCCAACAAGAGGTGAGGCCACTTTGGATTTGGTTTTGGGTAATGAACCAGGACAGGTATTAGATCTGGAGGTAGGTGAACACTTTGGAGACAGTGACCACAATTCGGTGACCTTTACGTTAGTGATGGAAAGGGATAAGTATACCCCGCAGAGCAAGAGTTATAGCTGGGGGAAGGGCAATTATGATGCCATTAGACATGACTTAGGATGTGTTGGTTGGAGAAGTAGGCTGCAAGGGTTGGGCACACTGGATATGTGGAGCTTGTTCAAGGAACAGCTATTGCATGTTCTTGATAAGTACGTACCAGTCAGGCAGGGAGGAAGGGGTCGAGCGAGGGAACCGTGGTTTACCAAAGAAGTGGAATCTCTTGTTAAGAGGAAGAAGGAGGCCTATGTGAAGATGAGGCGTGAAGTTTCAGTTGGGGCGCTTGATAGTTACAAGGAAGCGAGGAAGGATCTAAAGAGAGAGCTGAGACGAGCAAGGAGGGGACATGAGAAGTCTTTGGCAGGTAGGATCAAGGAAAACCCAAAAGCTTTCTATAGGTATGTCAGGAATAAAAGAATGACTAGGGTAAGAGTAGGGCCAGTCAAGGACAGTGGTGGGAAGTTGTGTGTGGAGGCTGAGGAGATAAGCGAGATACTAAATGAATACTTTTCGTCAGTATTCACTCAAGAAAAAGATAATATTGTGGAGGAGAATGCTGAGACCCAGGCTATTAGAATAGATGGCATTGAGGTGCATAGGGAAGAAGTGTTGGCAATTCTGGACAAGGTGAAAATAGATAAGTCCCCGGGGCCGGATGGGATTTATCCTAGGATTCTCTGGGAAGCCAGGGAAGAGATTGCTGAGCCTTTGGCTTTGATTTTTAGGTCATCATTGGCTACAGGAATAGTGCCAGAGGACTGGAGGATAGCAAATGTGGTCCCTTTGTTCAAGAAGGGGAGTAGAGATAACCCCGGTAACTATAGGCCGGTGAGCCTAACGTCTGTGGTGGGTAAAGTCTTGGAGAGGATTATAAAAGATACGATTTATAATCATCTAGATAGGAATAATATGATTAGGGATAGTCAGCATGGTTTTGTGAAGGGTAGGTCATGCCTCACAAACCTTATCGAGTTCTTTGAGAAGGTGACTGAACAGGTAGACGAGGGTAGAGCAGTTGATGTGGTGTATATGGATTTCAGTAAAGCGTTTGATAAGGTTCCCCACGGTCGGCTATTGCAGAAAATACGGAGGCTGGGGATTGAGGGTGATTTAGAGATGTGGATCAGAAATTGGCTAGTTGAAAGAAGACAGAGAGTGGTAGTTGATGGGAAATGTTCAGAATGGAGTTCAGTTACGAGTGGCGTACCACAAGGATCTGTTCTGGGGCCGTTGCTGTTTGTCATTTTTATAAATGACCTAGAGGAGGGCGCAGAAGGATGGGTGAGTAAATTTGCAGACGACACTAAAGTCGGTGGAGTTGTAGACAGTGCGGAAGGATGTTGCAGGTTACAGAGGGACATAGATAAGCTGCAGAGCTGGGCTGAGAGGTGGCAAATGGAGTTTAATGTGGAGAAGTGTGAGGTGATTCACTTTGGAAAGAATAACAGGAATGCGGAATATTTGGCTAATGGTAAAATTCTTGGTAGTGTGGATGAGCAGAGGGATCTCGGTGTCCATGTACATAGATCCCTGAAAGTTGCCACCCAGGTTGATAGGGTTGTGAAGAAGGCCTATGGTGTGTTGGCCTTTATTGGTAGAGGGATTGAGTTCCGGAGCCATGAGGTCATGATGCAGCTGTACCAAACTCTGGTACGGCCGCATTTGGAGTATTGCGTACAGTTCTGGTCGCCTCATTATAGGAAGGACGTGGAAGCTTTGGAACGGGTGCAGAGGAGATTTACCAGGATGTTGCCTGGTATGGAGGGAAAATCTTATGAGGAAAGGCTGATGGACTTGAGGTTGTTTTCGTTAGAGAGAAGAAGGTTGAGAGGTGACTTAATAGAGGCATACAAAATGATCAGAGGGTTAGATAGGGTGGACAGCGAGAGCCTTCTCCCGCGGATGGAGGTGGCTAGCACGAGGGGACATAGCCTTAAATTGAGGGGTAATAGATATAGGACAGAGGTCAGAGGTGGGTTTTTTACGCAAAGAGTGGTGAGGCCGTGGAATGCCCTACCTGCAACAGTAGTGAACTCGCCAACATTGAGGGCATTTAAAAATTTATTGGATAAGCATATGGATGATAAGGGCATAGTGTAGGTTAGATGGCCTTTAGTTTTTTTTTTTTTTTTCCATGTCGGTGCAACATCGAGGGCCGAAGGGCCTGTACTGCGCTGTATCGTTCTATGTTCTATGTTCTATGTACATGAGTCCCATTCAATGTTGGAGAAGTTAAAATCTCCCAACACAACCACCCTATTGCTCCTACATTGTTCTATAATCTGTCTACATATTTGTACCTCTACTTCACGCTCGCTTTTGGGAGGCCTATAATAAAGTCCCAACAATGTTACTGCACCCTTCCTATTTCTTAGCTCTATCCATATTGTCTCAGCGCTCGAATCCTCCATCGTGCTCTCCTGAATCCCAGCTGTGATGTTATCTCTGACCAGCAATGCAACTCCTCCACCCCTTCTACCTCCCTCTCTATCCCTCCTGAAGCATCTATATCCTGGGATGTTTAGTTGCCAGTCTTGCCCATCCCTCAACCAAGTCTCAGTAATACCAATAACATCATATTCCCAGGTACTAATCCAAGCCCTAAGTTCATCTGCTTTACCTGCTACACTTCTCGCATTAAAACAAATGCACTTCAGACCACCTGTCACTTTGTGATCATCATCTCTTCCCTGTCTACTCTTCCCCTTAGTCACATTGAGTTGATTTTCTAGAACCTTACTGGCTTTAGTTGCTGCCTCTTTACTGACCTCTAACTTCCTAATCTGGTTCCCATCCCCCTGCCACATTAGTTTAAAACCTCCCCCTAGGACATTGGTTCCAGTCCTGCCCAGGTGTAGACCATCCGGTTTGTAATGGTCCCACCGCCCCCAGAACCGGTTCCAATGTCCCAAAAATCTGAACCCCTCCCTCCTGCACCATCTCTCAAGCCACGTATTCATTCTGACTATTCTTGAATTTCTACTCTGACTGTCCCGTGGCACTGGTAGCAATCCTGAGATTACTACCTTTGAGGCCCTACTTTTGAACTTAACTCCTAACTCCCAAAATTCTGATTGTAGGACCTCATCCCTTTTTTTACCTATATCGTTGGTGCCTATATGCACCATGACAACTGGCTGTTCACCCTCCCCCTTTAGTATGTTCTGCAGCCGATCGGAGACATCCCTGACCCGAGCACCCGGGAGGCAACATATCATTCGGGAGTCTCGTTTTTGACCACAGAAACGCCTGTCTACTCCCCTTACGATTGAATCCCCTATGACTACAGCCCTGCCAGTCTTTTTCCCGCCCTTCTGTGTAGCAGAGCGAGTCACGGTGCCATGAGCCTGGCTACTACTGCCTTCCCCTGGTGAGTCATCTCCCCCAACAGTATCCAAAACGGTATACCTGTTTTGGAGGGAGATGACCGCAGGGGACACCTGCACTGCCTTCCTGCTCTTTCTCTGCCTTTTGGTCATCCATTCCCTGTCTCCGTCACCAATTCTAATCTGCGGTGTGACCAACTCACTAAACGTGCTATCCACAACCTCCTCAGCATCGCGGATGCTCCAAAGTGAGTCCATCGGCAGCTCCAGAGCCGGCATGCGGTCTAACAAGAGCTGCAGCTGGACACACTTCCCGCACATAAAGGAGTCAGGGGCATCGGCCGCGTCCCTGAACTCCGAAATTGCGCACGAGGAGCATAACATGGGTCTGGGATCTCCTGCCATTTTTACCCTTTACCTTAACTGATTACAAATATAGTATCAAATAATTAATAAATGAAAGGAATAAAGATTTTACTTACCAATCACAATACTTACCAACACACGAAGAGTTAAATTTCTCCCAGCAACTGCTAATTGGAGCACTTTCCTTACCAGCCAATCAGATCACTGCTTTGCTGTGCTGTCACCCTTCAAGGTAAGTTTTTAAAGAGATAAACTTACTTTCCCGACAACCACAGTTGTTTTTTTTTGGTTAGATGAGGGGGTAAGGAGGGAAACACTGAGGAAGTGTTTCGGGTTTACATAGATTTACATAGAATTTACAGTGCAGAAGGAGGCCATTCGGCCCATCGAGTCTGCACCGGCTCCCGGAAAGAGCAACCTACCCAAGGTTAACACCTCCACCCTATCCCCATAACTCAGCAACCCCACCCAACACTAAGGGCAATTTTGGACACTAAGGGGAATTTATCATGGCCAATCCACCTAATCTGCACATCTTTGGACTGTGGGAGGAAACCGGAGCACCCGGAGGAAACCCACGCACACACGGGGAGGATGTGCAGACTCCGCACAGACAGTGACCCAAGCTGGTATCGAACCTGGGACCCTGGAGCTGTGAAGCGATTGTGCTATCCACAATGCTACCGTGCTGCCCCAGTTTAACTGTCACTTGACAACAGCCCCTTCACAAACCACCTTCAAATTACGCTGACCGCACTGCACATATGCAAATCTCCCCAGAACAGCCAATCAGTTGCCCCGCTCTGCTGCCCTCTGCTGGATGCTTGCCTTCACTCAAACACCTCGCGTCTCTTGCACAGGTACACCTTCAAATTATGCTGACTGCACTGCACGTATGCAAATCTCCCCTGAACAGCCAATCAGTAGCTCCGCTCTGCTGCCCTCTGCTGGATCTAATGGTCTAACTGTGACGCTCACAGCGCCTCATGGATGCCCAGTCTTGAGATGCTAGGTCTGTTTGAAGTCTATCCCATTAAGTACGGGGTAGTGCCACACAGCACAATGGAGGGTTTCCCCAATGTGAAGACGGGACTTGGTCTCCACAAGGACCGTGCGATGGTCGACTTGCTGTCCTGCCAAATTGGAAGCATTGTCCATCTCTCTTGAAAATAATGTCAACCGCCTGATGAACGGATGTCCAGGTGACACCCTGGATGATATGATACTCTTTGTGACTCTCTGAAATGACCCAGTAGCATGGCAACTGAGTGCAGTGGCAACCTTTAACAGCCAGAGGCAGAACTGTCTTCACAGATGATCTTAACTGCAGAATTACATGCAGAAATTAGCACAGCTCTACTACAACCCGTTCTGTGAAATGCTCTCTTCGTAGAATAGAATCAAAGAATCTTTTAAGCCCGACAGTGCAGAAAGAGGCCATTTTGCCCATCAAGTCAGCACCGACCCTTAGAAAGACCAGCCTATGTAGGCCCTATCACCTGCCCTGTAACCTCACCCTAAGGGGCAATTTAGCATGTCCAATCCACTTAACCTGCATATCTTTGGTCTGTGGGAGGAAACCGGAGCATCCGAAGGAAACCCACGCAGACACGGGGAGAACATGCAGACTCTGCACAGACAGTGACCCAAGATGACTGAGTCCCTAGCGCTGTGAGGCAGCAGTGTTAATCATTGCGTCACCGACTTCTCCTGCAGAGTTTTCCAACATTTGTAGGGACTTCCTCCTCAATTGCTGCTTCAAACTCCTTTCTTCTGCCCTGTTCTGGTACAGCTTCTCCTCCATTGAAACAGAACGTCCCCGATAATTCCACCTTGGTTATTCAGACGTCCTTGATACGGGTGTGGAAAAAATATCTCAGTGGCCTCAGGCAAGGTCAACCCTATTCAGGTGCAACTCAAAACAAAGGTCCAAGATCTCTGCTTTGACACAAACAATGACTATGCAAATCTTCTCCATGCTGCAGGCTTCAAAGGTAAGCACTTCATCAAGGTTCGCTGCACCCACGGAGAGGTTTGCACTTGCTCGAACTGTGGGTACATGTCCCCTGTTTTGGTCAAACTTGCACCAACTATCTTCCTCATTTACATATATGATAATGACTTCCCAGCAGCTCTTGGCGCATAGAGGGATAAAACCCACGAGCAGACAGGGAATTGTCAGCACAGTAATTATGGTATAAAAGAGTTGGTGAAAATAGGTGCCCACCCCAGAACACATTTTAATAACATACCTTTAGGCTGAACTTACATTCTAAACTCACCATGAAGAGATTGTAAATATGGGCCTAACTCTTTAGAAAATGCAGCTCTATTTCCCTTCAGTACTCCCCAAGCAGTAAGATTTTTGGGGTGCGATTTAACTTAAAAAAAAGTCTGTTCTGGGCAGGATTAGTGGGAAGGTTCCCAGCACTTGTAGCACCAGGAATGACCCCCGCTATCTAACAGCACTTTTGTTTCTTTTCGAGCCCCGGCGGAAAGTGCCACACCGAAGACCCACTCAATCGCATTTCCTGCATTGAGGAGATCCAGCCAGCGGAGCCCCTCAATGCAGGAAGTGATTGGGGCGCCATTTTTAAATAGTGCCACGATCTCCCAATCCCCTGACATAATCCCCGGACCCTACAATTCCTCAACTCATCTATAAGGGGGTCCTGGAGTTTCCCCCCCCCCCCCACCTTCCGCACCCCACCAGTGGTACAGGGTGGCACAGTGGTTAGTACTGCTGCCTCACAGCTCCAGGGTCCCAGGTTCAATTCCGGCCTCGGGTGACTGTGTGGAGTTTGCACTTTCTCCCCATGGCTGCATGGGTTACCTCCAGATACTAGAGTTTCCTCCCTCTCTCCAAAGATATGCCTTGCTAAATTACCCCTCAGTGTCCAAAAGGTTAGGTGGAGTTACTGGGTTACGGGAATATGATGGAGACGTGGCCTTAAGTCAGGTGCTCTTTCCAAGTGCTAGTGCAGACGCGATGGGCCAAATGGCCTCCTTCTGCACTGTAAATTCTATGATTCTTTCATTAGCCCTTCCGGTCCTGAACACCCTATTACTACAATTTGTGGTGAACCACTGTACACTTGTATTAGGGGATGTAAGGTAGGACCTGTATTACAGGTTCGCCGGTAGCCCCTGCTGGCTGGCTCCGCCCAGTAGGAGGAGTATAAATATGCGTGTCCTCCATTGATCAGCCATTTCGCCAGCTGCTGCAGGAGGCCACGCATCTGACTGCAATAAAGCCACAGTTGTACCCAATCTGAGTCTTTGTGCAATTGATCGTGCATCACAATTATAACATTTGGGAGGGGTTCTCTGCACATTTGTTCCCATACCTGCACAGAGCATTCTCCACAGCAGGCTGATTAGATGAGGAAATTATGAATCCTCTCCCCAAGTAGAATTTGGTTGAATGGGGGGTAAAATCTAAGCCATGTTCTTGTGTTGCAGTAATTTTAACACCACTGTTCTTGGCTATTTGATATGTCCACCTGACTTAGTCAGGAGACGTAAAGTGCTTTCTGGGCCTTGCAAAAAATGATTGGCTTGTTACAACCTTGAGTTTCTCTATTCCTTCCTGCAAAACGCACCTAAACTCACGCCACTGACTTATCTGCCTGCTGGCCTGGCAATCACCTGTCCACCCCAATATTCATTGGTTGCCAACTGCAACCTAGCAAGATGGATTCCCATTTCGGATGGGAAGATCACCAGAGCAAGGTTCATGAGGTCCAGCTTTAACCAGAACCAGGCCTCCTGCTGCAGCTCCAGGCTGGCAGCTGGCAGTTTTCTATTCAAGAGTTCAAGATCCTCCTTGAGCTTTGCCAGACAATGTAAACAGAGCTCCACTTGGTTCAAGCTGGTCTTCCAGCCAGAATCTGCTACAGAAAGGCAGCCTTGTGATGCTGAAATTCCACACACTGAGTATTCTGAATTCACAACGTGTGTGATGCCACAACCAAGTATTGACCAAACCAGTAACTTTAAACATTAAGGAAAACACAGCAAATGTTTTGTATAGATGATACACAATGGAATTATCGTTTACAGGACACAGAACAGGTGTTCTGATAAAAAATATCTTCGATGACAGGTACAACTGGTTTTATTTTTTATAAACTGCAAAACTGGTTCCTGACACTTTTCCTGCACTTCAAGTTCAAAATCAAATTTTGGGCTTGATCCAATGCGAGAAGCACTAGCGCGACTTGCCAGGTGCTTCACCCGATCCAGCGAGGCCGCGATCGGCATCTAACATCAATTAGTGCCGGAAATGATCCCCCAAAGCCTTCACGGAGGAATTGGCCATCCCGCCAGCTGATTTGCACGGACCGTGCCCACCAACTCCTTGCCAACAAAGCGGAGCAGCACTTAACCCACTCCCTCCGAACACACTCCAGGCAGCACAAAGCCATGTCACATGGAGACCTGCTCCATGTTTCAGAGATGCCGACCTGGCCAGGCTACTCGATGCCGTGTGGTCGAGATGGGATACCCTGTTCCCCCAGGGGTTTGGGGGATCAGCCACAGGGCCACCAATGCCGCCTGGGAGGTAGTGGCAGGGGCTGTCAGGTTGGGCAGTGTGACCAGGAGGATGACTGTCCAATGCAGGAAACAGCTCAATGACCTCCACCGGGCTGCAAGGATGAGTTAATACCGGCCCCCTGGCACTGGTTCTGCCTGTCACCCCCGTTCAACCTTCCCCGTGCAATCCCCCTCCCGCGCCCCCCACCCCCCAGCATAACACTGCACGTGTACCCCGGAACCCCCAGCTAACCCACCCATGTCCAGCAGTGGTGCCCATGCCTGTTGTCTGCCATAGACCCCCACTAATACATCAAGTGAGCAGTTCACAATGCCCTCTTTGTTCCTGCAGGAGAAGTTGGCACAAAACAGGCATGAAAGGGCCCAGACGGGTGGTGGATTGCCGGACATCAGAGTCCTCACCCCCTATGAGGAACGGGTCCTAGAGATCATGGGGATGACCAACGATAGGTGGTTTTCTGACTGCGAGGTTGGCCTGCGCCTCAGAGGTGAGGATTCATTGCCCCTCCACCCAGATGGTCTGTCTCAAGTGAATTGTACATGTCAGACAAAATGATCCCTCTGTTTCACTGACCACATGTCTATTCCCTTGCAGGATCTCCATCGGATGGTACTGGCCCATCCGGGTCCCCCCCCCCCCCTCCCCCCCCCCCCCCCATTCCAAAGAACAACTCAGAGGAGAGCTTTGAGGATGCCACAATTGATGCATCACAGCTATCATCCCCACCATCCACCAGCTCAGAAACACACACCTTGGTGGGCTACACTCTCTGGCGCCCCTGAGGCATACCACGTGCAGGTGATGGGTGCGCGCGCGCTGACAGTAGAAAGACAGGACTATAGCATAAATTGGAAATCACCAGAGCTTACCTCGTAGCGGGTTAGCATAACCCTCCTCCTTGTTTGACCCATTGACAGTACCCACAAAGGCCCAACACCCCTGGTGTGATGGTCCACAGACCCTGGAAGGGTAGAACAGGGTCGTTGTGAGGAGGGGGTGGAAATGGAGGGGAGGGAGGGGAACGGGTGGGATGGGGTGTGTGGGAAAGAGTGGAATGGGGAGGGGAACAGAGGGCGAATGAGTGGGGAGGGGGGAAGGGAGGGGGGTGAGATGATGGACAAAGCTTCATCTTATGCGAAGTGAGCGAGGCTGAGGGCCTCCAGGCATGCCAGACCGTCACCATTGCCACCGGTCTTCATTCCTCTGGACCTTCCCTGGCTCATCCTGCAGCCCCTCCTGATCCAGCCCCTCCTCGCACTCCTCCTCAGAGGTGGCCACCCATGGGTTTCCCAGCAGTGTGGGGTGGCTTCAATGGGATATCCCCTTAACAAGCAACGGGAAGAAAGAATTCCGCCACCGGCGAACACAGAAACACGTGGCTGGGCACCGGAGAATCCCATCCAGTGTTTCGTTGTTTGACATTTATAACATGCCAAATGAGACTTACATAGCAAACCCCACTTTGTTCTTCCTCTTTTAGCTTTTCCTATGTTACATGAGGTTGCATAATACTGGCTGATCACCCTTCAATCAAACATTATATTCTGGGGGGATTTGACAGGTGATTTTGCCAGCAGCTGCTCTTTTTTTCACTAACTCTTCCATGATGAACCAGTCCTGGAGTGGGACTTAAACTGAGTGGCTCATCGATAGGAGAGCTATCTACTGATCCACTCCAACTCCCTCGCAAAGCAAATGCTACCATTACTGTTAAATATTATTGTTACCAAGTACATTTTCCACTACCATGCTGTTTTGTATCATAAGATCTTTTTAAAAATAAATTTAGAGTACACAATTCTTTTTTTCCAATTAAGGGTCAATTTAGCATGGCAATTCCACCTACCCGGCACATCTTTGGGTTGTAGGGATGAGACCCACACAGACACAGGGAGAATGTGCAAACTCCACATGGACAGTCACCCGGGGCCGGGATCGAACCTGGGTCCTCGCCTCTGTGAGGTAGCAGTGCTAACCACTGTGCCACCGTGCTGCCCATCAGATTTTTTTTTTGTTTCTACCAATTCCCTCTGTTTAAACTGATTTATTTTCTTCCTGAAGTTGAGTCTTTCTCCACAGTAATCTCCCAATTTAGCCCAAATATTTTGTTTGCTCTGCGATATTGTAATGGAATTACCTTATTGTAAACAGTCACGTGACAGGACAAATAGGACGACTTTGGAATATTTCAGACTACACTGGGGCACAAGACAGGGACGTCCCCTCTCCCCACTGCTGTTTGTGCTGGCGATAGAGCCGCTGGCAATTGCTCTGAGGGCCTCAAGGGGCTGGAAGGGGTTGGTGCAGGGGGGGGGGGGGGGGGGGGGTGGGGGGGGGGGGGGGGGGTGGATCACAGAGTCTCATTATATGCGGATGACTTGCTACTGTATGTCTCAGACCCAATGGAGGGGATGGGGGAAATCTTGGGGGAATTCGGCCGGTTTTCGGGTTACAAGCTTAATATGGGGAAGAGAGAGTTGTTAGTGGTTCAGGCGAGAGGCCAGGAGAGGCGACTAGGGGAACTGCCGTTTAGAGTGATAGGGGGCAGTTTTAGGTACTTGGGTACTCAGGCGGCGAGGGACTGGGATGGCTACACAAATTGAACCTGGCCCGGTTGGTGGACCAGATGAAGGAGGATTTCCAAAGATGGGACGCGCTCCCGTTGTCTCTGCTGGGTAGGGCACAATCAGTAAAAATGACGGTCCTCCCGAGGTTTCTTTTCGTTTTCCACTTCCTCCCCATCGTCATCCCGCGGTCCTTTTTTAAACGGATCAATAAGATTATTCTGGGCTTTGTGTGGGGGGTAAGCCCCCCACGGGTGAAGAAGGCAATGGTCGAGCGGAGTCGGGGGGATGGAGGGCTGGCGCTGCCGCATTTCAGAAATTACTGCTGGACAGCTAACAAAGCCATGGTTAGGAGGTGGCTGGTGGTGGTGGGGTGGGGGGGGGGGGGGGGGCGGAGCCAGCATCGGTGCGCATGGACGCGGCTTCGTGTAAGGGGACAGGTTTAGGGGCACTGGTGATGGCGCCCCTGCCATTCCCGCCGGCGCAGTACTCCACCAGTCCCGTGATGGTGGCGGCCTTGAGAGTCTGGGTCAGTGGAGGAAACATGTGGGCGCAGAGGGGGCATCGGTATGGTCCCCAATCTGTGACAGTCATAGGTTTGCCCTGGGGAGGATGGATGGGGGGTTCTGTATTTGGTGGAGAGCGGGGATTGAGAGGATGGGGGACTTGTTCTTGGAAGGCAGCTTCCCGAGTACAAGGGCGCTGGAGGAGAAGTTTGCATTGGCTGGGGGAAATGAATTCCGATATTTACAGGTACGGGACTTTTTACGGAGGCAGGTACCAACCTTTCCACTCCTGTCGCTTTGGGGGATTCAGGACAGGGTGGTCTCTAGAGGATGGTTAGGGGAGGGGAGCATCTCGGACATATATAGAGAGCTTATGGGTCTGGAGGAGACGCAAACCAAGGAGCTGAAGCGAAGGTGGGAAGAGGAGATTCAGGGGGTGATAGAGGAGGGCCTTTGGGCAGACGCGTTAGGAAGGATCAATGCTACCGCAATATGTGCCAGGCTCAGTCTGATCCAATTTAAGTTTGTTCACCGGGCTCACATGACAGTGGCCCGGATGAGCAGGTTTTTTGGGGTGGAGGATAGGTGTGCGAAGTGTGCGGGGGGGGGGGGGGGGGGGGGGGAGGCAGCCCATGTCCACATGTTCTGGGAATGTCCAAAACGGAGGGGATTTTGGCAGGGGTTTGCTGACGCCACGTCCACGGTATTGAATACAAGGGTGGTAATGAGTCCAGAGGTGGCGATTTTTGGGGTGTCGCAGGCCCTGGGAATCCAGGAGGAGAAAGAGGCAGATTTTCTTCCCTGGTAGCCCGGAGGCGTATATTGCTGGCATGGAGGGACTCAAAGCCCCCCAAATCGGAGACCTGGCTTTCAGACATGGCTGGCTTCTTCTACCTGAGGAAAATTAAGTTTGACTTGAGAGGGTCTCTGCTGGGGTTCACCCGGAGGTGGCAACCATTCGTTGCAGAGATTGTCAATTCTGTTGCTGTTAAAATGCCAAAGAAAATACCTCAATAAAACGTTTATTAAAAAAAAAATCACATGACAGTAAAAGATATTTTTACAAGAATATTTCAAGCTTCTAGTTGCTGTTACATTTTACATTTTGCAGAGATGTTTTTAATGAGAGGAAGATGATGGCAATGCAAAATAACATTACAATTTTTCACTAGACATTTTGCACCACCGAGATTGGACTGTGATGTCTAGGTGAGGAATGAGGGGTGGAATTCTCCGGGAATTGGCGGGCAGAAATGGCGCAGTGGAGTGGCGGGAACCACTCCGGCGTCAGGCTGCCCCAAAGGTGCGGAATCCTCCACACATTCATGGGTTAGGACTGCGCCGGAGTGGTTTGCGCCCTGCCGGCCAGCGTGGAAGGCCTTTGGTGCCGCACCAGCCGGGTCTGAAGGGACTCTGCCAGCCGGCGCGCATCCACGCTTGCGCGGGAGTGTCAGCGTCTGCTGATGTCATCCCTGCACATGCGCAGGGGGGGTTCACCTTCACGCCAGCCATTGCGGCGGCTTACAGAGTCGGCGCGTAGGAATAGAGTGCCCCCACAGCACAGGCCCGCCCGCGAATCGGTAGGCCCTGACCACGGGCCAGGCCACAGTGGGAGCACCCCCCGGGGCCCTCCGAGGACCCCGGAGGCCGGCCATGCAGCTGGGTCCTGCCGGTAGGGACCTACCTTGATTTACGCCGGTGGGACTCGGCAAAAACAGGTGGGAACTTGGCCCATCGTGGGCGTGAGAATCACTGGGGGGTGGCCGCCGACAGGTGCGGTGCTATTCCCGCCCCCGCCAAATCTCTGGCGCCGGAGAATTCGGCAGCCGGCGGGGGCGGGATTCACGCTGCCCCCCCCCCCCCCCCCCCCCCCCTGCCCCCCCCCCCGGCGATTCTCTGACCCGTCGGGGGGCCGGAGAAACCCCCCCGAGAACTCAGAGGAGGTTTTGTGGGCAATGAAGTGGCCCTACCTCTGTCCCAGAAGCTCCAGTTTCAAGTTCCATTCTGGGACTTGATGACCATGGAAGTTGCATTTATGACATGGCCAAAAAGGTTGATAATAATCCTTCCAATATGCTTGATAGCAAGCAATAAGAGCGGGAGAGTTTCCCAGAAGAAGACAATGGCAAACCACTGCAGGACTTCGCTAAACATAGTCGAGGACCAATCCAATTGAAACCCATAGTTACTATGCCCTCTTGGCTGAAAAAATGCATTTTGTCAAAGCTTTTCATCTTCTACTGATCAAGATAATTGCAAGATTACCAGTGTCAGGGGAAGCAACAACTTTATCTTGCATGAAAGGAAAGTGCTGGTTGGTTGGCAAGTAGGATTTGATTGGTCGAGACATTACCATGGAGAATCAACCAGTTAATGGTAACTGACAGTTAACTGCCAAGCATTATTTGAAAATTTAAACCCGGCAACTTGACTCTGATTGGACAAGGCATTGCCCTGAAGAATGAACTAGTAATTTGTTCACATATAATTTGGCACAGAATGGAATTGTAAATCTTACGTTGTGTTAATCCCTTTACCAATTCAGCCATCGGGCAACAACCTAATTGTTATAAAATCAGATACCTGTGCAGTTATTCACCCTTTTTATAATTACTTTCTCAAATGCTTTAAACTGCTGGTGGGAACAAATCAAAATAGAGATATTTGTTTTCTTTAATGCTATATAGTTGCACTGTGGTGAGGTAACCATGGCCTAAATCTTCCAGTCAGAGGCAATGCTGAGTGCATTTCCAGTGCCTGCGAAGATTTCCCCAACCCAACAGTACTCCAGATTTTCCCCGATCTTCCAATCCCAGCTGTCAAAGAAATGTGTAGCACAGCATCGCCTGGGCAACTCCACTAGAGCTGAGTTGAGTCGGTGGGGAAAGAGGACATGCCTCCTTTGTATGGCACTAGCTGTCGCATTCAGATCAGTTTAAAGGTCCAGTCTTTGAGCAGAAGTTGGCCAATAGATGAGTAACTGGGTGAGTGAGTAGCTGAATGGGCAAATGAGTGAGTGACTGAACAGGTGGTGAGATGGGAGAGCTACGTGGGTTTATAAGTTGGTAGCTGGGTGAGTACATAGGTGGGTGAATGAGTAGTCAAGCCAATGGCAGGGGAGGGGGATGCCATAGTTGGATGATTGGGAGATAGGTCTGGTTGTGGTAATAGTCTTGAGGTTGGGTGTGGCAGGTCTGGTTGGGGTGATACTCTGGTTCGGGGGTATATTGGAGGATGGTTGGGTCTTGTTGGGGGGTGGGGTGGTCAGATTGGAGGGTAGTCAGGTCGGAGGTTAGCTGGGTCCAATCAGTGGTGGTTGAGTTGGGGGGTTGTTGGGTTGGGTCAAGGGGTCGCTCGATCAAGGGTATAGGCGGGTCCGGGGTTAGTTAGGTCAGGTAGAGAGGGTAGCCCGGTCAGAGGGTTGGTTGGGTCAGGGGATAGTTGAGTCCGGTTTAGGAGGTGGAGTAGTTGGATTTGATGTGGGGTTGTCAAGCCAGGTCAGAGAGACAGCCAGGTCATCTGGATAGTCAGATTGTTGTGGGGGTTGGGTAGTTGGGTCTGTTGAATGGGGTAGTCATGTAGGATCGGGGAGGGGTAGGTTTTTCCGGGTGGGGGTGGTATTTTTCGGGGGTAGTCAGGTCAGGGGTTAGTTGGGCCGGGGCTAGTAAGGTGGCTGGGGTAATCTGTCAGGGTAGGGCGTACGTGGGTAAGGGGGGGGGGGGGTAATAGATGGTCAGTGGTTAGTTTGGTGGGGATGCAGTCATGTTGGGTTGGATTTGGAAATGGTCAGAGGGGAAATTGGGTGGTTGGGGGGACTGCACAAGTCAGATCTGTGGATAGTTGGATCAGGTTGTCACACAGTCAGGTAAGGGAGATATTTGGGTCAGGTTGTGGGTGTATTTTGGTCAGGTTGGGACTAGTCAGGTTAGGGTTGGGTCAGGTCAGGGGTAAAAGCAAATTACTGCGGATGCTGGAATCTGAAACGAAAGAGAAAATGCTGGAAAATCTCAGCAGGTCTGGCAGCATCTGTAGGGAGAGAAAAGAGCTAACATTTCGAGTCCGATGACGCCTTGTCAAAGCTAACAGACAGAGAAAGTGGGAAATATTTATACTAAGGAGTGGGAATGAAAGATGATAGTCAGGTGGGCAGCACGGTAGCATGGTGGTTAGCATAAATGCTTCACAGCTCCAGGGTCCCAGGTTCGATTCCCGGCTGGGTCACTGTCTGTGCGGAGTCTGCACGTCCTCCCCTTGTGTGCGTGGGTTTCCTCCGGGTGCTCCGGTTTCCTCCCACAGTCCAAAGATGTGCGGGTTAGGTGGATTGGCCATGCTAAATTGCCCGTAGTGTCCTAAAAAGAAAAGTAAGGTTAAGGGGGGGGGGGGGGGGGGGTGGTTGTTGGGTTACGGGTATAGGGTGGATACGTGGGTTTGAGTGGGGTGATCATGGCTCGGCACAGCATTGAGGGCCGAAGGGCCTGTTCTGTGCTGTACTGTTCTATGTTCTATGTTCTATGTTCTAGGAGTAGTCGGGTTGTATCGGGGAATAGTTAGTCGGGTTGGGTGAAGGGGGTTTGGTCAGGTGAGGGGGTAGCCTGGTGAACCTGGAATTAGACAGAGTCTGCGGAGAAGGTAGACAACCTTGCCAGAGAAAACCATCTCAAGCCTAAAAGGGAGAAGTATGAAACCGGAAGCTGAACTTCATAAAGACACTGAGCGGGTTTCTCCGTCCCGCCGTACCAGTTTGGGGCAGCCCCACACCATCGGGAAACCCCCGCGCTGTCGGCAAAACGGAGAATCCCGACAGCGGAGAATTCAGCCCACTAACTGAAATCATCCCAGTACATCAAAGATCCTTATCCTTCTATTTTTACTAATATTTTATTTCCTTTTCCATCACCCTTTCCCCTCTGTGTCGTTTGTCTGTGCGTATGAATTTGTGAGGAGGTAGTTTGGAAAGAGAGGTTGAGAAAAGGGTAGTAGATAGTCAGTTACATTTTTTGACAGTTTAATTATAATACTGCACGTAATAAAAGGTTACTTGCGTTCAAGTTACAAGCCGGGTGACTGCAATTTATTGGGCTCAACCAGAACCCAGGGTATGTTAAATAAAATCTAATTTTACCTGTGTTGCAACTAATAATAATAATCTTTTAATAATCTTTATTAGTGCCACATGTAGGCTTACATTAACACTGCAATGAAGTTACTGTGAAAATCACCTGCCGCCACACTAAGGCGGGTTTCTCCAGCCACGGCCACCTCCCCGACCGGAGAATGCCACCCAAGGTCAATTGAGTTCTCCATTGTACGTGGCTCACAAGTGGCATTCTTGTGGCGGGCGGGGCGGGAGAATCCAGCATCTGCTCGAGTACACAGGGGGAGAATTCATAATGCCCAATTTGTAGTGATCTATCAATATAGTACAGTCAATTCAACACTAGATGCCTCACTATCAGATGGTATAAGAAAGACTTTCCCGCTCTTTCTGAGAGAGTGTGCTTCAGGAGAGTGAACAGACAAGACATAGATTAGCTAGAGAGAGAAGTTATAAGTTATTTCATGACTACATTGCATAGTTAGTTGGTTATCTTTACTGTATTTTATTTCTCTTACTAGTTGAGTATTAAGTACAAAGGACTCACAAATATTATTTATATTACTCATTAAATTAGTTCATCTTTAAAAGCAGACTATTGTTTATTTCATCAACTCGGCTGGTTCAAAGAGTAATATATATGTTACGTAAAGTAATATAACACAATTCATTTAACAAGCACGTCTTTCGGGACTTGTGAGAGGAAACCGGAGCACCCGGAGGAAACCCACGCAGACACAGGGAGCACGTTCAGACTGCGCACAGACAGTGACCCAAGCCAAGAATCAAACCTGGGACAGTGGCGCTATGAAGCAACAGTGCAAACCACTGTGCTACCGTGCCGCCTGGCTCAAGTTGGAGCTGAAATTGACCACTCACTAGTCCAGGGTGTTGTGACACAATCAAGGCATTCATGAGGGCATTAGATGATTATTTGTCTAGAAACAATGTGCAGGCAAATGGGGAGAAAGTCAGGAGAATAGCACTAAATCAGAATGTGCATTTGGAAAGCCTGTGCAGACATGATGGGCTGAATAGACTCCTTCTGAACCGTAACAATTCTGATTCTGGTCTATGTCCTTGGGTCTTAAAAGAGATATCTGCTGACATAGTGAATGTACTGGCTATGATTTTCCGAAAGTCCCGAGATTCTGGAATGATATCAGCAGATTGGAAGTGAGCAAATGTGATAATGCTATTCAAGAAAGGAGGAAGAGAGGCCAGTGAGCCTGAGATGAGTGTAAGTGCTGGAATCTATTATTAAGAGAGACATAGCAACACACTTAGAAAAGCACAGTACGAATCGAACAAGTCAACATGGTTCTATGAAAGGGAAATCCTGTTTGATAAATTTCTTGGGGATTTCTGACAATATACCCAGTAGGGCAAATAAAGGTAAATGTATACTTGGGATTTCCAAAAGGTATTGATAAACCTCACACAAAAGGATAATAGGCAATCTAAGGACTCATGGATTTGGGGTGGTACATTAGCATGGATAGAGAATTGGTTAATAGAGTGTAGGGATAAAAGGGGCATTTTCAAGTTGGTATGCTGTGACTTGGTGGAACTGCACAAGGATCAGTGTTGATGTTTCAACTATTTCTAATCTATATTAATGACTAAGATAAAGAGTCAGAGAGGAATTGTTATAACCCACACAAGGCCTACGTGGTAGAAGCATTTAGCCTTCTAATAACCTCTGATATAAAGGTCGGTCAGGTTTGGAACCAACACTCAGGTCTGGCTGGGATCTGAAGAGTATTGTATATGCCATTACTTCATAATAAAACCAGTTTCTCTTATCCACTTGCCTCAGACTTTTCTGTGGTCTCTAAAGTAATGTACCTAAGTTTCCTGGCTGATGCAAAGCTAGTGTTTTTGAAAACTCACCACTATTCTTAGAATTCCTCCTATACCAAAAAGGGTCGATATTCTAAATGGTGAACAGGGATTCTCACTCCCCGACTCCGATGCAGGCTTCAGTGGGTGCCATTCAGGTCAAACTATATTTTCAAGTTATCCTCCGGTATAACCCATACCTTCACCGAAGATTTTATCTACTTACCACTTAGTAGCATCGATGTCCTGGGTCCTACATTGCTAAGTAAGTAATGTAGACTTCAGGAGAAAACCACTTTTTCAGGTTAAGTTAAGTTATTGTATTATTATATTTTTTCTTTTAAAAGCTGCAAACACTTTCTTTACAGAAAGGTAAAATGATCTTGCTTCTGGATCCTGCTGGTTGGTTGAAGGGACTTTCAGGTCCACCTTGACAATCAATCTTCTTTAAAGTCTCGTCTTCTTGAGATGTGTTCGCTGGTGAACTCGGTTGCTGTGTTCTATCCTTCCCATGTACCAAGCTCCTCTTCTCTTCTCTTCTCTTCTCTCTCTGAGTTCCCCTCCCCTCCTGTCCTGTTGCTGGTCTGCTTCTGCTCCCTGGGTTTATATTCTCTTTCTACCAATTATTAAGTTTTTGGAGCCTTCTTGTAAATTAACTTATTTCACTTTGATTTTTAAAAAGTATCTTTAATCTAAACATTCTAATACAACTAAGTATTCATTTTGGGCATGACCTCACCTCTCAGATCTGATTACATTGTCCTTTGTGATGTTCAAAGTTCCTTTGTTTTCAATAGAGGTGTTACTTTTAATTCTGTGATTTTGAATTGTTTAATTTTCCAAATATCCCCAGCTCATAACTTTGCCTTTGATTTTGACTTTAAATTATGTTTCTTGTAGACAGGTCATCTCCAATTTTCTTTTAATTGACTTGATGTTAGTAGAATTTCACACTTAGAATTGACGCCAAATTTGACTGAACATCATCCATCCTTTCCAGCTGTTTACTAGGAGAGTTAATTTCAGTCAAGGTGTGAAACCTTTGTTTTTTGCTGTAAGCTAAAATTTTACTTGGTTATGACTTGAAAGACCTGCCTGTTTTAAACATTTAATTCAATTGAAACTCTCATCCATGCTTTTCCAGAAACTTCCTAAGATAGTTACATTCAATGAAGGTGTGAGCCATTGTTTTAGCTTATTACAATCCTGCTCTTTGCAGCTGCTATTAACCTTTTGTGGGATCTTTCCCTGTATCCTCTCAGACCAGATATTGCCAGACTTCCATGTTTCAAATGACACATTTTTCTGTATTTTCAAGAACACTAGGTAGGATTGAAAGCTGTGAGGAAGACACAAAGTTTCTGCAAAGAGATAGAGACACA
Organism: Scyliorhinus canicula; assembly: GCF_902713615.1. Classification (NCBI taxonomy): domain Eukaryota; kingdom Metazoa; phylum Chordata; class Chondrichthyes; order Carcharhiniformes; family Scyliorhinidae; genus Scyliorhinus; species Scyliorhinus canicula. The sequence goes on along the minus strand of NC_052155.1, from coordinate 138,493,757 downwards.
TAAGTGAGTGGTCAACAAGGTGGCAGACAGAGCAGAATGTGTGGCAGTATAAGACTACTGGTCCTAAGAATGGAAAATCAGAATATTATAAAAAAGCATGAAACATGTAAATGGTGATGTTCAGAGACATTGATGCCCTTGTACAAGAAACACAAAAATTAGCATGCAGATGCAGCATGCATCAAGTGAATAAATGGCATGCTGGCCTCTTGTTGAAAGAAGATTGCAAGAATAAAGAAGTCTTTCTCCAATAGTACAGGGCTTTGTGAGCCCACACACAAAATATAGTGTGAGATATTCCAGCTGTTCACGCTGACAGGATCTTCCGGTCCTGCCGATGGTGCACTCCCACCGTGGGTTTCCTGACACCGTGGGGTAGATTCAATGGGAAATTCCATTGACAGCAGCAGGACCAGAAGATCCCGCCGCCGGCCAACGTCGGGACACCTCCCACTGCCGAAAAACTCGCCCATAGTGTGCAATTTTGGTCTCCATATTTAAGGTAGAATATACATGTGTTGGATGTGGTACAACAAAGGTTCATTGGATTGTTCCGTGGGATAAGAAGATTGATCTGTGATAAGCGACTGAGTAAATTGGGTCTATATTCTCTGGAGTTTAAAAGGAGGCGATCTCATTGAAATGTTCAAGATTGTGAAGGAGCTTGACAGTGTAGATACTGAGATGCTGTTTCCTCTGGCTGGGAACCTAAAACAAGGGGGCGCAGTCTCAGGAGAAGGGGTTGATCATTTTGAACGGAGAAGAGAAGAAATGTCTTCACTGTGAATCTTTGGGAATTTTCTACCCCAGAGGGTGGTATATAAAGCATCACTGAATATATTTAAGGCTGAGATACACTAATTTATAGTCTCTCTCTCTCTCTCTCTCTCTCTCTCTCTCGGAATCAGAGCACATTGGGAGAAAACAGGAAAGTGAAGTGAAGTTGAAGTCTAAAACGAGCCAGGATTGTATTGCATGGTGCAGCAGATTCAATCAGTTGCACTTCTCCAGCTTCTATTTCTTATGTTTTTATGTTGTCACGAGCAAATGAGCTGGTGAAATTATTTTAACAAAAGATTTGACTACAGACTATTTTCTGTTGCACCAACCTCCTGAGGTAGAATTCAAGGTTAAATTTCTAAAATAATGGCAGAAAAATTAAGACTTACATAATGAAAATGTCACAATGACTCAATTTTGTTTCAATGAACATACAAACCCAATAACCCCTCCTAACCTTTTTGGACACTAAGGCAATTTAGCATGGCCAATCCACCTAACTTGCACGTCTTTGGACTGTGGGAGGAAACAGGTGCACCCGGACAAAACACACGCAGACACGGGGAGAACGTGCAGACTCTACACAGACAGTGACCCAGCGGGGAATCGAACATGGGCCCTGGTGCTGTGAAACCACAGTGCTAGCCACGTGTGCTACCGTGCTGCGTCTATAGAACGGTAGCACGTATAGGTGCAGCACGGTAGCATTGTGGATAGCACAATTGCTTCACAGCTCCAGGGTCCCAGGTTCGATTCCGGCTTGGGTCGCTGTCTGTGCGGTGTCTGCACATCCTCCCCGTGTGTGCGTGGGTTTCCTCCGGGTGCTCCTGTTTCCTCCCACAGTCCAAAGATGTGCAGGTTAGGTGGATTGGCCAAGATAAATTGCCCTTAGTGTCCAAAATTGCCCTTAGTGTTGGGTGGGGTTACTGGGTTATGGGGATAGGGTGGGAGTGTGGCTTTGGTAGGGTGCTCTTTCCAAGAGCCTGTGCAGACTCGATGGGCCGAATGGCCTCCTTCTGCACTGTAAATTCTATGATATGATCTATGATAAAGCATCCTATCTGGCTGCATCACAGCCTGGTATGACAATTGCTCACCCCAAGACCCCAAGAAACTTCAGAGCGTCGTGAACACAGCCCAAGCCGTCACACGAACCTGCCTCCCATCCATTGACTCCATCTACACCTCCCGCTGCTGGGGAAAGCGGGCAGCATAATCAAAGATCCCTCCCACCCGGCTTACTCACTCTTCCAAATTCCATTGGGTAGGAGATAAAAAAAGTCTGAGAACATGCACGAACAGAATCAAAACAGACCTCTGTTACCACTGTTTCCAGACTCCTAAATTACCCTCTTATGGACTGTCCTCATTAACATTACACCCCTGTATGCTTCACCCAATGCCAGTGTTATATGGTTACATTGTGTACCTTGTGTTGCCCTATGTATTTTCTTTTATCTCCTTTTCTTTTCATCTTTTCTTAATGATCTGTTGAGCTGTTCACAGAAAAATACTCTTCACTGTACCTCGGTACACGTGACAATAAACAAATCCAATCCAACTATTGTTCGACATTCAATGACATTATCATCACTGAATCCCCAACAATCAACGACCTGGTGTTACCTTTGACCAGAAACGGAACTGGACTAACCATATATATACTTTGGTTGCAAGACCAGGTCAGAGGCTAGAAATTCTACAGAGAGTAACTCACATGCTGACTCCCAAAGCCCATCCACCATCTACAAGGCACATGTCAGGAATGTGATTGAATGCTCTCTACTTGCTTGGATTAGGGCAGTTCCAACAATATTCAAGAAGATCACCACCATCCAAGACAAAGCAGCCCATTTCGGTGGCATGTGGTTAGCACTGCTGCCTCACAGTGCCAGTGACCTGGGTTTAATTCCAGCCTTGGATCATTGTCTGTGCGGAATCTGCACATTCTCCCTGTATCTACGTGGGGTTCCTCCGGGTGCTCCGGTTTCCTCCCACAGTCCAAAGATGTGCAGGCTAGGTGGATTGGCCAAGCTAAATTGTCTCGTATTGTTCAAAAAATAGGTGTCTGTTAGGTTAAGAGGTTATTGGGATAGGGTGGGGAAGTGAGCTAGGGTGGAATACTCTTTCAGAGGTCGGTGCAGACTTACTTCGGAACAGTAGGGATTCAATGGGTTCTATGATTTGATTGGCACCCCATCCAACAGCTTCAATCCACCACCGATGCACAGTAGTATCAGTATGCCATCTACAAGATACACAAAGGCATCTTCCACAGCACTTTCCACACCCTCCAACACCTAGAAGGGCAAGAGTAGCAGATGCATGGGATCACCGTCATTTGCAAGTTGCCCTCCAAGCCATTCACCATCCTGATTTAGAACTAGGTGGATTGGCCATGATAAATTGCCCTTAGTGTCCAAAATTGCCCTTAGTGTTGGGTGGGGTTACTGGGTTATGGGGTTACTGGGTTATGGGGATAGGGTGGAGGTGTTAACCTTGGGTGGGGATGGGCCGAATGGCATCCTTCTGCACTGTAAATTCTATGTATTCCTTCACTGTCTCTGTGTTAAAATCCTGGAATTCCCTCCCTAACAGCACTGTGAGTGTTCTTACACTGCAGTGCTTCAAGAAAGCAGCTCACCATCACCTTCTCAAGGGTAATTAGGGATGGGTAATAAATGCTGGGCTAGCCAGTGGCACCTAGATCCCATTAAAAAAAAATCCAAAAATTTCACTTTTAAAAATAACAATTGATCCAGCATCAATGCAGAAGAGAGTTTCAAATTTCTGGCACCTACTGTACATAGTTAAGCTTCCTAATTACATTCCTGAAAGGTCTGGCTTGATTTTTACATTATGCCCTCTCGTCCTATCTCAAATTGCAGAAATAATATCCCAGTCAACCTATCTGTTCCCCTTAATATCTTGAAAACTGATAAAATCGTTTGTAAACTCTGGGAAATACAACCCTAGTTTGTATGATCTCTCCTTATAACTTAAAGCTTGGAATCCAGGTATAATTCTGGTAAGACTACACTGCACTTCCTCCAAGATTCAATGTTTGTATCAAAGATGTACAGGTTAGACGGATGGGCCATGCTAAATTGCCCCTTAATGTCCAAACGTTTAAATGGGGTTATGGGGATAGAGTAGGGGGGAATGGGCTGAGGTTGGGTGCTCTTTCGGGTTGGTGCAGACTAGATGGGCTAAGTGGCCTCCTTCTGCAATGTAGGATTCTATTATTCTAATGTATCCTTTCTAAACTCTGGTGTGCAGACCCTCCCTCACAGCACTCCAGGTGCGATCTGACCAGGACTTTGTACAGCTGAAATATCACTTCCACCCTCTTGTATTCTATTCCTCTAGTTAAAACAGCCGGAATGCCACTGGCCTTTTCTATCATTTTCTTCCCCTGAGCATGGCACTTTAATGCACCATGTATCTAGACACCCAAGTTTCTGTAACATGAAGCTAATCAAAGAATATCTTACGATATTGCTAAATCTAATACTATTTTATGCTATTTTTCAAATTCAAATGGACACAGGTTTCAACAGTGTCAAAAACTTTACATAACAATGAGACTTATGGCAAAATCACATGTTTTCAAATGGCAGAGCTATACAATAACTGACGTGATTGATTTTAGACCCTTCTCCCTCTCCAGTAAAGATGCCTCTTCTTCCAATTCAAAGAAATTTATCTTAAATTTATCAATATAATATTTATCAACCAGGGGCTCACTGGGCTAAATCGCTGGCTTATAAAGCAGGCCAGCAGCATGGTTTGATCCCGTACGAGCCTCCCTGGACAGGTGCCGGAATGTGGCGACTAGAGGCTTTTCACAGTAACTTCATTGAAGCCTACTTGTGACAATGAGATTGTTCATTTTTATTTTTTTAATTACAATTTGATTTCACGAAAATAATTATGAAGAATGCAAGTCAGTTTCTGTTTTTCTTTGCTTCAAAAAGGCACAAATCACTTTAATGCTTATTTTAAATATGATGCTTTTGAACTGCCCCTGTGTAGATCGGCGCGTCAATGCTGGCGATAGAGAATGCTTAAGGTAACAAAACGGCAATTGGTTACTTGATTTGTCAATGACCTGACAGCCTTGGCTGAGCCACCCCTTTTAGCCTTAGCAACCTGCTCACATTTCAAAGCACATTGGGAATTAGAGTTCATCTCCATAATCGCATAAGAGCCAGTGTATTGTTGCTGGGAGGGCTTTGCGACTCCCCGGGGGTGGCTTGTGAATGGGGTGGGGTTGTTTGTATTGTACTGAGTGAGATGCACACTCTGCTGCTCCACTCACTCACTGCCTCCCAGTGGATGGGAATTGGTGCTGGGAGGGGGGGGAACTGCAAGTCCCAGGCTCCAGGGGCACATGCGCAGTGTTGCTGTGTGCGGGTCAGATTGGATCAGATGTGTTGAAGGGAGTGTGTTGAGAGCAGCTGCCGAGAACTGTCTCTCGGAGAGTTCCCCAGCACAACACAATGTTACTTTAGTGACACCAAATGGGTAATGCTCGGATTAAAGGGTCGCTGACATAATGGCTGTGGAAGGTAAGGTTTGTTTCTGAACTGACTTCCTTCTGGATGAAACAGGAACAGACAACTCCAGCTGTTGAGCCAGCTGACAGACGGGAGCTCGCTGCTCGGCTATTTTTTTCATTCCTATTTAATGGCACGTTTAATGCGTGTTTTGGGAGCGTGAGCTTTAATATTCTCTGCCTGAAGGGCAGAGCAAATGCCATAGATTCATTGCTTCTGGTTTGAAGAGCCAGACCAGCTGTTGGAAACATTTACTGCAATGTTGGTAAACTCTCCGTTGGTAAGGTGTGAGTTCAGCCCAGGTAGTTCGCTTCAGCCCAGGTAGTTCGCTTCAGCCCAGGTAGTTCGCTTCAGCCCAGGTAGTTCGCTTAGGGCAGAGTTACTATCTGGTGAAATTTTCCGAAAACATGGCAAAGTGGCAGGTTCTGACTGAAAACTGATGTGTTTCTCCCCAGGAACGCAGCCAGGGGTGGGATTCTCCCAGCCCATGGCTGGGCCGGAGAATCCCCGCAACCAGGTGATGCCGCCCTGATGCTGGCATGCAGTTCTCCACCGAGCGGCCGCTCTAAAAAGGCAGAGTCCCATTGGCGTCGTCCAAACATGGTTGCAGACGGCGGGAACACTGCGCGCAAGATCGGGGTGGGGCCTCGGTGGGGGATGAGAGGGGGACTCCGACCCCGGGGGTGCCTCCGATGGGGCCTGGCCCGCGATCGGGGCCCACTGATTGGCGGGTTGGCCTCTCGCTCCCTGGGCCTATTTTCGTCCGCGCTGGCCTCTGAACTCCCGCACCATGTTGTGTCGGGGCCTGCGTGTTGAGGGAGACGACTGCCCATGTGTGGATCCCGCGGCGCACGGTTCGCACCTGGAGGGAAGCTGGAGAGGCGTGAACCGCTCCAGCGCCATGCTGGCTCCCCTTAGGGGCCAGAATCGGTAATCACAGTGGCCTGTTCACGCCATCGTGAAACGTGATGGCGTTTCCGGAGGCGTGGACACTCTGCCGCCGAATGGGAGAATCCTGCCCATGATTTCACTGCAGATCATCTGACGCTTTGGGCGTGATCTATCGGCCTTGCTGAGCCCGGCTTGGGGCGTGATGAGGCCGATGAAATCTCGCGACAAGACCTCTCGCGAGATTTACTGGCCTCGACACGTCTCGTGAGACTTTGTGGCATCACAATCTCAATCCCGCCCATTGAGGTCAAGACCCAGATTTGCATAGTCAAGTGAGCAGCCAGATCCACTCAGCATCTGGGACCAAACGACTTCACCTCAGTCTTGCTTCAATATGTCTATGTCGGATCTACGCAATGATCAGGACCTAACAGCTTCACCTCGGAACCCTGAGTGGGTGCTGTTTAGCACTAGTTTCCATAAATGTGGATCAGGTGTACCAGCCCGTGGAGGGAGTGGGGGGTCTCCCAGATGATTGGGGGCCTCTGAATGGTCATGTTCTGGGCAGGATGGAACTCTGCTACCCCTGATGCTACCCAGACACTCTGGCACTGCTAGCCTGCCACCCTGGAACTCTGCTACTGCTACCCTGTCAGTGCTAAGGTGCCCAGGCGATATGCCTGTGCCAGGGATCAGGTCCAGAAATGGCCTGCCCTTAAGAGGTGGGCTTGATGACCCCCTTATTGATGTGTTGGGCCATTGGGGGAGGGTCCTGAGGCTAAGCAGGGGGACCTAGAGATTGAGGTGCTATTTTTAAAAGGTGCCTGATCTCTTCCTTGCCAACGAGCTCCGCTCGCCAGGAGAAACATCACATGTCTAATTTGAATGGAGCATGAGACAAGTAGAGGCAGGTATGTTGAAATGGTGATAAAGTTCCTAAGTCACAGTTTAAAGAATAAGGTGTTCCGGCCAACATTCCTCTCACCTGTTATCTCAAGGCAGACGAACTGTCCATCTGTCTTGTTTTTGTGATATCTTGTTTATTAGTCTATTATGTAAGTCACTCCATTTCACTTGTTCTTTGCAGTTGGTGTTGTGACAAAGCAGCATCTAAAGGAATAGAGTTTTAAAAGGTATCAGTGATCCATCCCCTTAAACCACTGAAGTTCTGTCATGCTCCTATAATTGTTTATTTACAGGCATGAGAAAGTGAGATTTATCGACATCTGGATAGTGTGACTTTCAGGGACAGTATCACCTCCAGCATTCCTCCTGCTGTTCTTGGTGATGAGTGATCACAGGGGAGGGCACTGCTGGAATAACCTTGGTGAGTCACTGCGCGACATCCTGCAGGAAGGATACATTGTCGTCACAGGGTACAAGTGGAGAGGGTGGATATTGCCATCAGTGTGCAGTTTGAGTGAATGGCTCTGTTCTGGGTGGTATTTAGTTTCATGAGTGTTGTCACAAGCAGTGAATATTCCATCACATGACTGACTTTATCCTTGTTGATGAAGAGACACCTTCACGAGTCATTAGGGTGAGCCAAGAATTGTTTTATGCAATTTGGGACATCTCTGAAATGTGCAAGCTGCTATGTAAAAACAACGTTTTTATTAACCAACGGATCAGAATTTCTTGTAAAACTGATGTCTGAAGTAACTAACTCTACTTGTCTCATGGTCCATTCAAATTAGACATGGAAATCTTGCTCTGATATGTAAAATAGAAAACTAATATAGTAGATTTTTAAAATTGACCTGTGATTTTTGAGTGACAGTAAGACTAAAATTTAGAATCAGTCTTTGGAGTGAGCAGGGGAAAAGATGAAGAAGATCTTGATAGAGCCCCTTTTATGTATTTTTAAAATCTTGACACCTTTTTCTGCATTTAAGTTGCTGTTGTCAAATAGCATAGACTGGATAAATTTTTTAATGAGGCTGTGCAACTCTCAGCATTTTCAATCATTCCTTTTCTAAATTCATGCGTTTTTGTTTGCTCTAAGGAAATAGGTGAAATTTATGGTGAACAATTTTGCCAAACAGTGACCTTCTTAGAATGTATTGAACGATCTGTCATTGTTAAGCCTAGAAAATTGAGCGTGTACTGTGAAAATATGTGGCTTTCAACATATTGATTGGGAGAGCTTGCCAGTATTAAAATAGAACCACTAAGCTTGCAAGGCACAAAAACTTGAATGAAAACAACATTTTGTTGGTAGCAAATATCTGCTGGCAAGTATTTTCCAGTTCAGTACATTGGGGTGGATGTGTATGTGCTGAGGGATGCGCAACCTTTGCAGACATATATGAGCACTTCCATCCGATCTATATTTTCAAGTTGCTAACATATTAGTCAGAACATTCAGGAGAGCGACCTTAGCTTCTTGATATGAATAAGTAATTGGCCGTACTGTGATCAACCATTTGACAAAGTGTTTCTTCAAGAAATGTAGTTTAACTTTTAAGTTGTCCAATGTAATTTATCTTATTCTTGCAATACTTGTGGCTTGGAATTTCCATTGCAAAATCTTCTTGCTTTGAAGTCAAGGAAACGATTCATGGAGGAAGTTAGTAAATCGATAGGAATGAGGAAGGCCATTCAACACACCTTGCAAATTCATATTTTTTAAAGCTACAAGTCCCAATCGTAGCTAATATTGTAAATAGTTTTTACCTCTATGATCTGTTCATAAATCTGTTTTTAAGTATTAATCACTTTCTGTAAAGCCATTTGACATCATTACATTTCATTTCCTCTAGTTTCAATTTCATATAAAGTTTGAGTTGCCACTTTCTGCATTGTTTGCTGTCTTGTTTGTCCTGTCCTGATTTCTTGGCATCTCTCCATTGCTGAAATGTCCAAGTTCCTCCAGTGCTTTCTGATAACTCAATCTGACACCAGGAATATTTCTGCGCTATACTTGGGATTTGAGCATCTATCTCATTGTCCAAATCTGTACACTGTTTGGTTTGATCAGAGAACTACAGCTTAATAGTGATTTGTGTGACTAATTCAGCATTATATTTGCTTTGCTGTTTGCAGCTCCATAATAATTGATATACCGAGTGCTAATTTACTAATTTGCCTCATAATTATAATTGATGTACCGAGTGCTAATTTACTAATTTGTCTCATAATTCAAAATTTACTGTCAGCTACTTTTTCTCTAATTTGGATTTGTGTGTCTGTAATTGGAACAGGATATGAATTTGTGACTCCCTTTAGTGATCCCTTCATTAATTAGCTACAAAATGTGATTGGTTATATAGCTTTTAGGGTGTTCTGAAAGTGAATTGTTCTTGGTTCTAGAGTAGTAAATTATTGGTAATATAACTTTTCAGTCCTATTCATAATGAGGCTTGGCACAGGGCAGCACGGTGGCCTAGTGGTTAGCACAACCGCCTCACGGCGCTGAGGTCCCAGGTTCGATCCCGGCTCTGGGTCACTGTCCGTGTGGAGTTTGCATGTTCTCCCCGTGTCTGCGTGGGTTTTGCCCCCACAACCCAAAAATGTGCAGAGTAGGTGGATTGGCCACGCTAAATTGCCCCTTAATTGGAAAAAATAATTGGCTAATCTAAATTTAAAAAAATAAATAAAAAAATAAAAAAATGAGGCTTGGCACAACAGCAACTTTCATTCGAAATCTAAAGAATACTGAGTAGTGTTAGGGGAAGCCGCGAACATTTGAGAATTATTTTAGAGCACAAGAGCAGACCATTCAACCCACTGAGCCTGTTCTATCATTCAGTGAAATCATGGCTGACTTGAATCTTAACTTCATGCCCTTGCTTTTAGCTCCATAAGCACTGCTAGTAAATGCACATCAATCCCTGATTTGAACTAACATCTGCTTATGTGGGATGGAGTTCTGACCATGTTTTGGGGTGAAGATGTGTTATCTGACCTGGCTCTCAGTTCAAAATTATGTCCCCTTGCCCTAGACACCACGACCAGTGGAAAGTTATTGGGGAGTTTCCAATACTCAATAGGGAATGCGACTTCTTGGCATGAGTGTTTTTTACCGAAAATTTATACCGAATTTTAGCAGCATGGTTGCTCCATTGACGGACTTGCTGAAGAAGCGTAGCAAATTTCAGTGGACAGCAGTGTGTTAACAGCCATTTGACTGCCTGAAGGCTGTGTTAACCACTGCTCCTGTATTGACCACCCCAAATTACACTAAAGCATTCAAGGTGGCTGTCGATGCGAGTGATGTGGGCGTAGGTGCTGTACTCTTGCAAGAAGATGATGAAGGAATAGAGCAGCCTCTTGGATATTTTTCCAAGAATTAATTGACCACCAGAGGAAATATTCAACAATTGAAAAGGAGACTTTGAGCTTGTTTTACTAAAAGTGATGTATGAACGCAAGTTGTTGGAAATTAATTTAAGGAGGACATTCCAGAATATGGAACCAAGATGTTTGAGTGTTTGAAAGCAACGTAAAAGACAGCCAGAGTCAGAAGAGCAGAGGGCATAATGACATGAAATGAAGAACGTTACAGCAGTAAGGATGGCTACATAAATGAGCCTAAGATTGAAAATATCTGTTTTTAAAAAGTTTCTAGCTGCTGTTAGTGAACCAGGAGAGTTTGGTTGCAGTTTAACAAAACCAAGAGTTTCAAAAACTGGGCTCTAGTTCCATTCTTAACTGTGAGGACTTGCAATTGCAATGCGCTTATGTGACTCATTATTTTTGGGAGAAGCAGCATAGCCCCATCTCTTCCCATTAGCACCTCCACGTAGCTTTGTCTTTACTTGAAATGCTTTTTCAAATCTTTCATAATGTGTGGGTTTTGCGAGCAAGTCCAGTTCTTGCAGCCATCCTTAAATGCTCTTGAACTGTGTGACTTGCTTGGCCACGTTAAATGGAGTTAAGATTCAACCATATTCCTGTGGAATCTGGATATGCATGTAGGCCAGACCAGGTAAGGACAGATTTCCTTCCTCAAAGAACATTAGTGAGCCAGGTGGGTTTTTCTCATGACAGTCAACAATGTTTTTATGATAATTTTACTGAGATTGGATTTTAATTACAGATTGTATTGGGCAGCATGTTAGCACAGTGGGTAGCACTGTTGCTTCACAACGCCCCAGCTTCGATTCCCGGCTTGGCTCACTGTCCATGCGGAGTCTGCACGTCTCCCTGAGTCTGTGTGGGATTCTTCCAGGTGCTCCGGTTTCCTCCCACAAGTCCCAAAAGACGTGCTGTTAGGTGAATTGGACATTCTGAATTCTCCCTCTGTGTACCCAAACAGTTGCCGGAATGTGGCGACTAGGGGATTTTCACAGTAACTTCATTGCCTATGTGTTAATGTAAGCCTACGTGTGACAAAAAGATTATTACTAATTAATTTAATGAGCTGCCATGGTGAGCTTTGAATCCGTGTTCCTAGAGCATTAGTCTGGCCCCTGGATTTACTAGTCCAGTGGCATTACGTGTGCAGAGGAGATTCACGAGGTTAATCCCAGACCTGAAGGGGTTAGATTACGCGGAGAGGTTGAGTAGACTGGGACTGTACTCGTTGGACTTTAGAAGGATGTGGGGGGATCTTATAGAACCATATAAAATAATGGAGGGAATAGACAGGATAGATGTGGGCAGGTTGTTTCCACAAGCGGGTGAAAACAGAATTAGGGGGCATAGCCTCAAAATATGGGGAAGCAGATTTAGGACTGAGTTTAGGAGGAACTGCTTCACCTAAAGGGTTGTGAATCTAAGGAATTCCTTGCCCAGTAGAGCAGTTGATGATGCTTCTTCATTAAATGTTTTCAAGATAGGGCAGCACGGTAGCATGGTGGTTAGCATAAATGCTTCACAGCTCCAGGATACCAGGTTCGATTCCCGGCTGGGTCATTGCCTGTGCGGAGTCTGCACGTCCTCCCCGTGTGTGCGTGGGTTTCCTCCGGGTGCTCCGGTTTCCTCCCACAGTCCAAAGATGTGCGGGTTAGGTGAATCGGTCATGCTAAATTGCCCGTAGTGTCCTAAAATGTAAGGTTAAGGGGGAGGTTGTTGGGTTATGGGTATAGGGTGGATACGTGGGTTTGAGTAGGGTGATCATTGCTCGGCACAACATCGAGGGCAGAAGGGCCTGTTCTGTGCTGTACTGTTCTATCTATCGAGATAGTGTTCGGGCGGGAAAGTGGAGCTGACTCCAGAAAAGATCAGCCATGATTTCATTGATTGGCGGAGCAGGCTCGAAGGGCCAGATGGCCTACTCCTGTTCTGAGTTCTTGTGTTCTTATTACCACTGTGCCACCATCTCCAATTTATCCCCCAAAATAAACCGAGATAAAAAAATGTACAGCCCGAGAGGTTCCTCATTAGAATTAACAATGTCCATTAAGTTGCTACTATGCATTTGGATTTTTTTTTTTTGTTGCCAAATTAAGTTCTAAGTTGAACATTTTGTTCATCTATTCCCATGTTGTGAAACACTTCTATACAAATGAACTGAACCGTCAGTTGACAGAGCTCGATTTTTTTTAATGGGCTATTGTACAAATTATTAACAATGTATGCTTTATTAAGGGGATATTTACCTATAATAAATGAAGTCTAATACAATTGTAGTTTCCATTCTCCGGAATTTGCCTGAGAAGCAAGTATATGGCAATTGAAACCTTAACAAGAAGTCAATGGAGAGCAATATAATTTGATTCTGTTGTAAATTAATTATGTGTGTGCGTTACGACCCCGTACTGGACCAAACCCTACATTGTATAAGGTTCCCCTCCTACACCTTTGAGTACGCACTCTCTAGTTGACTGCGGGGAGGGGGGGGGGGGGCGGAAGTAGATGAAGCTTCCCCCTAATTGGAGGAACCCCCAAAGAATATAAACCCTGACCTGGGAATTGGTCAAGGAGGGTGACCCTGTGGGGAGAGGAGTAGAGTAATTGTTGTACTGTAAGTAGTAAACAAACCAAATTGTATCCTGCCTATCTGGCCTCGTGTGGTGTCCTTGCCTTGGGTCTTAACACTGGCGATGAGGATAAAGTGGAGCTTCTGCAGCCTCAGGACCTTTCTCCCACCAGCCAGTTTCATCTGGGCTTGGAGAGACGTCTTCCCTGAGCAGCGCAATAGCGCTCATCAATAAGCTAGAACCGTTTAACACCGACACTGATGATTGGATCCAATATGTTGAATGGATACGTTTGTTTGGACGAACACCATCGTGAACAACAAATGGCAGTCCATCACAATGCTGACCACAGTCAGCGATCCAACCTCTGCATTAATCAAAAACTTCATCTACCCGGACAGGCTGGACATGCTGCCATTGCAATGCTGGTTGACCTGGTCAAATCAACACCCCCCAATCATGGTCCAGAGGTAGTTTTCATATGGCTCCGCAGACCCCGACTCAATCCAATGTGGAGTTTTGGTGTGCTGCGGAGACTCACTGCCCGCTGCGAATTTGGGGCTGTCCTGGCCGAGTCCCTAAGGGACCGTTTCGGCTGTGGAACGAGACCGGCAGATGCAACAAATTGTTGATGGAGTCTCCCTTGACCCTATAGAGAGCTGTGGATATCTTGCTTTCTCGAGAGTGCTGAGCGCGGACTCCCAAGAGCTCCGGGGCCTGACTGGCCTCAACATCGGTCTTTGGCAGCACCGCCGGCGTAACCAGAAATGATCTGCCAGGATCGTCACAGAGTGGAAATCACCGCAGGTCCTGTGACCATTGCTGTAATGCCCCCCGGGAGTGACCGCAGAGTCTCCCCTGACCCAGTGTTCCAGGAAGGCAGCCATCAAAATCGGGTGGGACACTGTGGCCAGGACACCTCCCTCCCCGAGTGGCTGGACACCCTATATGGATGACCCAGAGAAGGACCACCTGAGACTAAGCTTCGAGACTAAGCACTCTGCCGGGCCCCAGGACCGCGCCTATCCAGGTTAGGCCACCCTACCAAGATGGAACTTAACACGGGACAGCAGTTTCCGCCGTCGGTCGTTGGCAACGACCCAGCTTGTTGGACGTGATTAGCTACGCTGCCGATAATTGGACTGGCAATGGATATGTCAGATGTACCCCCATGGACCGGAAGGGCAAATGGCCAAGTTTCAAACGGTCTTTTCCGAAGGCCTCTGTACCATAAATGGGGCGATGGCCACGTGGATGCGAACGCTCAGCCCAGGTATTTTCGCGCTTACCCAATACTGTAAGCACTATCCCCCAAGGTCGACCGCGAGCTGGACCAATTAAAGAAATTGGGCATCATCCGCCTTGTGGATTGGGCCACATCAGTGGTCCAGGTATTGAAGTCTGATGGATCTGTACAATTCTGCAGCGACTACTAAATGACCATGAACAGAGTGTCCCGCCTTGACCATTACCTGGTCCAACGCATCGAGGACCTTTTATGCTAGTAGGAGGGGCAAGACGGTCATGAAACTTGGTATGAGCCACGCATATCCGCAGCTGGTGCTGGACCCGGGGTCCCAAAAATATGTTACTATAAACACCCATAGGAGGATATATGACTATACCCGAAGTAAGAAAGCAGTTGAAGGCTATTGGAATGCAATATGCCCAGCTTCATTTTACTACACTTGAGGGTGATATCTGCAAATAACTTTTGTGAACTGTATGAAAGACCATAATTTGGAGTCACTATCGGCAGTTCACTAAATTCTGGACTGTATCTCGTCATTATAATTCCTTCCTGATTCTGCGTTAATTTAACATGCTCATAGGGATGATTTAGTAATCAAACAATACAATGATAATAATTGCTTATTGTCAAAGAACAAAGAAAAGTACAGCACAGGAACAGGCCCTTCGGCCCTCCAAGACCATGCTGCCCGTCTAAACTAAAATCTTCTACACCTCCGGGGTCCTTATCCCTCTATTCCCATCCTATTCATGTATTTGTCAAGATGCCCCTTGAACGTCACTATCGTACCTGCTTCCACCACCTCCTCCGGCAGCGTGTTCCAGGCACCCACTACCCTGTTGTGCAAAAACAAATTGCCTTGTACATCTCTAAACCTTGCCCCTCGCACCTTCAACCTATGCCCCCTAGTAGTTGACCCCTCTACCCTGGGAAAAAGTCTGACTATCCACCCTGTCTATGCCCCCCATAATTTTGTAGACCTCTATCAGGTCGCCCCTCAATCTCCGTTGTTCCAATGAGAACAAACCGAGTTTATTCAACCGCTCCCCATAGCTAATGCCCTCCATACCAGGCAGCATCCTGGTGAATCTCTTCTGCACCCTCTCTAAAGCCTCCACATCCTTCTGATAGTGTGCAACCAGAATTGAATACTGTGCTCCAAGTGTGGCCTAACTTAAGGTTCTATACAGCTGCAACATGACTTGCTAATTTTTATACTCAATGCCCCGGCCAATGAAGGCAAGTATGCCTTCTTGACTACCTTCTCCACCTGTACACCTAGATCTGTACACCTAGATCTCTCTGACTGTCAATATTCTTGAAGGTTCTACCATTCACTGTATATTCCCTACCTGTATTAGACCTTCCAAAATGAATTACCTCACATTTGTCCGGATTAAACTCCATCTACCATCTCTCCGCCCAAGTCTCCAGATGATCTAAATCCTGCTGTATCCTCTGACAGTCCTCATCGCTATCCGCAATTCCACCAACCTTTGTGTCGTCTGCAAATTTACTAATCAGACCAGTTACATTTTCCTCCAAATCATTTATATATACTACGAACAGCAAAGGTCCCAGCACTGATCCCTGCGGAACACCACTAGTCACAGCCTTCCAATCAGAAAAGCACCCTTCCATTGCTACTCTTGCTTTCTATCTCCTAGCCAGGTCTGTAACCATCTTGCCAGCTCACCTCTGCCTCGTGTGACTTCACCTTTTGTACCAGTCTGCCATGAGGGACCTTGTCAAAGGCTTTACTGAAATCCATATAGACAACATCCACTGCCCTACCTGCATCAATTATCTTTGTGACCTCCTCAAAACTCTATCAAGTTAGTGAGACACGACCTCCCTGTGGTGATCACAAGTTAACCAGATGCAACACAACTGAGCGACCACTAGAGGGAGCACGGGAGAGCCATATAAATAGATCAGGACAGGAAGTGAGGACACACTCTTCACAGCAGGGGGGCTGGTAAGCAGGACACACAGCAAGCAAAGCTGGTAGTTAGCACTGGAAGGTAGTTCTAGGTCGAGCTCTGGAAACTGAACGAACTCACAATAAAGCATCTTCTCCACACTTGAGACTACGAGTTTTATTAAGACACGAGGAACAACACATGGTACCAGCAGTGATTTCAGGACGCTTACGACAGGACAACTCAGATGCAGATACAGAAAGCACAAAATGGCATGGAAATCTCCTACTGGACATTTGACTGGGGAAGACATCGCTAATTCGAGGATGTGGCATGGATACCCACCTCAGCTGGACACGACTGATAATGTAAGAAATGTCTGGAAAAGGTTTAAACAAATGTTCGATTTTTATCTCATAGCTAATGATGTTGCAGAAGCCTCAGACAAAATTAAAATAGCAATTCTCATCGAAGGGCCTGTCAATAGGAAAGTGTATAATGGATTTAAACACTCAAAAGGTGAAGACAGGAACAGCTTACAAACGTTACTAAACAAATTTGAAGAGTACTGTGAGAAATTTGAACAGCAAGGCATGCTCACAGTCCAACCTGCACAGAGACTGAGTGATGCAAGACTTAAAAAATCACAAAAAGATCAGGAAATCGCGAATGCACAGTACAGATCAAAAAGAAGAAATAACATGAATTTTTCACAAAGCCAAAACGCTGAAATCCAGTCCAGATCGGAAAGAAAAGGTAACTTACAACTTTTAGAAAGAAAAAATGCTGAAATCCGCGATAAAATGGCGTCGGAGCACATTTTGCAGTCTCTGGTAAGCAAAGAACTACAAATCGGGTCTGCGCATGCGCCGGAACCGGAAGTCGCGCATGCGCCGGAACCGGAAGTCGCGCATGCGCAGTTTACAAAAGATCGCGGCGCCGATCGTTATGCGCATGCGCAAGCCGCGCATGCGCAGTCAAAAAAAGTCTTCGTCGCGGACCGTCATGCGCATGCGCAAGTCGCGCATGCGCAATGGACACCGAACCGCACAAGGAAAGAAAGCCGATTTGCGCATGTGCAAGTCGTTCCTACGCGTGACGTCATGACGTCTGAGAATCCTGACCACGCCCACTTAAAAGGGAAATGCCCGAAAATTGAAAACAAGACACTTAAAGTGGTAAAACCAAATTTTCTTGCCTCAGAACACAGAAAAACGCCTGAACTTAAACCAACAGTGAAAAACAACTTGCACAAAACCTTGGAAAAAGCTGCCTTCACCACACACAGTGAAGCGCACAAAAAGAATTCCGAAACAACAAAAGATGATTTGTTTTTCGACGATTACCTCTCAGACCTGACTGGGTCAGTCGGATATGCTTATCACAGCATCAGCGACACGGTCGCAAAGCACAACACGAACCAACTCGTGGTAGATGAATCCAACCAAGATGATTTGGTTTTCAAAGAATACTACTCAGACATGGCTGAGTCAGTCGGATATGCTTATCACAGCATCAGCGACACGGTCGCAAAGTTCAACACGAATCAACTCGTGGTAGAAGAATCCAACCAGGATGATTTGGTTTTCGGAGAATACTACTCAGACACAGCTGAGTCAGTCGGATATGCTTATCACAGCATCAGCGACACGGTCGCAAAGTTCAACACGAATCAACTCGTGGTAGAAGAAGCCAACCAAGATGAAATGGCTTTCAAAGAATACTACTCAGACATGGAGGAGTTATTTGGACATGCTGATCACAGCATCAGCGACACCGTTGCAAAGCTCAACACGAATCTACTCATGGTGGATGAATCCAACACCATGGTGCCATGGCAGCTCGTCGATACATTAGATGACAGCAATACCCAAGACGAAGACGACGCCACACAGAGAGCACAGGAAGACTCCACGGAGCGAGCGATGACAGGCTCCACAGTGCGAGTGATGAAAGACGCCAACAGGGATGCAAGCAAACACTCCCGGGCGGACACCAAGCATGAACAAGACCATGAAGGTAAACCCGCTGTACCTGAGCAACCGCAAGCAGACTATGAAAGTCTACCAACACGCTCACAGGAACAAGAAGAAAGAGCGGACTATGAAAGTCCAACACGCTCACAGGAACAAGAAGAAGACAATGCACCTCTGCCCACTGCATGCGAAGACAGTGACAAGGTGATCACACTCAACGTACAGGATCACACTGAGACTGACAGTTCTCAGCTTGTCTGTACCGAAGCACAGAGCGAAAACAGTGACAAGGTGCTCGCACTCGACGTACAGGATCACAGTGAGACTGACAGTTCTCAGCTTGTCTGTACCGAAGCACAGAGCGAAAACAGTGACAAGGTGCTCGCACTCGACGTACAGGATCACAGTGAGACTGACAGTTCTCAGCTTGTCTGTACAGAAGCACAGAGTCGGGCCACCCAACAGTCCAGAGAGACGATGCCGAAAGAAAACATGCAGATTTTGACTCCAGAAGAGGAGCACCTGGAGCCCAGAGAGACAACGCCAAAAGAAACCATGCAGATTCTGACTCCAGAAGAGGAGCACCTGGAGTCCAGAGACATCAAACAAAAAGAAACCATGCAGATTTTGACTCCAGAAGAGGAGCACCTGGAGTCCAGTGAGATAACATCAACATAAATCATGAAGATTTTAACTCCAGAAGCGGAGCACCAAGAGTCTAGAGAAACCACGTCAACTGAAATCATGCAGATTTGGACTCCAGAAGAGGAGCGCCGAGAGTCCACAGACACCGCGTCAAATGTAATCGAGAAGACTTTGACTCCGGAAGACGAGCACCAAGAAAGCAAAGATGCGGAATCCAATTCTCCACAACTGATTGATGTCACCTGCACCGATGCAACATCAGATCATTCGCACCACTCGCGAGAAGACGAGCACCAAGAAAGCAAAGATGCGGAATCCAATTCTCCACAACTGATTGATGTCACCTGCACCGATGCAACATCAGATCATTCGCACCACTCGCGAGAAGACGAGCACCAAGAAAGCAAAGATGCGGAATCCAATTCTCCACAACTGATTGATGTCACCTGCACCGATGCAACATCAGATCATTCGCACCACTCGCGAGACGGAATGCTCAATGACTCAAATTATCCACTCGGGACACGAATAGAGTATAACAAGAAAAACAAAAGTCAAAAGAAACACAGCAAGAACAAAAACAACATGAAGCGCGACAAGACCAACAACAATAGCAAGAAGCACAGCAGAAACGAGAACGACAACAGCAAGAAGAAAAGCAACATGAAGCGCGACAAGACAAACAACAATAGCAAGAAGCACAGCAGAAACGAGAACGACAACAGCAAGAATAAAAGCAACATGAAGCGCAACAAGACAAACAACAACGTCAGGCACAAAGATAGCGACAACGACAGAGGCAGAAACAACAAGAATGGCAACAAACACAACAAAGTCAGGAACAAAGATAGCGACAACGACAGAGACAGAAACAACAAGAATGGCAACAAACACAACAAAGTCAGGAGCAAAGATAGCGACAACAACAAAGACGGAAACGACAAAAACAGCGACAAGTACGGCAACGGAAACAACAAAAACAGGAACGACAGAAACAACAGCAATGAAACAACGACTTGTACACAATGGCAAAGCACACCAGCATCCAAGGCGGATGAGACAATAAATCAACACCACAAGCACAGAAAAAAGTCCATGCCAGTCAACATCAGTGATGTGACCATGCAGACACCTCGGGATGACGCATTGGGTACTTAAGATAACAAGGAACACCAACAACATTCACAGCGGACTTGCAATATCAATATCACCACGTCATCAACAACAAAAAGAAACAAAAAAAGCTCTGAACAAATTCATCAAGTTTGGACTCATAAATGTTTTTATTAAGATTGGACATATAAATACATTGGCTTTGTTAACTAAGGCAATAGCATCATCACTTGTATAGATACGCATATCATAAGTTACTGTTTTGTATAAAATTTCTTTAATGATGTACAGAAACTATGTAATGAGAAAAAGGGGGATGTGGTGATCGTAGATTGACCAGAAAAAAACAAAAAAACAACAGAGCAAACACGAGCGGGAGAGCTATAAATACACTGGGACAGGATGTACAATTTTCTTTAACGATGTTCAGAAAATATGTTAAGAGAAAAAGGGGGATGTGGTGATCACAAGTTAACCAGATGCAACACAACTGAGCGACCACTAGAGGGAGCACGGGAGAGCCATATAAATAGATCAGGACAGGAAGTGAGGACACACTCTTCACAGCAGGGGGGCTGGTAAGCAGGACACACAGCAAGCAAAGCTGGTAGTTAGCACTGGAAGGTAGTTCTAGGTCGAGCTCTGGAAACTGAACGAACTCACAATAAAGCATCTTCTCCACACTTGAGACTACGAGTTTTATTAAGACACGAGGAACAACACACTCCCCTTCACAAAACCGTGCTGTCTTTCGCAAGATGTCCACGTGCTTCCAAATGGGAGTAGATCCTGTCTCGAAGAATTCCCTCCAGTAATTTCCCTACCACTGACGTAAGGCTCATCGGCCTGTAGTTCCCTGGATTTTCCTTGCTCCCCTTCTTAAGCAAAGGAACAACATTGGCTATTCTCCAGTCCTACGGGACATCACCTGAAGACAGTGAGGATCCAAAGATTTCTATCAAGGCCTCAGCAATTTCCTCTCTTGCCTCCTTCAGTCTTCTGGGGTAGATCCCATCAGGCCCTGGGCACTTATCTACCGTAATATTTTTCAAGGCGCCCAACACCTTGTCGTTTTGGATCTCAATGTGACCCAGGCTATCTACACACCCTTCTCCAGACTCAATATCCACCAATTCCTTCTCTTTGGTGAATACTGATGCAAAAGTATTCATTTAGTACCTCGCCCATTTCCTCTGGCTCCATACCTGTCCTTCAGTGGGTCAACCCTTTCCCTGTCACAAGTAGACTTCAATGAAGTTACTGTGAAAAGCCCCCCAAGTGTTTCAGCCTTCAGAATACCAGAGATTTCCATTTGTCTTCACAGAAAATACCACCCAGTGTGCTCCTTCTAGTTAAGGAGTGCACTGTGCAGGTTGCATGGTACCAGGGTTGTGATAATATGTCTTCTTCTTAACCGTATGTTTATAATGTAGTAAATGCCTTATGGTCATCTTTGCTTTAATCATGATAAATATGAGTAACGCCAGTGCTGGGACGTGGGTGAGTGGCTTAAGTCTTAATGGAAGTGGTTAGAATGCAGGAAGGGCATTTGACACTCATCCCCATTGTGGTATATCTCAACTTTATTTTTGAGGGGAAAGACTCCTTGGTGTAATAAAGTCTGTAGGTATAGGCCGATGGGTGCTCCCATTTGGTGAGGAATACCCACTTAGAATTAATGATTTCAGGGTGGTGCAGTGGTTAGCACTGTTGCCTCACAGCACCAAGGACCCTGGTTCAATCCAGACCCCGGGTCACTGTGTGGAGTTTGCGCATTCTCTCCAAGTCTGAGTGGGTCTAACCCCCCACAACCCAATAAGTGAGGTGGGTGAATTGGCCATGCTAAATTGCCCATTAATTGGAACCCAATGGAGCTGCGCTCCGAAAGCTAGTGATTCCAAACAAACCTGTTGGACTTTAACCTGGTGTTGTAAGACCTATTTTTAAAAAAAATAATAATAATATTGGGTATTCTTAATGATTTTGTGAGATTTTTTTTTTTTTTAAATTTTGGGATTAAAGAATTGCTCACTGGATTCCTGAATGGGTACAGGTCTCACATCCCAGAAAAAATATTTTCTAAACTGTTAATGGTGTCTCGGGTATAGTTGGAGGTGGGGGAAGTATGTTCAGGTGAAGGTCCGTGTGGGGTTTAAAAATCTCTGAATTACATAGAACATAGAACATAGAACACTACAGCGCAGTACGGGCCCTTCGGCCCTCGATGTTGCGCCGACCTGTGAAACCATCTGAAGCCTATCTGACCTACACTATTCCATTTTTATCCATATGTCTATCCAGTGACCACTTAAATACCCTTAAAGTTGGCGAGTCTACTACTATTGCAGGCAGGGCGTTCCACACCCCTACTACTCTCTGAGTAAAGAAACTGCCTCTGACATCTGTCCTATATCTCTCACCCCTCAATTTAAAGCTATGTCCCCTCGTGTTGGTCATCACCATCCGAGGAAAAAGACTCTCACTGTCCACCCTATCTAACCCTCTGACTATCTTATATGTCTCTATTAAGTCACCTCTCAGCCTTCTCCTCTCTAACGAAAACAACCTCAATTTCCTGAGCCTTTCCTCGTAAGACCTTCCCTCCATACCAGGCAACATCCTAGTAAATCTCCTCTGAACCCTTTCCAAAGCTTCCACATCCTTCCTATAATGTGGTGACCAGAACTGCACGCAGTACTCCAGGTGTGGCCGCACCAGAGTTATGTACAGCTGCAGCATGACCTTGTGGTTCCGAAACTCAATCCCCCTGCTTATAAAGGCTAGCACACCATATGCCTTCTTAACAGCCCTATTAACCTGGGTGGCAACTTTCAGGGATTTATGTACCTGGATGCCGAGATCTCTCTGTTCATCTACACTACCAAGAATCTTGCCATTAGCCCAGTACTCTGCATTCCTGTTACTCCTTCCAAAGTGAACCACCTCACACTTTTCCGCATTAAACTCCATCTGCCACCTCTCAGCCCAGCTCTGCAGCTTATCTATGTCCCTCTGTATCCTATAACATCCTTCAGCACTATCCACAACTCCACCGACCTTCGTGTCATCTGCAAATTTACTAACCCATCCTTCTACACCCTCTTCCAGGTCATTTATAAAAATGACAAACAGCAGTGGCCCCAAAACAGATCCTTGCGGTACACCACTAGTAACTGAACTCCAGGATGAACATTTGCCATCAACCACCACCCTCTGTCTTCTTTCAGCTAGCCAATTACTGATCCAAACCGCTAAATCACCTTCAATTCCATACTTCCTTATTTTCTGCAATAGCCTACCGTGGGGAACCTTATCAAACGCCTTACTGAAATCCATATACACCACATCAACAGCTTTACCCTGATCCACCTGTTTGGTCACCTTCTCAAAAAACTCAATAAGGTTTGTGAGACATGACCTACCCTTCACAAAACCGTGTTGAGTATCGCTAATCAACTTGTTCTTTTCAAGATGATTATAAACCCTATCTCTTATAACCTTTTCCAACATTTTACCCACAACCGAAGTAAGGCTCACAGGTCTATAATTACCAGGGTTGTCTCTACTCCCCTTCTTGAACAAGGGGGCAACATTTGCTATCCTCCAGTCTTCCGGCACTATTCCTGTCGACAAAGATGACATAAAGATCAAGGACAAAGGCTCAGCAATCTCCTCCCTGGCTTCCCAGAGAATCCTAGGATAAATCCCATCTGGCCCAGGCGACTTATCTATTTTGACATTTTCTAAAATTGCTAACACCTCCTCCTTTTGAACCTCAATTCCATCTAGCCTGGTCGACTGAACCTGAGTGTTCTCCTCGACAACATTGTCTTTCTCCAGTGTAAACACTGACGAAAAATATCCATTTAATGCTTCCCCTATCTCCTCTGATTCCACACACAACTTTCCACTACTATCCTTGATTGGCACTAATCTTACTCGAGTCATTCTTTTGTTCCTGATATACCTATAGAAAGCCTTAGGGTTTTCCTTGATCCTATCCGCCAATGACTTTTCGTGTCCTCTCCTCGCTCTTCTTAACTCTCCCTTTAGGTCCTTCCGGGCTAACTTGTAACTCTCAAGTGCCCTAACTGAGCCTTCATGTCTCATCCTAACATAAGCCTTCTTCTTCCTCTTGACAAGTGCTTCAACTTCCTTAGTAAACCACGGCTCCCTTGCTCGACAACTTCCTCCCTGCCTGACAGGTACATACTTATCAAGGACACGCAGTAGCTGTTCCTTGAAAAAGCTCCACATTTCGATTGTACCCATCCCCTGCAGTTTCCTTCCCCATCCTATACCTCCTAAATCTTGCCGAATAGCATCATAATTGCCTTTCCCCCAGCTATAATTCTTGCCTTGCGGTATATACCTATCCCTGCCCATTGCTAAAGTAAACATAACCGAGTTGTGATCACTATCACCAAAGTGCTCACCTACATCTAAATCTAACACCTGGCCGGGTTCATTACCCAGTACCAAATCCAATGTGGCCTCGCCCCTTGTTGGCCTGTCTACATACTGTGTCAGAAAACCCTCCTGCACACACTGCACAAAAACTGACCCATCTATAGTACTCGAACTATAGTATTTCCAGTCAATATTTGGAAAGTTAAAGTCCCCCATAACAACTACCCTGTTACTCTCGCTCCTGTCAAGAATCATCTTTGCAATCCTTTCCTCTACATCTCTGGGACTATTCGGAGGTCTATAGACAACTCCCAACAGGGTGACCTCTCCTCTACTGTTCCTAACCTCGGCCCATACTGCCTCAGTAGACGAGTCCTCAAGCGTCCTTTCTACCGCCGTAATACTTTCCTTGATTAACAATGCCACACCCCCCCCCCCCCCCCCTCTTTTACCATCTTCTCTGTTCTTACAGAAACATCTAAATCCTGGAACCTGCAACAATCATTCCTGTCCCTGCTCTACCCATGTCTCCGAAATCGCCACAACATCGAGATCCCAGGTACCAACCCATGCTGCAAGCTCACCCACCTTATTCCGGATGCTCCTGGCGTTGAAGTAGACACACTTCAAACCAGCATCCTGCTTGCCGGTGCCCTCTTTCGAACTTTTAACCCTATCCCTGACCTCACTACTCTCAACATCCTGTACACTGGGACTACAATTTAGGTTCCCATCCCCCTGCTGAATTAGTTTAAACCCCCCCGAAGAGCAATTGAAAGTCTTTTTTCTCTGTGTCAATGTCCTATACTCTCTTTGGCTGAATAAACAACAGCAGTAGTGCAAGTGTCCTTCCCGTTTATTTCCTTTGTTCCCATTTTCTTTATTTTAAGTCTGTGGACCCATGTTCGGAATGTGCTTTGAAGCAGACGACTCGAGTTGAAGCAGCTTGCTGGACTGGACAGTGTGTTCCTAGGTTTTGTATTTTGGAGAGGAGAAACGGATTCATTGTTACGCAGTGAATCTTGGGAACCGGCTTTGGAGGAAGTCAGTTTGATAGTTCGCAACCAGGAGGTTGGCCAGGGAAGGTGCTCTGTCTGACAACAGACAATGATTGCTTCCTGCATGATGCTTTTTGAGGGAACTGGGCTGAAGTATTTAGACCTTTGTTCACTCTCTCGCTCGCTTGCTCTCTCGCTCTCTCTCCTGCCTAGAAGGAAGAATTACCAAAGCAAAAGCAACGTTCTAACTTCACTTTTGTTGTGCCTCCATTTACGTGGGCTGGAATTGACCATGCACTAGCCCAGGGTGTTGTGACAGTAGCTACTTTGAAACTTTGCTCCTGGAATGTGCTGGGAGTACATCATCCTATTAAAAGAAAAACGATTTCACCATTTCTTAAAAAGGAAAAAGGTAACAAACTAATTTACATGACGAGGTGCACCTAAAATGAAGATGGACTGGGTGGGGCAGGTGTTTTTTTTTTTGTTGCCTCATTCTACATTCCGGTGTTGCAGTGTTGGTCAATAAAAATGTGCCTTTTTAGAACGGAGGACTGTGTGAAGGATTGGGGGGGGGGGGGGGGGGTAGGTATGTGATTGTAATTGTGCGGGGAATATGTCTCAAATGAATATTTATGGTCCTCCAAATAATTCCCCCGATTTGTTACAAAAGTCTTCATGGACTTTGCTGATTAGCATTGTAATGAACTCCAATTGGCTTTATTGGTTGGCCAATTGGAGTATGAGCTCCCTCAATGATAGCTCATTGAGGGGGCCCATATAATCACCTGTGTAGGCTTTGTGAGCTAGTCTTAAATTGACTGGACAGCTAGAAGCACTGTTTGTAGCTGCTCCTGTAATATCGTTATTGTAAATAAATATTGGTGTGGTGACGGAACTCCTGCCTCCCGTGGATTACTACAAGCATCAACAAATTCATTTATAGGTGGGGACTTCAGCTGTCACCTTAACCCTTAATGGACAAACTCCCCGTAACTAGGCAACCCCCCGCCCCCCAACAGGCAAAAGCCTTAGAATCGGTATGCTTGAAGCTGATGTATTTAGGTGTGTGACGAACAATGCATTCTAAGGATAAAGAGCTCACTTTCCTCTCTGCTCCCTACCAATAGACTTTTTCATGCCAAAACCAATCCTACACTCTAACTTCCTGCTCTACAGTGTTGTGATTTCTAATCGTGCACCTGTCTTCCTGGAGTTTCTATTAAAGGGGACCCTCACCCGGTCTAGATTTTGGGTACCCGAAGCATCTTTCCTCAGGGATCATAACTTTATCTCATAATTTAAGGCTGAATTTGATCTCTTCTACTCGGTCAATTCTCTCTCTGATTTTGATTTAATTTATTATTGTCACGTGTATTAGTATACAGTGAAAAGTATTGTTTTGTGCATGCAATGCAGACAACGCATACGGTACATAGGGAAAGAAGGTGAGACTGCAGAATATAATGTTACAGTCATAGCTGGGGTGTAGAGAAAAGATCAACTTAATACGAGGTAGGTTCATTCAAAAGTCTCATGGCAGTAGGCCAAGAAGCTATTCTTGAGTCGGTTGGTACATGACCTCAATCTTTTGTATTTTTTCCTGACGGAAGAAGGTGGAAGAGAATATATCCGGGATGCGTGGCGTCCTTAATTATGCTGGCTGCCTTTTTGAGGCAGCGGGAATTGTAGACAGAATCAATGGATAGGAGGCTGTTTGCGTGATGGATTGGGCTACATTCACAACCTTTTGAGTTTCCTGCGGTCTTGGGCAGACCAAGGTCCATACCAAGCTGTGATACAACCAGAAAGAATGCTATCTATGGTGCATCTGTAAAAATTGGTGAGAGCCGTAGCTGACATGCCAAATTTCCTTAGTCTTCTGAGAAAGTAGTGTCGTTGGTGGGCTTTCTTAACTATTATGCCGGCATGGGGTGTTGTTGCCAATCCTTACTGATTGTGGCCTGTAGGTTAGGAAGTTCAGGATCACGGGGAGGAGCCGAGGCCCAGGCTACAGAGTTTGGAGATGAGTTTCGTAGGAATAATAGTGTTGAAGGCTGAGCTGTAGTCAATAAATAGGAGTCTGACATAGGTGTCTTTGTTATCTAGGTGTTCCAGTGTAGAGTGCAGGGTCAAGGACATGGTGTCTGCTGTGGACCTGTTGCAGCGGTAGGCGAACTATATCAAGGCAATCCGGGAGGCTGGAGTTGATTCACGCCATGACTAACCTTTCGAAGCACTTCATAATGATGGATGTCAGAGCCACTGGCCGATAGACATTAAGGCACGCTGCTTGGCTTTTCTTTGGTACAGGGATGATGATCGTCTTCTTGAAGCAGATAGGGACCTCAAGTTTGTTGTAGAGAGGTTGACGATGTCTACGAATATCCCTGCTAGCTGATCTGTGCAGGAACTGAGTGCTCATCCAGGTACGCCATTCGGGTCAGTGGCTTTCTATTGGTTGACCTTCGCGAACGCTGCTCTGACATCTGCAATGGTAACCTCAGTTACAGGTTTATCCGAGCTCCGGGTGGAGGGCGATATAAGCCCCTCAATCCGATGGGAAACCTGCAAGGCATTTGCTAGGGATTTGATCATTTTGTATGCGGCCAATAAAAGGCGCGAAATGCTGGAGAGATCGTGCCTATTGGAAGTAAAATTGGCTGAAACCGAGGGAGGAATCCTAGCCATTTGTTTTGGAAATAAATTAATGCAATTCAAATGACACTGGACTCCTTGTTGAATGGGAGGAGTATAACGTTTGCCAAACAAAAGGTATATGACTTTGGAAAAAAAACAGTCGACACCTGGCTTTTCTTATGAGGAAGGGTGCAGACTCTAGGGCTATTCCCTCTGTGCTAGATTTCAAGGGCAATAAGATGATTAAGTCAGAGAATCATGATAAGGCATTTAAAGGCTTTTATGCTGACTTGCATATATCAGACCAGTCTAGGGATGCTTGACACATGGAGCGTTTCTATTCCTTTAATCTCCCAATGTTTTCTCATGAAGTAGGGTTGATCCTGAATGCTCCGATTTCTATGGGGGAGGTGGCTCTTGCTGAGTGGGAACTTTAAATCTGGTAAGGCCCCCTGGACTTGATGCTTTTGGATATGAATTTTATAAGGAATTTAAAGACCTGCTAATAGATCCTTTTGTATTAATATAACGCATTTGAAGCAGGTCTTCTGCCGCAGTCACTTTGTGAAGCGAATATTTCCTTAATTTTGAAGGTAGGCAGGAATCCTGAAGAGTGTGTATCCTATAGGTCAATCTGACTCCTGAATGTAGATTGGAAATTGTTATCCAAGGTGATGGCGCAATGCCTGGAAAGAATCCTCGCTATGATCATGCAGAGCCGATCAGACTGGGTTCAGAAAGGGCCAGAATTCAGTAAAAAATGTCAGGAGTTTATTAAATATCATTCAGGTCTTTCAAAAGCAGGCATTCCATGGTTTAGTGATGCAGAGAAAACTTTTTTTTTAATAAACATTTTATTGAGGTATTTTTGGTTTTACAACAATGACAAAATGAACAGCATACACAAGTCTATAAACATAGTGCAAAAAGCCTGCTTCCTCCCTTGCAGGTCCCATCTTTATTAACCCCCTACTCTAATCTAAACTAATCCCCCTGCCTTCTGCTGAAGTTAAATTTTCTGCAAAGTAGTCGACGAACGGCTGCCACCTCCGGGCGAACCCTATCAGTGACCTTCTCATGGTGAACTTGATTTTCTCCAAGCAGGCCTCCGACCTTGGGAGCTTTGAGGCCCTTCAAGCTAATAATATTTGCCTCCGGGCCACCAGGGAAGCAAAGGCCATAACGTCTGCCTCTTTCTCCTCCTGGATTCCCGGGTCTTCCAACACCCTGAAAATCGCCACCTCCGGACTCGGTGTCACCCTTGTTTTTAATACCGTGGACATGACGTCCGCAAACCCCTGCCAGAATCCCTGAGCATTGGGCATGTCCAAAACATGTGGACATGGTTCGCTGCCCCCCCCTCCCCTGTACACCTTGCGCACCTGTCCTCCACCCCAAAGAACCTGCTCATCCGAGCCACTGTCGTGTGAGCCCGGTAAATAACCTTAAACTGCATCAGGCTGAGCCTGGCGCATGTTGTGAATGCATTGACTCTACTCAACACCTCCGCCCAGAGGCCACCCTCTATCTCTCCTCCTAACTCCTCCTCCCACTTGTGCTTCAGCTCCTCAGTCTGCGTGTCCTCTGACCCCCATGAGCTCCTTATAGATGTCAGAGACCTTCCCTTCTCCCACCAACACTACCCTATCCTGAATCTCCCCAGGTGGTAGGAGCGGGAAGGTTGAGACCTGTCTACGTAGGAAGTCCCGCAACTGCAGATACCTAAATTTGTTTCCCCTCACCAATCCAAATTTCTCCTCCAGCTCCCTCAAGCTAGGAAAGCTTCCTTCTATAAACATATCCCCCTTCCTCTCAATTCCTGCCATCTCCGAAACCCCCCGTCCATCCTTTCTCCGGGGCAAACCGATGGTGGTTACAGGTTGGAGACCAGACCGATGCTCCCTCCGCTCGCATGTGCTTCCTCCATTGCCCCCAGACTCTCAGGGCTGCCACCATCACGGGGCTGGTGGAGTACCGTGCTGTTGGGAACGGCAGAGGCGCCGTTATCAACGCCTCCAAACTGGTGCCCTTACATGATGCCGCCTCCCTACGCTCCCATGCCGACCCCCGACCCCCCCAGGCCACCATCCACTTCGTGATCATGACTATATTCACCGCCCAATAATAGTTACTGAAGTTTGGCAGTGCCAGCCCCGCCTCTCCCCGGCTCCAGTCAATCATCCCCTTTTTTACTCCCGGGGTCTTGCCCGCCCATACAAAGCCTGTGATAACTTTGTTAACCCGTTTAAAAAAAGGACCGTGGAATAACGATGGGGAGTCACTGGAACACAAACAGGAATCTCAGAAGGACTGGCATCGTCACCGTCTGGACCCTCCCAGCTAGTGACAACGGGAGCGCATCCCACCTCCGAAAATCATCCTTCATTTGGTCCACCAGATGGGCCAGATTAAGTTTGTGCAACCGTTCCCATTCCCGCGCCACTTGGATGCCTAGATACCTAAAACCTCCCCCGACCCCTCTAAATGGCAGTTCCCCCCCCCCCCCCCCCCACCAATCGTTTCTCCTGTGCCCTTGCCTGGATCGCAAACATCTCACTTTTCCCCATATTTAGTTTGTACCCCAAAAACCGGCCAAATTCCTCCAGAGTCCTCATGATTTCTTCCATCCCCTCTGCTGGGTCCGATACATACAGGAGCCGGTCGTCTGCGTAAAGTGAGACTGTGT
This sequence comes from Scyliorhinus canicula, assembly GCF_902713615.1. NCBI lineage: Eukaryota > Metazoa > Chordata > Chondrichthyes > Carcharhiniformes > Scyliorhinidae > Scyliorhinus > Scyliorhinus canicula. Next base: position 138,463,019 of record NC_052155.1, on the reverse strand, counting down.
TCCACCCCTTCCCACCCTCCCCGCCGGACCAATCACATCCAAACCATCCCAGTACCTCCCACAGATATTCCCATTCTACTCGATCAAAAACCTTCTCAGTCCATTGAGACCACTACCTCCACTTCCCCACCTTCTGGGGGCATCACGATCGCATTCAGCAACCTTCTTACATTGGACACCAACTGCCTTCCCTTAATGAACCTGTCTGGTCCTCCCCAATCATGTCCGGAACACAGTCTTCAATCCTAGAGGATTAGCCAACAGTTTGGCGTCCACATTCATTAGGGGTACCGGCCTGTAGGACCCACACAGCTCCGGATCCTTATCCTGCTTCAGGATCAGCGCGATCGTGGCCTGTGACAGTGTCGGGCGAAGCATCCCTCTCTCCTCATCAACAGCGGCCCCAATATCCCAGCGAACCTTTTATAGAACTCCACTGGGTACCCATCCAGCCCCTGGGCTTTACCTGACTGCATGGCCTTCAGACACTCTGCTATCTCTTTCATCTCGATCAGGGCCTCCAGCCTCTTGGCCCTTCTATCAGCTCTCCGTCCACCTTCGGGAAATGCAGCCCCCCCAGGAAATGCCTCATCCCCTCCGGCCCCAGTGGAGGCTCCGACCCATACAGCTGACTATAAAACTCCTTAAATACCTTATTGACCCCCGCTGAGTCTCCCACCAGGTTCCCGTCTCCATCGTTTGCTTTCCCTATCTCCCTGGCTGCCTCCCTCTTTTAAAGCTGCTGTGCAAGCATTCTGTTGGCCTTCTCTCCATGCTCATAAATCGCCCCCCTCGCCTTTCTCAGCTGCTCTACCGCCCTTCCTGTGGTTAACAAGCCAAACTCCGCCTGTAGCCTCCGCCGTTCCCTTAAAAGCGTTGCCTCAGGGGTCTCCGCATACCTCCTGTCGATCTGTAGTATCTCCTTTACCAGTCGGTCCGTCTCTATCCTGTCTACCTTCTCCCTGTGGGTCCGTATCGAGATCAGCTCCCCTCTAACCACCGCCTTCATTACCTCCAGACCACCGCTGCTGATATTTCCCCCGTGTCATTGACCTCCAGGTAATTCTGAATACATTTCCTCAACCGCCCGCACACCACCTCGTCCGCTAGAAGCCCCACATCTAACCTCCAGTGTGGGCGCTGGTTACTGTCTTTACTAACCTGTAGGTCAACCCAGTGCGGGGCATGGTCTGAGATTGTGATCGCCGAGTATCCAGTGTCCACCACCCCCATCAGCAAAGCCTTGCTCAGAATAAAGAAATCGATCCGGGAGTACACATTATGCACGTGTGAGTAGAAGGAGAACTCCTTTACTCTTGGCTGCCCAAATCTCCATTCCCCCCCCCCCCCCCCCCCTCCCCCCCAATCTGCTCCATGAACTCTTTTAGCTCCTTAGCCATTGCTGGAATGCTGCCCGCTTTTGAGCTTGACGGGTGTAAATCAGGGTCAATAACTGTGTTAAAGTCCCCTCCCATAACCAGTTTATGCAAATCCAGGTCCGGTATCTTCCCTCTTTATAAACCCCACATTGTCACAATTTGGTGCATACACATTTACCAGTACCACATGCACTCCCTCCAATTTCCCACTGACCATAATGTACTGGCCTCCCACATCCAAAACTGTTCTTCCCGCCTCAAACACCACTTGCTTGTTGATCAGGATCGTGACCCCCCCTAGTCTTCGAGTCCTGTCCCGTATGGAAAACCTGTCCGACCCAACCTTTCCTTAACCTAATCTGGTCAGCTACTCTAAGGCGCCTTCAGTCCGCTCAAATGCACGAACACGCGTGCCCTCTTGACTGGCCCATTGAGCCCTCTCACATTCCAGGTGATCAGTCTAGTTGGGGGGCTCATCACCGCCCCCCCCCTTCGCCGATCAGCCAACCCTTCTCTTGGGCCAGTCACCAGCCTGCGCCCCACGCCTCCACCGGCCCGCCCCCAGGCAGCCTCCGCTCCCGACTTCCTCACTGTCCCTCAGCAAAAGTCCCTCCTTCATCAGCAGAACATTTACCCCCACCCTCCCTAGTAACAGCACAAAATAAATCAGCCCTTTTGATAAGGCTAACGTCTGCTCAACCCCCACTACACTTCTGTAATCGTGCCCGCCCAGCTAGCTTGGTGGCCCTTGTCCCTGGCGCCAGACAATCTCCCACCTATTGTTCCCTCAGCCCCCCCCCCCCCCGCCCATACATACATATTCAAATGGAAAATAATCCCAGCACAATTGCTCGACAGAGATTTTTTTAAAAACCCAAGTTGAACACACAATTTTCTTAAAAAGGATCAAGCGAAAGATGCAGCATCTGAACAAGAACCCCTCCATCCCCCAACAGTGCAAATACAAACTTTACCTTACTCGGCTCTGCAGCTGGCCCCAGATCCATGCAGCAGGCATAACAAATAACGTCCGAAAAAGCAAGACAAAAACCCATAAACACTACAGTAAAATTCAAAGTTCAAAGATCTCAGTGCGACACCAGTCCTTTCCTTTGCGCGAAGTCCAGCGCTTCCTCAGGCGACTCGAAATAGAAATGTTGCTCCTCGTGTGTGACCCAGAGGTGGGTCGGATACAACAGCCCGAACTTCACCTTTTTCTTGAAAAGGGTTGACCTGATCTGGTGAAACCCCACACTTCTCCTGGCCACCTCCGCACTTAGGTCTTGATAGATCTGCAGGATACTGTGGTCCCATTTGCAGCTCCGTGTCTGCTTGGCCCACTGTAAAACGCGCTGCTTATCCAAGTATCTATGGAATCTCACCTTCATTGCCCTCGGAAAGGGGGGGTCTCCCATTTGCGGCTACCTCGCAAACGCTCTGTGAGCCCTGTCCACCTCCAAGGGCCAGGGGAATTCCCCATCCTCCAGCAGCTTCTCGAACATGGCCGCTATGTATACCCCAGCGTCCGTTCCTTCAGACCCCTCCGGGAGCCTAACGATCCTTGAGCTCTGCCGACGGGACCTATTCTCTAGGTCGTCCACCTTCTCCAGGAGCCTTTTCTGCTGGTCTCTCAGCACAGAGAAAACTTTTGACCAGGTGGAATGGTATTATTTATTTTATACGCTGCAGAAGTTTGGGTTGGGAGGAGAGTTTTTTTAAATGGATACAAGTGATTTATATAAGTGTACTGGTGGCACATCTTACCAACACTTCTAAATCTGATCATTGGAGACTTGTGCTCCCAACATGCATGCTGCCATTTTTATGGCAAGAGTGTAGCATGGCGTGCGTGTGTCCTGACTTGAAGGGGGTGGATGTTAGGGAGAATACTTCACTTAAATATTTTATTTAACTAAACTTGTGCAATGATGTTGGGAGCTTGATACACATTTAACAGCTGACGACCAGGTTTCACAGCAAAATTAAAATGACAGTTGCCATTTCGAGCAGATAAATGCTTTTTATAGTTTGCTGGAGGAGACCCAACCCATCAAGGAAGTCATTGGCCACCATTCTGTCCATTACAGGTTATCTGTAATCTGAAGTCTGAGAACACGCACGAACAGACTCAAAAACAGCTTCTTCTCCACTGTCACCAGACTCCTAAATCACCCTCTTATTGACTGACCTCATTAACACTTCAACCGATGCCAATGCTTATGTAGTTACATTGTATATCTTGTGTTGCCCTATTATGTATTCTCATGTATTTTCTTGTCTTTTCTTGAATTTTGTTTAATTCCCTTTTCTTCCATGTACTGAATGATCTGTTGGGCTGCTTGCAGAAAAATACTGTTCACTGTACCTCGGTACACGTGAGAATAAACAAATCCAATCCAATCCAATTGTAATCAGCTATCCTTTTATCGCCCAAGTCAGATTCTCAGCTACAGCTTTTTGCCACTGGTTTTCCTGATTGTCAGGCAGAAATCCAAGAAAAATGTTTGAATAAAGTCCTGCTGAACCCTGGATTTTTCCCTCCTACCTTCCCTTAAATATCAGAGCCTATAAATACACTCTGTTTATAGTGATTTTCAGGGTACATTTTGTTTCTGCAGCATTTTACTGCTGATGAGCAAAGGACAGGAAAGACCAACTTGTCCATTTCAGCCTGGGAGAGAAAATGGAAGTAACCATGGGACAATTGCTCTCTGAGCCCTTATCCTGTAAGACAGGCCACCACCAAGTAGATCAACAAATGAACTGTTTATGGGCAGCATGGTAGCACCATGTCTGCGTGGGTTTCCTCCGGGTGCTCCAGTTTCCTCCAACAAGTCCCGAAATACGAGCTTGTTCGGTGAATTGGACAGTGTGAATTCTCCCTCAGTGTACCCAAACAGGCGCCGGAATGTGGTTTTTCATAGTAACTTCATTGCGGTGTTGTGACAATAATAATAATAATTATTATTATATTAAGATAAGTAATTATTTACAGAGAGTGAGATAAATGTTGCCCCAGTAGCTTGGCTCTTCCTCAGGGTAGCATTACTTTCATCCGTAGCAATGTGTATGTCCAACCATTTGGAATGTGCAACAATTCTGAGCAGGACACTGTGCCCATGAATGGGCCCATAAAAGCGATGCGCAGTCGCACCTTTGGTTGCCCTGGCCACTCCGAAGGGTGCATTAGGTCTGGAGATGACAATGTTTGCTACGTTTCGACCAGATTCTCTGTCGTGATCTGTCTCGGGTCACTACACATAGCTGAGTGGCATGGGCAGCATGGTAGCACAGTGGTTAGCACTGTGTCTTCACAGTGCCAGGGTCCCAGGTTCCATTCCCCGCTGGGTCACTGTCTGTGCGGAGTCCGCACATTCTCCCCGTGTCTGCATGGGTTTCCTCCGGGTGCTCCGGTTTCCTCCCACAGTCCAAAGACGCGCAGGTTAGGTGGATTGGCCATGTCCAAAAAGGTTAGGAGGGGTTATTGGATTACGGAGATAGGGTGGAAGTGAGGGCTTAAGTGGGTGGGTGCAGACTCGATGGGCCTAATGGCCTCCTTCTGCACTGTATGTTCTATGATTGCGAGCTTTTCATCTTTGTCACCCCAGGGTGGGCCCGGTGTAACTCTTGTCATAACGTTTTTAGCGGGAGTGTGAATGACCGCCCTTGCTCCGCAATAATATACTATCTTCACAACCTACCTCATCTTACCTGAAAGTGTCTTAATTGCTCAGACCTGTTATCATAATGCCGGCTGTGGGGGTTTCACAACCTTAACCCGACATAATACAGGGCCCTTCTGGGTCCAAAACCTGATTTGTTGCGCCGACATGGGTAATGCATTGCGAGTTAGAACAAGAACAGTTTTCTGTGGTACGGGCAGAGGTGGTATACTTTCTGGTAGGGTAAGGTAACTTAATGTATCCACGTTTGATATGTGTGTGCCTGGCCTATGCTGAAAAGTATACTCATAGGCTGCTAATAATAGAGCCCAACTTTGGACCCAAGCTGAAGCTATGGGAGTAATGGCCTCATCCTCCCGAAATAAGCCTAACCGGTATTGTGGGTAAAAATTATTTATTTTCAATTGAATTAAAATTAATTAAGAGACTGGATGACTGCAAAGCTAGTTTAACCTTGATTAAAGGTTTCTTTCTAATGCACTCTCCAATACCACCTCTGGTGTTTCGTGAGCAGTGAATGTAGGGGTGCCAACATTGTAGAAAGATGTAGGAACAAATGTTCCATAATAACTCCTCAAAAAATTTCAATTCTAATACATTTTTGATTGCTCTACCTCCTTAATTGCTTTTCTCCTGCCGTTGATAGGGTGAAGCCCTTGGCTGTCCACAGTACACTGCCCTCTTCACCCGGTTGAAAGCAGCCCGTCTTCTCGCCAGCTCCACCGTAAAGTCCTGGTATACACGTATGCCAGCTCCAGCCCACTGCAACACCCGCTTCTGCTTTGCCCAGTACCGTACCTTCTCCTTTACACTGTATCTATGGAAGCACAGTCACTGCACTTGGCGGCTCACTCACCTTTGGTACAGGCTTCCATGACCGATGAGCCCGATCCGGTTCATATCGGGATGGATCCTCCCCAAATAGTTTCGCCAGCATCGTGGCAAAATACTCAGTTGGCCTCGGCCCTTCAACTCCTTCAGGCAGCCCCACAATCCTCAAATTCTGTCGCCTGGATCTGTTTTCCTGGTCTTTCATTCTTCCTTGCAGATCCTTGTTAATCTCCATCACCTTCCGCATCTCCTTCCCCATCGAGGTAAGTTGATCACCGTGCTGCAATAATGTCTCCTCCATTTCCTGCAGCGTCTCCCCTTGCTCCTGCACCTCCGCCACTGCGCTCGCCACATCCGTCGTCACCAGGGAAATCGCCTCCTCCACCAGCACACTCAAAACCTCCCCATCCCGTAACAGCCTCCGCGAACAGGCGCTGGAATGTGGTGACTAGGGGCTTTTCACAGTAACTTCATTTGAAGCCTACTTGTGACAATAAGCAATTTTCATTTTTTTCATTTCATTTCATTTCATTTCATTTTCATCTCCTTCCTCATTGTCTCCATGTATTTTGTAAACTGCCTTTCGAATTCCGCAGCCATCACCTTAGTTATTTCTTCAGCCGTAAGCAATGCGGCTTCCCCTGGCGCTCCAGTCTCCATTTTCCTTGGTGACCCCGTGGTGACCTTTCCACTCCCCGACAGGCCTTCAGCTGTTTTCTTTTACGGCTGTTTTTGTGCTCACCCTCGACGTTTTCCTTTACTGTGCCTTCATTGTGCCTCCTCTGTGCCTTCCCCCTGCTTCTGCTGCCTCCGTGGATCCTGGGCCGGGCTTAAAGCCCCTAAAATGCCGTTCCGAATGGGAGCCCTCCATTGTGCGGCTGCCTCCCGCCTACCGTCACCGGAAGTCTCCCACTTTTCTCTTTTTAGCCTGACACAGGGCTTCTTAAATCATTTTAAAATATCTTTTGAGATTTGCTAGGTGCTTCTCTTCGGTTGCTCCTGCAATCATTGAGATACACGAGCGCCTGAGGTAGGTCCTGTAGTAAACGTTTCATTGGGCACTGGAATGAGACCCTATAAAGGTAGCCAGGTATACTGGTGCAAGCCTTTGTGGGTATTTATAGTAACAAATTCACTGGATGCCTCATCTAATTCTAATTGTTGGGATGCATGGCTCATATCCAGTTTACTGTAGGTTAATACCTCCAGCTAATTTAGCACATAAATCTTCAATTCTTGGTATGACCAGATTTTCTGTTGTGATCTGTCTCGGGTCACTACACATAGCTGAGTGGCATGGGCAGCATGGTAGCACAGTGGTAAGCACTGTGTCTTCACAGTGCTTGGGTCCCAGGTTCAATTCCCCGTCACTGGGTCACTGTCTGTGCGGAGTCCGCATGTTCTCCCTGTGTCTGTGTGGGTTTCCTCCGGGTGCTCCAGTTTCCTCCCACAGTCCAAAAACGTGCAGGCTCGGTGGATGGGCCATGCTAAATTGCCCTTCGTGTCCAAAAGGGTTAGGAGGGGTTATTGGGTTAGGAGGTATTGGCCCAATTTTGCTGCCTTATTCACAATTAATTTATGGTCCCCGCATATTGTAATGGTTCTATCCGGCTTAACCACTGGGACGATAGGAACTGCCCATTCTGAAAACTGTACAGGCTTGATGATATCTAATTCTTCCAACTGCTTGAGTTCACTTTCCTATGCAAAACATAGGGCACGGGGCAGGCTCTACAAAACTTAGGTGTGGCCTCAGGATCCACCTATATTTTTGCTTTTCGGCCCTGTATCTTGCCTAACTTGTCTTGAAATACCTCCTGGTATTTCCTTAAGACATCGAGAAAATCTTTATCATTAATTTTTAAGATTGCTAGGCAATTTAATCTAATTTGACACAGCTAATCTTGGCCTATCAAACTTGGCCCCCACTGCTATTAAAGACAGTTGAACTGACTGGTGTCGGTAGCTCATGGGCATTGTTGTTGTCCGTAGGATCCTTTAAAGCTTCCCCAGTGTATGTGGATAGCCTGGCCATTATGCTTCCTAACCTCAGGGACTGAACCCCTCTTGCAGATAACAATATGTTTCTTCTCTTACAACTGTAGCAGAGATACCCATGTCCACTTCCATTCTAGAGTGGCTGAATGTTTACCATTGTGGTGATCCACTGTGTAATTGTGTGTGTGCCTGTATTAGGGGTTGTACAGTAGTACCTGTACTACAGGTTCGCCGGTAGCCCCTGCCGGCTAGCTCCGCCCACTAGGAGCCGTATAAATATGCATGAGTTGTCCTGATCAGCCATTCTACCAGCTGCAGTCGGAGGACAAACATCTAACTGTAATAAAGCCTCTTTTGTACCCATTCGAGTCTTTAGTACAATTGATAGCGCATCAATTTATTCGTTAGATTTTCCTCATCATGGACATCAGGATCAAACCAGATCGCTTGCAGCTGGATCCGCACTCGCCAAACGCCAGAAAGGACTTTAATCACTGGCTGGCTTGCTTTGAGGCCTATATCAACTCGGCGACCCCCGAGCCGACGGAAGCTCAGAAAATTCAGGTTCTCTACTCAAGGTTGAGCTCCAGCGTGTTCCCGCTGATACAGGATGTGCAGAATTACGCAGGTGCCATGGACCTCCTTAAAAAAAACTACGTCTAGAAGACAAACGCTCTATTTGCAAGGCATGTACTCGCCACTCGCGTACAACTACCTGGTGAATCGATTGAAGACTTCTGGCGGGCCCTTATCCCTCTCGTACAGGACTGCGTCTGCCAAGCCGTCACGGCCATGGAACATTCCAATCTCCTCATGCGTGATGCATTCATGACGGGGATTGCATCGGACCCCATCCGGCAACGACTGCTGGAAGGGGCCGCGCTCGACCTAACGGAGACGAAAGCTTTAGCGCTCTCCATGACAGTCGCTTCTCATAATGTCCAGTCCTACCTCACTCGCCGCGCGGCCCACCCATCCTACCCCTCGTGGATCCCGCAACTGACCCCCCTGACTGGGGCCACTCCTGCGCAATATGCCTGTGCTGCCCACCACACCACGCACTCTGGGGGTCCCCGCTGCTACTTCTACGGCCAACAGAAGCACCCCCGCCAGTGCTGCCCAGTCCGTGCCACCACCTGCAAATCCTGCGGCAAGAAGGGCCACTTTGCGGCGGTGTGCCAGGCCTGCGCAGTTGACGCTATCGCACCCTATTTCTCTCCCTTCCCCCAGCCGATCGCACAATGGGCACCGCCATTCTCTGCTCCCGGACGACCAGTGGGCACCGGCATCTTCTCCCCCCAGGTCCACGTGCGGCCCGTGGGCACCGCCATCTTGCGCCGCCCCCACAACGTGCGCACCATGGGCGCCGTCACCTTCTCCCCCCAGGTTCATGTGCGGCCAGTGGGCGCCGTCATCTTGTCCCGCACCCGCAACGTGCACTGCATGGGCGCCGCCATCTTCGCCCCCACAGGTCCTTCGGACATCGCCATTGCCGCCATTTTGTCTCCCCCCTCGGGACTGGACCGCTGGACCTGGGTCACTGCCACTCCTCATCGGACTCCTCGGACGACCGCCCGCTGCTTGCCTCCATGACGCTGGACCAGGCGCGTCCTCACAACCTGGCCACCGCTTCGACGACGGTGCTAATCAATGGCCACGCGACCTCCTGCCTACTAGACTCTGGGAGCACCGATAGCTTCATCCACCCGGACACGGTAAGGTGCTGCTTCCTCACGGTCCATCCCGCCAACCAGCGGATCTCCCTGGCCTCCGGATCCCACTCTATACCGATCCGGGGCTTCTGTCTGGTCAACCTCACCGTGCAGGGCATTGAATTCAGCGGTTTCCGCCTGTACGTTCTCCCCAATTTCTGTGCTACACTATTACTGGGCCTGGATTTTCAATGTAACCTCCAGAGTCTCACCCTCAAATTCGGCGGGCCCCTACCCCCACTCACCGTTTGCGGCCTCACGACCCTCAAGGTTGACCCTCCCTCCCTTTTTGCCAATCTGACTGGATTGCAAGCACTTCGCCGCCAGGAGCAGACGGTACAGTGCCCAGGACAAGGCCTTCATCAGGTCCAAGGTCGAGCGACTGCTTCGGGAAGGTATTATTGAGGCTAGCAACAGTTCCTGGAGAGCCCAAGTGGTAGTCGTTAAAACTGGGGAGAAACACAGGATGGTCGTGGACTACAGCCAGATCATCAATCAGTACTCGCAGCTCGACGCGTACCCCCTCCCTCGCATATCTGATATGGTCAATCAGATTGCACAGTACCGGGTCTTCTCAATGATTGACCTTAAATCCGCATACCACCAGCTCCCCATCCACAAATCGGACCGTCCATACACTGCCTTCGAGGCGGACGGTCGCCTCTATCAATTTCTTGGGGTTCCCTTCGGCGTCACTAACAGGGTCTCGGTATTCCAAAGGGAAATGGACCGAATGGTTGACCGGTACGGACTGCGGGCCACGTTTCCGTACTTAGATAATGTCACCATCTGCGGCCATGACCAGCAGGACCACAACGCCAACTTTGCCAAATTTCCCCACACCGCATCTCTCCTCAACCTCACTTACGATGTGGAGATGCCGGCGTTGGACTGGGGTGAGCACAGTAAGAAGTCTTACAACACCAGGTTAAAGTCCAACAGGTTTGTTTCAAACACGAGCTTTCGGAGCACGGCTCCTTCTTCAGGTGAATGGAAAGGCTTGTTCCAGAAATGTTTATATAGACACAGTCAGAGATGCCCCGGAATGCGAGCACCTGCAGGCAATCAAATCATCAAAGATGCAGAGAGAGAGGTAACTCCAGGTTAAAGAGGTGTGAATTGTCCCAAGCCAGTTCAGTCGGTAGGCCTCTGCAAGTCCAGGCTTGTTGGTGGGGGCCGAATGTAATGCGACATGAATCCCAGATCCCGGTTGAGTCCGCATTCATGCGTGCGGAACTTAGCTATAAGTCATATAACCTTAGCTATAACCTCACTTACAACAAGGAGAAGTGCGTGTTCAGCACTAACCGCTTGGCCATCCTCAGCTACGTAGTCCAAAACGGACTCCTGGGGCCCGATCCCGAATGCATGCGCCGTCTCGTGGAGCTCCCCCTTCCCCACTGCCCCAAGGCCCTCAAACTCTGCCTGGGGTTCTTCTCCTACTACGCCCAGTGGGTCCCACAATACGCAGACAAGGCCCGCCCACTGATACAGTCCACTCAATTTCCCCTCACGGCCGAGGCGCAACATGCTTTCGCCCGTATTAGAGCAGACATAGCCAAGGCCGGGATGCATGCAGTAGATGAGACACTTCCCTTTCAAGTAGAGAGCGACGCTTCAGATGTCGCCCTTGCCGCCACTCTAAACCAGGCAGGCAGACCCATGGCATTCTTTTCACGCACCCTCCATGCCTCCGAAATTCGACATTCGTCAGTTAAAAAGGAGGCCCAGGCAATCGTTGAAGCGGTGCAGCACTGGAGGCATTATCTGGCTAGCAGGAGATTCACTCTCCTCACTGACCAACGGTCGGTAGCTTTCATGTTCAACAACACACAGCGGGGCAAGATCAAAAATGATAAAGCCACCTCTCCACCTATAATTACAAGATCTTGTATCGCCCCGGCAAGCTCAACGAGCCCCCAGATGCCCTCTCCTGAGGTACATGTGCCAGCGCACAAGTAGACCAGCTCCGTGCCCTGCACGACAGCCTTTGCCATCCAGGGGTCACTCGATTGTACCACCTCGTCAAAGCCTGCAATCTGCCCTACTCCGTCGAGGAAGTACGGACAGTCACTAGAGACTGCCAGGTCTGTGCGGGGTGCAAGCCGCACTTCTACCGGCCAGACCGCGCGCCTGGTGAAAGCGTCCCGCGCCTTTGGACGCCTCAGTGTGGATTTCAAAGGGCCCCTCCCGTCCACCGACCGCAACACATATATCCTTAGTGCGGTCGACGAATTCTCCAGATTCCCATTCGCCATCCCATGCCCGGATATGACGTCTGCCACCATCATCAAGGCCCTCGACTCCATATTCGCTCTGTTCTGTTTCCCCGACTACATCCACAGCGACAGGGGATCCTCATTCATGAGCGATGAGCTGCGTCAGTTCCTGCTCAGCAGGGATATCGCTTCCATCAGGACAACCAGCTATAACCCCCGGGGAAACGGGCAGGTAGAGAGGGAGAACGGGACGGTATGGAGGGCCGTCCAGCTGGCCCTACGGTCCAGGAACCTCCCAGCCGCTCGCTGGCAGCAGGTCCTCCCGGATGCACTGCACTCCATCCGGTCGCTACTGTGCACTGCCACGAATAACACACCCCATGAACGTGTCTTTACCTTCCCTAGGAAGTTCACATCCGGGGTGTAGCTCCCGCCTTGGCTCGTGGCTCCAGGACTGATTCTACTGCATAGGCATGTCCGACTCCACAAGGCGGACCCCTTGGTGGACAGGGTACGCCTGCTCCACGCCAACCCCCAGTATGCCTACGTGGAATTCCCCAATGGCCGCCAGGATACGGTCTCGCTCAGGGACCTGGCTCCCTCGGGTGCCACTCCCACGCACCTCCCCACCCACGCGCCACCCGCGCTCCCAGCACCAGCCCCACCAGGTCCATCCCTCCTTCCCCTGCCCTCGCTAGAGGACGAGGAAGATTTTGGCATGCTCCCGGAGTCATCCAGCCACTGGCCAGCACCAACACTGCCAGCACCAGCACCGGCGCCGTCGACGCCGCCACCACCTGTACAGACATCGCCACCACTGATACGTCGCTCCCAGCGAACCGTCAGACCACCGGACAGACTTAACCTCTGACGGGCATCGGTTTACAAGATGGGGACACATTTTTTTTCCATCCTCTCTGTAAATAATTCACAATTCTGTATAGTTCCACGCCACCCCCGCCGGACTCATTTTTAACAGGGGGTGAATGTGGTGATCCACTGTGTAATTGTGTGTGTGCCTGTATTAGGGGATGTACAGTAGCACCTGTACTACAGGTTCACCGGTAGCCCCTGCCGGCTAGCTCCGCCCAATAGGAGCCGTATAAAAATGCATGAGTTCTCCTGATCAGCCATTCTACCAGCTGCAATCGGAGGACAAACATCTAACTGTAATAAAGCCTCTTTTGTACCCATTCGAGTCTTTAGTACAATTGATAGCGCATCAACCATCAACACAATCGTGATCAGAGCCATCTTGCCCACCTTTTAATGCTGTTAACCTGTATACTTCAGATCTGTTTTCAGGGTTATTCTCAACACTGTGTACTGGAATTGGGATTTTTTGTGGCCTTCCTGGTGGGCTACACTTGGTCTTGCACTTGCTCCTAATATGCCCCCTCCTAGTAGGCATAACGTACAGCTTCCCTGAAATTACATCTCTCCTGGGGTTGATCTCCCCCACACCAGTATCATTCTTCATGCTCCTGGTCAGTGAACCAAATTCCCAATACTTTGGCACTCCTTTTGCCCCAAGCCTCTTTACTCATGACTTTCTGCCCCCTCATCCCTGACATCACGACTACCAGTAGCTTCCCACCAAATGTGGTGAACCGTGCCTGCTTGCGTGTTTTGCGCCCCCCTATTTCAGCATTTTCCCAAGCCTTGGCAATCCCTAATGCCTTCTTTAAGGTAATCCTGCCTCTGCTAATAATTTATTTTGTATGGCTATGCTATTAACACCACAGACTAGCTTGTCTCTCAACTTGTTAAGTGCAAACCCAAACTCGCACTGTTCAGCGATTTATTTTAAGTGCGCTACAAGCACGACTTATCATCTCCCCTGAGGCCCCTGTCACCATGTGGGTTTCTTTGTGTGCTTATATAGGATGGTTGGCGTAGTGTTTCCTAAAGACCACAGTATAGCTTTTACTTCAATAAAGCTATGATTTTATTAAAACTACTAAACTGGGTTTCAACACTTAGACCTTTTAGAATACAGTGTTGATCAATAACATTTAACTGCATTAACCTACTGCTAACCTCACTCACTGGCATAAACTATAATCTAACCTTCTCACTAACTGCTCTTATGACCTTCACTACATGTCTCCTGCTTATACTCCTCCCTCCAAGGTCTAGCATCACTGCTTTATATAGTGTCTGCAGCTCTATCTGGTGGCTATTCATGGTACTTCATTAATCTTGAAATGTAATGCTATGATAATACCACAGTCGAATTAAATTTGTATTGTTGCATTATCACTGAGAACTTTGGATGATAATGTCAGCGTTTCCCACCCTACCTCCTCCTCCAACCAAAAAAAAACCCCCACGGTTGTTGGGAAGCGGGAGCAGGGGCCTGTGAAGGTGTGTGAAGGTGAGTGAGTGCCTTTAAATTTGCTTACCTTTCAGCGGGAGCAGGGTTTGAGGGAATATCAGGTAAGCTCTTCCTTTATTTTTCTTTTTCTTGTTTTTTTTTAAATCTAGAGGTGATGTCAGGGAAGGCAGTACAATGCTCCTCCTGCGGAATGTTTGAGGTGAGGGACGCCATAGTGTCCCTGCTGATTTCATCTGTGGGAAGTGCACCCAACTCCAGCTCCTCAAAAACCGTGTTAGGGACCTGGAGCTTGAGCTGGATGAACTTCGGATCATTCGGGAGGCAGAGGGGGTCATAGATAGGAGCTTCAGGGAAGTAGTTACACCAAAGACTGGAGATAGATGGGTAACTGTAAGAGGGACTGGGAAGAAGCAGTCAGTGCAGGGACCCCCTGCGGTCGCTCCCCTGAGTAACAAGTATACCGTTTTGGATACTTGTGGGGGGGACGACTTACCAGGGGTAAGCCATGGGGTACGGGCCTCTGGCACGGAGTCTGTCCCTGTTGCTCAGAAGGGAAGGGGGGAAAGGAGTAGAACATTAGTAATTGGGGACTCAATAGTCAGGGGCACAGATAGGAGATTTTGTGGGAGCGAGAGAGACTCACGTTTGGTATGTTGCCTCCCAGGAGCAAGGGTACATGATGTCTCGGATCGTGTTTTCCGGGTCCTTAAGGGGGAGGGGGAGCAGCCCCAAGTCGTAGTCCACATTGGCACTAACGACATAGGTAGGAAAGGGGACAAGGATGTCAGGCAGGCCTTTAGGGAGCTAGGATGGAAGCTCAGAGCGAGAACAAACAGAGTTGTTATCTCTGGGTTGTTGCCCGTGCCACGTGATAGTGACATGAGGAATAGGGAGAGAGAGCAATTAAACACGTGGCTACAGGGATGGTGCAGGCGGGAGGGATTCAGATTTCTGGATAACTGGGGCTCTTTCTGGGGAAGGTGGGACCTCTATAGACAGAATGGTCTACATCTGAACCTGAGGGGCACCAATATCCTGGGGGGGAGATTTGTTAGTGCTCTTTGGGGGGGTTTAAACTAATTCAGCAGAGGCATGGGAACCTGGATTGTAGTTTTGGGGTACGGGAGATTGAGAGTATAGAGGTCAGGAGCACAGATTTGACTTCGCAGGAGGGTGCCAGTGTTCAGGTAGGTGGTTTGAAGTGTGTCTACTTCAATGCCAGGAGTATACGAAATAAGGTAGGGGAACTGGCAGCATGGGTTGGTACCTGGGACGTCGACGTTGTGGCCATTTCAGAGACATGGATAGAGCAGGAACAGGAATGGTTGTTGCAGGTTCCGGGGTTTAGGTGTTTTAGTAAGCTCAGAGAAGGGGGCAAAAGAGGGGGAGGTGTGGCGCTGCTAGTCAAGGACAGTATTACGGTGGCGGAAAGGATGCTAGATGGGGACTCTTCTTCTGAGGTAGTATGGGCTGAGGTTAGAAACAGGAAAGGAGAGGTCACCCTGTTGGGAGTTTTCTATAGGCCACCTAATAGTTCTAGGGATGTAGAGGAAAGGATGGCGAAGATGATTCTGGAAAAGAGCGAAAGTAACAGGGTAGTTGTTATGGGAGACTTTAACTTTCCAAATATTGACTGGAAAAGCTATAGTTCGAGTACATTAGATGGGTCGTTCTTTGTACAATGTATGCAGGAGGGTTTCCTGACACAATATGTTGACAGGCCAACAAGAGGCGAGGCCACATTGGATTTGGTTTTGGGAAATGAACCAGGCCAGGTGTTAGATCTGGAGGTAGGTGAGCACTTTGGAAACAGTGACCATAATTCGGTGACCTTTACGTTAGTGATGGAAAGGGATAAGTATACCCCGCAGGGCAAGAGTTATAGCTGGGGGAAGGGCAATTATGATGCCATTAGACATGACTTAGGATGTGTAGGTTGGAGAAGTAGGCTGCAAGGGTTGGGCACACTGGATATGTGGAGCTTGTTCAAGGAACAGCTATTGCATGTTCTTGATAAGTACGTACCAGTCAGGCAGGGAGGAAGGGGTCGAGCGAGGGAACCGTGGTTTACCAAAGAAGTGGAATCTCTTGTTAAGAGGAAGAAGGAGGCCTATGTGAAGATGAGGCGTGAAGTTTCAGTTGGGGCGCTTGATAGTTACAAGGAAGCGAGGAAGGATCTAAAGAGAGAACTAAGACGAGCAAGGAGGGGACATGAGAAGTCTTTGGCAGGTAGGATCAAGGAAAACCCAAAAGCTTTCTATAGGTATGTCAGGAATAAAAGAATGACTAGGGTAAGAGTAGGGCCAGTCAAGGACAGTGGTGGGAAGTTGTGTGTGGAGGCTGAGGAGATAAGCGAGATACTAAATGAATACTTTTCGTCAGTATTCACTCAGGAAAAAGATAATGTTGGGGAGGAGAATGCTGAGACCCAGGCTATTAGAATAGATGGCATTGAGGTGCATAGGGAAGAAGTGTTGGCAATTCTGGACAAGGTGAAAATAGATAAGTCCCCGGGGTCTGATGGGATTTATCCTAGGATTCTCTGGGAAGCCAGGGAAGAGATTGCTGAACCTTTGGCTTTGATTTTTATGTCATCATTGGCTACAGGAATAGTGCCAGAGGACTGGAGGATAGCAAATGTGGTCCCTTTGTTCAAGAAGGGGAGTAGAGATAACCCCGGTAACTATAGGCCGGTGAGCCTCGCGTCTGTTGTGGGTAAAGTCTTGGAGAGGATTATAAGAGATACGATTTATAATCATCTAGATAGGAATAATATGATTAGGGATAGTCAGCATGGTTTTGTGAAGGGTAGGTCATGCCTCACAAACCTTATCGAGTTCTTTGAGAAGGTGACTGAACAGGTAGACGAGGGTAGAGCAGTTGATGTGGTGTATATGGATTTCAGTAAAGCGTTTGATAAGGTTCCCCGCGGTTGTCTATTGCAGAAAATACGGAGGCTGGGGATTGAGGGTGATTTAGAGATGTGGATCAGAAATTGGCCAGTTGAAAGAAGACAGAGGGTGGTGGTTGATGGCAAATGTTCAGAATGGAGTTCAGTTACGAGTGGCGTACCACAAGGATCTGTTCTGGGGCTGTTGCTGTTTGTCATTTTTATAAATGTCCTAGAGGAGGGCACAGAAGGTTGGGTGAGTAAATTTGCAGACGACACTAAAGTCGGTGGAGTTGTAGACAGTGTGGAAGGATGTTGCAGGTTACAGAGGGACATAGATAAGCTGCAGAGCTGGGCTGAGAGGTGGCAAATGGAGTTTAATGTAGAGAAGTGTGAGGTGATTCACTTTGGAAAGAATAACAGGAATGCGGAATATTTGGCTAATGGTAAAATTCTTGGTAGTGTGGATGAGCAGAGGGATCTCGGTGTCCATGTACATAGATCCCTGAAAGTTGCCACCCAGGTTGATAGGGTTGTGAAGAAGGCCTATGGTGTGTTGGCCTTTATTGGTAGAGGGATTGAGTTCCGGAGCCATGAGGTCATGTTGCAGCTGTACAAAACTCTGGTACAGCCGCATTTGGAGTATTGCATACAGTTCTGGTCGCCTCATTATAGGAAGGACGTGGAAGCTTTGGAACGGGTGCAGAGGAGATTTACCAGGATGTTGCCTGGTATGGAGGGAAAATCTTATGAGGAAAGGCTGATGGACTTGAGGTTGTTTTCGTTAGAGAGAAGAAGGTTAAGAGGTGACTTAATAGAGGCATACAAAATGATCAGAGGGTGGACAGTGAGAGCCTTCTCCCACGGATGGAGGTGGCTAGCACGAGGGGACATAGCCTTAAATTGAGGGGTAATAGATATACGACAGACGTCAGAGGTAGGTTTTTTACGCAAAGAGTGGTGAGGCCGTGGAATGCCCTACCTGCAACAGTAGTGAACTCGCCAACATTGAGGGCATTTAAAAGTTTATTGGATAAGCATATGGATGATAATGGCATAGTGTAGGCTAGATGGCCTTTAGTTTTTGACTTCCCATGTCGGTGCAACATCGTGGGCCGAAGGGCCTGTACTGCGCTGTATCGTTCTATGTTCTATGTTCTATGTCCGTTGACTAATTCCACAAGCTCCTCAAAAAATTTGCCTCTGCAATTCCCACCTGAGACTGGGACATGCTCCGCAGCACCTGTGAGAGGTACACTTGAACAAAGAACGAAGAAAATTACAGCACAGGAACAGGCCCTTCGGCCCTCCCAGCCTGCGCCGATCCAGATCCTTTATCTAAACCTGTCTCCTATTTTCCAAGGTCTACTTCCCTCTGTTCCCGCCCATTCATATATCTGTCTAGATGCTTCTTAAATGATGCTATCGTGCCCGCCTCTACCACCTCCGCTGGTAAAGCATTCCAGGCACCCACCACCCTCTGCGTAAAAACTTTCCACGCACATCTCCCTTAAACTTTCCCCCTCTCACCTTGAAATCGTGACCCCTTGTAACTGACACCCCCACTCTTGGGAAAAGCTTGTTGCTATCCACCCTGTCCATACCTCTCATAATTTTGTAGACCTCAATCAGGTCCCCCCTCAACCTCCGTCTTTCCAACTAAAACAATCATAATCTACTCAACCTTTCTTCATAGCTAGCACCCTCCATACCAGGCAACATCCTGGTGAACCTCCTCTGCACCCTCTCCAAGGCATCCACATCCTTCTGGTAATGTGGCGACCAGAACTGCATGCAGTATTCCAAATGTGGCCGACCCAAGGTCCTATACAACTGTAACATGATCTGCCAACTCTTGTACTCAATACTCCATCCGATGAAGGCAAGCATGCTGTATGTCTTCTTGACCACTCTATCAACCTGCGTTGCCACCTTCAGGGTACAATGGACCTGAACTCCCAGATCTCTCTGCACATCAATTTTCCCCAAGACCCTTCCATTGACCATATAGTCTGATCTTGAATTTGATCTTCCAAAATGCATCACCTCGCATTTGCCTGGATTGAACTCCATCTGCCATTTCTCTGCCCAACTCTCCAATCTATCTATATTTTGTTGTATTCTCTGACAGTCCTCCTCGCTATCTGCAGTTCCACCAATCTTAGTATCATCTGCAAACTTGCTAATCAGACCACCTATACCTATATATAGTGGTCCGAGCACGGATCCCTGTGGAACACCACTAGTCCGCCAGGGTGTGGGCCATTCTATCAATGTGCTCAGCCATGGCTGGTGCTTTCTCCTGTGCCAGTAGCCTCTGGGACTTCTCCAATTGTCTCTGGACCACAGAAGCTTTGCTGACACCCCCTCCGAATATCATGGTCACAACGTAATGAGTGCATCAGCTCGGGGTATGGTCCAGAGGCTCAGCATCTGACTGGGATCCAGCAGACCTCCGATTGCTGTCTCGCATGGACATTCCTGCCTCCACCTGATGTGCATCTGCAACTGTAAGATGCTCACCAGAATGTGACCCAGAAGCCTGACCACTACTATGTCTCTGCATTGGTGGAGAGTGGGGATGACAGCTGTGCGGCGAACATGGTGGTCTTAGAGGTCCCCTCAGGTGTTTTCATGGGTGCGGGGGGAGGGTCCACATCGGATGGTCAGGCACCGTCGGATGAGAATCCTGTGAGAGAATGGACATGTGGTCAGTTGGAGGGGTGGGCCAATCTGTATGGCATTAACTACTAGCGTGTGACATGTCGTCTGGGTGGCAGCCGGTGGATCCTCTCCTCTGGGCCATACTCCAACCTCCTATGTCGGTGACCGATCTGCCCTCCGTCATCCCCGTGCCCTCCAGGGTCTGTTCCTCATAGGAGTGAGGACTCTAATGTCTGGCATCCCGCCGCCCACCTGGGCCCTCCTATCTGATGTGGGCCATCTTCTCTTGTGGGGACATCGTGAGCCCCAGGCTTCGCTCATTGCACGGGAAGGATGGGGGTGGGGATGGGGGAGAGGCTGGCGACGTGGGCAGCACTGCTGGACATGGGTTGGCCAGGGCATGGTTTGGTGCTGGGGGGTCGGTGCCAGGCATATGGTCAACAACCTACCTGCGCAGCCCCGTTTGATCTTATGGCACTGGGTGCCGGTCCTCATGGTGACACTCCCCGAGCTGCCAGCACTGCCACTTCCTCCCAGGCAGCACTGACTGCCCTGTGGCTGACCCTCTAAGCTCCTCGAAGGGGGGGGGGGGGGGGGGGGGGGGGAAGCAGGACCCTGTCCAACAATCTGGCCATGTTGGCATCCCCGAATCATCCCCGGAGCTGGTCTCCTCGTTCCGAGCTGAGTGGCGTTCGCTTTGCAGGATAGGTTTAAATGCTGCTCCCCCTTGCTGGTGGGCCCAGTGCCGACGAGTCGGGACCATAAATTGCAGCGTGAAGCCATTGGAGCCTTGTTAAGTGGACCAATTAACATTTGACACCTGTAACGACCTCACGGGATAAGCGTCGGGAAGCTTGCTCAGTTCCCGCTCAGTACCACACTTAGAAACTTTTCCATTAAATCGCTCCCAATAACTTCAACATTGCCTTTTTCGCCAATAAGATTTTCCATGATTCCAGTGGTGGTGGTCATCCTGAGAATCTGGCAGCAGTTCAGGGAGCATTTTAAGCTCTGGTTTATGTCTTTGTTAACCCCCATCTGCAATAACCATCTTTTCTGCCTGTGGTGTTGCTCATTCTGGGTGAGTGTGCTGAACACTCAATTTGGCTCTGTTTCTTTACTTAGCTCTGGAGTCGCCAGGTATCGTTAAGATACCGCCACAAGTTTCAAGGTGAAGTTCAAAGCAATAAAACCATACACCAATTAGTAAGTTCAAACAACTGAGTTTATTATAATACAATTATAAAACTACCCATGCACACGCTAAAAGTATTAAACTATTCCTACCGCTAAATAAACTAATACTTATCTCGAAGGAATTGCCGGATCAGGGAACAAGGCCTCTTGCACTGCTCTGGTCTGCAGACTTCAGGTTGATATAGGTTAAAAGGGGTCAGGAGTGTCTATCTCTGGTAGCGATCGTTGTGAGACACTTACTTGCTGGCGGCTGCTGTCCCACACCTCTCCTCTCTCTCGTTCAAGGTCTTCTTGGCAAAAGCTGGTCGAGGTGCTGGTCCACAGAGGAGGGCTGGTCAAGGAGAGAGGAGGGCTAGACAAGAAGAATGAACTAAGTGTGGGACCTGTCTTTTATAGGTCCCAGGGATCCGCACCCCTTTGGGTGGACCCCTTTACCTGCTCGGAATTGATTGGGTCTCTTCCCAATCGATATGTTTGAATCCCCCCAATACTGAGGCTGTTCCTTGGCTACTGGGCGGGCTTTCAGGTGCTTTGTTTTCGGACCCCGCTGGTGCCAGGGTGTCTGGTATCCTATACAATGTTGCAGTTACTTCCCCATTTGTGTCCATTGTCTCTGGGATCGTTCCATTACTATGCTAACTGCCTCGGAGATTGCCTCATTAGTATGCGGAATGTTCGTTTTGGTGCTGTCTGCTTTCTTAGCAGACAGAATCCACATTTGCTTGGTGCAGCCTGCTGGGGCTGCAAACATTGTCCATTTTAACCTGTATGCTTTGCGCTCCTCCATTTTGTATTTGGGGAATGGCCAACCTCGGTGGCTACACTCCCTCCTTGTGATCCTCATGAGAAATCATGAAGGATCACCTAAGTATGGCGTCTTTGGGTCCCCTGACCTCAGCGAGTTCCATGGCTTCTATCCTTTCCTCAACTATGGCAAAAAAAATTTAACTAACAATTTCTGATTGGCGCTATGTCAAAGGGGACATGCATTACCAATTGGGATTGGGAACCTCTAACTATCTCAATAAACTACTCTCATCTCATATTTAAAACATTCTACAACATTCTAAACCCTTACTCATTCATACAACAGCATCTTTACATTTCATTTTCTGACTCGGCAGTCGAGGGCAGAACATTATAATACATCCGCAAAAGTCTTTATTTACAGATCGTATCAAAATTAAATCCTTTATTACACATCAAGGGGTTGGGGGGATTGGTGGAATCCGTAAATGGGGGATTGTACTCTGTACTGTTGAGGCACTCCTTCTCCAGGAGAGCGGTGGGCTCTCCTTCTTCTCCATTTCCTCATCCTGAGGGTCCGATGATATATAGGACTGCGATCACCAAGAGTGATTCTATTACATATGACAAGGAGTACCATGTCAGAAATTTGGTACACCAGGTCGGGGTACTGTTACCATTGACTGGGCTGGGAGTGGTCTGGGTTTGGGAGAAGTTAGCAAACGTTGTACTGTGGGAAAGGGGGTCCGCGTCCACGTGCAACCACACAGATGCCACAATAGCTAAAAACATAGCAATTTGAGTGCTCTTCATCTTCTCTGTCTCTTCTCTTCTCTTCTGGGATCTTGCTGTGCTGTTGCTTCGGTTCCTTTCCTGAACGTCCGAAAGCTAAGGGATCAAGCATATTATCTGTTAGTGTTCAGCTTAATATCTTGACTTTAAGAATATCTGTCATCTTGTTCCAATTTTCCCTTCATGATGGTCACCTCCATGTGACTCGCTCATTTTTTTTTCAAAAAACGGATTTAGGACCAGACATATACTTATCTTAAACCAGTGTGAGCCATCTCGCTGAGTGTTGAAATTTACCATCCCAAAATGTTCCTGGATGTAAATAGCATATGGAGTGGCAGCCGAAGGGCTACCTTAAACAAAATGAAACCAAGCTTTAGAAATGAAAGGTCGAATGAGTTGCGTATGGGCCGCGATGGGTAAGAGTTGAATGGGATCCCCGGGTAGGGCGTGCTGTGCTGTACCCGAGCTTAGCTGACCAGAGGGGGGGTCCTCAGACAGGGCGGGTCCTCAAAGCCGTTTCTCCACTGCCTGAGCAACCTGAAATAAACGGGCAAGAATGTAGTCATAGTGGAATTGCAGCCTCTATTCCCAGAATAGAGGGGCACCTAAGGAGGAGCCAAGATGCTCCGAGTGAAACGTTGAGCTGGGCTCCAGACATTTCGGCTGAGTCCAGTTCTCAGAAATATCGGCGGATAAACTAACGTGCATGTGAGGTGGCCACAAGCCTTTCAGCTGAAAAGTAAGTGGCCAATCTCCAAATCAAACATTTAACATACATACAAACAAACATATGTGCAGGTTCCATCAGAAAGGACAGCGCTTCTCTCAAGCGGTTCCTCTTTTTACATCATCTGGACACCTCACTTCTCTTCATTCTCTGCGAACAGGGTCGCAAAGGGGTTGCCGTGTCGGGAGTCAGACATCAAGTCATCCTCTTCTCCCGGATCCCATACCCTTGTATGGATCAGGCATGCAACCTTTGTACTGTGTGACCGGGGGTCACTCTCATCGTTGCGGACAAGTCTCCAAGAATTGTCCCTGTGCCAAATTGTGGGGTCTAAAATTGAAGGAGCATTGTCGGGGTCGTCGGTGTTGGGTGGTGGGTTTGGGTGTGGGTCTGGATTTTTTATGTAAGTGATCTCCATGGGGTCACTGGAGTCGGGGTCGAAGTCGCTGAAGTGGGGGCTGTAGGG
Organism: Scyliorhinus canicula; assembly: GCF_902713615.1. NCBI lineage: Eukaryota > Metazoa > Chordata > Chondrichthyes > Carcharhiniformes > Scyliorhinidae > Scyliorhinus > Scyliorhinus canicula. The sequence continues at coordinate 138,439,373 of NC_052155.1, read as the reverse complement.
TGGAGTGGTGTGGCTGTCCTCAGTCTCACAATCACTGTCACTGTCTCTGCTGTGGCAGCTTGTGGGCGTTCCGGGGCATGGTCTGGAGTCAGTGGGTGGAGTCGAGGTCGAGTCCGATGAGGAACTGGTCTGTGAGGGGGAGGGTGGAAATGTGTCTCTTGTGGGCGGAGCGAGGTGTTCTGCTGCATCTAGCAGGACATGGTGCAAGTGGTTTGACTGTGTTCCATAAGGCTTTAGCTGGTTAATATGAAACCACGCAGTCTTACCGTTTGGGTACTTTATCCTATAAACTGAGGGGCTGATTTTGTCCGAAATTGAGTGCGGGCTGGAAAATTTTGGTGTCAAAAACGTGCTGGGGTTACAAACAGATAGCATGAACCTGTTGCCCAACCTGAAATTCTGTGGGGTGGACATTTTTGTTGAAACAGGCCCTGCCCTGTTTCCGCCTTTTACCCAATTTTACTGCGGCTGCTAACTGTGCAGACCTGACAGTCTCAACTAGTTGTTTAACTGCTTTCTCGGGTGTGAGGGCCGTCACTTCTGGGCTGGTCATGTTGAGTCCTAAAAGGAATTCTGATCCTTTCATAGGGCGTCCGGTCATGAGTGTGTGTGGGTGAAACCTGTAGATGATGAAACTGTATTGCGTATGAACATTAGTGCGAATGGGAGCACTGAATCCCAAGTCGAATTGTTCTCCTGTACCATCTTTCTAAGGTTCGATTTTAAAGTCCAATTCATGCGTTCGGCTATCCCGCTTGACTGGGGGTGATACGCAATGTGAAAGTTCTGTTTTATTCCGAATATGGTCAGGACGTTCTTCATGACCCGTCCTGTAAAATGAGATACCTGATCTGATTCTATACTTCTGGGGAGACCCCATCTCGTAAAGATGTGGTGGGTCAGGATCTTTGCAGCTGTCTTAGCTGTGTTGGTGCGTGAATGGAATGCCTCTACCCATTTGGTAAAGGTGTCTATGACCACCAGAACATATTTATAGCCATTCCTGCAAGGGGGCAATGGACCTATAAAATCGTACTGGAGGTCTGTCCAGGGGCCATTAACGGGGCGAGTGTGGCTGAGTTGTGCCTTCTTTGAATACCTCTCCGGGTTATTCTGCGCACAAATTAAACAATTCTCGATATAGTGGGTAACATCTTGTCTTAAGTTGGGCCACCAACAGAGTTGTCTAAGGTGTGTTGTGGTAGGGTCGATCCCTTGGTGTCCATGACCGTCATGGAACAGGGCAATCATTTGATTCCTGTCCTGTTCAGGAACCACATACAATTTATCTTTTATGATCACACCCTCGTGTGGTCAAAGCGTGTTTGGATTTATCGTACTGGGCCACAAAGTTTCCTTTTAAAATCTCCCGGAGATTTTCGTCCTGCTTCTGCGCCTGTACTAAATCGTCTATCTCTGTCTGTGAGACCTGAACTGCACTCACAGGGTCGTTAGCTGGTGCGCTAGCTGGGGGTGTCCAAAAGTGACCTCGCCTGGAACCTGCTTTGGCCAGTACGTCGGCTTTTACATTTCCAAGGGGGGATGACCTATGGTGACTTCTAACTTTAATAATACCATATGTCCTATCCTTTGCCTTCTCTAGGATATGGCGGAGTAATGGGGCTGATGGAAGGGGCTTCCGTCTGCGGAGTCAAAACCTCTTGTCCTCCACAGGGGTAGAAAGCCTGTTAAACTGTTACAGACATATAAACTCTCCGAATATATGTTCCTGTTGCCTCGGTAGATCTAAATTACCATTCATTTTGGTCTGCAGGACATTTCTGTGAAGTGCTGTGAAAGCAAGAGTCGGCGTTCAGAAGAATAGAGATACTAATGTTCTTGGAAATTTTCTTCGGAAATCTTGTGACATGAGAATGAAATTGTTCTGTTTAGCTGGTAGTTGGCTCTTTTTGGCAAAAGTAGTTGAAGTGCACGATCAACAGACAGCAGTGCATGACTAAAACTGAGAGTCAAAATATACAGTTTTGTCATGCTGGAACAGTGGGGCAAAAATATATGATCTGTTGAAGCCAGCGCTTGAAAAGAATAGAGTGCTATTGGTGTTCAATGATAGATTACAGGAGATTCACCCTGAATCCAAGATTTATTAAATGTCCAGGTGCTGCGTCAGAAATGGCAGCATCCAGATCATCAACAAGGTAAGAGACAAAATACAGATGCAATACAGAGATTTGTTGATTCTCCGCGCAGCACCCCCCATCCCTTGAATCTTCAAATATATCAATTCTAATACAATAGGGATTTACTCTGAAAAGTTCTTTTTTAATAAACTGGAGCAAGCGCACTATCAGAAACCGAACACTGTTCAAAGATTGTCGGCAGCATTTGCGAGTATATAGAAGCGGCTTGCTTTGTGGGACAGTTGGATAGCAAAACAGTTTTTCAGGTGATCTGACTCTGGCCGAAGATCTCAACCCTTTACCAAATGATTGCATGTTTGTCTTTAATAATATTACATATGTATTATATCATGGTGATCAGGTCACCATGTTCTGTCAGTTTGGCAAGAATCTAAATCTGACAACACTCTCCAGAACATGCCCGAGGTCAGCAACCTTCTATATTTGCCCAGTTGATGCACTCTGATTTTTACATTTTTACAGTGCTTTTCTTAGTGCTAAAAGTTATTAGAAATTTACAATCTTGAATTTCTACACATGTGGGTAACCTTTAGCAATGCTGCTATCGGCAGGTTATCTTTACACTATAAGTGAACATATGGGGGAAAAGGGAATATTTTAGATATTGACCAACATTGCACAAACCCCCTTCTAAGCTTTCATTGATGCATGTTTTAGGAACCAGTAGCTGCCTGTGGGATGTCCTCTTTAAAAAAAAACTGACTTGCGTTTTTATAGCACCTTCACAACCACAATGTCCCAAAACACTTTACAGCCAATGGAGTACTTCTGGAGTGCAGTAATCACTGTTGTGGTAGGAAATGCAGCAGCCAAATTGCATATAGTGATCTCCTAGAAATGGCAATGTAATCCCAGATAATGTTTTCTCTGGTGATGTTTATTTGAGGGATAAATATTGACCAGGAGACTGGGGATAACTTTTCTCATCTTTGAAATAATATACCTTTTACACCCACCCAAGAGGGACTTGGAACCTGTAGAGGCAAGAGTCACCCACTGAACAACAACTGAGAAGAGAGCTTGTTATATTGAGTCACGCAGGGGCAGCACAGTGGCGCAGTGTTTAGCACTGCTACTTCACGGCACCAAGAATCCAAATTCAATCCCGGCCCCGGGTCACTGTCCATGCGGAGTTTGCACATTCTCCCCGTGTCTGCGTGGGTCTCACCCCCACAACCCAAAGATGTGCAGAATAGGTGGACTGGCCACGCTAAATTGCCGCTTAATTGGAAAAAAAGAGAATTGGCAATCTAAAGCCTTACAATTTGACTCCATTGCACCCATATTCAATTGTGGTTTAAATGTATGTCAGCAAAGGTGTGTAGCGATCTCCCACAATAGGAATTTGTTAATGCAACTTATCTTTCAAATGTTTATTATGTTTTATTAATCTTCAATTTTGCAGCTATTCATTGTAATCTTAATCAGAACGGTGTAGATCATGCTGTTTGTACTGAAGATGTGAGCCTGCAAGTACTTGGTGATTCAGAAGTCTTGAATTCAAATGATGAAAAGTTCTTGAGGATAGTGGAATCAAATGACAGTCCAAAGAGTCTTCATGCACCAGAAACTGAATCAGTGAAGGTAAGTGTAGCTGCCATCAAATGTATAATTCAATCTTCCCGCATCTCAGAAAAATTAAACATTGCAGAATAAAACGTTCAGCCGAAAAGAAAATTGATATGTTTGAGATTAGCCTTATGCCATCCATTGAAGTTGGACAGAATATATGGCCTCCTTCTGCACTGTAAATTTCCCCCCTTCCAGTTTCCCCCCCTTTCCACTGGGCACACTTCCAACCTCAAGAATCATTTACAGTGCAGAAGGAGGCCACTTGGCCCATCTCGTCTTCACCGGCCTTTGGAAAGTCCACTTAAGCCCACACCTCCACCCTATCCTCGTAACCCTGTAACCCCACCTCCCCTTTTTGGACACCAAGGGCAATTTAGCCTGGCTAATCCACCTACCCTGCACATCTTTGGATTGTGGGAGGAAATCGGAGCACCCGGAGGAAACCCACGCAGACACTGGGTGAACGTGCAGACTACGCACAGAGAGTGACCCAAGTTGGGAATCAAACCCGGGACCCTGGAGCTGTGATGCAACAGTGCTCACCACTGTGCTTCCATGCCGCCCTATTGAAATTATAAGTACAAACCAAAATCCTGATGCTTTTTGTTTGATCATCATTGTTAAAACTGAATTGGTACATCCCTCTGAGCAGGCACTGAATTTGGATTTTGATCATAGACTCCTAATTGGACTTTTTGAAGTTTATCCAGTAGTATCTCCTGGAGCCTTTACCATATAAGCAGTAAGTGGCTATGGATTCAAATACAACTGAAATGGATAGAAGTCAGAGTGATGATTTCGATAAGGTGACACTGGATAAGTAATTTATTATTTAATTAGCAAGAGGTGACATAATTCTTCCCACTATTTTTTTTTTGCCCAATTACCTGTCCCGTTGGTCGGCGGAGGAACACCATAGTACAGTTTTTTTCATTGACGGTGTTATGGGCCAGGGTTTACAGAACCCGAAAGTGTATCATGGAGTACACCTGACCCACAACTGTTAATAGATTGTGGTATGGGGAGCACATGGCCCACTCCACAGGTGTGGTACAGCAGAAATGGAAAAGTATTTTTTAAAAGCAAAACAATGTTTATTCTATGAACTCAAGTTAACCTTTTTAAAACATACAGTGAACATCTTAGCAACCATTAATTCAAATACAACCCCCAAAGAATACAACACTAAGTAATGCTTACGCAGTCCTTTTAACATCCAGACTTACAAAAACTATAACCTTTAACAGAAGCACATCAGGTTAAAGTCACTACTCAGGACATTTATAATTCTGAATCCACCAAATAATCAAGATATAATCTTTTCATGGCAGAGAAAACAGCAGTGCACCTGCTTTGTTTGGCTTCAGCTCCAACACTGAAAAACCAAACCAAAAAGACACAGGCACACCCAAGTGTTTCTCAAAGTGAAACTAAAAAGCAGAGCCAGAGCTCAGCTCCACCCACACTCTGACATCACTGCAGTAACATAGAACAGTACAGCACAGAACAGGCCCTTCGGCCCTCAATGTTGTGCAGAGCAATGATCACCCTACTCAAACCCACGTATCCACCCTATACCCGTAACCCAACAACCCCCCCTTAACCTTACTTTTTTAGGACACTACGGGCAATTTAGCATGGCCAATCCACCTAACCCGCACATCTTTGGACTGTGGGAGGAAACCGGAGCACCCGGAGGAAACCCACGCACACACGGGGAGGACGTGCAGACTCCACACAGACAGTGACCCAGCCGGGAATCGAACCTGGGACCCTGGAGCTGTGAAGCATTTATGCTAACCACCATGCTGCCCTTTAACGTGAGCAGACGGGCATTTCTTAAAGTGACATTCTCATGACAACTGCATTAGGTACTTTTTCTCTGTCAATATAGGAAGTTTGTTGCATTCTCTAATATTGATCTTCTGCCTATGAACAGTAACATGACAAATCAACATAACACATTTTCCGGTCCGCACCATGCTTTTAAAAAATGTTTTAGGAATTAGAATGTATCATTTTTTGTAAAGTTGAATTGTATGTTTGGAATGAGGGTAAACCATTTTGTAGAGGTAATATTTGTATCATAAGAATAATAACCTAAATTGATCTAATTTTTTTTTTAAACCTGCTCGGAGCAGCATGGTGATACAGTGGTTAGCACTGCTGCCTCAAGGTGTCCGGGTGGAGTTTGCACCTTGTAAAAACCTGCTCGGCTTAATAAAATTTTTTAAAAATAGTTGCTGCAGGTGAAAGCAGACCATGTTCAATCTTAACTTTATTATTGATGCTAGGATGCAAGAGGTTGAGCTGGTAACCTACTAGCTTTTCCGGGCAACATGATCAGTGTCACAGGACGTAACAATTGGAGGCAAAGGAAGATACAAATCTTTTAATGATAACCCAAAATATTTTGTGGATTCCTACCATAATTGAGTCGTGCTGGAGGATGGAAAGATTTATAAAGCTGTGAAAGATTGAAAAAATAAACTCCTGGCAAATGGTTCTAATTGAATAAAGCTCTCCTGAGGAATGATATAGTCATGTACTTGAAAATATAAGTATAGGGCGATGCACATTAGAAAAACAATTTATAGAAATTTATAGAAACCTGTGCTGCTTCCGCACAGTGAATTTCTTGTTCATTTCAGTGTTCATGTAGTTTTCCACCTTTTTTGATTATCTGAACAATTGTTTGTACCAATTGAGAAGAGGAGCAATCTTCCCGTAATTAGTTTGTGCCACATAATAATATACACAGCCAGTACAATCTGTTTCAATGAGCACTAAAGAAAGGAGGGTTGATAACCTAATTATAGTTTGTATCAGATTATGACTTGAATGAGTTTGCCAGTCTGTGGCACAGTGGTTGTCAACTAAAGAATATAAATAAACTAAAAATAAGAGCTCCAGAGCTTAACTTCCTCTCCCAGAGCTTAACTCCCCTACAAAGTATTTTTTTCAATAAAACGATGTATAACTTGCACTATTTTAAGGCCTGCAATTACTGCATTCCTATGTTTAGTGATTATATATCTATGCAAGGCGTGCAGTGAAGCAGTGGCACTCATTGCTGACCTCAAAAAGCTGCCCCTACAGATGTCGTTATCTCTATGGCATGGGTTTCCCCTTTCCCAACATTAATTTAAATTTGGTGTCAAATCAAGGAGATCGCCAGCAACAGCAGCCAGCCACATAGAAGGTTTACCTCACACAGAAAACCTGCAAGTAAAATGCGCTGCCATATTTAACTTCTTCAACAGATTTCAGAGTGAAATAAAGATTTGGATATGCACATAGAAGCTGAAGTATCTTTATTATTTAACAATGGATTTTTTATCATTGATAAAGATAAGTAATTGATATTACTTATCTTATTCCTGTGCAATAAAGACCAGTGTACCATCTGCCTTCCTAATTGCTTACCTGCATTTTAACTTTGCTTTTTGTCCAAAGCACCCAAATCTCTCTGAAAACCATATTTCTTTAAAAAACTTCTGTATTCCCTGCACTTCCCCACATTATATTCCACCAGCCACCTTGCGCACTCCTCAACTGCTCTATATCCCTTTGCAGGCTCTTGTGTCCTCCACACAGCTAACTTCCCCATTTATCTTTGCATTGTCAGCAAAGTTGGATTTTTTATTCGTACATTGGAAATGATTGCCTCTATCGAGGCTAACATTTTTTGCTTATCCTTCATTCTCCTCGTAGATGGTGGTGGGCTGCCTTCCTGAATCACTGTGGTCCACCTGGGGTAGGTCAACGCACAGCGAGTTCTCGGGCTTTGAAACAATGACCATGAAGGAATGGTGATATAATACAAGTCAGAATGGTATGCGGGTTCAAGGGAAACATGGAGATGGTGATGTTTTTATGCTCTGCTTCCCTTGTTCTTCTTGGGTGGCAGCAGTCGCAGGTTTTTAACGTGCTGTGAAAGAAGCCTTGTTTTCTTGAATCTTGTAGATGGTGCATACTGCTGCCACTGCAAAGTTGGTGGAACAAGTGAATGTTTAATGTGCTTTTCCTGGATGGTGTTAATCTTGAATGTTGTTGGAGCAGCACTCTCCCAGAAAATGAACTTTTGCCATGTCAGAACTGCAACAGCCACAACCATCAGCCTTTGTACTAGATGTAACCTCAACCAGTAGAGAATTTTCCTCCAATTCCCATCAACTTCAGCTTTCCTAAGGTTCCTTTTATGCCATACTGCCTTGATGCCAAGGCCAGTCACTCTCGCTCAAGCTCACCATCTACACCACTCTTGGTCCCTTCAGATAAGTTATCAATGTGCATTGTACAGGCCCTAGCATCGATCCCACGACTGCCAATTTGTAAATGTCCATTTAATTACTATTTTACCTTCTGTCCTATAACTTATCCTCCATCCATGTTAATATATTAACCCCAACTCCGCGTTATATTGTACAGCGACCTTGGAACCACAACAAGATCTTGCTTTCCTTTGAAATAAATAACAGCGCTGGAACACCTGTTTTTGACAATAGCCTGACATTTTTACAGTACGTAAGCTTGCTACCTCCAGTATACTAGGAGAAATAATTAATTTCTTCTATATTAAAGCTGGGATTGAATTTCATTTTATGCAAGTACTTTTTCCCATTTACAATTCAACAAATACAGTAGATCTAGTTTGGTTAATGTTCTTGGAAAGTCATTGGTTAGTTTTACTTTCAAGATTATGAATGTGCCATTTTCTCTTTCAAAGCCCCACGTTGACTGTCTTTTTTTAAGCAAACAGTTGATTACCACTTTTTGTTTTGAAAACCCTGACCGTAAACAAGCAAAATAGAAATAACTTGTCTGAAAATTATTTTCATTCAGTTGCTCTCCTCGAAAACCACATGACACTATATTTGTCTTTGAAGGAAGTGGCTTGGCTCCAGGCCAAGGCCTTCTTTTAGGCAACCATTCAAATTATTTCTCAGTGACATTGGTAAACACCTGATGATCCAGGACAGATAAAGAGCCAATACCAAACTGAATCTTTAAAACAAATACACTTTTTTTGTATTAATCATGAATACCACCTGCATTGAAGTGAATGTGGGGCCACTCTGTTAATAAAGGATTAGATTAGTACATAGTGAAAAATTATCTTGATTCAGATGATCAAACCATAGAGTCTGTTTTGGGTGGAAATAAGAAATAGCAAAGGAAAGAGGTCACTGGTGGGATGGGCCCCCTGACTCTTGGTCCACTGTTGGACAGAGTATTAACCGAGAAATAATAAGGGTCTGTAAGAAAGGTGGTGCAATAATCATGGAAGATTTTAATTTCCATATAGATTGGCCAAATCAGACTGACAAAATAGCAAGATACGTTCCCACTGTGTACCTGAATGTTTTCATAGAACAATACTTTCTAGAACCAGCCAGAAACAGACATATTTTAGATATGCATAATGAGACAGGATTAATTAATGACATCATAGTAAAGGATCTTCTAGTTAACAGTGATCATACCATGATAGAATTTCAAATTCAGTTTAAGGGTTAGAAATTAAGGTCTGAAACTTCAATGAAGGCAACTCCAAAGGTATGAAGACAGAATTGGCTATGGTTGTCTGGGAAAATAGGTTTAAAAAGATAAGACAGTAGAAAAGTAATGACAGATATTTAAGGAAATATTTCGTAAATCTCAAAAAGAAATATTCCATTGAGGAACAAAGACACTGTTGGTAACTAATGAAGTTAAGGGTGGTATCAGAGAAATGTGCAAAATTGGCAAAAAAGAATGGTAGGCCAGAAGAGTGGGACAATTTTAGAAATGAGCCAAGACTGATTTTTTTTCTTAAATGAAAGAAATTGAGTATGAGTGAGAACTAGCACAAAATATAAAGTAAAAACTTCTAAAGTCTCTATTGTCAGGTGGATGCACCTTTAAGAAATGGGTGTTTATCAAATAGCTGCAGTGATGTCAGCATGTGGGTGGAGCTGGGCTGTCTGTCAGGCTATCACTTTTGTTTTGAGTTGGGAGCTGCAGTGTGATTTTGGTCTTGTTTTCAGAGTTGGAGAGCTACATTCAAAGCAAGCAGTTGTGTAATCTCTCTATCTACAAGCTAAAGCATGTCTTCAGCTCATTGCTTTCAAAGTAATAGCTGTTTCTGTAGAGAATTTAAACCTGCCGTCTTTGTTTTAAAACGTTTTTAAGTTATGGATGTTGTTTGGGAAGTGGTTATCTATAGAGTATTGTATCTTTTGGGGGGTGGTCAGAGTTGGTAGTTGATAAACTGTTTACTGTGTGTTTATAAAACGTGAACTGGATTCACAGAATAAACATTGTTTTGTTTTAAAAATACTTTAAATCTCTGTTGCATCACACCTGTAAAGTGGTCCCTTGTGCTCCCCATAACCAAAATCTATTAAAAGTTGTAGGTCAGGTGAACTCCATGATATACTTTGGGGTTCTCTAAACCCTGGCCATTATACTATAAAGGAAGAGAGTAGCTGAGGTGTCCGTCCCTTATCAGATGAGCCTGGGGAATTAATAAGGGGGACAAAGAAATGGCAGAGACTTTGACCAAGTATTTTGTATCTGCATTGATAATAGAAAATGCTTCCAAATAATATTAGGCAAATGGGACAGAGGAGCTGAAAATAATTACTATCACTAGAGAAAACATACCAGGAAGCAAATGGGACTAAAAGTCCCCTACACCTGATGGCCTGTATCCTAGGATCTTGGCGGAAGTGGCTGCAGTGATGGTGGATATATTCGTTCTAGCCTTCCTAAATCTGGTAGATTCTGGAAAGGTTCCACCAGATTGGAAAATTGCAAACATAACACCACTATTCAAGAAAGCAGGGAGGTGAAAAGCAGGAAACAATAGACCAGTAGCTTAACATCTGACATAAGGAAAATACATAAGGAGGTAGTGAAAATCATAAGACAACTAGGCAGAGTCAACATGGTTTTGTGAAAGGGAATTTGTGTTTGACAAAGTTCTTTTGAGGATCATAGCATTACATCATCTGCTCCTGCGATATCCTGAAATCCATCAGTAATGATTCTACCATTATGTTGTTGGTTAACCGTCTTGAAGTTGCTCTCAAGGCAGCCCAAGGCGCGATTCTCCAAAATGGAGACAAAGTGTTCGCGCGTTTCACGACTGTGCTCAACGGGCATGGGGACTACCAATTCTGGGCCCCACAGGGGGCCAGCCCAGCGCTGGAGCGGTTCACGCCGCTCCAGCCTTGCATCCTGGTGTGGTCTGGGGGTGGCGCCAACCTGCGCATGCGCAGGGGCAAAGCGCGAATTGACGCATGCGCAATACACTCATGGAATGCTCCGGCCCAGACGCAACATGGCGCGGGGGTTCTGGGGCCGGAAGCGGAACAAACTAGGCCCAGGGGAGGGGGGGGGACGCGGGACGCGGAAAGGCCGGCCCGCCGATTGATGAGCTGCAATCGTGGGCCAGACCCCATTGGAGGCCCCCCGGTGAATGAGCGCTCCCCCCCCCCTCCCCCCCGCAGGCCGCACCTGACCCTTCACTCAGAGTTCTCGCCGCCAGCGACCAGGGGTGAACGGCGCCGGCGGGACTCTGCTGTTTCCGTGCGGCCACCCGGCCCTTTGGGCCGGAGAATCGGCGGTCCGGCTGCGGAGAGCAGTCCACGACCGGCGCCGCACCAAACGCGCTGCTGCAAATGGCACCGATTCTCTGCACCTCGGAGAGCCGGGCGGCGTGGCGCGGTTGCGCCGATTCTCAACAGTAACAGCTTTGAAATAGGCAAATGTAGTTATGAGCATTAACAGCTTTAAGATAAGTCATTAGAACTATTTCTCAAGGGCAGCACGGTGGCACAGTGGGTTAGCACTGCGGCCTGACGGTGCCGAGGTCCCAGGTTCAATCCCGGCTCTGGGTCACTGTCCGTGTGGAGTTTGCACATTCTCCCTGTGCTTGCGTGGGTTTCACCCCCACAACCCAAACAAAATGTGTAAGCTAGGTGGATTGGCCAAGCTAAATTGCCCCTTAATTGGAAAACATTAATTGGGTATTCTAAATTTTAAAAAAAAGAACTATTTCTCAACGTGATGGTTTGAGACAGTAACAACAAACTTAATGGCCTTCACAGGATGGGTAAGCAAAAGTGTGACTAGATCACAGACTTCAACCTTCAGTTAGTTAAATTACAGCTGCAACCTGTATAAGTCTGTTTATTAACATTATATAGTTTAAGGGTCTTCTCTTACACAGCCTTGGGATCGGCAGCCACCCTGCAGGAGAAGGGTTGTGTCTCCCAAGTACGTTTTGTGAATAAAGTCAGTGTTACTGTGACTTGCACACTTGTGGTTTCAATCTTTTCCCACAACTACGAAATGCACGGGATGCTGAGTCAGCTGTGTGTTGTTGCAGCCGCAACCATTTAGGCAAATGGAGAGCATTCCATCACACTCCTGCCTCATTGTAGATGGTGGACAGAATTTGAGCAGTCAGGAGATGAGTTCCAAGCCTCTGACTTGCTCTTGTAGCCACGCTGTTCATATGGCTAGTCCAGTTCAGTTTCTGATTGATGGTAACCTCCAGGAGGATGATTGTGGGGGATTCAATGATGGTAATGCCAATGAACGTCAAGGGGAGATGTTTAGATTCTTTCTCATTGGGGATGGTAATTGACTAGCAATTTTTGTGGCATGAATGGTGTATGCCACTTGCCAGCCCATTTCTGAATGTTGTCCCAGATATTGCTGCATATTTGTGCAGCCTGTTTCATACCTGAGGAGTCGCAAATGGTGCTGAATGTTGTGCAATTAAGTGCACATCCCATTTGATTTTATGATGGAACAAAAGTCATTGAAGCAACTGAAGAATGTTGGATTTAGGACAAAACCCTGAGGAGCTCCTGTAGCAGAGATCTGGGACTGAGATGATTGGCTTCAACAACTACAACCATCTTCCTGCCTGCTGGATATGAGAATCTTTGCCCCTGACTCGCATTGACTTAAATTTTGCCACGGCTCCTTGTTGCCACACTTGGTCAAATGCTGCATTGATGTCAAGGGAGTCACTCTCACCTTGCACCTTGCCTCTTGATTTCCACTTTTTTGTCCATGTTTGGACCAAGGCACTAATGAGGGGAGGGGCCGAGTGGCCCTAGCTCATCCCAAACTGAGCATCACTGAGCAGGCTATTGCTGAGGAAGTGTCATTTCATAATACCGTCAATGGCCTTTGCTGTTGACTGTGAGGAGGCTTGAAGGGCAGTAATTGGTCAGATTTCTACTGCCTTTGTACACAGGATGTACCTGGACAATTTTCCACATTGTCGAATAAATGCTTGTAGCTGTGCTGGAATAGCGTGGCTAGTTCTGGAGTATAGGTCTTGTACTCTTGCTGGGAATATGGTCAGGCTCTATAACCTTTGCAGTATTCGGTGCCTTCAGCTGTTCTTTAATATTATGTTGAATTAATTGCATTGGTTGAAGACTGGCATGTGTGACGCTGGGGACATCAGGCAGAGGCTGAATGGATAATCTATCTCCATGTTTTTCAAACCTTTTTTTGCCCGGGACCCATTTTTACCAACCGGCTATCCTTCGGGAGCCACGCCGACCGCTCTTCGCGACTCACGCCAGCCAACCTTTAGTGACCAATGCTGACCGAACTTAGTGACTGACTTGCCTGCTTACCTTTAATGTGACAGGTGAGCCTGCTTTGTCCTCAAGATCTCACTTGCTTTGTCATTCAATGGTACATTTTTGCTCAGGGCTTCAGCTGATGATTTAGATTTTCGCTGCATCCTTTGGAAAAACAAATCAAGGGAGATATGTCCTCAAACTCGTCTTGAAGTTTTTGAAGTTTGAGTACTTACTCTTTCATTTGCCAGTACTTCCCTGCACATAACACATATGGGCTTTGAAACCTGGTTTGCATTGGCACAATTAATAACATACCTCAATAAATCATCTTTATGCTGCTTTGTTTCCAATTCCAGCTTCTTCTGAATGGGTTATTCATTCGAAGCCCTGGAGCTTACACCAGCACTGCTTTGTCCTGCCATGGAGTCTCCTGAGAAGCTCTCCAGCAGATTCAGTTGTGAGTTCCTGGTCTGTGTCTCCGACTCTCTCTTCCTTATTACAACTGATTTGTAAGGGCGGCATGGTAGCACAGTGGTTAGCACTGTTGCTTCACAGCACCAGGGAACCCGGCTTAGGTCACTGTCGGTGCGGAGTCTGCACGTTTTCCCTATGTCTGTGTGGGTTTCCTCCGGGTGCTCCGATTTCCTCTCACAGTCAAAGGATGTGTGGGTTAGGTGGATTGGTCATGCTAAATTGCCTGTAGTGTCCAAACGTTGGGTGGGGTTGCTGGGTTAAGGGGTCTGTGGAAGTGTGGGTTTTAGGAAGATGCACTGTAAATTCTATGATTCAGCTTGCTTGCTAGCAACTAGAAAATGGAGGAATCTCTCCTTCAGGATTTTGTGGCCAATGCTCGAATCGCGTGACCGTGTACATGCCGGGCGCATGATGTGCTCTCTCTCACCAATTCTGGTGCGAAGACTTTGCGTTTTTAATAAGAAATTTGGTCCTGGGACAGCACGCTGACGTCAGGAGGAGACTGTACTCGGACAGCACGCTGACGTCAGGAGGAGACTGTACTCGGACAGCACGCTGACGTCAGGAGGAGACTGTACTCGGATAGCACGCTGACGTCAGGAGGAGACTGTACTCGGATAGCACGCTGACGTCAGGAGGAGACTGTACTCGGACCCCACGCTGACGTCAGGAGGAGACTGTACTCGGACAGCACGCTGACGTCAGGAGTTGACTGTACTTGGATAGTGTGCTGACGTCAGGAGGAGACTGTACTCGGATAGCACGCTGACGTCAGGAGGAGACTGTACTCGGACAGCACGCTGACGTCAGGAGGAGACTGTACTCGGACAGCACGCTGACGTCAGGAGGAGACTGTACTCGGACAGCACGCTGACGTCAGGAGGAGACTGTACTCGGACAGCACGCTGACGTCAGGAGGAGACTGTACTCGGACAGCACGCTGACGTCAGGAGGAGACTGTACTCGGACAGCACACTGACGTCAGGAGGAGACTGTACTCGGACAGCACGCTGACGTCAGGAGGAGACTGTACTCGGACAGCACGCTGACGTCAGGAGGAGACTGTACTCCGATAGCACGCTGACGTCAGGAGGAGACTGTACTCGGATAGCACGCTGACGTCAGGAGGAGACTGTACTCGGACAGCACGCTGACGTCAGGAGGAGACTGTACTCGGACAGCACGCTGACGTCAGGAGGAGACTGTACTCGGATAGCACGCTGACGTCAGGAGGAGACTGTACTCGGATAGCACGCTGACGTCAGGAGTTGACTGTACTTGGATAGTGTGCTGACGTCAGGAGGAGACTGTACTCGGACAGCACGCTGACGTCAGGAGGAGACTGTACTCGGACAGCACGCTGACGTCAGGAGGAGAATGTACTCCGATAGCACGCTGACATCAGGAGGAGACTGTACTCGGATAGCACGCTAACGTCAGGAGGAGACTGTACTCGGACAGCACGCTGACGTCAGGAGGAGACTGTACTCGGATAGCACGCTGACGTCAGGAGGAGACTGTACTCGGATAGCACGCTGACGTCAGGAGGAGACTGTACTCGGACAGCACGCTGACGTCAGGAGGAGACTGTACTCGGACAGCACGCTGACGTCAGGAGGAGACTGTACTCGGATAGCACGCTGACGTCAGGAGGAGACTGTACTCGGACAGCACGCTGACGTCAGGAGGAGACTGTACTCGGACAGCACGCTGACGTCAGGAGGAGACTGTACTTGGATAGTGTGCTGACGTCAGGAGGAGACTGTACTCGGATAGCACGCTGACGTCAGGAGGAGACTGTACTCGGACAGCCGCTGACGTCAGGAGGAGACTGTACTCGGACAGCACGCTGACGTCAGGAGGAGACTGTACTCGGACAGCACGCTGACATCAGGAGGAGACTGTACTCGGATAGCACGCTGACGTCAGGAGGAGACTGTACTCGGATAGCACGCTGACGTCAGGAGGAGACTGTACTCGGATAGCACGCTAACGTCAGGAGGAGACTGTACTCGGATAGCACGCTGATGTCAGGAGGAGACTGTACTTGGATAGTGTGCTAACGTCAGGAGGAGACTGTACTTGGATAGCATGCTAACGTCAGGAGGAGACTGTACTCGGATAGCACGCTGACGTCAGGAGGAGACTGTACTCGGATAGCACGCTGATGTCAGGAGGAGACTGTACTTGGATAGTGTGCTGACGTCAGGAGGAGACTGTACTCGGACAGCACGCTAACGTCAGGAGGAGACTGTACTCGGATAGCACGCTGACGTCAGGAGGAGACTGTACTCGGATAGCACGCTGATGTCAGGAGGAGACTGTACTTGGATAGTGTGCTGACATCAGGAGGAGACTGTACTCGGATAGTGTGCTGACGTCAGGAGGAGACTGCACTCGGATAGTGTGCTGACGTCAGGAGGAGACTGTACTTGGATAGTGTGCTGACGTCAGGAGGAGACTGTACTCTGATAGCACGCTGACGTCAGGAGGAGACTGTACTCGGATAGCACGCTGACGTCAGGAGGAGACTGTACTCGGACAGCACGCTGACGTCAGGAGGAGACTGTACTCGGATAGCACGCTGACGTCAGGAGGAGACTGTACTCGGATAGCACGCTGACGTCAGGAGGAGACTGTACTTGGATAGTGTGCTGACGTCAGGAGGAGACTGTACTCGGATAGCACGCTGACGTCAGGAGGAGACTGTACTTGGATAGTGTGCTGACGTCAGGAGGAGACTGTACTCGGATAGCACGCTGACGTCAGGAGGAGACTGTACTCGGATAGCACGCTGACGTCAGGAGGAGACTGTACTCGGACAGCACACTGACGTCAGGAGGAGACTGTACTCGGATAGCACGCTGACGTCAGGAGGAGACTGTACTCGGACAGCACGCTGACGTCAGGAGGAGACTGTACTCGGACAGCACACTGACGTCAGGAGGAAACTGTACTCGGACAGCACACTGACGTCAGGAGGAGACTGTACTTGGATAGTGTGCTGACGTCAGGAGGAGACTGTACTCGGACAGCACACTGACGTCAGGAGGAGACTGTACTCGGACAGCACGCTGACGTCAGGAGGAGACTGTACTTGGACAGCACGCTGACGTCAGGAGGAGACTGTACTCGGATAGCACGCTGACGTCAGGAGGAGACTGTACTCTGATAGCACGCTGACGTCAGGAGGAGACTGTACTCGGACAGCACGCTGACGTCAGGAGGAGACTGTACTCGGACAGCACGCTGACGTCAGGAGGAGACTGTACTCCGATAGCACGCTGACGTCAGGAGGAGACTGTACTCGGATAGCACGCTGACGTCAGGAGGAGACTGTACTCGGACAGCACGCTGACGTCAGGAGGAGACTGTACTCGGACAGCACGCTGACGTCAGGAGGAGACTGTACTCGGATAGCACGCTGACGTCAGGAGGAGACTGTACTCGGATAGCACGCTGACGTCAGGAGTTGACTGTACTTGGATAGTGTGCTGACGTCAGGAGGAGACTGTACTCGGACAGCACGCTGACGTCAGGAGGAGACTGTACTCGGACAGCACGCTGACGTCAGGAGGAGAATGTACTCCGATAGCACGCTGACATCAGGAGGAGACTGTACTCGGATAGCACGCTAACGTCAGGAGGAGACTGTACTCGGACAGCACGCTGACGTCAGGAGGAGACTGTACTCGGATAGCACGCTGACGTCAGGAGGAGACTGTACTCGGACAGCACGCTGACGTCAGGAGGAGACTGTACTCGGATAGCACGCTGACGTCAGGAGGAGACTGTACTCGGACAGCACGCTGACGTCAGGAGGAGACTGTACTCGGACAGCACGCTGACGTCAGGAGGAGACTGTACTCGGATAGCACGCTGACGTCAGGAGGAGACTGTACTCGGACAGCACGCTGACGTCAGGAGGAGACTGTACTCGGACAGCACGCTGACGTCAGGAGGAGACTGTACTTGGATAGTGTGCTGACGTCAGGAGGAGACTGTACTCGGATAGCACGCTGACGTCAGGAGGAGACTGTACTCGGACAGCCGCTGACGTCAGGAGGAGACTGTACTCGGACAGCACGCTGACGTCAGGAGGAGACTGTACTCGGACAGCACGCTGACATCAGGAGGAGACTGTACTCGGATAGCACGCTGACGTCAGGAGGAGACTGTACTCGGATAGCACGCTGACGTCAGGAGGAGACTGTACTCGGATAGCACGCTGACGTCAGGAGGAGACTGTACTCGGATAGCACGCTAACGTCAGGAGGAGACTGTACTCGGATAGCACGCTGATGTCAGGAGGAGACTGTACTTGGATAGTGTGCTAACGTCAGGAGGAGACTGTACTTGGATAGCATGCTAACGTCAGGAGGAGACTGTACTCGGATAGCACGCTGACGTCAGGAGGAGACTGTACTCGGATAGCACGCTGATGTCAGGAGGAGACTGTACTTGGATAGTGTGCTGACGTCAGGAGGAGACTGTACTCGGACAGCACGCTAACGTCAGGAGGAGACTGTACTCGGATAGCACGCTGACGTCAGGAGGAGACTGTACTCGGATAGCACGCTGATGTCAGGAGGAGACTGTACTTGGATAGTGTGCTGACGTCAGGAGGAGACTGTACTCGGATAGTGTGCTGACGTCAGGAGGAGACTGTACTCGGATAGTGTGCTGACGTCAGGAGGAGACTGTACTTGGATAGTGTGCTGACGTCAGGAGGAGACTGTACTCTGATAGCACGCTGACGTCAGGAGGAGACTGTACTCGGACAGCACGCTGACGTCAGGAGGAGTCTGTACTTGGATAGTGTGCTGACGTCAGGAGGAGACTGTACTCGGATAGCACGCTGACGTCAGGAGGAGACTGTACTCGGATAGCACGCTGACGTCAGGAGGAGACTGTACTTGGATAGTGTGCTGACGTCAGGAGGAGACTGTACTCGGATAGCACGCTGACGTCAGGAGGAGACTGTACTTGGATAGTGTGCTGACGTCAGGAGGAGACTGTACTCGGATAGCACGCTGACGTCAGGAGGAGACTGTACTCGGATAGCACGCTGACGTCAGGAGGAGACTGTACTCGGACAGCACACTGACGTCAGGAGGAGACTGTACTCGGATAGCACGCTGACGTCAGGAGGAGACTGTACTCGGACAGCACGCTGACGTCAGGAGGAGACTGTACTCGGACAGCACACTGACGTCAGGAGGAGACTGTACTCGGACAGCACGCTGACGTCAGGAGGAAACTGTACTCGGACAGCACACTGACGTCAGGAGGAGACTGTACTTGGATAGTGTGCTGACGTCAGGAGGAGACTGTACTCGGACAGCACGCTGACGTCAGGAGGAGACTGTACTCTGATAGCACGCTGACGTCAGGAGGAGACTGTACTCGGATAGCACGCTGACGTCAGGAGGAGACTGTACTCGGATAGCACGCTGACGTCAGGAGGAGACTGTACTTGGATAGTGTGCTGACGTCAGGAGGAGACTGTACTCGGATAGCACGCTGACGTCAGGAGGAGACTGTACTTGGATAGTGTGCTGACGTCAGGAGGAGACTGTACTCGGATAGCGTGCTGACGTCAGGAGGAGACTGTACTCGGATAGCACGCTGACGTCAGGAGGAGACTGTACTCGGACAGCACGCTGACGTCAGGAGGAGACTGTACTCGGACAGCACGCTGACGTCAGGAGGAGACTGTACTCGGACAGCACGCTGACGTCAGGAGGAGACTGTACTCCGATAGCACGCTGACGTCAGGAGGAGACTGTACTCTGATAGCACGCTGACGTCAGGAGGAGACTGTACTCGGATAGCACGCTGACGTCAGGAGGAGACTGTACTCGGATAGCACGCTGACGTCAGGAGGAGACTGTACTCGGACCCCACGCTGACGTCAGGAGGAGACTGTACTCGGATAGCACGCTGACGTCAGGAGGAGACTGTACTTGGATAGTGTGCTGACGTCAGGAGGAGACTGTACTCGGATAGCACGCTGACGTCAGGAGGAGACTGTACTTGGATAGTGTGCTGACGTCAGGAGGAGACTGTACTCGGATAGCGTGCTGACGTCAGGAGGAGACTGTACTCGGATAGCACGCTGACGTCAGGAGGAGACTGTACTCGGACAGCACGCTGACGTCAGGAGGAGACTGTACTCGGACAGCACGCTGACGTCAGGAGGAGACTGTACTCGGACAGCACGCTGACATCAGGAGGAGACTGTACTCGGACAGCACGCTGACGTCAGGAGTTGACTGTACTTGGATAGTGTGCTGACGTCAGGAGGAGACTGTACTCGGATAGCACGCTGACGTCAGGAGGAGACTGTACTCGGACAGCACGCTGACGTCAGGAGGAGACTGTACTCTGACAGCACGCTGACATCAGGAGGAGACTGTACTCGGATAGCACGCTGACGTCAGGAATTGACTGTACTCGGACAGCACGCTGACGTCAGGAGGAGACTGTACTCGGATAGCACACTGACGTCAGGAGGAGACTGTACTCGGACAGCACGCTGACGTCAGGAATTGACTGTACTCGGACAGCACGCTGACGTCAGGAGGAGACTGTACTCGGATAGCACGCTGACGTCAGGAGGAGACTGTACTCGGACAGCACGCTGACGTCAGGAGGAGACTGTACTCGGACAGCACGCTGACGTCAGGAGGAGACTGTACTCGGATAGCACGCTGACGTCAGGAGTTGACTGTACTTGGATAGTGTGCTGACGTCAGGAGGAGACTGTACTCGGATAGCACGCTGTCGTCAGGAATTGACTGTACTCGGACAGCACGCTGACGTCAGGAGGAGACTGTACTCGGATAGCACGCTGACGTCAGGAATTGACTGTACTCGGACAGCACGCTGACGTCAGGAGGAGACTGTACTCGGACAGCACGCTGACGTCAGGAGGAGACTGTACTCGGACAGCACGCTGACATCAGGAGGAGACTGTACTCGGTAGCACGCTGACGTCAGGAGGAGACTGTACTCCGATAGCACGCTGACATCAGGAGGAGACTGTACTCGGACAGCATGCTGACGTCAGGAGGAGACTGTACTCGGATAGCACGCTGACGTCAGGAGGAGACTGTACTCGGATAGTGTGCTGAAGTCAGGAGGAGTCTGTACTTGGATAGTGTGCTGACGTCAGGAGGAGACTGTACTCGGACAGCACGCTGACGTCAGGAGTTGACTTACTCGGATAGCACGCTCACGTCAGGAGGAGACTGTACTCGGATAGCACGCTGACGTCAGGAGGAGACTGTACTCGGACAGCACGCTAACGTCAGGAGGAGACTGTACTCGGACAGCACGCTGACGTCAGGAGGAGACTGTACTTGGATAGTGTGCTGACGTCAGGAGGAGACTGTACTCGGACAGCACGCTGACGTCAGGAGGAGACTGTACTCGGACAGCACGCTGACGTCAGGAGGAGACTGTACTCGGATAGCACGCTGACGTCAGGAGGAGACTGTACTCGGATAGCATGCTGACGTCAGGAGGAGACTGTACTCGGACAGCACGCTGACGTCAGGAGGAGACTGTACTCGGACAGCACGCTGACGTCAGGAGGAGACTGTACTCGGACAGCATGCTGACGTCAGGAGGAGACTGTACTCGGACAGCACGCTGACGTCAGGAGGAGACTGTACTCGGACAGCACGCTGACGTCAGGAGGAGACTGTACTCGGATAGCACGCTGACGTCAGGAGGAGACTGTACTTGGATAGTGTGCTGACGTCAGGAGGAGACTGTACTTGGATAGCACGCTGACGTCAGGAGGAGACTGTACTCGGACAGCACGCTGACGTCAGGAGGAGACTGTACTCGGATAGCACGCTGACGTCAGGAGGAGACTGTACTCGGACAGCACGCTGACGTCAGGAGGAGACTGTACTCGGATAGCACGCTGACGTCAGGAGGAGACTGTACTCGGATAGCACGCTGACGTCAGGAGGAGACTGTACTCCGATAGCACGCTGACGTCAGGAGGAGACTGTACTCGGACAGCACGCTGACGTCAGGAGGAGACTGTACTCGGACAGCACGCTGACGTCAGGAGGAGACTGTACTTGGACAGCACGCTGACGTCAGGAGGAGACTGTACTCGGATAGCACGCTGACGTCAGGAGGAGACTGTACTCGGACAGCACGCTGACGTCAGGAGGAGACTGTACTCGGACAGCACGCTGACGTCAGGAGGAGACTGTACTCGGATAGCACGCTGACGTCAGGAGGAGACTGTACTTGGATAGTGTGCTGACGTCAGGAGGAGACTGTACTTGGATAGTGTGCTGACGTCAGGAGGAGACTGTACTCGGACAGCACGCTGACGTCAGGAGGAGACTGTACTCGGACAGCACGCTGACGTCAGGAGGAGTCTGTACTTGGATAGTGTGCTGACGTCAGGAGGAGACTGTACTCGGATAGCACGCTGACGTCAGGAGGAGACTGTACTCCGATAGCACGCTGACGTCAGGAGGAGACTGTACTCGGACAGCACGCTGACGTCAGGAGGAGACTGTACTCGGATAGCACGCTGACGTCAGGAGGAGACTGTACTCGGATAGCACGCTGACGTCAGGAGGAGACTGTACTCGGACAGCACGCTGACGTCAGGAGGAGACTGTACTCGGATAGCACGCTGACGTCAGGAATTGACTGTACTCGGACAGCACGCTGACGTCAGGAGGAGACTGTACTTGGATAGTGTGCTGACGTCAGGAGGAGACTGTACTCGGATAGCACGCTAACGTCAGGAGGAGACTGTACTCGGACAGCACGCTGACGTCAGGAGGAGACTGTACTCGGACAGCACACTGACGTCAGGAGGAGACTGTACTCGGATAGCACGCTGACGTCAGGAGGAGACTGTACTCGGATAGCACGCTGACGTCAGGAGGAGACTGTACTCGGACCCCACGCTGACGTCAGGAGGAGACTGTACTCGGACAGCACGCTGACGTCAGGAGGAGACTGTACTCGGACAGCACGCTGACGTCAGGAGGAGACTGTACTCCGATAGCACGCTGACGTCAGGAGGAGACTGTACTCGGATAGCACGCTGACGTCAGGAGGAGACTGTACTTGGATAGTGTGCTGACGTCAGGAGGAGACTGTACTCGGACAGCACGCTGACGTCAGGAGGAGACTGTACTCGGACAGCACACTGACGTCAGGAGGAAACTGTACTCGGATAGCACGCTGACGTCAGGAGGAGACTGTACTCGGATAGCACACTAACGTCAGGAGGAGACTGTACTCGGATAGTGTGCTGACGTCAGGAGGAGACTGTACTCGGACAGCACGCTGACGTCAGGAGGAGACTGTACTCGGACAGCACACTGACGTCAGGAGGAAACTGTACTCGGACAGCACGCTGACGTCAGGAGGAGACTGTACTCGGACAGCACGCTGACGTCAGGAGGAGACTGTACTCGGACAGCACGCTGACGTCAGGAGGAGACTGTACTCGGATAGCACGCTGACATCAGGAGGAGACTGTACTTGGATAGTGTGCTGACGTCAGGAGGAGACTGTACTCGGACAGCACGCTGACGTCAGGAGGAGACTGTACTTGGATAGTGTGCTGACGTCAGGAGGAGACTGTACTCGGACAGCACGCTAACGTCAGGAGGAGACTGTACTTGGATAGTGTGCTGACGTCAGGAGGAGACTGTACTCGGACAGCACGCTGACATCAGGAGGAGACTGTACTCGGACAGCACGCTGACATCAGGAGGAAACTGTACTCGGACAGCACGCTGACGTCAGGAGGAGACTGTACTCGGACAGCACGCTGACGTCAGGAGGAGACTGTACTCGGACAGCACGCTGACGTCAGGAGGAGACTGTACTCCGATAGCACGCTGACGTCAGGAGGAGACTGTACTCTGATAGCACGCTGACGTCAGGAGGAGACTGTACTCGGACAGCACGCTGACGTCAGGAGGAGACTGTACTCGGATAGCACGCTGACGTCAGGAGGAGACTGTACTTGGATAGTGTGCTGACGTCAGGAGGAGACTGTACTTGGACAGCACGCTGACGTCAGGAGGAGACTGTACTCGGATAGCACGCTGACGTCAGGAGGAGACTGTACTCGGACAGCACGCTGACATCAGGAGGAGACTGTACTCGGATAGCACGCTGACGTCAGGAGGAGACTGTACTCGGACAGCACGCTGACGTCAGGAGGAGACTGTACTCGGACAGCACGCTGACGTCAGGAGGAGACTGTACTCGGACAGCACGCTGACGTCAGGAGGAGACTGTACTCGGACAGCACGCTGACGTCAGGAGGAGACTGTACTCGGACAGCACGCTGACGTCAGGAGGAGACTGTACTCTGATAGCACGCTGACGTCAGGAGGAGACTGTACTCGGATAGCACGCTGACGTCAGGAGGAGACTGTACTTGGATAGTGTGCTGACGTCAGGAGGAGACTGTACTTGGATAGTGTGCTGACGTCAGGAGGAGACTGTACTTGGATAGTGTGCTGACGTCAGGAGGAGACTGTACTCGGATATCACGCTGACGTCAGGAGGAGACTGTACTCGGATAGCACGCTGACGTCAGGAGGAGACTGTACTCGGACAGCACGCTGACGTCAGGAGGAGACTGTACTCGGACAGCACGCTGACATCAGGAGGAGACTGTACTCGGACAGCACGCTGACGTCAGGAGTTGACTGTACTTGGATAGTGTGCTGACGTCAGGAGGAGACTGTACTCGGACAGCACGCTGACGTCAGGAATTGACTGTACTCGGACAGCACGCTGACGTCAGGAGGAGACTGTACTCGGACAGCACGCTGACGTCAGGAGGAGACTGTACTTGGATAGCACGCTGACGTCAGGAGGAGACTGTACTCGGATAGTGTGCTGACGTCAGGAGGAGACTGTACTCCGATAGCACGCTGACATCAGGAGGAGACTGTACTCGGACAGCACGCTGACGTCAGGAGGAGACTGTACTCGGATAGCACGCTGACGTCAGGAGGAGACTGTACTCGGATAGTGTGCTGAAGTCAGGAGGAGTCTGTACTTGGATAGTGTGCTGACGTCAGGAGTTGACTTACTCGGATAGCACGCTGACGTCAGGAGGAGACTGTACTCCGATAGCACGCTGACATCAGGAGGAGACTGTACTCGGACAGCACGCTCACGTCAGGAGGAGACTGTACTCGGATAGCACGCTGACGTATGGAGGAGACTGTACTCCGATAGCACGCTGACGTCAGGAGGAGACTGTACTCGGATAGCACGCTGACGTCAGGAGGAGACTGTACTCGGACAGCACGCTGACGTCAGGAGGAGACTGTACTCGGACAGCACGCTGACGTCAGGAGGAGACTGTACTCGGATAGTGTGCTGACGTCAGGAGGAGACTGTACTCGGACAGCACGCTGACGTCAGGAGGAGACTGTACTCGGATAGCACGCTGACGTCAGGAGGAGACTGTACTCGGACAGCACACTGACGTCAGGAGGAGACTGTACTCGGACAGCACGCTGACGTCAGGAGTTGACTGTACTTGGATAGTGTGCTGACGTCAGGAGGAGACTGTACTCGGATAGCACGCTGACGTCAGGAGTTGACTGTACTTGGATAGTGTGCTGACGTCAGGAGGAGACTGTACTCGGATAGCACGCTGACGTCAGGAGGAGACTGTACTCGGATAGCACGCTGACGTCAGGAGGAGACTGTACTCGGACAGCACGCTGACGTCAGGAGGAGACTGTACTCGGATAGCACGCTGACGTCAGGAGGAGACTGTACTCGGACAGCACGCTGACGTCAGGAGGAGACTGTACTCGGATAGCACGCTGACGTCATGAGGAGACTGTACTCGGACAGCACGCTGACGTCAGGAGGAGTCTGTACTTGGATAGTGTGCTGACGTCAGGAGGAGACTGTACTTGGATAGTGTGCTGACGTCAGGAGGAGACTGTACTCGGACAGCACGCTGACGTCAGGAGGAGACTGTACTCGGACAGCACGCTGACGTCAGGAGGAGACTGTACTCGGATAGCACGCTGACGTCAGGAGGAGACTGTACTCGGACCCCACGCTGACGTCAGGAGGAGACTGTACTTGGATAGTGTGCTGACGTCAGGAGTTGACTGTACTCGGATAGCACGCTGACGTCAGGAGGAGACTGTACTTGGATCGTGTGCTGACGTCAGGAGGAGACTGTACTTGGATAGTGTGCTGACGTCAGGAGGAGACTGTACTCGGACAGCACGCTGACGTCAGGAGGAGACTGTACTCGGACAGCACGCTGACGTCAGGAGGAGACTGTACTCGGATAGCACGCTGACGTCAGGAGGAGACTGTACTCGGACAGCACGCTGACGTCAGGAGGAGACTGTACTCGGACAGCACGCTGACGTCAGGAGGAGACTGTACTCAGACAGCACGCTGACGTCAGGAGGAGACTGTACTCGGACAGCACGCTGACGTCAGGAGGAGACTGTACTCGGACAGCACGCTGACGTCAGGAGGAGACTGTACTCGGACAGCACGCTGACGTCAGGAGGAGACTGTACTCGGTAGCACGCTGACGTCAGGAGGAGACTGTACTCGGACAGCACGCTGACGTCAGGAGTTGACTGTACTCGGACAGCACGCTGACGTCAGGAGGAGACTGTACTCGGACAGCACGCTGACGTCAGGAGGAGACTGTACTCAGACAGCACGCTGACGTCAGGAGGAGACTGTACTCGGTAGCACGCTGACGTCAGGAGGAGACTGTACTCGGTCAGCACGCTGACGTCAGGAGTTGACTACTCGGATAGCACGCTGACGTCAGGAGGAGACTGTACTTGGATAGTGTGCTGACGTCAGGAGGAGACTGTACTCGGATAGCACGCTGACGTCAGGAGGAGACTGTACTCCGATAGCACGCTGACGTCAGGAGGAGACTGTACTCGGACAGCACGCTGACGTCAGGAGGAGACTGTACTCCGATAGCACGCTGACATCAGGAGGAGACTGTACTCGGACAGCACGCTGACGTCAGGAGGAGACTGTACTCGGATAGCACGCTGACATCAGGAGGAGACTGTACTCGGACAGCACGCTGACGTCAGGAGGAGACTGTACTCGGATAGCACGCTGACGTCAGGAGTTGACTGTACTCGGACAGCACGCTGACGTCAGGAGGAGACTGTACTTGGATAGTGTGCTGACGTCAGGAGGAGACTGTACTCGGATAGCACGCTGACGTCAGGAGGAGACTGTACTTGGATAGTGTGCTGACGTCAGGAGTTGACTGTACTCGGATAGCACGCTGACGTCAGGAGGAGACTGTACTCGGACAGCACGCTGACGTCAGGAGGAGACTGTACTCGGATAGCACGCTGACGTCAGGAGGAGACTGTACTCGGACAGCACGCTGACGTCAGGAGGAGACTGTACTCGGATAGCACGCTGACGTCAGGAGGAGACTGTACTCGGATAGCACGCTGACGTCAGGAGGAGACTGTACTCGGATAGCACGCTGACGTCAGGAGGAGACTGTACTCGGACAGCACGCTGACGTCAGGAGGAGACTGTACTCGGATAGCACGCTGACGTCAGGAGGAGACTGTACTCGGACAGCACGCTGACGTCAGGAGGAGACTGTACTCGGATAGCACGCTGACGTCAGGAGGAGACTGTACTCGGACAGCACGCTGACGTCAGGAATTGACTGTACTCGGATAGCACGCTGACGTCAGGAGGAGACTGTACTCGGACAGCACGCTGACGTCAGGAGGAGACTGTACTCGGATAGCACACTGACGTCAGGAGGAGACTGTACTCGGACAGCACGCTGACGTCAGGAGGAGACTGTACTTGGATAGTGTGCTGACGTCAGGAGGAGACTGTACTCGGACAGCACGCTGACGTCAGGAGGAGACTGTACTCGGATAGCACGCTGACGTCAGGAGGAGACTGTACTCGGACAGCACGCTGACGTCAGGAGGAGACTGTACTCGGACAGCACGCTGACGTCAGGAGGAGACTGTACTCGGACAGCACACTGACGTCAGGAGGAGACTGTACTCCGATAGCACGCTGACGTCAGGAGGAGACTGTACTCGGACAGCACGCTGACGTCAGGAGGAGACTGTACTCGGACAGCACGCTGACGTCAGGAGGAGACTGTACTCGGATAGCACGCTGACGTCATGAGGAGACTGTACTCGGACAGCACGCTGACGTCAGGAGGAGTCTGTACTTGGATAGTGTGCTGACGTCAGGAGGAGACTGTACTTGGATAGTGTGCTGACGTCAGGAGGAGACTGTACTCGGACAGCACGCTGACGTCAGGAGGAGACTGTACTCGGACAGCACGCTGATGTCAGGAGGAGACTGTACTCGGATAGCACGCTGACGTCAGGAGGAGACTGTACTCGGACAGCACGCTGACATCAGGAGGAGACTGTACTCGGATAGCACGCTGACGTCAGGAGGAGACTGTACTCGGTAGCACGCTGACGTCAGGAGGAGACTGTACTCGGACAGCACGCTGACGTCAGGAGTTGACTGTACTCGGACAGCACGCTGACGTCAGGAGTTGACTGTACTCGGACAGCACGCTGACGTCAGGAGGAGACTGTACTCGGACAGCACGCTGACGTCAGGAGGAGACTGTACTTGGATAGTGTGCTGACGTCAGGAGTTGACTGTACTCGGACAGCACGCTGACGTCAGGAGGAGACTGTACTCGGACAGCACGCTGACGTCAGGAGGAGACTGTACTCGGATAGCACGCTGACGTCAGGAGGAGACTGTACTCGGATAGCACGCTGACGTCAGGAGGAGACTGTACTCGGATAGCACGCTGACGTCAGGAGGAGACTGTACTCGGATAGCACGCTGACGTCAGGAGGAGACTGTACTCGGATAGCACGCTGACGTCAGGAGGAGACTGTACTTGGATAGTGTGCTGACGTCAGGAGTTGACTGTACTCGGATAGCACGCTGACGTCAGGAGGAGACTGTACTCGGATAGCACGCTGACGTCAGGAATTGACTGTACTCGGACAGCACGCTGACGTCAGGAGGAGACTGTACTCGGACAGCACGCTGACGTCAGGAGGAGACTGTACTCGGATAGTGTGCTGACGTCAGGAGGAGACTGTACTCCGATTGCACGCTGACATCAGGAGGAGACTGTACTCGGACAGCACGCTGACGTCAGGAGGAGACTGTACTCGGATAGCACGCTGACGTCAGGAGGAGACTGTACTCGGTCAGCACGCTGACGTCAGGAGGAGACTGTACTCGGACAGCACGCTGACGTCAGGAGGAGACTGTACTCGGATAGTGTGCTGACGTCAGGAGGAGACTGTACTCGGATAGCACGCTGACGTCAGGAGGAGACTGTACTCGGACCCCACGCTGACGTCAGGAGGAGACTGTACTCGGACAGCACACTGACGTCAGGAGGAGACTGTACTCGGACAGCACGCTGACGTCAGGAGGAGACTGTACTCGGATAGTGTGCTGACGTCAGCAGGAGACTGTACTCGGACAGCACGCTGACGTCAGGAGGAGACTGCACTTGGATAGTGTGCTGACGTCAGGAGGAGACTGTACTCGGACAGCACGCTGACGTCAGGAGGAGACTGCACTTGGATAGTGTGCTGACATCAGGAGGAGACTGTACTCGGACAGCACGCTGACGTCAGGAGGAGACTGTACTCGGACAGCACGCTAACGTCAGGAGGAGACTGTACTCGGACAGCACGCTGACGTCAGGAGGAGACTGTACTCGGATAGCACGCTGACGTCAGGAGGAGACTGTACTCGGACCCCACGCTGACGTCAGGAGGAGACTGTACTCGGACAGCACGCTGACGTCAGGAGGAGACTGTACTCGGACAGCACGCTGACGTCAGGAGGAGACTGTACTCGGATAGCACGCTGACGTCAGGAGGAGACTGTACTCGGACAGCACGCTGACGTCAGGAGGAGACTGTACTCGGATAGCACGCTGACGTCAGGAGGAGACTGTACTCGGATAGCACGCTGACGTCAGGAGGAGACTGTACTCGGACAGCACACTGACGTCAGGAGGAGACTGTACTCGGACAGCACGCTGACGTCAGGAGTTGACTGTACTCGGACAGCACGCTGACGTCAGGAGGAGACTGTACTCGGACAGCACACTGACGTCAGGAGGAGACTGTACTCGGACAGCACGCTGACGTCAGGAGTTGACTGTACTCGGACAGCATGCTGACGTCAGGAGGAGACTGTACTCGGACAGCACGCTGACGTCAGGAGTTGACTGTACTCGGACAGCACGCTGACGTCAGGAGGAGACTGTACTCGGACAGCACGCTGACGTCAGGAGGAGACTGTACTCGGACAGCACGCTGACGTCAGGAGGAGACTGTACTCGGACAGCACGCTGACGTCAGGAGGAGACTGTACTCGGACCCCACGCTGACGTCAGGAGGAGACTGTACTCGGACAGCACGCTGACGTCAGGAGGAGACTGTACTCGGACAGCACGCTGACGTCAGGAGGAGACTGTACTCGGACAGCACGCTGACGTCAGGAGGAGACTGTACTCGGACAGCACGCTGACGTCAGGAGGAGACTGTACTTGGATAGTGTGCTGACGTCAGGAGGAGACTGTACTCGGATAGCACGCTGACGTCAGGAGGAGACTGTACTCGGATAGCACGCTGACGTCAGGAGGAGACTGTACTTGGATAGTGTGCTGACGTCAGGAGCTGGCATCTGCCTTGCTGGGCACCGGGTCTATGCACTGCCAGATCTGCCTGAGGGGACATGCATATGGACAGCATTCTTTTTTTTTAAAACAGCACATGGTGTCCCATGAGTTTTATTTGTGAAGACTGATAACTTATAATACACCATTATAGTGACACGATTGCAGTGGTTTCAAACATTTGCACAGATTTCACATGCTGGTGCTTAAATTCCACTTGCTGTGTCCCAGAGGAGAAACGCACATAATTTATTTTCTGTGATTGCTGCTGGTACCTTCTTCTTGGATCTTAGTTTGAAGAACAAATAAATTGCTGCAATCCTTGTTTATGTAGCTATCACATAATTCCTCCTCCCTGTGATGGTGTAGACATTGAAATACGTGTGGAAGCCAGTGAACTGAAGCTGACTGCCAGTACCATGACCCGCCATTCTCATTCCTCACATAAACCTTACTCGGCTGCTTTCTGTGTCCTTCACAGGCCCCGTGCTCAGTCCCACCACCAGAGGCATGGCCCCCACCTCCTCCTATTGGTCAGCAGAACAAGTAGACGTTGAATATGACTTCAGGAAAGCTAATCGCCCATTGGATAATCTGGGTACCAATCGGATGGAGCAAGGAAAATGTTGTGGCTACTGATGGACACAGACAGAATTCACAATCTAACAGCCAGCCGCGGTTGTTGGGTACTCCTCACGTGATTGGGAGCGCCACGACTGATCGTTCTACGATCCTCCCGACCCTGGATTTGAAAATCGCTATCTATCTTGCCCTTCTGGCTGAAGCAAATACTTCGGTCTTGTCTTTTCTACTGATATACTGGGCTCATCCATCTTTGAAGATGGGGGTGTCTTTGGAGGCTGCTCCTCCTGTTAGTTCCATAATTGCCCACGACCATTCCAACTGGATATGGCAGGTTGTGAGATTGTTTTGCTCTTTTTTTTTGAAAATTGTTGGAAGAGATTGTTCTTTCCAAATGCAACCATTAGGTGGCATTCTAACACACTATCAGTATGATCAAGTTTAAGCAGTAGCTGTGAAATATTTTTGTCTTTGCCTTTAGCTAAATATGACATTTTCAGGCTATTCTATAATACATTTCTTCAACCACTTTCTGCATGTGAAATTAGCTTTCTACTCCACCACTTCGCTTTAACCTGATAAGTAAGAAGTCTTACAACATCAGGTTAAAGTCCACTGGTTTGTTTTGAATCACTAGCTTTCAGAGCACTGCCCCTCCCTCAGGATTCACCTGAGGAAGGAGCAGTGCTCTGAAAGCTAGTGATTTGAAACAAACTTGTTGGACTTTAAACTGATGTTGTAAGACTTCTTAATGTGCTCACCTCAGTCCAATGCTGGTATCTCCACATCATGACCTCTGCTGAAGGTTGTGACTCCTTGCTGGATACTCATCAATACCTCACCCAAAAAAGGCATTCTTCATACAGTGAACATTTGTACTGCCCAAGCAGCTGAATGACCGTGTGAGCTTGAGTTCTGTGCACTTTTAGCAGAATCTGGGGGATTCGATCAGATTTGCCAGTCCTTAAGATGTGTTCTTCTCTGGGGCAAAAACAAAGTTGCGTTAAATTGCCATGCACCTTATGGGCTGCAGGTTTCCCTGTTGTACAGGTCATTGGTATGTGTTACAGAACTGCACGCAGTGATAACGTTACGGGTTTGTGGTTTTTTAAAATTTCGTACCCATTCACAACTGATTTTACAAAACGTTTTCTTATACAACACATTTCAAACTAGAAGTAGCAACATATGCCAAAGAACCGTGGAAGTAGAGCAGTGGAAAGACATTTTAGTCCTCACATGGAGAATATGATATTGGAATGGAAGAAACGTGAGGAAGAACTGGTGAAAATAGATAAGCGCAAGCAGATATTTTGTGGGCATGTTGCAAAATCAGCTGGAAGAAAGGTATAAAATTGGATAGTAGGAGGTGTTGAATAGCAATCAATTGCCATGCGAAGCAAGGAGAGTAGCATTAGTAAGCAGTGTTGCTGATTTAGCTGGTACAACATCTTGGTTCTACATTCTGGGATAGCACAGAAGATGTCAACCAAATACAAAGTAAAGCTGTTTGAATTTCGCATGTTCATGATTAATGCAAAGGCAATCGTGTTGTTTTAAGCTCCATGGAACTTTGGCTATATTGATTATCTGTCTAAATTCTGATGATGCGTCAAGCAAGACTATATAGTCCTGCTGACTACGCCAACTGTAAGAATCTATCATGCGGTTTAGGTGTAGTCTTGTATACACTTCAAAACTCAGTAGAATTTAAGTTACACTTCTCAGATGTGAAATAAAAATCTTTTATTGTGTCTATTGATTATAATTGAGACAGAGATCTTCTTTTGGTTACAAATCAAATGTTCTCAATAAAGCCCTTACCAGCAAAAGACTTTAAGAGAAATAATTGGCTTAATGGTTTACAACAAAATTAACTTTCAAAAATACAGTAATGATTCTTGCTCAAAGCAAAACAGCTTGCGCAAAGTTCGAGTGGGAGTGGAAATATGAAAATACAAAATAAGGATAGCGAGTAGTCCAGTAAAAGGTATAGAGTGATCCTAGAAGCAAAATGGCTGTCCGGACCTCTGTGTTTAAGGAGAATATTATCAGTCTGACTCCATCTGTCCCTACCCTTGCAATGTGCTGATTGGCTTGGATGGGTCTCAAATGCATTTGGTTGGATGGTTAGTTGTCAATCATTAATATGCAACATTGCTAAGAATATATTGCATTTTTCGATTTTGTATGTGCTGGAATGTGATCTACACTTTTAATTAGATCTGTTTTTGGCTGACTGCTATACTTATTCACATTTTGAGCAATGGCAGATTCATTTTATTCATGTTAACTTATTGTGATTTTCATTGAATTTTTCATTTGCCTCTAGTTAGACCATAGATGTTTCAAATTCTGTGCTTTGCCACTGCAAATCCTGCAAGTTGTGTGTTTTTGTAATCTAAGTTATGCTGGAAGTTTTATGATGAAATCCATTTTAAACTGGGCTTTAGTATTTACATTAAAATGGCTAAATTAATGACCCTTTTACCTATCAGAAATAGCCAGTTCCCTTCAGTAGCATTAGTAAGCGGTGTTGCTGATTTAGCTGGTACAACATCTTGGTTCTACATTCTGGGATAGCACAGAAGATGTCAACCAAATACAAAGTAAAGCTGTTTGAATTTCGCATGTTTATGATTAAAGCAAAGGCAATAGCGTTGTTTTAAGCTTCAGGGAACTTATTTTATATTGATTATCTGTCTAAATTCTGATGGTGCGTCAAACAAGACTGTTGATGTTAAAGACGCTGAAACACTATCAATAAATTGGCTAGCTGTGAGAATACCCACTACACTGTCATTTTGGCCTGTGATGCTGTTTATCTTTGTCTGTAACAGGGGCAGCTTTTAGCTATGAGAACAAATGCTTGAAATTCTGCATTAAAACCTTGTTCATGTTTATCATAAGGGATGGGTGATTGAAGAAGAGATAAATTATGGCTGGAGAAGGGGTGGTCAAAGTATCCGCGGATGGCCTTCTAAAATAGTAGCTCCAGTTTTGGGCACGTATAACTCGGGCCATGAAAGGGTTGCGGATTTGAAGACCAGTTGGCTGTGATTCCAGGCAGTCTTAGTAGCCAATTACAGTCCTTGGACATCTCAAACTAGCCATTTAAACAGCTCATGCATGGGAAGTAGATTGAATGGTGGAGACTCCCAAGTCACGACTGCGACATTTCACGAGTGGGTGAGAAATTTTATGGGAATTAGTGAAACAAGACAATTGTTCAAGAAGAGCAATATCAGCAATGCTCTAGGTGGCAGTGAAGATGTTTATTTGAAGAATGCGATAGTTCACGTAACACAATAATGATTATAAAGATATGATTAGTAAGACTTCAAGCTGCATTGTTCTGTGGTAAATATTAATATTAAATACCTATATACATAGAATTTTTTTCTGGATATTTCTTTCTAAAATCTTGGTGCACTTTATAGGAACATGGGAGCAGGAGCACGCTAATAGACCTCTTGAGCCAACTCTACCATTTAACTAGATTGTGGATGGTAACCTACCTTAATGCCATCTTACAAAACCCCAATATCCCCTTTAATTGGGATCGAATAATCTGTTGACCTCTATTTGTGGCCTGGCATCTTGTGCGGTCTGGCAAATGCAGTAAGCAAGAACAGGAACATTCAGTTTTTCCACATCTTCACATTTTCCTTGAGGTCAATTTGTAACAACATTGCACAGCTGCAGCTGATATATCCTTCTGCACTGTATGATTCTATGTGATTGATCCAACATAAAAGAATCATTGAATCTGCCTCATGAGATCAATTCCTTATTGCCTTAACCAGCTGCGGAAATGCTAGTAATCTGAAATAAAAATTGGAGATGCTGGAATTACCACAACAGAAATGAAAAGATAGGTGATGTTTCGGACACAAATCTGACACAGGATCTACACCTTGGGCGGTATTCTCCGCTCCCGATAAAAATCGGGATGGCCGTCGTGAAATCGCCCGAGGTTCACGACGGCCTCGGGGCCCGCTCCCCGCACCTAATTCACCCCCACCCTGGGGGGCTATGAGCGGGCCCCCGTCGTTCCCGGTCATGACCTTGTCACACCGGAAATGACGCAGAAACGGCGCTTTTCTGATGTCATCCACGCATGCGCGAGTTGCCGGTTCCAACCCGCGCATGCGCGGATGACATCAGCACGCAGACGGCACGAACCCGCGCATGCGCGGCGCCGTCTTTCTCCATCGCCGCCCGGCAAGACGTGAAGGATTGATCTTGCCGGGCGGCGGAGGGGAAAGAGTGCGTCCGTTTTGGACGCTGGCCCGACGATCGGTGGGCACCGATCACGGGCCTGTCCCCTCCCGAGCACAGTCGCGGTGCTCCCGTCCAAATCGGGCCCCTAGATGCCCCAAACGGGCATATGGCGCCCGTTTCACGAATGCAGCGACCAGTTGTGGTTGCTGCTGTGGTGAAACGGGCGTGAAGGGCCGGCCGCTCGGCCCATCGGGCTCGGAGAATCGCCGTTCGCCGTGAAAAACGGCGAGCAGCTATTTTTCCGAGCGGGGGAGGGAGAGAATCGCTGGGGGCGCCGGGGGGGGGCGTAAAAAATGGCGGGAGGCCCTCCCACGATTCTCGCACGCCACGTGGGGAGTGGAGAATTCCGCCCCTTGAGCATAATTTCTATGAATGCTGACTGAGCCACAGCATATTTCGGATATTCTATGTTTGTTTCACTTGTGACTTTAATTCTCTTTCATAAAAGGCAGGATGATTTTAGTGTAGTATCTAGTTATTGCATTATGTACAATAACCTCAATCATGTTTTTTAATTTTTTTGGATATTTCTATATCAAGATAATTTGAACTGTGAATGGTGAAAGTGAAAGCTTTGGGAGGGGTTTGAAAATATACTGCAAAATTGAATTATTTTTGAGACCAAGATTGGATATCCTATCAATTTATATTTTCTAGTTTTAAACATGCCTTTAAAGAATACATTTCTCCATTGTCGTTCTTTCCCCAACGCATGAGTGACAGAATATATGGAAAGAAAAACTTCTTGGTCAACAAAACGTTTTTTTTTGTAAACCATGTACATTTTGATTTACCATTTTAGATTCCATATCATATATGATCTTTGAAAATTGCCCTTGATCGTTTGAGGACAATCTGGCAAACATTATTTAACTCCAACCGATTCATCTTTCATGAGTGACAATTCCATAACCCAAGCATTGCAGAATTCATTATATCTATTTTTTTAACATCATTCAAACTGGTCCATTAGCAACATCATTTTGTCCACTCATGACAACAATGCTTCTGAAATGGATCAACCAGGTGTGTTAAATTGTAAGGGGACATTTAATGGTGCTTTTCCTGTCACGAGTAATGTGGGTACAACCAAGTTCCTACTTGTACAAGCCGTGGGATCCACATAAAATTATGTTGAGCACAGTGTATATCTTATTAACTCAATAGCAATTACTCAATGAATTACTTCATATTGCAACATTCATACTAATAATTTCATTCCCAGAATATAGATTTAAAAATTCAGTTACAGCATGTTAGGCCAGCATTTATTGCCCATCCCTTGTTGCCCTTCAGAAAGTGATGGTGAGTTGCCGCCTTGAACCACTGCAGTCCTTGAGGTGTAGGTAAACCCACTATGCTGTTAGGGAGAGAGTTCCAGGATGTACCCCAGTGACAGTGAAGGAGCGGTGTTTTGTTTCCAAGTCAGGATGGTGAGTGATTGAAGGGGAACCTCCAGGTGGTGGGGTTCCAGGTAACTGCTGCTCTTGTCCTTCTAGATGGTAGTGGTTGTGAGGTTGGAATGATACAAGTTGCAGTAAAAATAGGCAGTCTCTCGAATTCTAGCGTTAGACCCAGATATTCGCACCAGAATTGGCAGCACAGAGACGGAATTCCTGGCTCCACAAACCCAACCTTTAAAAATAGCTGCCTGGAAGTCAGATTTTCTATCTGGGAGAGCAGGTTGGATTTGAAGTTGGGGCGGGCAACCCGGGAAGAGTTGAGGAAGGTGTCTGGTGTGGAGGTTGGCTAGGTGCAAGACCTGCCTCAGGACTCTGACATGATGTCAAGATGAAAACATGAAAGGAACACCACCCCACCCATGCCTCCCTATATTTTCCACACCCCCATGGCTCTTTACACCCCTTATGCCAACTGATGCCAATCCATGCCCCTTACACCTACCATATCAACGCTCCTAGTATCCACCATAGGAAGACGTTAAGACCCATGCAGAGATGAGATAAAATAGAGTTCTATAAATTAAAGTTCTAAATATACATTGCAGACTTCACTACATTGGAGAAAAACTCTTCTTCATGAACACCCATTTACTACATTTGCACTCCGCCAACAGACATTTCATTCAAGCACATAATCCCTTATAATAACAGGCATTGGAATTCATAGTCCCACTAGAAGAGTCGATAACTACTTGTAGCAGTCAGTCAAAGTGTGAAATAGCAGGCACCTTACAAGATAATGGATGGTTGTGAAATTGTCCAGCAACAGCAATCCAGTTATGGCAACAGACATTGCAAGCAATATTTTTTCACACTCCAGGCATATTTTTCTAAGATTTAAAGGGAAGAGCTTTTAAATGCTTTGACAGGTGCAACTGGCAGTTTTGAAAGTTGATTACCGCAGTCCTCTTGACCATTACAATGAGCTTGATTGTGTTGATGCAGTTTTTGGGCATATTTATGTCCCCTTTTATCAGTTCCACTTTTAACACAATACCCCCCGAAAGGTGTCCCCAGACCAAATCCCTGGTTACCCAAAGAACCAGGTACCCTGGTTATCCAAAGAAACTCAAAAGTCCCGACTTGTTCTTGGCACACATGGGGATTCACACCCCTGACCTACCAAAATCCCACTTCAGTAGAGGCAACTGATGATTTAAATATCTAGCTGCCTCTGTAAAATGAGCATGTGCAAAACGTGGCCTGTCACCTTTCCCGTCCCTGTGAAAATGAGAAGTGCTGAATTGAAGAGCGGATTTAGCATTTTGGCTACTTTTTTCACCATGCTGGAGAAGCAACCCATTGTGCTGAAAATCAGGGCTACTGTTTGCTCGACCTATGCAAATACTTTTCTTGGTGTCTCCTATAATTGGCCTGTGTCCAATTATTGGGAACGTTGATATATTCATTGGAGATGGTTGAGCTGCATCACTGTATATCAGTCCTGTACCCTGGCAAATTGAAGTGCTTCAGAATGACGAGAGCGACCACATGGCGACACAGTGGTTAGCACTGTTGCCTCACAGCTCCAGGGTCCCAGGTTCAATTCTGGCTTCTGGTGAAGTTCTGTGTGGAGTTTGCACTTTCTCACCGTGGATTTCCTCCCACAGTCCAAACCCACAGTCCAAAGATATGCCGGTTTGGTGGATTGGCAATGCTAAATTGCCTCTTCGTATCCAGAAGGTTAGGTGGGGTTACTGGATTACTGGGATAGGGTGGAGACGTGGGCTTAAGTAGGGTGCTCTTTCCATAGGCCGGTGCAGATTCAATGGGCTGTGTGGCCTGCCCCTGAACTGTAAACCCTATGATTTATTGAGTTACATATATGTTGCTGTATGTATCACAGGCTTTTTGAGAGGTTCATATAAGTAATAACTGTTTTAATGGATCTTTCTATTTTGGGAGCCACATCAACCCAGTGTCAGTAGGTTTTTATCCCTCTTTGATATTTGGCAGATGTTAGGGAAATTGGATTATAAATCTAGTGAGCAATTTAAGGGTTAAAGGCCTGGGGCTAGAATCTGTTAGCTAAAATCATAGAATCTACAGTGCAGAAGGAGGCCATTCAGCCCATCGAGTCTGTCCAGCCCTTGGAATGAGCAGACTACCAAAGCCCACACCACCACACTATCCCAGTAACCCCACCCAACCTTTTTGGACACCAAGGGCAATTTAGCATGGCCAATCCACCTGACCTATACATCTTTGGACTGTGGGAGGAAACCGGAGGTCCCGGAGGAAACCCACGCAGACACAGGGAGAACGTGCAGACTCCTCGCAGACAGTGACCCAAGCCGGGAATTGAACCTGGGACCCTAACCACTAGAACATAGAACATAGAACATAGAACAGTACAGCACAGAACAGGCCCTTCGGCCCTCAATGTTGTGCCGAGCCATGATCACCCTACTCAAACCCACATATCCACCCTATACCCGTAACCCAACAACCCCCCCCCCCCCCCTTAAACCTTACATTTTTATTAGGACACTACGGGCAATTTAGCATGGCCAATCCACCTAACCCGCACATCTTTGGACTGTGGGAGGAAACCGGAGCACCCGGAGGAAACCCACGCACACAGGGGGAGGACGTGCAGACTCCACACAGACAGTGACCCAGCCGGGAATCGAACCTGGGACCCTGGAGCTGTGAAGCATTTATGCTAACCACCATGCTACCCTGCTGCACTCTTCTACCCTGCAGCCTTGTTTTTCAGCTTGGGGAGATTGTCATTGCTGGGTGGAGCCAAGGAAGGCAGAAAGGCATCTTAAAAGCATTAGAGGGGCAGTTGGTGGAGAAACTTCGAAGAGAGAGGAGTTTTTTTCAGATCTGTCTGAATCCACAATTCTCCCACAGTAAGATAATTGAGAGATATATGTTTCTTTTCTTGTTGTTTAATGGAAAATTATATAATTGTGTTAAGGGGTAATTGTAAGATGTACTTTTTGGGTGTGAAGTTAAAAAGTTTAATATTATAGTTATTATTTAAAAATTACTCCTGAAGCAAATCATTCTTCCTGCACAGTCTTTCAAATAAACTAAAATTTGGGGTTTTGGTCTAGCATCCTAGCCACTGTTGGGGTCTGGCCTGGGATCGTCAATTCTCCAATTGTACTTATCATTTCTGTGAACAGTTGTTTCTATGTGAGTAGAAACTGTACTTTATGTAAATTTTGGAACCTTGTGAGACCACAAAATTTGGGTTGTAAGGTGTTGTATTGAGGAAGACTTTAGTATCAATGTTGCAGATTATTTGTTCTAACCTACTATTATGTTAATGTTTGTGGAATTTGTATTCTTTTCCAGTCAAACCCTGGACAAGTAAAACTAAGCAAACCAGTGGCTCTATGGACTCAGCAAGATGTCTGTAAATGGCTAAAGAAGCACTGTCCCAATCAATATCAGACCTACAGTGAGTCCTTCAAGCAGCATGATATAACAGGTAGTGTAAAAATAGAAAAAGCGTTGGGAGTTGGGGTGAAGTGTCAAAATGCCATTACAAAGGCATGATGGTTTCCGGGTATTTTTCCTCCCTGCTCACCTTCCCAGTTCCCAGCAAGCTTTGCAACAATTGCAAAACAGATGCCTGGTCCACCTCTTCCACATCACCACCACCAAATTCATGCTGTACCAGTCGGGTAGCTTTTCACAGCAACAATATGTATGTCATAAAATCTTGACAGCTATTACTAATTAATGATTCTCTGAAATATTCTGCCTGAAAAGTTTATTTTTGTTTGCAGAGTATCTGGAACTAAAATTTTCTTTGACAGCTGTTAATTATATTGAGGTTACACAAGTCAAGGGCATGGTCTAAGTACTTAAGAGTGCACTCGCTAGGACACTGGGCTATTAGATAGGGAGCAGACATTTGTAATGCTGCACTCCGTGAATAAGGTCATTATTAAGAAAAGTATTGGTGTCTAGTTTCATACTTCACCAACTGCCTTTGGGATCAAAATCACAACTAATTTAATGTCCCTTCTTATTGCTGACTTTCTGGTGATCTGCCATTCTCAACCATTGCTTACTTAGTTTAGTTTACTGCGCTTAGTTTCTTTTTGATTGTTGTTGCTGTCAACCAGCATCCATTGGGACCTGAGGAACTCCTCAAGTTCCTTCCTGCTACCTTGGGCCCCACAAAAGTTATTTTAAAAATATGTTGTGTAATAATGTAGTGGTTATTTTGTGTTGATTTTCATGTTATTCCCATATAAATGTGTTTGAAAAGATCAAACCTGTCTCTTTTTATGCTGTGAAACATTTGTGGGACTTGAGTCATCTGAAGAAGGAGCTGCGCTCCGAAAGCTCGTGTTTGAAACAAACCTGTTGGATTTTAACCTGGTGTTGTAAGACTTCTTACTGTGAAACATTTTGGCTGCTTTTCCCAAGCTACTTGTGATTAAGGTGGAAAATGTATTTATAAAAAGTTTATTGGGCGGCACATTAGCACAGTGGCTAATTGTTGCTTCACAGCGCAAGGGAACCGGGATCGATTCCCAGCTTCAGTCACTCGGTGCGGAGTTGCAAGTTCTCCCCATGTGTGCGTGGGTTTCGTCCGGGTGCTCCGGTTTCCTCCCACAAGTCCCAGTAAATTGGACATTCTGAATTCTCCATCTGTGTACCTGAACAGGTGCAAGAGTGTGGTGACTAGAGGCTTTTCACAGTAATTTCACTGCAGTGTTAATGTAAGCCTAATAAAGATTATTATTATCCTTGCTTTCCCCCTCCCTTAATCCTCACACCTCAACCTTTTTCGCCCTTTTGCTTTTTAGGTATTGGTTTAACAAGCTTTAATTATTCACTAACCATGGTGCTTTTAGTTTGAGGCTATTAATGGTCAGATGCCTGGATTGAATTCTTGTTTTGTGATCTACAACAGTGTTGAAATCTGATACTAATTAGTAATTATGGTTTACAGTATTAGATGGGTTGTGTTCACCCACTTCATCTAATCCTACTGTTTTCTCATTTCAATTTTGAAATTCCTTCTTTTTCAATCAAACACCTTTTAAAACAGTTTTAACACCTTCTTTATTTAAAAATCACCGTTGACTATTTTGCAATTATCTTTGGTTTTGTAGATCTATGGAAGCTCAGTTATAGTGTAAGAAAAAAACCTACTTTTAAAATCTGTCTTCATAACTGTAATAATCTCGCCAGTGAAGCTTCGCTTTAATATTTTATAGGATTCCCAAAAAGGTAAACAATACCATAGTTGCAGCCTCACTATGCTCTAGTATAAATTCAGCAATGTCTCTCTAAGTATTCAACCTCTGATTTGGTTTACCTTTTTATGACATTTATCTTGTCACCCTTTTTGGTGATTTCCACATTAATATTTCTCTCATTTTCTTTGCTCCATTTTAAAATGTTGTCATTTTTAAGGTGCATTTCGATTCCTACTTCCCCAATGTACACTTCATATTTTTCCCGCGTTAAACTGCATTTGCCTGATTTACCCCTCTCCCACCGGGCCCGCATATATCCTTTTTTTGGCCATGTTCATTCAGTTTGGTGTACTCAGTAAGTCTGGACCACATCCGCCACAAATTTTCAAAAGCTTCCTTTTGTACTTGTTTAAAAAAAAATGTTGACTGGCCCTGCTTAGCTACTCATGTTTTTTTTCTGAAATGTTTAATACTTTAAATCACTATTATGGGTTTCAGTTGTTCAAAACAACTGAAGTACATTTCCTGATTATTTTTAGGAAGGGAACCTGGTTTATCAGTCTCTAATCCTATGGCTCAATTTTACATCTATGTAATTTTGCAAAACTATAATCTGAGTCACCATAGTTTATTTTTTTACTTCCACTGGGTGAAAATGATTGTAAATCTTTCAATGACTTATTTTGTGCCAGTAAATCACAATAATAGCCTCGACACCATTAGTTCTCATACAAATTAATGTGCACCTGAGGCCTCTGTGAAAACTAAACTGAGGTGAAGTGTTTATTTTGTATCTCTGCCTTTCATCCATTCTCCAATACAAAACTGCTCTTTTCAGCTTTTAGCTGGCATATTCCTACCGTGACTCACCTTTTTGGTTACTTTTCCACTTTATAATCTCAATTCTTACAGGTTTCCTATATTTATATTTCGGGGAAATTTTATGGTGTGATGAGGGTCTTGGTCACTGGTTTGAAGAGCCAGTGAAAGCCTTTTCTGCTGCCTCCTCTGGGAAAACCCATTAGTAGTGTGTGCATTTGGTTATTTGAGAAGTCCGAGGGGCTTTGCACAAACCCGGGGCACTACTGGGAGACAGTGGCAGCTGCTGGAATGAGAGCCACTGAAGGCCCAGGATCATGTACTGACCCAGGTCAGAGATAATTGGTGGCGGGAGGGGGTTCATAGGGTGAGGGTCAAGGTGGGGAGGAGGGAGTCTGCATCAAGGATCGGGTGAGGGGGTGGGGAGCAGTTGGGGTGGCTCTTGGTGAACTCTCTTCACCCTCACCCTTCCCATCCCCCAATAACCACCTGATGCTGGGTCCCTCAAGGGAACCCTCAAGGAAACCACTAGTAGCCTGCACAAATTTGCATGTTATGCTCCATGTGAGGCAATAAGGCCTGCCTGCTGTTGGGTTAATACCAGCTACTGTGGGAAGAGGCTCTTAATTACGCATTAATTGCTCCTTAAGGGCCACGATTGGTGGCGGGTCAGGCAGTTGAAGCAACCCCTCTTATTATTAAATGCCCTCCCCACCTCCAAACTCAGCATGGGAGAAGAACATGAAACACTGCTCTTGATATTTATTAGTTTCAAATGTGATCTGATCTTACAATTTATCCGCACTTCCTTTTCTCCTGACTAGTCTCCTGACCAGAGCATACTTGATTTATAATCTATTCATTTTCTGTTTTTAATATTTTCCAGGATGATGTATATCTCTTTGCATATTTTCTCTTCTACTCGCTTTTTCCCCCATGATTCTTTTCAATCTCGAATCAAGTATCTTTTGCCCTTAACTGTCATCATTTATTCTTGTGCTGAGCTAAATTATATTTTTGTAACTGGTTCTCAAAATATTTTTCCAGTGATTGCCCAGGATCAGGGCAATGTTTATTTATGTTCTCTGGATATGTGTTGCTGGTGAGGTAACATTTATAGCCTATTCCTAGTTGTCTTTAGAAGGTCATGGTGGCTGTCTTGATTTCATAACTAAAAGAGAGCTTCTAGCCACTTCAATAGTGAATTAACCACATAATATGGGATGGAATTGCAGAAAACCAAGACAGGGTTAAGTTGGC
Organism: Scyliorhinus canicula; assembly: GCF_902713615.1. NCBI lineage: Eukaryota > Metazoa > Chordata > Chondrichthyes > Carcharhiniformes > Scyliorhinidae > Scyliorhinus > Scyliorhinus canicula. The sequence continues at coordinate 138,395,222 of NC_052155.1, read as the reverse complement.
AGGATTCCTTCCCTGAATTTAGAATGGGACTTCCCCTGCAGGTCTTGTATTGGGATCTGTTAAAATGCCAGAATATCATTTCCTTCAGTAGAGGCTCTCAATCAACCAGGTAGCTACAGAGCTTCCTCCATTATAATTTTACCAACATCTACAACCTCCTAGCATGCCTAAATGGCAGATGTTGGTGGGACCATAATGGAGTAAGTCACTGGCATCTTCTCCTGGTTCTGTTGAATAGATCACAGACCAGAAACATTAAATTCTGTTTCTCTCTCTACAGCTGCTGCCTGATCTGCTGAGTATTTCCAGCATTTTCTATTTTTGTTTCGCCAGCATCTAGACGCTCATTTAACTGAGGGTTTTTAAAGAGAAAAGCACCCACTGATTTTATTACATGAAAGCAAAATATTGCAGATGCTGGACATCTGGGACAAAAGCAGAAAATGCTGGAAATACTCGGGGCAGGCAGCATCTGTGGAGAGAGAAAGTTATTTATTCTGCTTTTAAAGTATTTATTTTTATTTCTGTATTTTTCCCATTTTACAAGCTAACCATTATTATACATAATTCAGAAAAGAACCCAGCTAGCATGTTCTAGAACCAAGCATTTCAGTTCTATGATCTATGGTGTTGCTGTAGTGGAATGTGAGTTTGCATAAATAATGCTGATATTAGTAAATTAACAATTTTAGATGTGTTGCAGTTGTAGATACCAAACAGACGCCAGATATTTAGATCCCTAGAATCCCTACATTGCCGAAGGAGGCCATTCGGCCCATCTGGTCTGCACTGACCCTCTGAAAGAGCACTCAACCTAGGCCCACTCACCCACATAACCTGCACATCTTTGGACACTAAGGCGCAATTTAGCACGGCCAATCCACCTAACCTACACATCTTTGGACTGTGAGGTGAAATTGGAAACCCACACAGGCACAGAGAGATTTGCACAATCACTCAAGCCTGGAATCGAACCCAGGTCCCTGGTACTGTGAGGCAACAGTGCTAGCCACTGTGTCACCGTGCCACCCAAAACGTTGAGAGAATGCCCATCAATCAACCCTGTTACCCTCTGGGCAGTTTAACTCCTTTTCACCAAGTCTCAATGTTCTGCTCCCAATGCACTTAATGTAGTTTTGCATTCTAAAATGAGATGCAAGGGAAAAATAAGTTGATGGGGAGAAGGTCACGCACCAAGAGACAAACTGGGGACTGAGTGTCTACAGAGTTGAGGATATCCAAGTGGCTTGGTGTGAAAGGGAGGCATTTGAGTGTATATGGCCAATTTGGATGTTCTACAAGTAAATAAAATGTAGGTATAAATGTGCATTAGGGGGTGAAGAAAGTTTGTGTTCAGTTGTTACATTTCATGCGAAGTACAACGGTGTTTACAACTTGAAAAAGGTGATAAATGGGCAGCATAGTGGCGCAGTGGGTTAGCCCTGCTACCTCACGGCGGCGAGGTCCCAGGTTCGATCCCAGCTCTGGGTCACTGTCCGTGTGGAGTTTGCACATTCGCCCCGTGTCTGCGTGGGTTTCACCCCCAGAACCCAAAGATGTGCAGGCTAGGTGGATTGGCCTTGCTAAATTGCCCCTTAATTGGAAAAATGAATTGGGTACCTGACATTTTTACAAAAAGGTGATAAATGAGGGAACGTGTTCAATTTTATTTGAACTGAAAGTGGTTGGCAAAGGAAAACATAAAAGATTTTTGTATTCTGGGAAAACTAAATTTCAAAAAATTCTAAGGACAGTGGGAGAAGATGAAAGAGAAAAAAAAAACATGAGAGGTTGGGAGCTAAGTTTGAAGAATGACCATGTAAGACCTCTTGGGAGTGTGCTCCGTGCCGGCATAAAGTTTGAAAATAAGCAAATGAGGCAGCTTTTCAGCGAAGAGCTAACCCAGAAAAGTGTCTGTTTTTCAGAAAGCAGGATTTTGTTTTTAAGCTTTCTTGGAATTTTTGCAGTGGAGTGGCAGAGAAAAAAGCCCTGTGACATCCATCCCTCATAGCAACATTGGGGTTCCCTTGTGGTAATATTACAGTGTTTCTAATGGACTAAATACCTGTTTGTTTATGTGTCTAAATAAGTTGGAATCTTTTTCGGGGAATGTTCTATCATTAATTTTAACTGGGTAAATGTAATCTTGTGTGTTTAAGATTCTTTTCTTTTGTTAATAAATCTTTTAATAATTTAAATTTGTGTTACTGGAATTTATGGCTCCAGAGTATACATATCTTCTCATGGTAAAATACAAAAAGAAAAGCCTTGTGAAAGCTTGCCAAGTTTCCCCTTTGGGATTGGTTTGCACGGCCTTTGGTTAGGCCGCATTTGGAGTATTGCATGTAGGTCTGGTCACCACATTATCAAAAGGACGTGGAAGCTTTGGAGAGAGTGCAAAGAAGGTTCATCAGGATGTTGCCTGATCTCGAGGGTGTTGGTTATGAGGAGCGGTTGAATAAACTAGGATTATTTTCACTGGAAAGATGGAGGCTGAGGGAAACCTGACAGAGCTCTACAAAATTATGAGAGGCATAGACAGGGTAGATAGTCAGAGAATTTTTCCAAGGGTAGAAGTGTCAATTACAAGGGGGCACAGGTTCAAGGTGAGAGGAGGAAAGTTGAAGGGAAATGTGCGGGATAAGTTTTTCACACAAGAGTGGTGGGTGCCTGGAACAAGCTGTCAGAGGATGTGATGGAAGCAGGCACATTAGCAACATTTTAAGAGGCATCTGGATGGATACATGAATAGGGAAGTGTTGTGTTATGCTGCTTCGGATAACACAGGCTGCTACTTGATGCAGTCTTAACTAAAGGATGCTCCAGACTCTGAAATGAGTTCAACGTGTTTATTGAACTATTAACACAGTTCTCAAATGAGTTCAACTCTCTGCTAATCTAACTGTAGTAACTCAGTCTAACTGTACCAGCTTGCGCTTAGCCACGTGCTGTGGTGTGATGCTGCTGATCAACTCTGTCTAACTCTCTAGATGTCTGTCTGTGGAAGGCAGGGTGTGAGTGCCTCATCCCTTTTATACTGTTTTATGTCATGCCCCTTGTGATGATGCCATCTGAGTGTCCTGACTGCCCATTTGTTGTGTCCTATTCTGAGTGTTCATTGTTTGCATGTTTGCATATGACAGGAAGAAATAGAGGGATACGGACCAAGTAAGGGCAGAAGGTTTTTTTTTACTTAGGGCATCATGATTTGCACAGGCTGGAGGCTGAAGGCCCTGTTCCTGTGCTGTACATTTCTTTGTTGTTTGGTACTTACGACCTGCTGGAACATAATAAATTGCAAAGAGTTTTGTAGTTAATGCAGACAGCTGATTTATTGGAGCATGCTCTTGAGTAATTGCCAATAAAACCTGATCTGGGGTGCTATGTTTGTGCTATTGTTCTTATCCATCTTGCATTAATAGTAAATGTAAGCAAATCATCTAAAATCCTAACTCTTGATTGGTTTTATGCTACTTAAAATCAATAGAGCAAATGCTACTGTTTTATTTCAATGTATTCTTATTGTGGAGTAGTTGCCCCATCAGTCACTTATACAAAAATGTCAGAATTAATGTTTTGTTGCAAGTAGAAAGTCCCAAGGTAGTAATTGATCAAACTAATAGAATGTAAATGGAACATCTTCTAACCAGTAAATGCTCTGGAAATAATTGGGCTGAAATTCTAGTTTTCAGCCACCATTTGAATGCAATTGCTTGAGGTGATTTCAGACATGTGGGTCAGCAATCTGCTGGCAGATTCTGTACTGGTGCATTTTAACACATTTAATTTTTCTTCATTCACCTGTAGGCTGTTGTGACCAGCATCAAAATCTAAGGAGACTATTCGTGTGAATACTGACTTTAATATCCATTCAACTCTCAATGTCAACTATTGTTATGTGCAATGTATTTCCTTCCAGGATTTTGGTGCCAGAACATTTTGTACCCTTCTTCAAAATGAAGGATATGCAAACATGCAAACAATGACCTTCTGCATTGCCGGTTTCGATGAGAGCCAGAGAGCGCAAATTTAAAATAATTGGCAAGAGAATCAGTGGGAAGATGAGAAGAAGTATGTTTTGACAGCGAGCTATGATCGAGAATGCATTAATTGAAAAGGTGGTGGTGTCCTGCCAAAATCTCTCCTTCTATTAAATTGCACCAACCCACATCCGCAACCATTCCCTTGACCTTGCTATTTCATGTGGTCATGCTGGTCCCGTCATATCAGTTACAGATAGCACCATCTCTGATCACTTCCTTGTAACACTCTCCACCAACATCCCCCTTTCCCCTTCAAAGCCGTAACCCTCCTTCCTTCTGTGTCATCTCTCCCCCCCCCCCCCACCTTCCCTGCCCATTCCCTAGAAAACCTATTCCCCAATTCACTTACAGCTACATTTTCAAGATTCCCAACTACCAACCTCTGCCCACCTGTTTGTCACAACATTTCTGCAGCTCAGTGCCATCTTCATCCACAACATTTGAAGTGATAATCCCCCTTTAACAAAGGAACATAGGACCAGGAGTAGGCCATTCAGGCCCCTTAAGCCTGCTGCACCATTCAATAAGATCAAGGCTGATTTGTGGCCTAACTCAATATACTTGTCTTTGGCTGATTGTTATGGGCCAGGGTTTAGAGAACCCCAAAGCATATCATGGAGTTCACCTGACCACAACTTTTAATAGATTGTGGTATGGGGGGCACACGGCCCACTGTACAGCTGTGGTACAGCAGAAATGGAAAAGTATTTTTTAAAGCAAAACAATGTTTATTCTATGAACTCAAGTTAACCTTTTTAAAACATACAGTGAACATCTTAGCAACCATTAATTCAAATACAACCCCAAGGAATACAACACTAAGTCATCCTTAAGCTGTCCTTTTAACATCCATAAGACTTTAAAAAACCTTTAAACAGAAACACATCAGGTTAAAGTCACTACTGAAAGCAGTTATTAGTTTTAAATCACCAAAGGATCGATTTACAGGTTTTAGATTACAGAGAAAGAGATTAATACCCCTTCTGGCTGTGACTGCAGCTATCCAACTCTGAAAATGAAACTAAAACACACCCTGCAGCAAACAGCCTAAAATTAAAGTAAAAAGCTGACAGACAGCCCAGCTCCACCCACACTCTGACATGAAAAAAAAATGAAAATCACTTATTGTCACAAGTAGGCTTCAAATGATGTTATTGTGAGAAGCCCCTAGTTGCCACATTCCGGCGCCTGTTTGGGGAGGCTGGTATGGGAATTGAACCGTGCTGCTGGCCTGTCTTAGTCTGCTTTAGAAGCCAGCTATTTAGCCCTGTGCTAAACCAGCCCCTCACTGATACACCCTGATAAACTCACTGATAAACATCAATTTTTTTCAAAAAATAATTGTTATTGAAATTTTTTGAAAAATATATATCAACAAAACAATATAATAATAACAATAACAATAATAAACACCCCCCGGCACCCGTAACAACGCATATAACAAACCCCCCCCCCAACCTTAATAAGCAACAGAATAAATTAACAATAAGCAAATTAACTTAAACACTATCCATCTAAAACCCCCCTCCCCCCCGGGTTGCTGCTGCTGCTGACCTAGTACCTTATCATTGAGCCAGAAAGTCGAGGAAAGGCTGCCACTTCCTAAAGAACCCTTGTACCGACCCCCTCAGGGCGAACTTGACCCTTTCCAACTTAATGAATCCCGCCATGTCATTAATCCAGGTCTCCACACTCGGAGGTCTCGCATCTTTCCACTGCAGCAAGATCCTCCGCCGGGCTACTAGGGACGCAAAGGCCAAGACATCGGCCTCTTTCGCCTCCTGCACTCCCGGCTCCACCCCAACCCCAAATATCGCGAGTCCCCAACCTGGCTTGACCCTGGATCCAACCACCCTCGACACCGTCCCCGCCACCCCCTTCCAGAACTCCTCCAGTGCCGGGCATGCCCAGAACATATGGGCATGGTTCGCTAGACTCCCCGAACACCTGACGCACTTGTCTTCGCCCCCAAAGAACCTACTCATCCTAGATCTGGACATGTGGGCCCGGTGCAGCACCTTGAACTGGATGAGACTAAGCCTCGCACATGAAGAGGAGGAGTTCACCCTCTCCAGGGCGTCCGCCCATGTCCCCTCCTCAATCTGCTCCCCCAGCTCCACCTCCCACTTAGCCTTCAGCTCCTCTACAGACACCTCCCCCACCTCCTGCATTACCTGATAGATGTCAGACACCTTCCCATCCCCGACCCACACCCCTGAAAGAACCCTATCCCTTACCCCCCGCGGGGGCAACAAAGGGAACCCCTCCACCTGTCGCCTAGCAAACGCCTTGACCTGAAGGTACCTGAACATATTCCCCGAAGGGGGGCTCAAACTTCTCCTCCAGTTCACCAAGGCTCGCGAACCTCCCATCGATAAACAGGTCTCCCAACTTCCTAATGCCCGCCCTGTGCCCCCGCCAGAAACCCACCATCCATGTTCCCTGGGACAAACCGGTGGTTCCCCCGCAGCGGGGCCTCCACCGAGCACCCCACTTCCCCCCTGTGTCGCCTCCACTGCCCCCAAATTTTGAGGGTGGTCGCCTCGTTGGAGGGAGATGGTGTACCTCGTTGGAGGGAGCGGCAACGGAGCCGTTACCAGTGCCTTCAGGCTCGTGCCTCCGCAGGACGCCACCTCCATCCTTTTCCATGCTGCCTCCTCCCCCTCCATTACCCACTTGCGTACCATCGAGACATTAGCCGCCCAATAGTACCCAGAGAGTTTGGGCAGCGCCAGCCCCCCTCTATCTCTGCCCCGCTCCAAAAAGACCCTCCTTACCCTCGGAGTCCCATGCGCCCAAACAAATCCCAGAATGCTGCTGTTCACCCTCCTAAAAAAGGCCCTCGGAACGAAAATGGGGAGGCACTGAAACAAAAACAAAAACCTCGGGAGCACCGTCATTTTAACGGACTGTACTCTACCCGGCAACGACAACGGCAGCATGTCCCACCTTTTAAATTCCTCCTCCATCTGCTCCACCAACCTAGTAAAATTGAGCTTGTGCAGAGTCCCCCAGCTCCTAGCCACCTGAACCCCCAGGTCCCTAAAACTCCTCACTGCCCTTTTTAGCGGGAGCCTACCAATCCCCTCCTCCTGATCTGCCGGGTGCACGACAAACAGCTCGCTCTTGCCCAGGTTCAATTTATATCCCGAGAAACTCCCGAACTCAGCCAGAATCTCCATCACCTCCGGCATTCCCCCCACCGGGTCTGCTACATAGAACAGCAAGTCGTCCGCACACAGCGACACTCGGTGCTCCTCCCACCCCTCGCACCAAACCCCTCCACCTCCTCGACTCCCTGAGAGCCATGGCAAGAGGCTCTATTGCCAGCGCAAAAAGCAAGGGGGACAGGGGGCACCCCTGCCTCGTCCCACGGTGGAGCCTGAAGTACTCGGACCTCCTCCCATTTGTCGCTACACTCGCCATCGGGGCCTCGTACAGCAACCTCACCCATTTAATAAACCCCACCCCAAACCCGAACCTTTCCAACACCTCCCACAAGTACCCCCACTCAACCCTGTCAAAGGCCTGCTCCGCATCCAATGCCACCACAATCTCCGCCTCTCCTTCTGCTGCCGGCATCATTATCACATTTAGCAGCCTTCGCACGCTAGTGTTCAGCTGCCTCCCCTTCACAAAACCCGTCTGATCTTCATGTATCACCCCCGGCACACAGTCCTCTATTCTAGTGGCCAAGATCTTCGCCAGCAACTTGGCGTCTACATTCAGCAGTGAAATCGGCCTGTATGAACCGCACTGCAAGGGGTCCTTATCACGCTTCAGGATCAGGGAGATTAGTGCCCGAGACATCGTCGAGGGCAGAACACCCCCCTCCCATGCCTCGTTAAAGGTCCTGACCAACAGGGGGCCCAGCAGGTCCGCATATTTTTTATAAAATTCAACCGGGAACCCATCCGGTCCCGGCGCCTTCCCCGACTGCATGTGGCCAATCCCACTGAACAGCTCCTCCAACTCGATCGGCGCCCCCAGTCCCTCCACCTGCTCCTCCTGCACCCTTGGAAATCGGAGCCTGTCCAAAAAATTCTCCATTCCCCCTCCCACCGCTGGCGGCACCGACCGGTACAGTTCCCTATAGAAGTCTGAAGTTAAAACTCACCACTATTCTTAGAATTCCCCCTATACAAAAAAAAAGGTTGATATTCTAAATGGTGAACAGGGATTCTCACTCCCTGACTCCAGTGCAGGCTTCTGTGGGTGCTATTCAGGTCAAACTATCTTTTCAAGTTATCCCCCGGTATAACCCATACCTTCACCGAAGAATTTTACCTACTTACCCCTTAATAGCATTGATGTCCTGGGTCCTGCGTTATTAAGGAAGTGAAGTAAGCTAATAACCACTTTTTCAGGTTAAGTTATTTTTATTATTATATTTTTTCTTTTAAAAGCTGCAAACACTTTCTTTACAGAAAGGTAAAAGATCTTGCTTCTGGCTGCTGGTTGCTTCAGGCCCACCTTGGCAATCGATCTTCTTAAAATCTGGTCTTCTTGAGTTGTATTCGCTGGTGAACTCGGTTGCTGTGTCCTGTTCTTCCCATGCACCGAGCTGTGAGAGCTGGCTCTGCTAGCTATCTCTAAGCTGACTCTGACTCCTGTTTAAATTCTAGTCTTCCTTAGATGTATAACTGTTTAAACTCGGCTGCTTGCCTTGTCTTTCCCATGACCGAGCTCTCTCTCTCTCTCTCTCTCTGAGTTCTCCTCCCCTTCTCTCCTGATGCTGGTGCTGTTCTCTGTCCTCTGTTTCTGCTCCCTGGGTTTATATTCTCTTTCTGAGAGTTATTAAGTTTTAACGACTTTTGTAAATGGGCTTGTTTCACTTTGATAGTTTAAAAGTATCTTTGATGTAAACATCTTACTACAACTAATTATTCATTTTGGGCATATCGTCTCCTCTCAAATCTGATTAAAAAATGCTTTGGTTTCAATAGTTAACTTTTATTTCTGTGATTTCGAATCGTTTAATTTTCCAATTGTCCCCAGCTCATAACTTTGCCTTTGATTTTGACTTAAATGATGTTTCTCGTAGACAGGTCGTCTCCAATTTTCTTTAATTGACTTGATGTTCATAGAATTTTACACTTTAAAATTAACACCAAATTCGACTGGGCATCTTCCATCCTTTCCAGCTATTTACTAAGAGAGTTTATTTCAATTAAGGTGTGAAACTTTGCTTTTAGCTGTATGCTAAAATTTAACTTGGTTATGACTTGAAAGACTTGCCTGTTTTAAACATTCTTCACTTAATGCAATTGAAACTCTCATCCATGCTTTTTCAGATGCTTCCTGAGATAGTTACATTCCATGAAGGTGTGAGCCATTGTTTTAGCTTACCACATGAGACCGGTGTGTTTGATTAGCCTGCTTGTGAGCAAGAATCTGCATTTTACAACCCTGCTCTTTGAAGCTGCTATGAAACTTTTGTGGGATCTTTCCCTGTACCCTCTCAAACCAGATATTGCCAGACTTCCATGTTTCAAATGACACATTTTTCTGTATTTTCAAGAACAAGTCCCTAAAGACCTCATTGACCTCTGCCCCATGCCTCACCACATTTCCATCTCTATCCTTCACTCCACCAATCTCTCTAGCCGCGTCCCGCTTATGCAGCTGGTGTGCCAGCATCCTGCTTGCCTTCTCTCCATACTCATAGACCGCTCCCTGCGCCTTCCTCCACTGTGTCTCCGCCTTTCTGGTGGTCAATAAATCAAACTTGGCCTGCAATTTACGCCGTTCCCCCAGCAATCCCTCCTCCGGGGCCTCCGCGTATCTCCTATGCACATTCAACCGCTCCTCCACCAGTCTCTCCCTCTCCCTCCTCTCCCCCCTCTCCCTATGGGCTCGGATGGAGATCAGCTCCCCCCTAATCACTGCCTTCAGATCCTCCCACACCATCCCCACCTGGACCTCCCCAGTATCATTGACCTCGAGGTACCTCTCGATACATCCCCAAACCCTCCTACACACCTCCTCATCAGCCAACAACCCCACGTCCAGACGCCAAAGTGGGCGCTGGTCCCGCGCCTCCCCCATCTCCAGATCCATCCAATGCGGAGCATGGTCCGAAATCGCGATAGCCGAATATTCGGCCTCCTCCACCCTCTGGACCAGTCCCCTGCTCAGAACAAAGAAATCAATGTGAGAATAAACCCTGTGCACATGGGAGAAAAAGGAGTACTCCCGAGCCCTCGGCCTCCCGAACCTCCAGGGATCCACTCCTCCCATCTGGTCCATAAACCCCCACAATACCTTGGCCGCCGCTGGCTTCCTGCCTGTCCTTGAACTAGAACGATCCAGTAGGGGATCCAGCACCGTATTGAAGTCCCCCCCCCCCCCCCCCCATGATCAAGCCCCCCACCTCCAGGCCAGGAATGCGGCCCAACATACGCCTCATGAAACCAGCATCATCCCAATTTGGGGCATACACATTAACCAACACCACCCTCTCCCCCTGCAGCTTACCGCTCACCATCACATATCTGCCGCCACTATCAGCCACAACCTCAGACGCCTCAAACTCTTCCCCACCAGGATCGCCACCCCCCAGTTCTTCGAGTCGAGCCCTGAGTGGAAAACCTGCCCCACCCACCCCTTCCTCAGACGGACCTGGTCCGCCACCTTCAGGTGGGTCTCCTGGAGCATGGCCACGTCCGCCTTCAGCCCCTTCAGATGCGAAAATACCCGGGCCCGCTTAACCGGCCGATTCATCCCCCTCACGTTCCACGTAATCAGCCGGATCTGGGGGCACCCCGCCCCCCTCCCCTGTCGACTAGCCATAACCCATCGACTGCTCGCCCCTGGCCATCACCCATTCGGCCCGTTTCCCATGGTGATAGAACCTCACCCTGACCCCCCCCGAACTCCTCCCTGGCCAATCCAGTAGCAACCCGGTATCCACCCCCCCCCCCCCCCCCCCCCCAAGGCTAGGACCCCCCCCCCCCAGCCGCGATCTCCCTCCACTGTACTCCCGTGAGCCAGCTGACTTCTGCTGACCCCGGCAGCTCCCGCTCTAACTCCGACCCCTCCCGATATGAGGTCCCCCCTTCTCCCCTGCATCAGCTCCTGGGCACTGCTTCAGCGCGGGAAACCCGGTCTAATAGCCATGTCCCTTGCCACCAGCTCCACCCCCTCGTCCCGCAGCGCGGGAAACCAGAGAAAAGCCCGTGCTCTCACACTGCCCCACCCCACCAACGCAGCTCCCAAACCGCAGTCCCAACCCAACCACCAAATCCATACAAACAAAGACACAGATCAACCACAAACCCAGTACCCCCCTTAGAACACAAAACCATAACCCACATCGTCTGAAAGCGAGAGCAAAAACAATAACAAACCGAATAACCTGCTACAACCTAAACAATCATACATGAATAGAGTAGAAAATCTCCCACAGCCCCCAATCTTTAGTTCGAGTCCAGCTTTTCAGCCTGCACAAAGGCCCAAACTTCCTCCGGGGACTCAAAGTAGTGATGCTGGTCCTTGTAGGTGACCCATAGGCGCGCAGGCGGCAACATGCCGAACCGAACCTGCTTTCCATGGAGCACCGCCTTCATCCGGTTAAACCCGGCTCTCCGCTTGGCCACCTCTGCACTCCAGTCCTGGTAGGTAAGCACTACCGAATTCTCCCACTTACTGCTCACCTTCTTGGCCCATCGGAGAACACACTCCCGGTCGCTGAACCGATGGAACCGCACCACCACCGCCCGCGGGGGTTCATTTGCCTTAGGCCGCCTGGCCAGCACTCTATGGGCCCCCTCCAGCTCCAGGGGCAGATGGAAGGATCCTGCCCCCACCAGCGAGTTCAACATCACGGCCACATAAGCCGGCAGGTCCGACCCCTCCAGCCCCTCCTCGAGGCCCAGGATCCGCAGGTTCTTCCTCCGTGACCGAAGCTCCAGCTCCTCAAACCGACCTTGCCACTTTTTATGAAGTGCCTCATGTATCTCCACCTTCCCCACGAGGGCCGAAACCTCCTCCTCATGCTCAGAGGCCTGCTGCTGCAACTCGAGTATCGCTGCACCCTGGGTTGTCTGGGTCTCCAGCAGCTTACTCGTCATCACCTTCAGGGATTCCAACAACTCCCCTTTCAGCTCCGTGAAATAGCGCAGAAGGGCCGCCTGCTGCTCCTCAGCCCACTGCCTCCACTCCTCAGGGGCTCCACCAGCCGCCATTTTGTCCACCTTCCTCCGCTTTTCCAGGGGAGCTGCTGCCGTTTTTCTTCTCGCCCAACTTCGAGTCCGCACCATAAATCCCGGGGGGTTTTGCTCCAGACCCCTTTATCCACCGGGAATCGTCGAATCAGCGCCGTTTGGGGCCCTTAAAAGAGTCCACAAGTCCTTTTAAAGCGGGAGCTGCCGAACGTGCAGCTTAGCTCCGCATAGCCGCAACCGGAAGTCCTAAACATCAATTTTTTAAAGGCACATTTCTTAAACACCCATTTCTTAATAGCCCTTAATATCTTTGCGTAACAAAAATGTATCTGTCTCCTGTTTAAAACCATTACTGTCTCACCCTGACCATTCCTCAGTTATACCCTACTCTCAGCTCCCTTAAATTCAAGCGACGCAAACTTGAAAGGATAGTGCAGACAACTCGTATATCCATTCATTACCAGCTGCAGCTGGACGACATAAAGCACTTTCAAGTCCTGCTCTCATCTTCTGAAACTGCTGACTTCCCAAATCATTCTGAAATGCAAAAAAAATCCTTTGGCTTCTATTCTATATTGCGAACCATCTTCCTAAACCCTGTCTCCTCCACCCTAACCTCCAATAACTGCGAGAACCTCCCCGACTTCCTTGTCATTAAGAGCAAGACCTTCCTGATTAGCTGCCTCTGCTGCCAAAAGGTTCCCCGCTATCCTAGCTGAGTTCATGGCCCGGATTCTCCCATCCCACAGCAGAGTGTCCACGCCATCGTAAATGGTGTCGCGTTTTACGACAGTGTGAACAGGCCGCTGCCAGGAGTAATTCTGGCCCCTATTGGGGGCCAGCATGGCGCTGGAGCGGTTTGCGCCACTCCAGCTGCCGCTACCGGCGTGAACAGTGCTCTCCTGGATACGTGTATGTGCAGTGGTGCCGGCGCCAACGCGCACATGCGTGGTGGCCTCCTACAACGCGCCGGCCCCAATGTAACATGGCGCAGGACTGCAGGGGCCGGCGCGTAGGAAAAGAGACCGGGGAACAGCGAGGCTGGCCCGCCGATTGGGCCCCGATCGTGGGCCAGGTCGCATCGGAAGCCCCCCTAGGGTCGGAGCCCCCCCCCACACCCCCACACAGGCCGCCACCCAACCTTGGCACACAGTGTTCCCGCCGGCTGTGAGCAGGTGTGGACGGCGCCGGTGGGACTCAGCGTTTTAACTGCAGCTGGTCGGCTCATCTGGGCCGGAGAATCGGCGGGCTGGCCGCGTAGAGTGGCCCCCGACCCCGCGCCAACCATACCCGCGACAATGGTGCCGATTCTCCGCTCTGCCTTCCTCTAGCTCATCTTGTCTATGAAACCCCTCTCCGGCTCCCCGTTAGCTATCGGGATGGTAGGAACATCGGAAGAGACCAAGTCGATTAATTCACTTGCTGATTTTTGCTGAAGAATTTTGAAAAAGCTTCAACCTTTCATCTTGCACTATTAGAACATAGAACAGTACAGCACAGAACAGGCCCTTCGGCACCCCCCCCCCCCCCCCCCCCCCCCCCCAACCTTACTTTTATTAGGACACTACGGGCAATTTAGCATGGCCAATCCACCTAACCTGCACAGGGGGAGGACGTGCAGACTCCACACAGACAGTGACCCAGCCGGGAATCGAACCTGGGACCCTGGAGCTGTGAAGCATTTATGCTAACCACCATGCTACCCTGCTGCCCACTATTGTTGGGTTCCACTGTGGCTGAGAGTGGACTTATAGAATCATAGAATTTACAGTGCAGAATGAGGCCATTTGGCCCATCAAGTCTGCATCGGTCCTTGGAAAGAGCACCCTACCTAAGCGTTTTTGGACACCACGGGCAATTTAGCATGACAAATCGACCTAATCTGCACATCTTTGGACTGTGAGAGGAAACCAGAGCACCGGGAGGAAACCCACGCACACACGGGGAGAACATGCAGTCTGTGCCGGGAATCGAACCTGGGACCTTGGCGCTGTGACTCAACGGTGCTAACCACAATGTTACTTTGCTGCTCGTTTTTTTTTCTTTATTGAATTTACAGTGCAGAAGGAGGCCATTTGGCCCATCAAGTCTGCACAGGCCCTTGGAAAAAGCACCCAAATTAAGCCCACACCTCCACCCTGTCCCCATAACCCAGTACCCCCAACTAAGGGCCATTTAGCATGGCCAATCCACCTAACCTTCACAACTTTGGACTGTGGGAGGAAACCAAAGCATTCGGAGGAATCATAGAATTTACAGTGCAGAAGGAGGCCATTTGGCCCATCTAGTCTGCACCGGCCCTTGGAAAGAGCACCCTACCCAAGCCACAGCTCCACCCTTTCCCAGTAACCCCAACCATCCTTTTTTGGACACTTAAAAGGCAATTTATCATGGCCAATCCACCTAACCTTCACATCTTTGGACTGTGGGAGGAAACCGGAGCACATGGAGGAAACCAACGCACACACGGGGAGGATGTGCAGTCTCCACACAGATAGTGACCCAGCGGGGAATCGAACCTGGGACCCTGGAGCTGTGAGGCAACTGTGCTAACCACTGTTCTACCATGCTACCTGTGGCTGAGGATGGACCTGTGGCTGAGGATGGACTTATAGCATTTCCTCATCTTGTTGGTTATTTAGATATCCTCCAACATTGTGGACTGGATGTGCCGGGATTAGACATCATCTGGATTCTATTTAGTCTTCTGCATTTGGTGATTACTGTATAAGTGACTGTACTCTGTGTGGTAACTTCACCAACTTGATGCCTCATTCTGAGATAACATTTGTCACAGGCATTTTTATACTTTCTATTGAATCAAGGCTGGTATGTGACTTGATGGTAAATCAAAATATGTGTTCTTGTCACAAGTAGGTTTACACTAAAACTGCAATGAAGCTGCTGTGAAATGGAGAATGTGTAATGGAGAAGTGAAGATATGTGGATGGATGGTTAGATTGTCATGGCATCCAATTCTGTTGATCCTCACCATTCCCACAGATTCATGGTTTTGGGCTGCTAGTCTCTTCTTGATCTGTTTCGATTCCTAATATCCAAGTTGAAAAATGTATTGGAAGTTGCTCCTCGAGATAGCTCCTCGAGATACTTGTATTCAAACCTCATTCTTCTACCTTTTGAAGTAGAGTGGATCTAATAATAATATTTCAATAATCTTTGTTAGTGTCACAAGTAGGCTTACATTAACACTGCAATGAAGTTACTGTGAAAATCCCCTAGTCGCCACACTCCGGCACCTGATCGGGAATGCTGAGGGAGAATTCGGAATGTCCAATTCGCCTAACAAGCACCTCTTTCTGGACTTGTGGGAAGAAACCGGAGCACCCAGAGGAAACCCGCCCAGACACTGCAGACTAGGCACAGACAGTAATCCAAGACAGGAATCGAACCCGGGTCCCTGGTGCTGTGAAGTAACTGTGCTAACCACTGTTCTACTGTGGATTTCTTTATTTCTTTGACTAGTAAAGGTGAAAGCAAAGAATTACTGCTTTACTGCTTTTAGCATTTGTAAAAAAATGTTTCGAGTGGCTATAACTAGTAGGAATAAATTATGCTGACTTGTCTTGATTCCGCTCTGTATTGCACATCGTGACTGTAATAACTTTTCAAAAGTGGTTAGTTAAAGCAGTTAACCAGAACGACAACGATAGAACTTTGGATTATTTATGGAGATCATTCACACGCCCTTTGGCTCTGAAGATTAATGATAATCTTTACAATGTTACTGCTATCCTCCTGGGAAATTGTTCTACTGTAGGAATAACTAATAGCAGATTTTTTTTCTTGTTTCTTGATGCTTTGACTTGAGCTAGCCGTTGGGATACTTGAGCATAATTTATATGAAGAGCCCGCTCTGAAGGTGGCTCCCCAGTGTCAAACTCTTCATTTGTGATCTCATTGTAAGGTGATACAATACTGAATTAGTGATGCTGCTACAATGAAGATGGCAAAGAAACTCCGTTTTGTTCACTGCTAAAACGTACAACTAGTCATTCTCTGCTTGGAATGAAGGACAATTTAGAACATTAATTGTCCAGGTGTTTTCTACTGCAGATTGGATGTTTTTAGAGTGAATTTTTTTTAGAAGAAGAAACAATTTATAACTAGACAAACCTGCTTTTTGGCCTAAAATGCTCCTATGCATCTGTCAGCACCGATCTATCTAAAAAAGATGATGGACGTGCAATAAACAATCCATTCTGAATAGGTTGTCTTCACATGGCGCACCTTGGCTATTGGCTGAAGAGGCCAATCCTTGGCGGGCAGGTTCATAGAATCCCTACAGTGTAGGAGGAGGCCATTTGCCCTATTGAATCTGTACCAACCCTCTGAAAGAGCACCCTACCTAGGTCCTTTCCCCTGCCCTATCCCCATAGCCCTGTAACCCCACCCAAGCTGCATATCTTTGGACATTAAGGGGCAATTTTGTTTAGCATGGCCAATCCATCTAACCATGTCTTTGGACTGTGGAAGGAAACCAGAGCACCCGGCGGAAACCCACACAGATACGGGGCGAATGTGCAAACTCCACAGTCCCCCAAGGTTGGAACTGAATGCGAGTACCTGGCACTGTAGGGCAGCTGTGCTAACCACTATTCCGCCGTACCACCACATGAAGCTGGTTCATCTCAGTGGGCTAGACAGCTGGTTTGTGATGCAGAACAAGGCCAGCAGCGCGGGTTCAATTTCCGTACCAGCTTACCCAAACAGGCGCTGGAATGTAGCGACTAGGGGCTTTTCACGATAACTTAATACTTATGACAATAAAAGATTATTATTAGCTTCCAAGTGTTATTGTAGCTTGGTTTTGGTGTTGATGTCTGATGCCAAGTTGCCGTGGCCACTCGCTATCATGGTGATACATGCCAACCCGCAGGAAGTGTCCTTTTCCTCTGTCATAAGTAGTGACTCCCAAGTGTGATGATGTTTAGAGTATTAGTGACATGTTTTAAGCATTTCATTAGTGATTTGGTAATGCTTTTCAAAACACACTAATGGCAGGAATCTAGAAAGATATTAAGAACCATGATGTGATATTTTGCCTTGCTCTTTCTGTTAGCTCGCTAACGCCGTACACATGACTGGTAAAGGAAATGGGTTCCACTTAATTACGATTTCAGTATTTTATTATTCCTTGTGATATGAAAATTTTGGTATCTTCAGTGGAATAAAAGATGTCTATCTGGATAGATGCAGAAAGGAAGTTTTGGGCTTTCTTGCAGCTTATGAAAGGTCCATTTTATTATTTTTATATTGGGATGTGAGCCAATATTTATTATCCGTTCCGAGTTATGTTGCGAGCACTAGCAGTCAACCACATCGTGTGAATGAGACTCAAGACTGATATACCAGACCAGATAGGAGTTTGATTTAATTCTCGGAAATGACCTCGCGAGGGATAAGATTGATGGGAGACTAGTTTACTGAAATTGACAAATATACTCAAAATTAAATCTGGAACTATTTGCAATCCTGCTGCAGAAAGAATGGTTTCAACTCGAGGTATGGATGTATCAGCCGCATTAATGAATGCAGAAGAATGGTAACACCTCAGACTGACTGCAATGGTTATACGTCAATTGCCAACAGATTCAACCTTCAAAGTCAGGGGAGTGGAAACAGAATGCAATAGCAGTGGTCCATGCTGATGGGCAGCCAGCGAAAGAGTGCTTTGAAGCAAAAGGACCTGTTTGTAGCGAATGCTGTTGCAGTGAATAATGCAGACCACTTTAACATTTCAAGTAGAAAATGAAACTTCAAAATGACGAAGCTGTGGTACTTGCTCAAAGCATTGGGCAAAGCTCACAACTGAATTGAAAGACAAAACAGGAAAGAGTGCAGAAAACTGCAAGAGCTAATTTTTTAAAAATGTAATTTTTGTCAGAACGCAGACATGATCTCAACAAGATTCTTAAAGCAGTGAGGGAGAGCCATAATCCTGTGTTTAAATGTGAGAGTGATGACTTGGATGATTGCCTAGCTGAAATGTTTTCTGAGGATTTGGGCATTAAAAAACCTGCAACCATGAGGAATATGGAAAACAAATGTTAAAACTTGGATAAGTGGTTCATGTTATATAGGGAAGCAAATGGAAATGCTGATTTTTTTTCATTCAGTCACAGGATGTGGGCATCGCTGGCGAGGCCAGCATTTATTGCCCATCCCTAACTGGCCTTGAGAAAGCGAGCCACCACCTTGAACTTCTGCAGACCGTGTGGGTTTGCCCACATTGGTGTTAGGAAGGTATTTAGAGGATTTTGCAAGGAACAGTGATTAGATTGCCAAGTCAGGATAGTGAAGGGGACTTGAAGGGGAACATCAGGAGTGATGTTCCCATGTGCCTGCTGCCCATGTCTTTCTGGAGCATAGTGGTTGTGGGTGCATCTTCTAGATGGTAAAATTTGCCACTGTGCAATGGTGGTGAAGGGAGTGATTGTTTGTTTGTAGATGGGGTGCCAATCAAGCAGGCTGCTTTGTCCTGGATGGTATCAATCTTCTTGTGCTGTTGGAACTACATTTATCTAGGCATGTGGAGAGTGTTCCATCTCACCCCTGACATGTGCCTCATAGATGGTAGCAGGCTTTGGGGAGCAAGGAAGTGAGTTACGCGCTGCAGGATTCCTCGCCTCTGACCTGCTCTTGTAGCCACAGTATTTATATGGTTGGCCAGTTCAGCTTCTGGTCAGTGCTGACCCCCAGGGTGTTGAGTCCAGAAGGTAACAAGAATTATGACCGCAAATTCCTTCTTGAGTCTACAATTTAATTCAGCAATCTTGTTCTTGACAAAGTTATCAAGGACCCATGCCAAAATGGACTTAGCAACGAGAAAGGAGCAATGAGCAACAAAACCACTTCTCTACCATTCGAGAGGAAGGACTTTAAGAAGCGCTGTAAAAAGGACTTCAAATAAACCATTACATACATTTGGTACAGATTAAACATCGTGAAGCTGCTGGGATGGACTGTCCATTAAACATCAAACAAAGTGGTAGTTTGCAGAGGGAGAATTTTACTTGTAATGAATATAGTAGGCTAATTGTAAGTTAGTTTTTAAAGTGTATAGAATGTTTTGGATAATGTTTATGAAAATTCATCACCAGGGAGGGTGTGTAATTATGTGGTTTATAAGATTATATTTTGGGATTGTATCTTTTAAATTTAGGGAAAATTAAGGAGGTCATGTCATCCCTTCTGCAGTCAGTCTGACACATGCCTGGGTAGTTTGATTGTTAGATATTAGAGAAAGGCTTATATTGTTTGACTGAGAAGAAGGTGTAAGGTGTTTATGCTTGGAGACAATGGCAGTGATCTCCAGGTTTGCAATAAGCAGATTGTGAGTCTCAAAAGTTTCAGCAATGTGTTGAAGATACAGGGATGTAAATTGTTGTGCTATAAACTGCCCAGTCGTTTCTAAACTGAAAGGGAGATGAGATCATGGATGAGATCAAGGATACCTAATTCACCTTTCTACCTAGATACAAGGTTAATGTGTTTTGGGTTGCCATGTGGAAAGAGTGTAGAGGAAGCTATTTTTTGAAATCCAGTTACAGGCTATCCTACAAATCAACGAATATCTCAGCTAGCCAAGCCCGTGTGGTCAGTGGGAAAATAAACTATTTGGCTTGGCAAGCTATCACAGCCATCTGTGGGAGGGAGACAGTCTTTAGTCAAAGAGATATATCCTTCAGCCATTTAAAGATTTCAGGAGATTCATCCTGGCAGGCCCAGGGGAATATTAATCACTGGAAACAGGCATTACTGAAGCTGGGTATATTTAAGAAACTCCGAAAACTGAGGAAAGCATCTGGGGATTGTCAGCCAACGTTACTGCTCAGGAAAATGGAGATACAGGAACCCCCCGGGGTGTATCACGGATGCCTGGTCAGCCCGCAACAGTGGCTAAGATACTGGACCAGAGTCACAACTTTTTAAAGTTTTACGGTGGTCTGAAAGATCAATTCATTCCAGGACTAACAATATAAGAAATAGGACTTGATTACTTTATAAACAAGCTTTATTAAAACAAAATAAAAACAATATTTTAACTTTTAAACTTCAACCCTAACAATGACAGATTACATGTAGTTTCTTAACTGTAACACACACATTCCCATTAAACAGCACTTTAAATGAACATGCAACTCTCATTCCACTTACTCAGGTAGCCAAAGGTATTTAAGAAGCAAGTTTTCTTCTGTTAAAGAAGTTCTTTTATAACCCTTTTCCAAAGCCTGCCTTGGTGGCAACTTTCATGACCTCTCCCTGCCACTTTCCAGCACCACGCCATATCAAACATCTTGCTGTCTGCCAAAGGTATTGGAAGGTTTTTCAGGATCATAAATCAATCTGTTTGGCCAGGTTAGGAGTGCATCTTCCAGTCCTAGGGCAGAACCTCTGGCTCAGAGGCAGAGACCCTACCCATTGTGGCACACAACATCTTTGATTGAGAAGATAGAGACAGAATTATTTGCTTTGGCAAGCAGGTCAAAATCTTGGAACTCTGTACTCAACAGCACATTGGAAGCATCTTGGTCAACCATGGACCACAGCCATTCAAATGTACTTTCAAAGGCAACTAAGGTTCAACATAATTGCCGGCCATACTTCCAGTGGGCATACCTCTAGATTTAATTTTTAAACGAATGATGGCTTTTTAAATCTGAAGACATGCAAAGGGAATGCCTGAGGCCTAAATTTCAAATCTTGGTCATATCCAAAGAACAAGTTTATTTGCATTTAAAATATTAGTTCATGCTGTTTTGTTGCTATTCTCTCACTAAATAAGACCGTAAGACATAGGAGCAGAATTAGGCCATTGGTCCATCGAGTCTGGTCCACCGTTCATTCATTTGCTGATATGTTTCTCCCTCCCAATTTCCTGCCAACTCCCTGTAACCCTGATCCCCCTATTAATCAAGAACCTATTATCTCTGTTTAGCACAGGGCTAAATCGCTGGCTTTGAAAGCAGACCAGGGCAGGCTACCAGCACGGTTTGATTCCTGTAACAGCCTCCCCGAACAGGCGCTGGAATGTCGCGACTAGGGGCTTTTCACAGTAACTTCATTTGGAGCCTTCTCGTGACAATAAGCGATTTTCATTTTTCATTTCATTTTCATCTCTCTCTCAAAGACACTCTGTGTTTTGGCCTCCACAGCCTTCTGCAGCAAAGAGTTCCTCCGATTCACCATGCTCTGGCTGACGAAATTCCTCCTCATCTCTGTTCTAAAGGATCATCCCTTCAGTCTGAGGCTGTGCCCTTGGGTTCTAGTTTTTCCTACTAGTGTAAACATCCTCTCCACGTCCAGTCTATCGGGCTTCCCAGTATCCTGCAAGTTTCAATAAGATCCTCCCTCATCCAACAAGTATAGACGTAGAGTCCTCAACCACTCTTCATATGACAACTCCTTCATTCCGGCGATTATTCTTTGTAAACTGCCTTTTTCACTGAAGCACCATGCCAAATATTCTCCACAATATTCTAGGTGAGGGCAAATTTCAACATGACTTCTTTGCTTTTAAATTCGATTCTTCTAATTATAAATGCAACTAACCTATCTGAGTTCTTAAACCACCCTTAATAACTTGTCCTGCCACCTTTTAAGGATGTGCATATGCGGACACCAAGGTGTCTCTGCACCTCTACGCTTCTCTAAATTGCGCAAAAACTAAATAGTGGGGGTGAGGGATTCCAAAAAGGAAGATGTGTTCAATTAGTAGGAAAAGACAAGGCAAGAGAGCACAGGTAATGATCAGAGCAGTGGAAAGAGCCAGCGACAAAGAAATGGAAGGTTTTGGTACTAGCAAAGTGCTTTATTTGTCCCCGGCTCCTTCCAATTCACCAACATAGACATTGAGTGTCTCTCAATTGGTAGTATATAAATATGAAAGGCAGGTCACGGACGGGTTGCTTGCCACTCAACTTATGTCAACATCCCAAGTGACAGCTAGATGTCTGAATAAGTGGACAATTGCATTCGCCTCTGTCTGGCTTCCCACAGGTGCAGGGTGCCATTAATTGCATTCATGTGAAAATGAAGACCATGATCAGCAAGGAGTGTTTAAATCAACTACGGGGGATGCCATGTCCTCAATAAACAACTGATGTTTACCCACGAGAGATTCACGCCAAACCTCCTGTGAGTGTCATGATGCATTCACACTCTGGCAGACCAACATTCCAGACCTTTTTATTCAAAGATTTATGAACAATGTATAATTTTGAGTTGAATTTGTATATTTGTATTAAAAAAGGTAAAAATGGTTTCAGTTTTTTTAATCTTTTGTTTATGAACCTTGAGGCCTTGATGTCCATATAGACTGTGACTAAAAGGTTTCAGTCTTTTGAGTTTCTTTGTATGCATACATTTTAAAGAGGTTTTACAAACCCTGAAGTTAAATAGATGAGTTAAAAGGGGTTGAAAGTTCAGTGAAAAAGGGGGGGGGAACTTTACTGCGGCCTAACGACAATGATGCAGTGGCACAGACACACAAAAGACAGGAGTAGAGCGACGGATTTGAAGTGATTTCTTGGCGTTGCTATTCCTCCTCTTTACCCAAACTGTTTCTACATCTTTATCTTTAGATCCAAGGTCATCTGTCATGCACAGAGTGCCCCCTGTGACAACACTGCCTCTATTGCTCTCCACTCTTCTCTTCACTTTTGCACAGCTGTGTTTTGCAACTGCAGATCCCATTGCAATATTTCATCCCACTGCCATGAATGGTGATTGTTGACATCTTCTGATGTCCTCTTTATCCAATATTGATGGCATGCTTCCTCCTCCCTACTTAACAGCATCCAAATGTCTCAAAAGCTTCTTTGCTGTCAGGTAGCCTAAACTAGGTTTGGCAGAGAGAACTGTGAAAGGAACTGTAAACTCTGAACTTGCATTAAGATCAGGTAATCTGAACGTTGAGCACCTCCATGAAGTGCAATGTCATTGTCTGATTTAAGCTGATGTGTTATTTGAGTCTCGGGAAATCCATTTGAAGATGTTTGATTCAAATGCTTGTTCCATTAAGTTGAAAGCCACTCATTGCCCTGTGCAAATTACTAGTCCACCTTCTATACTGATCATTGCCTCTGCACACGGCACCTCCATTAAACTTGAGAAGTGGCCATACTGGAACCAGCCAATGGTTGTATTTCAGATTTCTGTTCGGTTATGGCAGATGGTAATTGCCTGGCTAGCTAAATCGCAACGGAAAACTTGGCAAGCTATCACAACGATTTTTAATTTGTATTTTGCGACAAGAAGATGTGTGTGCCAAAATCTGAGTCACAAATTCCAATAACACTTCTGGAAATTTTAAATAGTAACTTAAAAATCATTTATTAAGAAAACTTAAACACACAAGATTACATTTACACAGTAGCAATTAGTTTTGCAGAACATTTCTCCAGCAGATTCTTACTTAGACTCCAAAATTTAACACCCTCTTGGGCAACAGTCCTTCTAAAATTCCAGTAATATTACCACAAGATAAAACCCGCTGTTTCTGTAGGGGAGGTATTTCATAAGACCTTTCTCTCTCTCTCACATGTCTGTGGAAATCCAAGGCCAGAACTTTTCATTCCTGAAGTGGGCAGCAGCCAAGCCCAGAAGCTCGGGAAATTGTACAAGAAGACATCAGGCACGAATCCCAATGTTTTGGTGAGCAGGTGCAAGCGGGAGTTTGAAGCGTGCCCATTGACAATCAAGTGGGCAATTTAGCCCATTAAGGAGTCATTAGAATACAATTTTACCCATGTACATTTACTGTTGGCAGGTGGGCTGATTGGCCAGGCAGCGGCCTTTATGTTTTAGTTTCAACCTTGATCCAGGGCAAGATGAACGGTCAGGGATGAAATAAAGTAAAAATGTTCCCTGGGGACAGGTTTGTTTTTGAATGTGCTGTTGAATTCTTTGCGTAGCTTTTTTTTTACAGGTCTGCTGCTCCCCCAGACCGCTCCGCAGTGCTATTCCCCTGAGGGAACACATTAGAAGTGCCAGTCCACACCTTCCTTTTTATCAGCACCCAGCCTCCTGCAACACTTAGCCTTACTCCTCACATTTTTCTCACTGGCTGCCTGTTAATTGGCCAGCCAGTGTGAAATCGCACTCCGGGCCCGATCATGGCTGGAAGCACTTTTTGCCTTCGAGCCCGCCAAGACTGCATGTCTGCCAGCAGACTAAAAATTGAAGCCAAAGGCTTTGAACAAAACCATGCTTTCTGGAACAAACAGACATTTTAGGTAGGTGATGGCTGCTCACTTCACTTCTGCGCAACTCTGTCCTACATGCTACCACAGACACAGCTTCCATCCTCTTTGTGGGCAGCACGGTAGCATGGTGGTTAGCATAAATGCTTCACAGCTCTGGTATGGGGTGGATACGTTGGCTTCAGTAGGGTGATCATTGCTCGGCACAACATCGAGGGCCGAAGGGCCTGTTCTGTGCTGTACTGTTCTATGTTCTATGTTCTCTCTCTGAATGCATTTTCTCCTCTTCTTGATTTTCCCAAGTCCCCTTATCTCGCTTTGAAATTTACGCTTCCCAGAATGTAAAAACATTCTTATGGCCACTACTAGCGGATAAGATAAGATTGAATAGCTTTGCCTATTTATTAAGATCTTTTGTAAAGTTGTGAACGCTTTCTTGCCTACCTTTGAAATTGAACAGTTAAAAATCCAAATTCTCATTTATCTCCTAATGCAAATTTTTAACTATGTTGTGTTTACTTTTTAAACATTTTTTAAGAGTACCCAATTCATTTTTCGAATTAAGGGACAATTTAGCGTGGCCAATCCACCTAACCTGCACATCTTTGGATTGTGGGGCAAAACCCAACAAACACTGGGAGAATGTGCAAACTTCACACGGACAGTGACCCAGAGCCGGGATCGAACCTTGGACCTCGGTGCCGTGAGGCAGCAGGGTTAACCGACTGCGCCACCGTGCTATGTTGTGTTTCCTTGTGGAACATCGAACTTGGCCCTATTCATATCAATTGTCTGCGTTATATTAGTCACATATACAGATGCAACATTTCCACAGACCAAAACAATATCCTCCAAAAATATTAAAATAAAATTATCATCATATTTCTACAATTTAGATTTTACACTCGACGGCCATGCAGCTCTTTTTAAAGATTAAAATTCCTTTCTCCGCATTGCACCCCCTCCCACCACCACTACCGTCACCCCAAGTGAACGCAAGATTTTTATTTTATGTTTCGTATTACTGTTCACCTCTGCAAAGTAGATTTGACAATTCCCTCCAACTTAATGTGCACTTGGGAAGTCTACCTTCTCCATTTTCTATAAACATGTTTAGACATTTTTAAATTGGTGTAACTGAATGAGTTTAAATCAGGCCCAGTGAGAAATTGAATTTTAAGATATTGATAATTTCCTTTCATGATATACAATTTCTTTTCTGAATTTGGAATCACCGGGAGCCTTAGAAAGGTGGCACCAAACGTTAAAGACAATGTTGAGGGCTTATAGTCATTCATAGTTATCCAGATAATTGGGTTAAAGGAATTCCATTTGTACTATTTACAATTAGGGATGCACCTAACGAATCAACTAAATTCAGTCCATTTGAATTTAATTTTGGTTATGAAAAAGAGGACCACATAAATTGATTCTGGAGAAATTGGTGAGTCAGCTTCTGAGACTATATTGTTGGACTATGTGTCAAATTTTTAGGGAGAGATTAAATCAGGCTGGTGATTTGATTCAAAAGAATTTAAAATTGTCACAACATATGATTGGAGAAAAAAAAAGGAGAAGCGGCTAAGAAATAAAAAAACTCATAGTTTTGTTAGTGCGGTGATATTATTACCAATGGTAGGTGAACCATTAAAAACAAGATTTAGTGGGCCCTATCAAATCTAAAAGAAATTGAGTGAGGTTAAAACAGGTGCCGGAATGTGGCGACTAGAGGCTTTTCACAGTAACTTCATTTGGGGCAGCAGGGTAGCATGGTGGTTAGCATAAATGCTTCACAGCTCCAGGGTCCCAGGTTCGATTCCCGGCTGGGTCACTGTCTGTGTGGAGTCTGCACGTCCTCCCCCTGTGTGCGTGGGTTTCCTCCGGGTGCTCCGGTTTCCTCCCACAGTCCAAAGATGTGCGGGTTAGGTGGATTGGCCATGCTAAATTGCCCGTAGTGTCCTAATAAAAGTAAGGTTAAGGGGGGGGCGCGGTTGTTGGGTTACGGGTATAGGGTGGATACGTGGGTTTGAGTAGGGTGATCATGGCTCGGCACAACATTGAGGGCCGAAGGGCCTGTTCTGTGCTGTACTGTTCTATGTTCTATGTTAATTATTTGATGAAACTGCCAGATAGAAGGAAAAGTCATCATATTCGACTCACTAGCCCAAAGCACATCTCTTGTCCTGCAATCTAATTTTACCACGTAGACTCTGCTTTTCTTGTAGTTAAGTTGGGTTCTGCCCTCCGGATTGGTACTGACAATTTAGCCACCCGTACACCCAGCCTTTGCTCCAAGAATAAGAATTATAAATATGTATTTGTGCATACATGTAAATCTATATTCCAGTGAATTACCTATTTAAATTTAAGGTATTTTATCTGAGGGCACTGTTTCATGGTAGGTTTAATGGTGGTATTCAGAATAAACGTTAATGTGTAACTAGTGGATCTCTAGCTATCAGTAAATGTAAAAGATTTCAAAGCTCGAGTGTGCACTTCAGTTGAAAACCATTTGGCCTTCAAAATACAACTCCTCGGGTAACATCAGGGGCTGGTTTAGCACAGTGTGCTAAACAACTGGCTTGTAAAGCAGAACAATGCCAGAAGCGCGGGTTCAATTCCCGTACCAGCCTCCCCAAACAGGCGCCGGAATGTGGCGACTAGAGGCTTTTCACAGTAACTTCATTTGAAGCGTACTTGTGACAATAAGCGATTTTCATTTTTCAACATGTAATCATTATAGAATCTGAGTTTAATCCTCTCAACTGAAATAGAGTGCCATACTTTTAGCCACTTCTGCTTTGATTAGTTTGATTAGCAGCAAAATTAACAGAAGCAAAACACTGCAGATTCTGAAAATCTGAAATAAAATAATAAAATGCTGCATATATGCAGCAGGTCAGGCAGCTTCCGTGGCGAGCGAAACTATGTTAAGTTTTCAAAGCAATGATCTTTCATTAGAAGCTATAAATGTTATACGTTCCAGGTCGAGCACTTCTGAGATTGACGGACAAGAAGCTGGAAAGAATGGGTATTGTCCAAGAGACGCAGCGACAGCATGTCCTGCAGCAAGTTCTGCACCTGAGAGTCCGAGAAGAAGTTCGAAATTTACAGCTCCTTACACAAGGTACAGAAGCTACCTGAAGCTATTTGGCCAAATCAGTTTATGCTGAGGGTTTCTAAAATTCAATGGCCGTCAATCCTTCATATCAGTAACCATCATGTAACTGCATTTGAAAAACAAGTTGTATATTTTGAGTCAAATTAGAAATACTTTTTAAAGCAGTACAATAGTTATTCTAAAGTCAGGATTAAGGAAAAATCTTTTTCTAAATCCTGGAGCCGGATAAAGTTAATTGCAATGTGTGTTGATTACAGGGAAAAGTTAAATCAAAAGATATTACAATTATGCCCTTCTTAATTAATTGTGATGTATTTTTAACCTTTTATCTAGCTTGTGTTTGAAGTTTCTGAAATAACAAATTTGAATCCTTTTGCCTTTTTTTTTAGCAATTCTTAAGTGGTTATCTTTAAATACTCAATTTATGCTTTAATCCCTAACCTCCTCTAGTTCAACGATTCCTTTCTCCTCCTCCATCCCTGTGACAGAATTCTGCATTCCTCCAACTCTGGCAGCTTGCACGACCCCTCTCCTATACCGTGGCTAGCTGTGTGGTCAGCCGTCTCGGCCATATCTTTAGATTTCCCACTCTCTGCCTCCCCATTTCCTTCTCTTCCCTTCAAACCCTCCTCAGAACCTTTCACTTGTCTCTCCTATTGTCTCTTTTGGTTTTTGGCCAATTTTACCTGATTTATATTTACATTCTGAAGTGTATTGGGACATTTTTCTAAGTTAAAGATGATGCAAAATAAATGCAAGTTATCGGGGTGGGGGAAGGATTTTCCTTTCATTCTCGTCAGCAGGATCTTCTGGTCCCACCGACGGCGAACCCCTGATGTGTGTTTCCTGATGGCGGGGTGTGGATTCAATAGGCAAACTCATTGACAGCAGCAGGACCAGGAGATGCAGCGGCTGACCAGTGACAGGCTGCCTCCAGCCGCCAAGAAGCACAACACGGGGGCACGGAAAATATCCCCCCCCATTATGTTTGTGTATTAACGTTAGTGTCTGATGCAGCTCATTTGGCAGCACTCTATCCTTTAAATTGGAGATGATTCTGAGCAATATTGAGGAAGTGCGGCAGTATTGGGAGATTGCATCTTTCAAATATGATGATGTGGAGATGCCGGCGTTGGACTGGGGTGGGCACAGTAAGAAGCCTTACAACACCAGGTTAAAGTCCAACATGTTTGTTTCAAACACTAGCTTTCGGAGCACTGCTCCTTCCTCAGGTGAATTGAGGAAGGAGCAGCGCTCCGAAAGCTAGTGTTTGAAACAAACATGCTGGACTTTAACCTGGTGTTGTAAGGCTTCTTACTGTTCAAATATGATGTAAAATCAAGGTCCCAACAGCCTCTTTTCCAGATGAACATAAAAGCTTCCAAGAAGAGCAGGGGAGCTATCCCCAATATCATGGCAAATTTTATCCCTCAATCAAAATGACAAGAACAGACTGCTCATTATCACATTGCTGGTTGTGGGAACTTGCAGATTGCAAATTAGCTGTTGTGTTTCCTACGTTGCAATGGTGAGTACAGTCCAAAAGCACTAATGTGGCAGTAAAGTCATTGAGATGTACAATGGTTGTGAAAGGCATTATATCAATGCAAGTCTTTCCTCTCGCCCTCCCTAATGCAATATATGTTCATTACATTTGCTTTCTGACTGAAAATATACTTTTTTGGAGCAGTAGAAAGTTGCATTCGTGATGGATCACTTCATACCCTGTGCATTGTCAGGCTAAAGATAATTACAAAATGATATAGGATGTATCAAGTCAAACAATGCTGATGTGAAGTTGTGTTTAACTACCCTGTGTGTTAAAAAGGACCATTAATAGTGAATACATTTTACTGTTAGTAGTTTCCATAACATCTGAAAGATAGTGGAGGGGAAGAAAACCAGCAGTCAACACAGTAAACATAATTGTGGAATTGTGAAATACAAAGTAATGTAGAATTTAGGTAATCAATCTTCAGCAGCTTTTGACTTCCTCAATGTAATTCTAAGTGCGAGTTTGTTCTTTTTACTTCATCATACTCTCAGTTATAACAAAATGTCAATGTATATAGAGTATTTTCGAAATGTACTAAAGTAAGGAGATAAGTCAACTACAGAATAACAAATATACTTTTTCAAAAACTCCTGAGTTTCTCTTATGATTTATTGTGTAAAGAGTTGTTGTTTGAAATGCCATTTTTCAGCTATTCTCGGACAGTAATACATAGCTGAGATGTATTATAGTTGCCCGGTTTGGGGGCGTGGGGGCGTGGGGGGGGGGGGGGGGGGGGGGGGGGGGGGGGTAAATGATGTTTACTGACCAGAACATCAAAGTGTTTACTGGCCAATGGCCTTATGCAAATAAATTATCCAATACTTTTATTTTAATATTTCAACACATTTAGAATAGAATAGAATAGAATAGAACAGTACAGCACAGAACAGGCCCTTCGGCCCTCAATGTTGTGCCGAGCCATGATCACCCTACTCAAACCCACGTATCCACCCTATACCCGTAACCCAACAACCCCCCCTTAACCTTACTTTTATTAGGACACTACGGGCAATTTAGCATGGCCAATCCACCTAACCCGCACATCTTTGGACTGTGGGAGGAAACCGGAGCACCCGGAGGAAACCCACGCACACAGGGGAGGACGTGCAGACTCCACACAGACAGTGACCCAGCCGGGAATCGAACCTGGGACCCTGGAGCTGTGAAGCATTTATGCTAACCACCATGCTACCCTGCTGCCCTATGACCAAAGTCATAAAGAAATTGTTCCTAAAATAGTGCTTTTTAAAATTATAATTCTTTGGGGTGTTGCTGGCTAGGCCAGCATTTGTTGCCCATCCCTAATTTACCTCGCAAAAGTGGTGGTGTCTTGAACTGCTACTGTCCCTGTGGTGTAGATACACCCACAATGCTGTTAGGAAGTGTTTCTATGCAATTACTACTCTTGTTCTTCTAGCTGGTAGAGGTTGCAGGTTTGATTGAGTGTAGCATCAAGGAGCCCTAATAAAACTGAAGTCAATGGGAATCAGGTGAAAAGTGTCCGCCACTTGAGTCATACCTAACACAAATATGATGATTGGGATTGTTGTTGTCAATCATCTCAGTCCCAGGACATCACTGCAGGAGTTCCACAGGGTAGTATCCCAGGCCCAAACATCTACAGCTATTTTACTGGTGACATTCCCTCCATCACAAGGTCATAAATAAGGATGTTTGCTGATGATTGTATTATGTTCAGTACCATTCGTGACTCGCCAGATACAGTAGCAGTCCATGCCCATATGCAGAAATACCTGGGCAACATTCAAGCTTAAGCTGGTAACTGGCAAATAATATTTATGCCATACAGGTGCCAGGCAATGACCATCTCCAACAAGACAAAACCTAACCATCTCCCCTTGATATTAACTGGCATTACCATTGCTGAATTCCACACTATCAGCATCCTGGGGGTTACCATTGACCAGAAACTGAACTGGCCATAAAAATACTGCAGTTACAATAGCAGGTTAGAAACTGGGAATTCTACAGCGAATATGTCACCTCCTGACTCCACAAAACCTGTCCACAATCTACAAGACGCAAGTCAGGTGTGCGATGGACTGCTCTCCGATTGCAAGACTGTAACTCCAATAACACTCAAGGGGCTCAACACCAGCCAGCTCAAAGCAATCTGTTTGATTGGACCAGCATCCACCACTTGAAACATTCACTCCACCCACAGTTCACTCCATCCACAACTGTCAGTGGCAGCATTGTATACCATCTATAAGGTGCACTGCAGTAACTCACCAAGGCTTCTACGATAGCTTATTCCAAACCTGCAACCTCTACCAGCTAGAAGAACAAGAGTAGTAATTGCATAGAAACACTTCCTAACAGCATTGTGGGTGTATCTACACCACAGGGACAGTAGCAGTTCAAGACACCACCACTTTTGCGAGGTAAATTAGGGATGGGCAACAAATGCTGGCCTAGCCAGCAACACCCCAAAGAATGATAATTTTAAAAAGCACTCAGTCCTAAAATCTACTTCCCCTTATTTTGAGGCTATGCCCCCTAGTTCTGCTTTCACCCGCCAGTGGAAACAACCTGCCCGCATCTATCCTATCTATTCCCTTCATAATTTTAAATGTTTCTATAAGATCCCCCCTCATCCTTCTAAATTCCAACGAGTACAGTCCCAGTCTACTCAACCTCTCCTCATAATCCAACCTGACTGAGGATTGTTGCAAATTCTTCAACCTTATCTTTTGCACTGATACGCTGGGCTTCCCAATTCACCAGGTTGACGCTTCATATTTGGGAATGTGTGGCGCTGCTCTTGGCATGCTCTTCTGCTCTCTTTGCTGTATTGGGAACCGGACCATAATTTCAATCCTAACTTTGATATTTTCTGCGATGCCTGTAATTTTGCTGGGCATTCACCAATCTGGCCTGCCCTATGATTTTAGTGTGCATATGCAGTCAGCACTTCATAAAGGAGGGGGAAAAAACTAGTTCTGAAGAGGTTTATTTCTCTTACTAGTTGATATCCCTTATTTCTTGCTGCAGGATATTTCTACAGGCAGCTGGTGCCTTCCAGTACCTTGTCTGATGAGCCATTTTTATTGGTGTTCCTTCTGAATAATTGTTGATCGATTCTTTGATTCTGGAGGTGCTACTTTCAAAACTAAATTCTAAAAAACAATCGAGTACAAGGGCAAAAAAGATGCATTGGAAATTTATGAGAAAAAAAATCATGGAAGAAAACTGGATGATTTTTAAAATGAGAGCAGCAAGGAAATTGGATGGTGGGTGCATGCAAGGTAAGCACCAGATGTTGGGAATTAATTTGCCTGATCTTGATCATAGGAAAATGGGTGCTGTGTTGAATTGTTTTGTTTCTAAGTGATTTTGCAACTGATTACCAAATTACAAAATACATTGGACAGAAATGTCTGATAAATTACAATTAAAGTTGTCAAGACTAAGATCAATGCATGGATGAATTCCATGGCCGGGATTCTCCAATCCAGAGGCCAAGTTCTGACGCCGGCGTGAAAAGCAGCATGAGCCACTCCAGCGTGAACGGGCCTCAAGTGGCAGATATCCACCCCTTTCGAGGGGGCTAGTACGGCGTTGGGGTGCTGTCCGCAGCTCCGGCGCACAAAAGCCGGCGTGCCACGGCCGGCGCGAGTCCACGCATACGTGTGGGTTCCCATCTCCGTGCCGGCCCCCGGGCAATATGGTGGAGCCCTACAGGGGCGTGGAGGAACATAGGCCCCCCACTGAACTAGCCCGACTGCCGATCAGTAGGCCCCGATCACGGGCCAGGCCTCTGTGGAGCCCCCCACCCCGGGGGTGGGACCATACGTAACCCACGACGGCGGGACGCTGATGAACTCGGTGGGCACTCGGCCTGTCGAGGCCTGGAGAATCGCCGGGGGGGGGGGGGGGGGGCTGCTTTCAAGGGCCCCCGACTGGTGCGGAGGCGATCCCGTGGAGGCCAGAAAAAACAGCGCTGGGGAATCGGCATGGTGGCATGGCCCGATTCTCTCACCCACCCCCCCACCGACCGACTGGGTCGGAGAATCCCGGCCCATATTTCTTACTTAAGAGGACAAAACGCTTGTGTATGAAACACAAAAAGTTAAGCATGCAAGCGCAGGAAGGCTCACAGAATGGTTCTCTTCTTTGCAAGGCGGATGAATATGAAAGCAGGGAAGTTTTGCTACAACAGCGAAGGGCTTTGTTGAAATGACACCTAAGAGTACTGCATGCAGATTAGTCTCATTACTTAAGGAGGTAAATACTTACAGTTGAAACAATTCGGTGAAGGCTCAGGACATAGACAAAGATATAGAACATACGGTGCAGAAGGAGGCCATTCGGCCCATCGAGTCTACACCAACCCACTTAAGCCCTAACTTCCACCCTATCCCCGTAACCCAATAACCCCTCCTACCCTTTTTGGTCACTTAAGGGCAATTTACCATGGCCAATCCACCTAATCTGCTCGTCTTTGGACTGTGGGAGGAAACCGGAGCACCTGGAGGAAACCCACGCACACACGGGGAGAACGTGCAGACTCCGCACAGACAATGACCCAGCGGGGAAACGAACCTGGGACCCTGGACCACTTGTGCTGCCCTAAATTGATTGATTGATTCCTGGGATGAAGGGGGTTATCCAATGAGGAACTATACTCATATAGGGCCTATATTCATTCGGGTTTCGAAGAATGAGAGATAATCTTATTGAAACATACAAGATCCTGAGGAAGCTTGACAGGGTAGGCGCTGAATGTGTCTCCCTGCGGGGAATTCGTAAACTAGAGGGCATAGTTTCCGAACTGGGGTCAACCATTTAAGGTGGATTTAGTGATATGTGTGTATATATAAGAGACATATAAAGGGTTAATGACTACATCTTAGTGTAGCATGACCACTAGATGGCAGCACTACATTACTGTATAAATATGAGAACTCAAAGGATCTTGGGTCTCTTCAAACCAGGAGTGACTAGACAGCAAAGTGTTAGAGAGATAGATCGCAGCATAGCTAGCACGTCTGGTTTAAATTAGTAAATACTTTATTCTGAATTACTTGATCATTAGTTATAGTTCGGTAAGAGTACACAAAGTCAATATCAATCAATTCGTTATTCATTAAATCTGTTTTGCTTTAAGTTGAAGATTGGTGGTTTCTTGAAACTATCAAGAGACTTTCTTGAGACACCATCAGATTATTCTGGAAATATAAAACAAAGAGTAACGATATATTACCAAAGAGTAATATAGCAGTGGCGATAAGGAGGAATTTCTTCCTACAATAGGATCATGAATCTTTGGAATTTTCTACCTCCAATACTGTGGCTGAGCCATTGAATATATTCAAGGTTAAGGTAGACAAATTTTGGAACACTGGATAAAAGAAATTACTGCGGATGCAGGAATCTGAAACCAAAAGAGAAAACGTTGGAAAATCTCAGCAGGTCTGGCAGCATCTGTAAGGAGACAAAAGAGCTAACATTTTGAGTCCAGGTGACTCTTTAAACTACAGGACTATAAACTCAAAAATATAAGCCATGAGTATATTACAGCTAGTATATTCTATTCCTCTAGAGTTGGAAATTATAATACTATAAAACAAATTGTGTTTTGCATGTTTAATACATTCACATTGTTTGAATATTTAAACTCCCCCCCCCCCCCCCCCCCCCCCCACCGTGGTTCTTAATTTATTGATTTCCTTACCCCTTTTATCTCACCAATATAAAGGTATTTTATTTCCTTTTTCTTCTCCTCCTCCTTCAATACGCTCTTTAACCTGCTGCCATGCAGATGGCCACTCAAATCTCTATTTTTGGACCATCCAAGAAGTACCCAAGAAGTCTCCAGAAGAACATTCGTGCACCTTATGCAAAGCTCCTTAACCTGCTGCCATGCAGATGGCCACTCAAATCTCTCTTTCCAGACTATCCAAGAAGTTTCCAGCATCACAACCTTGCACCTTATGCAAGTCAATATAATCAGAAATGCCACATCTTGGCTATTGTAAAGCATGGCTCTTTTTACATGCATGTCCTCTACTCTATGATATGTTAGGCAGGTTGGTTCGACGTTGACTGCAACTGGATGCAGGGAAGCTAAAAACAAACGTCTGACACCGGAGATGATCCAACACTGTTTTATTTAACTATGGACTGCTGTACTTGTTCAGCTGTGGGTTGACACTCTACTAATCCTACTGATGACCTCTTACTGGCTCGACCAGACTTACTAGCTACTACATGGCAATAATGCCTACTGACTTGTGCACTCTGACTGTCTCAGTGTCTGGGTCCCGAAAAGAGTGGGAGTCTTAATGCCCTGTGAGCTTTATAGTGGTGGTGTCTTGTCTGGTGATTGGTTGTTCTGTGTTGTGTGTTCATTGGTCATCCTGTGTGTCAATCACTGCCTGTCTGCATCTCATTATACACATGAGTGGACATTATGACATCTCCCCTTTTGTTTAAATAAGTTATGGAACGTGAAGGTATATACATGCCTGACTATAAGTGGTGAGTTAACAACATATGTACATGGGAAGGTGTCTATCGTGCAGATACAGAGCAAACTGAACAAAATTTACAAAAGTAAAGTCTAAAGATTCAGTCTTTGAGGCGGGCGATGAATTCTGGTCGATTGCCGCAGAGGTGGAGCAGGAGACGTCGGCACTTGGACAGGCGGGATTGCTGGCATTGCAGCGGTGTCTTGGACAGGCAGGATCAGTGGCCTCAAGACAGGAGACGTCCGGAGGAGGCATGATAGCTGGCAGAGCAATGTGGTTAGGCGGTGGGCGGCGAACTCTCCGCAGCCCTTTTCTATTGTACCGGAGAATGGAGCCATCAGCCATTTGAACAATGAAAGACCTTGGGGCTGCCTTCCGGACAACAACAGCTGGAGCTGACCAGCCTCCCTCAGGCAACTGGACGCGAACAACATCTGCAGGAGCCAGCGCAGGCAGATCCGTGGCATGAGCATCATACGTGATCTTCCTGGACCGATGCACGTTTTGCCGCACCATGAGGTGGTCATGGTCTGGAATATGGATGGCTGGAACAGTCATCCTCAGGTTGCAGATCATGAGCATCTGCGCCGGAGACAAACCAGTCGACAGTGGGGCTGTCCTGTAAGCCAGCAGCGCCAAGTTGAAAACGGAGGCTGAGTCTGCAGCCTTGCACAGCAACCGCTTGAAGATATGGACCCCTTTCTCGGCCTTCCCGTTTGATTGCGGGTAATGTGGACTGGAGGTGATGTGCTTGAAGTTGTAGGATCGTGCAAAACCGGACCACTTCTGGCTGTAAAAACATGGACCGTTGTCACTCATTACTGTGAGTGGAATCCCGTGTCTGGCAACCATCTCTTTGCAGGCTTTGATGACGGACCGAGATGTGAGGTCCGACAATTTCACCACTTCCGGGTAACTGGAGAAGTAGTAATCACGTCCATTGGCATGAAAGAGGTCTACCCCCACTTTAGACCACGGAGAGGTCACAAGCTCGTGCTGTTGCAGTGTTTCTTTGGGCTCAGCCGGTTGAAACTTCTGGCAAGTCGGGCAGTTGAGGACCGTATCAGCAATGTCCTGGTTGATGCCCAGCCAATAAACCACCTTCCGAGCTCTGCGTCGGCATTTTTCGACCCCAAGGTGACCCTCATAGATCTGTTTGAGTACCATAGCTCGCATGCTTAGAGGAATGACTATCCTATCCAGTTTAAGAAGGATTCCCTCAATGACCATTAACTCGTCCTTAACGTTAAAGAACTGGGGACACTGCCCCTTTTGCCAGCCATGGGCGAGGTGTTGCATCATGTGCTGCAGTACAGGATCCTTGGCAGTTTCTTCACTTATTTGGACCACACGTTCATCAGTGGCTGGTAGGTTGCTGGCACACAACTGCACCTGTGCCTCTGTGTGGCAGATTAGGTCGCCATGTTCACACGGCGTGGTGAAGGACCTGGATAGGGCATCCGCGATGATCAGCTCCTTACCCGGTGTGTAGAGGAGTTCGAAGTCATATCGGCGGAGACGAAGAAGAATTCGCTGTAGCTGAGGCGTCATGTCATTTAAATCCTTCTGGATTATGTGGACTAAAGGCCTTAGGGCAGCACGGTAGCATGGTGGTTAGCATAAATGCTTCACAGCTCCAGGGTCCCAGGTCCAATTCCCGGCTGGGTCACTGTCTGTGCGGAGTCTGCACGTCCTCCCCGTGTGTGCGTGGGTTTCCTCCGGGTGCTCCGGTTTCCTCCCACAGTCCAAAGATGTGCGGGTTAGGTGGATTGGCCATGATAAATTGTCCGTAGTGTCCTGTAAGGTTAGTGGGGGGGGGTTGTTGGGTTACGGGTATAGGGTGGATACGTGGGTTTGAGTAGGGTGATCATTGATCGGCACAACATCGAGGGCCGAAGGGCCTGTTCTGTGCTGTACTGTTCTATGTTCTATGTTTTATGGTCTGTTTTCACTGTGAACTTCGGCAGGCCATATACGTAGTCCTGAAACTTGACTATTCCTGTTAGGAGACCCAAGCACTCCTTCCCGATCTGGGCATACCATTGCTCGGTCGGCGTCATGGCCCTGGAGGCATATGCCACTGGAGCCCAGGACGAGGGGTCATCTCGCTGGAGGAGCATCGCCCCAATGCCGTCCTGGCTAGCGTCAGTAGATATCTTGGTGTCCTTGGTTGGGTCAAAGAACGCCAGTAATGGGGCTGTGATGAGCTTCACCTTTAGCTCGAGCCATTCCTTTTCATGGGTGGACAGCCACTGGAACACTGTTGACTTCTTTACGAGATGCCGGAGGGCTGTGGTGTGGGCTGCCAAATTGGGAATAAATTGCCAGAGAAAATTTACCATCCCGAGGAAGCGGAGGACCGCCTTCTTGTCCTCCGGGGTTGATCGCCAGCACCTTGTCGACGTCAGGTTGCACACCCTGCTGTGAAATGTGGTCACCCAGAAACTTGATAGCAGATTGACTGAATGAGCATTTGGCCCTGTTGAGCTGGAGGCCATTTTCATGAATCCGCTGGAAGATTGTCTGAAGCTGGCAATATGATCCTCGGGCATTGTGGACCAGATGATCACGTTGTCCACATAGACCCGCACCCCCTCGATGTCCTCCATAATTTGCTCCATGATGCGATGAGATACTTCGGAAGCTGATATGATACCGAAGGGCATGCGGTTGTAGCAATAGCGGCCGAACGGAGTGTTGAACGTGCACAGCTTCCAAATGGACGCATCCAGCTGTATTTGCCAGAAGCCACGGGAGGCGTCCAGCTTGGTGAAGAATTTGGCATGAGCCATCTCACTGGTTAACTCTTCACGCTTTGGGATCGGGTAGTGCTCTCGCATGATGTTGCGGTTCAGGTCTTGGGATCAATGCAAATGCAGAGTTCACCAGAGGATTTTTTAACGCATACCATGGAGCTGACCCAGTCTGTTGGTTCCGTGACCTTTGAGATAATGCCCTGGTCTTAGAGGTCTTGTAGCTGCTTTTTCAGGCGATCCTTGAGAGGAGACGGCACCCGGCGTGGTGCATGGATCACTGAGGTGGCGTTCGGCTTGAGCAGAATTTTGGAACGATATGGGAGCGTGCCCATTACATCGAACACATTGTGGTATTGTGTGAGAATGTCGTCTATCTCGGCCTGGAGATTCACATTGGGCGAGGCAGTCGCCAGTTTCGAGGACATGGTGTGGACTCGCTGGACCAGATTCAGGAGCTTGCAGGCACGAGCACCGAGCAGGGATGCCCTGTCAGGCCAAACTATCTTGAATCTTAAAGTTGCCTTGAATTCCTTGTTAGCTACCCCTAGCCGACACGATCAACTGGCAGCTATGGCATTGCCATTGTAGTCAAGGAGTTGGCATGCTGGTGGAAGAATGCTTGGTCGGTCACTGATACTGTCGAGATCTGACTGCGATATGAGGTTCGCAGACACTCCAGTGTCCAGTTTAAATCGGATGTGAGCCTGGTTGACTGTGAGGATAGCAGACCACTCATCATCGGGATCCACACTGAAGATCGAAAGGCGGGTTGCCGGTGCAGTGGGGACCAGCTCGCGTGTGGTTATGATGCCACCCGATATGGAGACTCGAGGCAGTCAGCATTGGGGTCTGATGGGCTGTTGGGATCAGCATCCTGCATGTCTTATTGTACCGAGCGGATACTTTGGTGCGTGTCTGAGACCACTGGCTGATAATCGGTGGAGCGGACCTGCAGCAGGCAGGCCAGGCTTCCCACACTGTAGGCATCGCCGTCCGTTGGCTGGACATTGCCGCTTTAAATGGGTAGATCCACAATTCGGACACGTCATAACGCTGACGTCAGCGCGTTCCGTGCGGCAACGCGCATGCGCAGTGCGGTCGGCCGACGTACGCACCTGCCCATTAGGGTTTTAGCCTCGTTGTCCACCCGGTTGTGGCGCGCATGCGTAGGGACCCGGGAAAAGCGCACAAAACGGCCAATCTCCTCGATGCTCAGGCCTTGCATTTTTGCAATGGCCTGTACCCGTTCTGCCTCGTGGGAGGCCAGTTTTTACAGTTTCCGCCGCCCTGATGTGGGAGTAACGATTCTTGCCATGCTCATGGACTACGCACGTCTCGATAGCGACGGAGAGGGTTAGATGTTTGATTTTGAGGAGCTGCTGCCGCAGGGAATCGAAGTGGATCAATCTGATCCCGGATCATGGAATCAGCCGTCGAGCCGTAATTACAAGACTGCGTCAGGATGCGGAGATGGGTCAGGAAGGACTGAAAAGGTTTATCCTTACCCTGGAGCCTCTGTTGGAAGATGTACCGTTCAAAGCTCTCATTCACTTCAATGTCGCAGTGGCTGTCGAATTTTAGCAGGACTGTTTTGAACTTCGTCTTGTCTTCGCCGTCGGCAAACGTAAGCGAGTTGTAGATATGGATGGCGTGATCCCGCGCGGTCGAGAGAAATAGCGCGATCTTCCTTGCATCCGATGCTGCCTCGAGGTCGGAAGCCTCGATATACAGGAGGAACTTTTGCGTGAAGATTTTCCAATTGGCGGCAAGGTTGCTGGAGCTGCGAAGGAGGCTGGATGTTTTCCATGTCGCTGGATGGCCGCTTGCTGGTCGTTGCAGATTCACTCGAAGTAGGTTCGGCAGGATTAATAGCACTCTGGTACCATGATGTGTTAGGCAGGTTGGTTCGACATTGACTGCAACTGGATGCAGGGAAGCTAAAAACAAACGTCTGACACCGGAGATGATCCAACACTGTTTTATTTAACTATGAACTGCTGTATATGTTCAGCTGTGGGTTGACACTCTACTAATCCTACTGATGACCTCTTACTGGCTCTACCAGACTTACTAGCTACCACATGGCAATAATGCCCACTGACTTGTGCACTCTGACTGTCTCAGTGTCTGGATCCCGAAAAGAGCGGGAGTCCTAATGCCCTATGGGTGTCTTATCTGGTGATTGGTTGTTCTGTGTTGTGTGTTCATTGGTCATCCTGTTTGTCAATCACTGCCTGTCTGCATCTCATTATATACATGAGTGGATATTATGACACTCTAGTGACCTGATTTCCCTACATTTTTTTGCAAATACTCAGTCTGGGTATACTGTATAGATAGGATGGCACACGTAGCTTGTGTCACATGCATTACAAGAGCTCCAAGCAAACCTAACCGTCTAGTAAAATAATTTTCCAATAGCATTAAACTCTTCCAAGCATCAGACTCCATTCACTTCAATAACACTGTTATTAATTAGAGAAAGAAATAAAGAAAAAAGGCAGCTGGCCAATTGTTCCTCCGTGATCTTCCTCCAAGACTGAACTGAGGTTAATCTCTGTGCTTTTCTGGGCTTTCAATTTAAAACTGGTCTGGCTTTTCAAATGAAAGAATATTCAGTACATGCAAATTATATCCATATAAAAACGGATCCATACAGCTGACTCTGCGAGAATAAGCATTTTCTTTTATTGAAACACATTCAGCTGTGACTTCTTAGGAATTGCCACTTCATATCTACATTAGGACAGCCTGATCTTCTTATCATCCTTGTGTACCTTGTCATTAAACCTCTTTATACGCTATCTTCTTAGTCCAGAAAATAGTTACCATGGGTTAAGCAGAAAGTTATTGCCAACCTTGCTAAGTCCATGGTATGTTCTGAGTCAGGTCCTTGGGCTTTGATAAATGAAGCAAAAGGAATTCAGAAGTTTGTATACTTGGCCAATATCTTAGTTAGCATTTGTGTCTCATATTTAACCTCAATTTGAAGTGATGGAGAAACATTGAGCAAGATTAGCAGTATGTTCCGATTGGCTGATTTTCATCCATTAATACTAATGGACTTGGACTGCATGAAAGAGCCACACACATGTGCTATGCATGAATTTCCAACCAGTTAAATTAACGGTCAGGATTTTCAGTGTGTTTCTAATAAATACAGTGTGAGATGATTAATTCCTGACATCTTATTTCAGTTATAAAAACAAAATGCTCGCAATACTCGCAGATCTGACAGTATCTGTGTAATTTAATCTCTAATTTACCTTAATTCTGATGAAAGGTCATCGACCTGAAACGCTAACTTTTTTTCTCTGCCCACAGATGCTGCCAGATCTGCTGAATACTTCCAGCATTTTCTGTTTTTGTTTCAAATTTACAGCAGCCACAGTATTTTGCTTTTGATCTTATTCAGTTGCTTATGTATTCATGACAACAATTCCTGCAAGAATAATACTGTTAAATGGAAGATACAGTCTTGGAAATTTAAAAAATATTTCAGGAAGTGTCAACGTATACGGATGTCTCCAAACAGGATGAAGTTGAAGCTGTAGATTCACGACATGCCATCATTTCCCTTCTCTTCACCCTGCCCTTCCTACGCACAAAAATACCATTATAAGACATTATTTGGTTTCGTACTTATTTGCATGGTGTATGAACCTTTATCCTTAAATACTAATACCGACATTATTTTAACTGATATACTGTGACTTTCTTTTGGTAAGTGAATTCTTGTGGTGGATACCTTTTTCAGCAATAATTGAATCAAATTCTTTGACACGTAATTGAAAAAGTCATCGAGACGTCTTAGTGCTACAAAATGCAAAATAATTAATCAAAGTTGTTTTGACAATATATAAACTCAAAAAAGGCAGCTCACCACCAACTTCTCAAGGGCAATTAGGGATGGGCAACACATGCTGGCCTTGCTGGTGAAGCCTACATCCTGTAAAAACGAACAAAGAAAAAAAAATTAAAAAACAAAAAGCTCCTGTGTGCCTATGTCAATAGGAGGTTTTAAAAAAATAACAGCCTACACAGCTGACTTAACCAGGACTGAACATTGCTTTGTTTTCACTGCAGAAGTGCAAACATAATATTTCATGCTGTTGTTCCACTGAATTGATGTGAAATTAAGTGTGCAATAAGAACCCAATTGCATTTTACAGAATCAGCAAATCCTCACTGCTTCCATAATTTTACACCAAGCAAAAAGATTCTTGCAGCAAACCAGTCACATCCTAATGAATTAACCTTCCCTTTTTTCCAGAAAATTGTGTTTTTTGAGATTAAACCTTCATAAATGTCCCCATCGCCACCAAAACAGATTTACTGATCTTTATCTCACAGCTGTTTTTGGACGTTTGCCCAGTGCAAATTGGTCATCACGGTTGTCTTTATACAGAAATATTTTAGTTGACTGTGAAATGCTTTGGGTTGACATAAAGATGTTATGGATGTTGTGTAGATGAAATGTTTCATATCATCAAACTTTCTATTGACACTTGGACTCCTAACACTAGCTTGTTGCGATACCCTGGGCAAGTGTGTGGCCAATTTCAGCCCCACATGACCCAGAGTCTCAATGCAATTAAATTAACCAATAATACTTAGAAAAATAACAGACATCTTTGGCCCTTCAGAGCTCAAAAATGACAGTCCCCAGCTTTGTAAATATAAACTCAATTACTTTTTATTAATAACAAGAACTGTAATAAATATGTAGCAAATACAATGGGTGAACTCGTATCTCATTACCCGCTTTATCTCTTCCCCCCCCCCCCCAAAAAAACACACACCCAATCTGTGTGCGTGCGCACACAGAGGGGAATAAAGAGGTTTAAAAAATCAAAAGGAACAGGAAAAAAAAGAGTGGTTATTAGTACCTTAGTCTTTAAACTTTGCATTCCATTTAAGGCTTTTATTATAGGTTCATTCAGGTCTCTGCAGTTTCCGAAAACAACATTCACAGCCTTTTTGGAGAGAGAGCGTGAGGAGAGTTCTAGTCTTTGTTTGCAGCCTGTAATGGTTTCCCTGCAGATTCATTCATTCAGGTTCTCTGCAGTTTCTGAAATACAACATTCACAGCCTTTTTGGAGAGAGAGCGTGAGGAGAGTTCTAGTCTTTGTTTGCAGCCTGTAATG
Source organism: Scyliorhinus canicula (assembly GCF_902713615.1). NCBI lineage: Eukaryota > Metazoa > Chordata > Chondrichthyes > Carcharhiniformes > Scyliorhinidae > Scyliorhinus > Scyliorhinus canicula. The sequence continues at coordinate 138,351,717 of NC_052155.1, read as the reverse complement.
GTTTCCCTGTAGATTCATTCAGTCAGGTTCTCTGCAGCTTCAGGAACACGGCACTCATAGTCTTTCTGGAGAAGGAGAGAAAGCAGGTCCTTGTCTTTGTGTGTCCAGGACTCAACAACTCCCTCGGGTCGCTGAGAACCACCCCAATGGGATAGGATCCAATCGCCACTTGTTACCGGGCAGAGTACGGCCACCGGCCAATCAATCAATCCAAGCCTCATCCTCTCTCTCTCTCTCTCTGGTGCTCAAAAGTCTGAAGTTCCTGATTGATTGATTGATTGATTTGACTCAATTTGATTTGATTTATTGTGACGAAGTACAGTGAAAAGTATTTTCACCGAGGGAACGTACACAGTACGTACATAGTAGACAAAAGAATAAGCATCAGAGAACATTGACAAATGGTACATCTACAAACAGTGATTGGTTTAGTGCGGGACAAGGGGCCAAGCAAAGCAGCATAGGGTGTCGTGAATAGTGTTCTTCCAGGGAACAGATCAGTCCGAGGTGAGTATTGGAGCTGTGGGGAAGAATGTCGTATGTCTGGATGTGCGAGTCTTCAGACGTCTGTACCTCCTGCCTGATGGAAGGGTCTGGAAAAAGGCAATGCCTGGGTGAGGGGGGGGGTCTCTGATAATGCTGCCTGCCTTCCTGAGGCAGCGGGAGGTGTATACAGAATCAATGTGGGGGTGGCAAGCTTGTGTGACGCGTTGGGCTGAGTTCGCCACACTCTTCAGTTTCTTACGATCTTGGACCGAGCAGTTGCCATACCAGGTTGTGATGAAGCCAGATAGGATGCTCTCTATCGCACGTCTGTAAAACTTTGTGAAAGTCGATGCAGACATGCCAAATTTCTTTAGCTTCTGTAGGAAGCAGAGACATTGTTGGGCATTCTTGACTGCATCAACATGACCAGGACAGACTATTGGTGATGGCGACCCCCAGGAACTTGAAGCTATCGACTATCTCCACTTCGGAGCCATTGGTGCAGATGGGAGTGTGTGTCGGGCAATGCTTCCAAAAGTCGATGATCAGTTCCTGTGTCTTTCCAACATTTAGAGCAAACATTGTCAAACTCAGGGGCATGACCTGCAGGTGGGTCGCGGAGCCGTCCGTCGCAGCGCTCCCCATTGCGCTTTTAATAATGCCGGCTGCAAGCGGCCTTCAAAATGGCCAGGAACAGATAGAAAAATTCGGATGCACTGCGCAAGCGTGCCCGATCATCGGTACGCATGCTCAAAACTATGCACATGCGCACCGATGATCGAGCACGCATGCGCAGTGCTGACGCTTTTTTTTTATATGGTCACAGCCTTTTTTTTTACAAGTTCGGGGGGGCCAAAGGGACCATCGGGGCCAAAGGGACCCAAAACCATTTCCTCCATTTTTGTCAGCAACAAATAAGATAAGATAAGAGAAAATGGTGGGTCGCGAAGGTCGGCCGGCTTGAGTCGCGAAGGTCGGCCGGCGTGGGTCATGAAGGTTGGCTGGTTGGTAAAAATGGGTCCACAGAAAAAAGTTTGAAAAACACTGATTTAGAGTGATGCTGCTTTCGGTACACCATGCAACCAAGTGATTTATCCAGCTAGCAGAGTGTTCTCTCCTGTAACTTCTGAATTCCTCATTCTCTCTGCTGCATGACTTACTTGTCCATTAATCACCCATGGATCAAAAATGATAATGGCAAAATAAAAGAAAGGGGAAATAAGAGAATAAGCTGGAAGGACCCTTTCAAACTCCACAGTTAACTTAAAAACTGAGCTGATCTCCTGCAGATCATTTTAGGTGTCCATTTATAACCTGTACCTATCATGTATTCGAGAATAAAATCATTTTTCGCCAGGATTTCCCCTTTTGAGCATTAGTGGTAATCCAAACACATGGCTGGAATTCTCTGGCCGGTTGTTGCCGGGGGATTCACTGCTCCCACTGGCAGCGCACCCCTGCCCACAGGTTTCCCAGTTGTGTGGGGTTGGTTCAATGGAAATTCCGATTGATAGCAGTGGGAGCAGAGAATCCCACCACCAGCGAATGTTGTGCCACCTCCCACTGCCGTGAAACACGTTGCTGAGTGGCCGGAGAATTTCGCCCCATGAGTGAGGAGAGGAAGATTGATATATGTTGAAGCAAACAGCACATTTTATTATAGAACATAGAACATAGAACAGTACAGCACAGAACAGGCCCTTCAGCCCACGATGTTATGCCGAGCAATGATCACCCTACTCAAACCCACGTATCCACCCTATACCCGTAACCCAACAACCCCCCCCTTAACCTTACTTTTGAGGACATTACGGGCAATTTAGCATGGCCAAACCCGCACCTAACCCGCACATCTTTGGACTGTGGGAGGAAACCGGAGCACCCGGAGGAAACCCACGCAGACACGGGGAGGACGTTCAGACTCCACACAGACAGTGACCCAGCCGGGAATCGAACCTGGGACCCTGGAGCTGTGAAGCATTTATGCTAACCACCATGCTACCCTGCTGCCCCTTCAAGGATATCCCTTCAAGGATGACGTCCGGTGATGGGGATGAGTTGAGCAGTCACACATCAGGTGACTCTCCTACAGAATAGAGTAACGTAGGCACTTTTGGACAAATTTTGCCCAAAGGTTCAGACTTAGAACATAGAACATTACAGCACAGTACAGGCCCTTCGGCCCTCGATGTTGCGCTGACCTGTAAAACCACTCTAAAGCCCATCTACACTATTCCCTTATTGTCCATATGCCTATCCAATGACCATTTGAATGCGTTTAGTGTTGGCGAGTCCACTACTGTTGCAGGCAGGGCATTCCACGCCCTTACTACTCTCTGAGTAAAGAAACTACCTCTGACATCTGTCCTATATCTATCTCCCCTCAATTTAAAGCTATGTCCCCTCGTGCTGGACATCACCATCCGAGGAAAACGGCTCTCAATGTCCTCCCTATCTAATCCTCTGATCATCTTGTATGCCTCAATTAAGTCACCTCTTAACCTTCTTCTCTCTAACGAAAACAGCCTCAAGTCCTTCAGCCTTTCCTCGTAAGATCTTCCCTCCATACCAGGCAACATCCTTGTAAATCTCCTCTGTACCCTTTCCAATGCTTCCACATCCTTCCTATAATGCGGCGACCAGAACTGCACGCAATACTCCAAATGCGGCTACACCAGATGTTTGTACAACTGCAACATGACCTCATGGCTCTGAAACTCAATTCCTCTACCAATAAAAGCTATCACACCGTACGCCTTTTAACAACCCTCTCAACCTGGGTGGCAACTTTCAGGGATCTATGGACATGGACACCGAGATCTCTCTGCTCGTCCACACTACCAAGAATCTTACCATTAGCCCAGTACTCTGTCTTCCTGTTATTCCTTCCAAAATGAATCACCTCACACTTTTCTGCATTAAACTCCATTTGCCACCTGTCAGCCCAGCTCTGCAGCTTATCTATGTCCCTCTGTAACTTGTAACATCCTTCTGCACTGTCCACAACTCCACCGACTTTGGTGTCATCTGCAAATTTACTCACCCATCCTTCTACGCCCTCCTCCAGGTCATTTATAAAAATGACAAACAGCAGCGGCCCCAAAACAGATCCTTGTGGCACACCACTAGTAACTGGACACTAGTCTGAACATTTCCCATCAACCACCACCCTTTGTCTTCTATCAACTAGCCAATTTCTGATCCAAACTGCTAAATCACCCTGAATCCCATGCCTCTGTATTTTCTGCAATAGCCTACTGTGGGGAACCTTATCAAACGCTTTACTGAAATCCACATACACCACATCAACAGCTTTACCCTCATCCACCTGTTTGGTCACCTTCTCGAAGAACTCAATGAGATTTGTGAGGCATGACCTACCCTTCACAAAACCATGTTGACTATCTCTAATCAAATTATTCCTTTCCAGATGATTATACATCCTATCTCTTATAAACCTTTCCAAGACTTTTCCCACAACAGAAGTAAGGCTCACTGGTCTATAGTTATCGGGGTTATCTCTACTCCCCTTGAACAAGGGGACAACATTTGCTATCCTCCAGTCTTCTGGCACTATTCCTGTAGACAAAGATGACGTAAAGATCAAAGCCAAAGGCTCAGCAATCTCCTCCCTAGCTTCCCAGAGAATCCTAGGATAAATCCCATCTGGCCCAGGGGACTTGTCTATTTTCACACTTTCCAGAATCACTAACACCTTCTCCTTATGAACCTCAAGCCCTTCTAGTCTAGTAGTCTGTATCTCAGTATTCTCCGTGACAACTTTGTCTTTTTCCTGTGTGAATACAGATGAAAAATACTCATTTAGCACCTCTCCTATCTCCTCGGACTCCACGCACAACTTCCCACTACTGTCCTTGACTGGCCCTACTCTTACCTTAGTCATTCTTTTATTCCTGACATATCTATCGAAAGCTTTAGGGTTATCCTTGATCCTACCTGCCAAAGACATCTCATGGCCTCTCCAGGCTCTTCTTAGCTTTCTCTTTAGAGCCTTCCTAGCTAACTTGTAACTCTCAAGCACCCTAACTGGACCGTCACGTCTCATCTTTACATAAGCCTCCTTCTTCCTGAGGGGCTGATTTAGCTCATTGGGCTAAATCGCTGGCTTTTAAAGCAGACCAGCAGCACGGTTCGATTCCCATATCAGCCTCCCCGGACAGGCGCCGGAATGTGGCGACTTGGGGCTTTTCACAGTAACTTCATTGAAGCCTACTCGTGACAATAAGCGATTTTCATTTTTCATTTCATTTTCATTTCTTCCTCTTGACAAGTGTTTCAACTGCTTTAGTAAACCATGGTTCCCTCGCTCGACCACTTCCTCCCTGCCTAACAGGTACATAGTTATCAAGAACACGCAGTATAGCTGTTCCTTGAACATGCTCCACGTTTCCATTGTGCCCATCCCCTGTAGTTTTCTTCTCCAGCCGATGCAACCTAAGTCTTGCCTCATCGCATCATAATTGCCTTTCCCCCAGATATGACTCTTGCCTTGCGGTATATACCTATCCCTTTCCATCACTAAAGTAATCGTAATCAAATTGTGGTCACTGTCACCAAAGTGCTCACCTACCTCCAAATCTAACACCTGTCCTGGTTCATTACCCAGTACCAAATCCAATACGGCATCGCCTCTCGTCGAAAACCCCTAACAGTGTGACCTCTTCTTCCTGTGTCTTAATTCAGCCTCAGTATTCAAGTCCTCATCAAATTTCCTCTCAGCCGCCGTAATACTGTCCTTGACTAACAATGCCACCCCTCCCCCTCTCTTACCACCTTCCCTGAGCTTACTGAAATATCTAAACCCTGGCACCTGCAACAACCATTCCTCGCCCTGCTCTATCCATGTCTCCGAAATGGCCACAAAATCGAAGTCCCAGGTACCAATCCATGCCGCAAGCTCACCCACCTTATTCCGGATACTCCTGGCACTGAAGTAGACACTCTTTAAACCACCTTCCTTCCTGCTGGTACACTCCTGCAACTTTGAAACCTTACTCGTGACCTCACTACTCTCAACTTCTTGTGTACTGGAGCAACAATTCAGGTTCCTAATCCCCTGCTGAACTAGTTTAAACCCTCCAGAAGAACATTAGCAAACCTCCCCCCCAGGATATTAGTACCCCTCTGGTCCAGGTGTAGACCATCCCATTTGTAGAGGTCCCACCTACCCCAGAATGAGCCCCAATTGTCCAGGAATCTGAAAACCTCCCTCCTGCACCATCACTGCAGCCACGTGTTCAACTGCTCTCTCTCCCTATTCCTCGACTCGCTAGCACGTGGCACGGGTAACAACCCAGAGGTACTAACTCTGTTTGTCCTGGATCTAAGTTTCCACCCTAGCTCCCTGAATTCCTGCCTTACACCCTATCCCTTTTCCTACCTATGTCGTTGGTACCTATGTGGACCATGACTTGGGGCTGCTCCCCCTCCCCCTTAAGGATCCCAAAAACACGATCCGAGACATCGCGGACTCTGGCACCTGGGAGGCAACACACCAACTGCGAGTCTCTCTCATTCCCACAGAATCTCCTATTTATCCCCCTAACTATTGAGTCTCCAATGACTAATGTTCTTCTCCTCTCACCCCTTCCCTTCTGAGCAACAGGGACAGACTCTGTGCCAGAGACCTGTACCCCATGGCTGACCCCTGGTAAGTCGTCCACTCAACAGTATCCAAAGTGGTATACCTGTTACTAAGGGGAACGACCACAGGGGATCCCTGTACTGACTGCTTCCCCCAGCCCCTCTCACCGTCACCCATCTATCTTTATTCTTTGGCGTAACTACCTCCCTGAAGCTTCTATCTATGACCCCCTCTGCCTCCCGAATGATCCGAAATTCATCCAGCTCCAGCTCCAGTTCCCTAACACGGTTTTTGAGGAGCTGGAGTTGGGTGAACTTCCCACAGATGAAATCAGCAGGGACACTGACAGCGTACATCACCTCAAACATTCTGCAGTAGGAACATTGTACTGCCTTCCCTGCCATACCTTCTAGATAAAACAAGAAAAAGAAAGGAAGAGCTTACCTGATATTCACTCAAATCCTTGGGTTTAGTGTCTCGGTTTTAGCAACCGCCCGACTTGTATACAGGTACTTATATACTTCCCGACAGGCCCCTGCTCCCGCCGAAAATCCGGAGGCCGCTCCCGCTGAAAGGCAAGCAAATTGAAAGGCACACACTCACTTTCCCGACAGGCCCCTGCTCCTGCCGAAAATCCGGAGGCCGCTCCCGCTGAAAAGCAAGCAAATTTAAAGGCACACACTCACCTTCCCGACACGCCCCTTCTCCCACCGAAAATCTCTTAAACAGAAAAGGAAGAGAAAAAGAGCAATATGCCAGCATGCAGTAGCTCAAGACACCGCAGGAAAGCCAGAAGCGTGGCAAAGGGCAGGAACAGTAGTCGGCGGTCCCAAGAGGCAAGGGGTCCCCGTCCACCCCGGAGAGAGGGAGACCGATGAACAGGTCAATGGGTGCCACCCCCCCCCCCCCCGCCCCAATCTGGAGAGGGGTGGAAGACATCCCTAACCAAGGGGTTGACCACGATGAAGAAAGTGATCAAAGTGGAGGTCCAGGTTGCAGTCAAGGTTACCGTGGCGGATGCACTAGTTGCCATGCAGGCAGCCCTCGAAGGAATGGGGAAGAAGCTGGAGGCTCAGAAGAAGACAATAAAAGAGCTCAAAAAGGCTTCGTCCACCCAAAGCGACAGGATCGTCGCTCTGGAAGCAGAGATGAAAAGGTTGGTGATGACCCAATGGCGCCTGAAGGGGAAAGTTGAGGATGAGGAGAACCGGTCTCGACGGCAGAATATTTGAATAGTTGGCCTGCCAGAGGGGATCGAGGGCAGAGATCTGACTGACTATGTGGCTCAGATGCTGGGCAACTTGGTTGGAAGGGACAGCTTCCCCAACCACCGGAAATCGACAGGGCCTAAAGGTCACTCCGACCGATGCCGAAGGCTGGGGAGCAGCCAAGGGCAATAATTGCCAAGTTCCACAGGTACCAGGATTGGGAGAGAATCCTGCATTGGGCAAAACCAGCAATTGGGAAGGACACAGGGTTCTGGTGTACCAAGACATTGGGGCAGTCATGGCAAAACGCAGTGCCGAGTTTAACCAAGCAAAATCAGCACTAAACAGGAACAGTATAAAATTCAGGATGTTATTCCCAGTCAGGCTCTGGGTGACATTCCAGAACAAAGAGCATTATTTCACCACCACGGCAGAGGTGGAAAAGTTTGTACGGGCGAATGGCCTCGACAAAAGACAGACAAAGCAGCGATGAGGAAGATGCAGGGAGAGAAAAGAAAGGTTATGGACATGGAACAATTTTTGCATGGGATGGTATTGCCTCGGTTTGAGCTCGAGCACCAGCTCACAGGAAGGAAGAAGTGAAGGCTGCGGAGTTCAGGAAAGGGTGAAGAGGAGACCAAAGCAATTGATTGGGCATAAGGAAGGGGAAAGATCAGCCCCGGGAGGGGGGGCCACCACACTGACGGGAAAAGCTAGCGGCAGAGATATGAAAGAGAGGGGGGCTGCAGCACATCCCCCAGCGGGGAGGTTGCGCCTGGTGGGGCATGGGGGATGGCAGACAAGCGAATGTAGGGGGGCTGAATAGAGAAGGGGGAATATGGGGGGGGGGGGGGTAGAAAGAGGGACAGCGGAGAAAGGTGGACTATGGGAGGAGCATAATGATAAGGAAGGGAAGACTCTAGAATGGCTTCAACAGGTCAGGTATGAGTTGATGCAATAAGATGGCAGTGTAAGCAGCCACTATGGATGTTCCTGGATAAAGGGAAACCCCAGAGAGCAGGGGCCCAGCCTCATGGTGAGAGCGGCGACCGTGGTCATTTTGGATGGCCCCGAACAAAGACAAACCCCGGAGTGCAGTGACACATCCACCAGGTAAGCATGGTTGATACTGCAGGAAGGTGGGGAGGGGGAACAGAAAACCCCAACCAGAATTCTTACCTGGAACATTAGGGAACTTAATGGTCCAGTGAAAAAATCCAGAGTCTTCGCCCATTTGAGAAGTTTAAAAGCCGCAGCACCTAAGGGAGAAGGACAGACAATAATTTTTTTTTTCTTTTTTATAAATTTAGAGAACCCAATTCTTTTTTTTTTTAATTAAGGGACAATTTAGCGTGGCCAATCCACCTACCCTGCACATCTTTGGGTTGTGGGGGTGAAACCCACGCAGACACGGGGAGAATGTACAAACTCCACACGGACAGTGACCCGGGACCTCGGTGCCTTGAGGCAGCAGTGCTAACCACTGCGCCACCGTGCCACCCCCAGGAAGGACAGACAATAATAATCGCTTATTGTCACAAGCAGGCTTCAATGAAGTTACTGTGAAAAGCCCCTAGTTGCCACATTCCGGCGCCTGTTCGGGGAGGCTGGTACGGGAATTGAACCCACGCTGCTGGCTTTATTCTGTATTACAAGCCAGCTGTTTAGCCCACTGTGCTAAACCAGCCGAGGAAGTGCTGGGTTAAAAAGACTTGCCATTCCGGCTACGGGACGAGGGCTAGAGGTTAGCCTTACTGATAAATAATGTTCACGACGAAAAAGAAGGTTGCAGACCTGGGGGGGGGCGGTACGTCATGGTCAGTGATGTCCCGGACTGGGCACCGGTAGTCCTGGTAAACGTGTATGTACCAGACAGGAAATTTATAAAGAAGACCATGGCCGAATTCCCTGACATAGTTACTTACCGACTGATCATGCGTGGGACTTTTAACTGTGTACAGGACCCATTGACAGACAGATTAAACCCCAGAAAGGGGAAAACAAATGGCATGGCTAGAGAGTTGGGACTGTTCATGGGGCAGTGGACCCATGACAGTTCCTGCATCCAGGTGAGAAGGAATTTTCATTCTTCTCACCAGTACATAAGGTCGACACCCGCACTGTAGTGGAGGAATCGGTGCTTCCAGAAATAGGGCGGAATACTCCACAGTTGTAATCTTCGACCACGTTCCACATTATGTGAATGTGAGGTTGGAGACGGGCCATGCCCAACGGCCCCATGGAATTTGGACATGGCCCTCCTGACCAACACGGTCTTCTGCCAGAAACATTCACCTGCCATACAACCAGAACGGGGAAGTCTCATCTTTCACATTCTGGGAGGCACTGAGGCGGTGATTAAGGGAGAAATGAAATGAAATGAAAATCGCTTATTGTCACGAGTAGACTTCAATTAAGTTACTGTGAAAAGCCCCTAGTCGCCACATTCCGGCACCTGTTCGGGAAGGCTGTTACGGGAATCGAACCGTGCTGCTGGCCTACCTTGGTCTGCTTTCAAAGCCAGCGATTTAGCCCAGTGTGCTAAACAGCCCCTGTATTATAGCTTTCAAGGCTTGTAGAGACAGGAAAGAGAGGGTGGCTAGGCAGCAACTGATGGACTCCATCCTGGAGGTCGACAGATGGTACTCTGAGGCTCTGGCCATAGTGCTCCTGGCGAAGAGGTAAAAGCTACAAATGGATTTTAACCTGCTATCCGCCAGGGAGGCAGTGCACCAACTCTGCCAGACACGGGGACCTTTTACAAACACGGAGGGAAGGCTAGCTGCCTGCTGGTTCACCAGCTGTGAAAGCAGGCAGCTACAAGAGAAATAGCCCAAGTAAAGGACAGCAGAGGCAGACTGGTATCCTAACCATGAATGGTCAACCAAGCATTTGAAGTCTTCTAGCAGGGATTGTACACCTCCGATCCCCGACAGGGACTTGGGGATGAAACGGTTCCTTGATGGACTGGACATGCTAGTTATGGGGGATGACGTACGGACGGGGGGTGGCAGGAGCTGGAAGCACCAATAGAATTGGGAGAGGTCATGGAGAGCATCAACTCCACACAGGCGGGAAAGGTGTTGGGACTCGACGGGTTCCCGGCGGACTTCTACAAAGATTTGCATCGGCACTGGCCCCACACCTGTGGCAGATACTCACAGACTCACTAGTGAGGGGCACCCTGCCTCCAATGCTAACACAGGCCACCATATCGCTGATATAGAAAAATGACAAAGACCTGGCAGAATGCAGATCATACAGACCCATTTCGCTTCTCGATGTGGATGCAACAATACTTGCAAAAGTCCTGGCCATGGGGTTTTCCCTAATCCTTCCCACCAGGGCTTTTACATGCCCTCTTCAAGCTCTCCTAAGTCCATTTTTGAGTTCCTTCCTGGCTACCTTGTAACCCTCGCGAGCCATGCCAGATCCTTGCTTCCTCAACCTTACATAAGCTTCCTTCTTCCTCTTAACTAGAAGCTCCACTTCTCTTGTCATCCAAGGCTCCTTCACTTTACCATTCCTTCCTTGTCTCAGTGGGCCAAAACTATCCAACACTCGCAGCAAGAGCTCCTTAAACAACCCCCACATTACTGTTGTTCATCTCCCTGAGAACAACTGTTCCCAATTTATGCTCCTCAGCTCCTGTCACATAGCAAGATAATTTCCCCTCCCCCAATTAAATACCTTCTCATACTGTCTGTTCCTATCCCTGTTCATGACTATGGTTAAAGGTCACTGAGTTGTGGTCACTATCACCGAATGCTGTCCCACCGAGCCATCTAACACCTGGCCTGGTTCGTTGCCAAGTACCAAATCCAATATGGCCTTCCCCCTAGTCGGCCTATCTACATATTGAGTCAGGAATCCTTCCTGGACACACCTGGCAAAATCTGCTCCATCCAAATCATTTGCACTAAGGAGGTTCCAGTCAATATTAGGGAAGTTGAAGTTACCCATGACAACAACTCTGTTACTTCTGCAGCTCTCCAAGCTCTGCCACCCAATCTGTTCTTCCATCTTTCTGCTGCTATTGGGGGGGTCTATAGAAAACTCCCAATAAAGTGACTGTACCTTTCTTGTTTTCGACTTCCACCCATACTGACTCAGTAGACAAACCCTCCTCGACTACTTCCTTCTCTGCAGCTGTGATGCATTCCCTAATTAACAGTGCCACTCCCCCTCCTCTTTTACCTCCCTCCCTATTCTTCTTGAAACACCTAAACCCCGGAATATGGGCAGCACGGTAGCATAGTGCTCCGTATTCCTCCCACATCCAAAGATGTGCAGGTTAGGTAGATTGGCCATGCTAAATCACCCTTAGTGTCCAAAATTGCCCTTAGTATTGGGTGGGTTATGGGGATAGGGTGGATGTGTGGGCTTGGGTAGGGTGCTCTTTCCAAGAGCCGGTGCGGACTTGATGGGCTGAATGGCCGCCTCTATGTTCTGCATTGTAAATTCTATTTTTTTTTAAAAAACATCTAACAACCATTCCTGCCACTGTGAAATCCATGTCTCCATAATGACCACAGCATCCTTGAGGTACTGGAGCAGTTTGGGCTCGGGATAGGGTTTACCTCCTGGGTGAAACTCCTGTACAACGCCCCTAAGGCGAGCATTTGGACTAACACCACAAGCTCTGAATACTTCCAGTTGCACAAAGGCACCAGGCAGGGATGGCCGCTGACCCCACTCCTGGTCCCCCTGGCAATTTGATTTTGAATGACTGCCCTTAACATCAAGGCAGCAAGGAGCCCGAGCTGGAGTCAATGGGAGTCAAGGGAAAGATTCTCTGCTGTTGGAGTCATACCTGGCAGAAAGGAAGATGGTTATGGGGGTTGGAGGTCAATCATCTCAACCCAGGACATCACTCCAGGAGTGTCCATGACCCAACCACCTTCAGCTGCTTCATCAATGACCTCCCTTCCATCGTAAGGTCAGAAGTGGGGATGTTTGTGGATGACTGCACAATGTTCAACACCATTCATGACTCCTCAGTAATGAAGCAGTCAGTGTCCAAATACAGCAAGACCTGGCCAATATCCAGGCTTGTGCTGACAAGTGGCAAGTTACATTCACGCCAAACAAGGGTCGGACGATGACCATCTCCTACAAGAGAGGATATAACCACCGCCCCTTGACATTCAATGGCATTACCATTGTTGAATCCCCCACAATCAACATCCTAGGGGTTACCATTGATCAGAAACGGAACTGGGTTAGCAACATTAATACTTCGGCTGCCAGGGCAGTTCAAAGGCTAGGAATCCTACGGTAAGTAACTCATCACCTGACCCCCCCCCCCCCCCCCAAAGCCTGTCTGCCATCTACAAGGCACAAGTCAGGAGTGTAATGGACTACTCTCCTCTTGGCTGAATGAGCGCAGCTCCAACAACACTCAAGAAGCTCAACACCATCCAGGACAAAGCAGCCCGTTTGATTGGTCCCCCTTCCACAAACATTCAAACCCTCCACCACCGACGAACAGTGGCAGCCGTGTGTACTGTATGATGCACTACAGTAATTCACCAAGGTTGCTTTGACAACACCTTCCAAACGCACGACCACTACCATCAGAACAACAAGAACAGCAGACCAGCAGATACCTGGGAACCCCATCAACTCGAGGTTCCCCTCCAAGTCACTCGCCACCGTGACTTGGAAATAAATCACCTTTTCACTGTCGCTGGGGCAAATCCTGGAATTCCTTCCCTAACACACAATTGCTACACCTACCCCAAGGACTACGGCGATTCAAGAAGGCAACTCACCACAACCTTCTGAAAGGCAACCAGGGATGGTCAATAAATGCCGGCCTAATCAACAACAGCCACATCCTGTAAATGAATTTTGAAAAAATTGAATCCCTGCCGATAACCCTGCGAAACGAGAGAGGTCGGAAGGGTATCCGAAGAGGAGGCAGAGAGCACAGAGTCTCATTTTTTTGAGGATAGTCTGCTTCCCTCCATCTCGGACCCTCAAAATGGCATGAACAAAATCATGAAGCTTCTGGAGGAGTCAGGGGCCTTCACATGGGCAAAAGTGAGGTTTTCCTCATGAACCCGAGTAGGGGAGGGGCAGAGCTGAAAAGGTCTCCCTTTTAATATAGCTGAAAACAAATTCCGCTTTCTGGGGATCCAGATTGGACACGAATCCGCAAGTGGAATCTGACCAGTCTGGCGGAGGAAGTAAAAATGAACCTACAAAGAATGGATGCACTCTCGCTTTCCCTGGGGGGGGGGGGGGGGGGGGGGGGGTGGGGTGCAGCTGATCAAAATGAACGTACTGGAGAAAATCAAATACGCCATCCGAGGGTTGGAAGATGGCTTCCACAAAGAATGGGGGCCATTCATCAGCTTGTTCCAAGACCTGTTTGAAGTCAACAACGGATAGAAGGGGGGCAGGATATTGCATGGGAACCACCAGGCCCACAGAAAGCAGACAGGAACAAAGGGGGGGGAGGGCAACCCAAGGAAATACCAAAGAGGAGCACCCAGGGAGAGACCGACAGGGGACCAGAGGGATCCTCACAAAGCTATAAGAGTAAAACAAACACCAAAACACACCATCTATGGTGAAGCGAAGGGCCTTGGATAGGATCCGGAGACAGCAGAAAAGGGGAGCAGGGTGGAGAGGGGGGTGCCGAAAAGGAACACCGTGTAATTATATATTATAACCATTTCATCTATTTCTTGTACAGTGTAAAAATGAAAACTTCAATAAAAATATTAATGAAAAAAATAATTTAAATTGTTTGCAACAAAAAATCAACACTGTCACTACTTTGCGCCTTCAAATAAACATTTTAAGTTGCAAATCATTAAATAAAATTATATCCCTTCAGAATTCTATTTTTTCAGGAAATTATTTTTGTTAATGTTGAGCTGATTGTATTATTGCAATAATAAAAAATACTGCACTCATCAGGGCAATGTCACTATCAGCGGAAACAACTATTTACTGTATGAGAAGTTGCTGCTGGGCTGACTAGACTCTGATTGGCAGAGGTGTTGCTATGGTGCATGCAAAAGTTGATGGTGACTGACACTTAACTGTCAAGTATTGTTTGAAATTTAAACCTGTAGAATGAACCCAGCAGCAGTGCCAGTCAGCTGCCTGGTAACTGTTAGTCACCATCAGCTGATACATTCGCCATGACAACGCCACTACCAATCAAGAGTTTATTTGCAAACCAAGAAGCACTCCCTTCTCCAACAGTATAAAGTTGTTATTTCCCCGTCATTGGTTTTCTTGCGATTTGTCCTTATGGATCCTCCCGCGGATGGAGGTGGCTAGCACGAGGGGACATAGCCTTAAATTGAGGGGTAATAGATATAGGACAGAGGTCAGAGGTGGGTTTTTTACGCAAAGAGTGGTGAGGCCGTGGAATGCCCTACCTGCAACAGTAGTGAACTCGCCAACATTGAGGGCATTTAAAAGTTTATTGGATAAGCATATGGATGATAAGGGCATAGTGTAGGTTAGATGGCCTTTAGTTTTTTTCCATGTTGGTGCAACATCGAGGGCCAAAGGGCCTGTACTGCGCTGTATCGTTCTATGTTCTATGTTCTATGGATGCAAGGCAAAAAGCATTGGCAAAATGTCCGTCTTTAAGCAGTGATCAAATTCTGTACAACCAAACAGCTATTCAAACAGTTTAGGGCAGCACAGTAGCACAAGTGATTAGCACTGTGGCTTCACAGCGCCAGGGTCTCAGGTTCGATTCCCTGCTGGGTCACTGTGCGGAGACTGCACGTTCTCCCCGTGTCTGTGTGGGTTTCATCCAGGTGCTCCTGTTTCCTCCTACAATCCAAAGACGTGCAGGTTAGATGGATTGGCCATGATAAATTGCCCTTAGTATCCAAAAAAGGTTAGGAGGAGTTATTGGGTTGCGGAGATGGGGTGGAAGTGAGGGCTTAAGTGGGTTGGTGCAGACTCAATGGGCCGAGTGGCCTCCTTATGCACTGTATGCTCTATATTCTATGTTCTAGTCATATAAAAGTTTTCAAATTTTAGATAATCATTGATGTATCATAGAATCACAGAATTGGTAGAGAGAAGAAGGAGACCATTCAACCTATTGTGTCTGCACTGGCACTCTGAACAAGTAATTCACTTATTGCTGACCTTTCCCTTCATCCCCAGAACACAGCACATTCTTCTTTTACACGCAAGTGTCTAATTCCCTTTTCAATGCTTTGATTGAACCTGCCTCCACCAAACTCTCAGGTAGCACATTCCAGACCTTTAGCACTCACTGTGTGAAAAAGTTTTTTTTCATATCGGGTTTGCTTCTTTTGCCAATCACTTTAAATCTGTGGCCTCTCATTCTTGGTCCTTTCATGAGTGGAAACAGTTTCTCCTGATCTACTCTGTCCAAACCTCACATGACTTTGAATACCTCTTTCAAATCTCCTCTCAGCCAAGGAAAACAATACTAGCCCCTCCAATCTATCTTGATAACTGAAGTCTCTCATCCCTGGAACCATTTTTATCAATCTTTTTCTGCACTATTCCCAAAATCTTCACAACCTTCCCGTAACAGCCCCCCCGAACAGGCGCCGGAATGTGGCGACTAGGGGCTTTTCACAGTAACTTCATTGAAGCCTACTCGTGACAATAAGCGATTTTCATTTCAAGTGCAGTGCCTAGAATTGAATGCAATACTGAACTAGTGTCTTAGACAAGTTCAATATGACCTCCTTGTTACAAATTTGGAACGTTCCCACATCCGAATGAATTTTGGGTTCAGTGTGATGTCGCTAATTGCAGAATGAAGTTTCCAATATTTTGTCCCAGCGATACGTCTTCTGCGAGGAGGTCTCAAATTTCAGAAGAGCATCTCTTTGTCTATTAGCACGGATTTTTCAAATTGACACTTCAGTCATCTCCGAGGGAGATTGAATTGCCATCAGTTTTATGTTATGGGCCCACGAGGAGCTATGTTCAGCTTGCCATCAGTGAAGATCTGTAAAGATTACACGTCAAAGTGAGCTGGGAACATTTCCTTTGTGTATTTGATTGCCAACTTAAATCATGTAAATATTTTGATTATTCTTGGCTTGCAATTAACTGTGCAAGATGTACATTTTTAAGAAGAACATTTTTATTCTGTCAAGGATAGACGTGGTCATTTAAATTTCCTTTGTGACTGATCATTTGATGTACTCCTTACGAGAACATTAGTAATTTAAATTTGTCACT
This sequence comes from Scyliorhinus canicula, assembly GCF_902713615.1. NCBI lineage: Eukaryota > Metazoa > Chordata > Chondrichthyes > Carcharhiniformes > Scyliorhinidae > Scyliorhinus > Scyliorhinus canicula. The sequence goes on along the minus strand of NC_052155.1, from coordinate 138,335,211 downwards.
CATTCCCCCTTTGGAAAAATTACATTGCATTTAACTGAAAATAATACACTTTTGTGTATCAAACATCTTTAACAACTTTGATGCTAAAATTGGTATTCTGTTTCTAATGAATTTGGGCTTTAATGATTTGTACTGATCACGTACTGCATAACCTCACAAAATGTTATTAGTAATAGTTATAATCAGTCCCAGCGGGTAGTTCTGTTTAGACTACATTTGCCCTTTTGTAAATATTTTCCAACACTAATTACTCAAAGCCCATGAGTCTCTTTTGCAGTGCCAGTAATGAAAGTGGTATGTAAAATGCCAAAAGTAATTAAAGGGAAACTGGTAAAAAGACATCCAGCCAATTCTGGCAGATAGCCATAACAGTTTTGTGTTTCTTATTTGCAGTTCTTGGCTATTGTGTCATATTTTAAATTGCTTGATACAATTGAATTGGTTCCTAATTTGAGCATTTTACAGCTTGGGATTTCATTTTTTTTTAATGATTTTCTCCTCTCCCATACTGAAGACTTTTTTAAACCTTGCGCACTTCTGGCAGCTCCGTTGACCAAGATTCTTGTGTGAATGTCAAAAAGACTCTTCAAGACTATAAAACATCAAACATCATGGACAAGCCCAATCTTTTCTCCTTTGGTGGAAATGGACGGCAAGAGGGCGAAAACAAGAGCAATTTTGTATCTCTACCACTCCCCTCAAGGAGGTCAATTCGTTAGGAATGTCACAGGGGACTTGATAGGCTGGATGCTGAGAGGATGAGCCTTGAACTAGAGGGCACAGTTTGAAGATCTCCCATTTAAGACTGAGATGAACATTTGTTTTTTATCTGAGGTTTGTTAGTCTGTGGAATTCTCTTCCCCAGAGAGCAGTGATGGCCACATCATTGAATATACTCAAGCCAGTTTTCATTGACAAGATAGTCTAGGGTTATGGGGAAAGACAGGAAAGTGGAGTTGAGGCCACAGTCTGATCAGCCATGGTCTTATTGAATGGAGCTGCGGATGGACTCACTTTGGAGCATCCGCGATGCTGAGGAGGTCGTGGATAGCACGTTTAGCGAGTTGGTCACACCGCGGGTGAAAGTTACTGAGGGAGATAGCGAATTGGTGACCAAAAGACAGAGCCAGAGTAGGAAGGCAATGCAGGTGTCCCCTGCGGCCATCTCCCTGCAAAACTGATGTACCGCTTTGGATACTGTTGGGGGAGGTGGCTCACCAGGGGAAGGCAGCAGCAAGGTTCATGGCACCATGGCTGGCTCTGCTGCACAGCAGGGCAGGAAGAAAAATGGCAGGGCTATAGTGATAGGGGACTCGATCGTAAGGGGAATAGACAGGCGGTTCTGTGGACGCAATCGAGACTCCAGGATGGTATGTTGCCTCCCTGGTGCAAGGGTCAAGGATGTCTCGGAGCGGCGGCAGGACATTCTTAGGGGTGGGGGGGGGGGGGGGTGAACAGAATGCTGTCGTGGTGCACATAGGCACCAACGATATAGGTAAAAAATGGGATGAGGTCCTACAAGCGGAATTCAGGGAGTTAGGAGTTAAACTAAAAAGTAGGACCTCAAAGGTAGTAATTTCAGGATTGCTACCAGTGCCACGAGCTTGTCAGAGTAGGAATGTCAGGATAGATAGGATGAATTCGTGGCTCAAGAGATGGTGCAAGAGGGAGGGATTCAAATTCCTGGGGCATTGGGACCGGTTCTGGGGGAGGTGGGCCCTGTACAAACGGGACGGTCTGCATCTGGGCAGGGCTGGAACCGATGTTGTGTTTGCTAGAGCTGTTGGGGAGGGTTTAAACTAATGTGGCAGGGGGATGACAACCGATGCAGGAAGTTGGAAGGTAGTAAAACAGGGACAGAAGCAAAAGGATGTAAGGGAAAAAATGCAAGGCAGAGAAGATATAGTCAAAAATCAAAAAGGGCGACAGTACAAGGTACAGTGACTGAGGGGAGCTCAGTGAATAGGCCCAGTAATACTAAAAGGAATAAAACTGGAGATGTTAAGATTCAAAACAGAGGTAAAAAAAACAACATAAGTGCACTTTACCTGAATGCTCGTAGTATTCAGAATAAAGTAAATGAGTTGATGGCACAAATCATCGTGAATGACTATGATTTAGTAGCCATTACTGAAACATGGTTAAAGGATGGTCACGACTGGGAGTTAAATATCCGAGGGTATCAAACTATTCGGAAGGACAGAGTGGATGGTAAGGGAGGTGGTGTTGCTCTGTTATTTAAGGATGACATCCGGGCAATAGTAAGGGATGACATCAGTGCTATGGGGGATAAGGTTGAATCCATTTGGGTGGAAATCAGGAATAGTAAAGCGAAAAAGTCACTGATAGGAGTAATCTATCGGCCACCAAATAGTAACGTTATGGTGGGGCAGGCAATAAACAAAGAAATAACTGATGCATGTAGAAATGGTACAGCAGTTATCATGGGGGATTTTAATCTACATGTCGATTGGTTTAACCAGGTCGGTCAAGGCAACCTTGAGGAGGAGTTTATAGAATGTATCCATGATAGTTTCCTAGAACAGTATGTAATGGAACCTACAAGGGAACAAGTGGTCCTAGATCTTGTCCTGTGTAATGAGACAGGATTGATTCATGATCTCATAGTTAGGGATCCTCTCGGAAGGAGCGATCACAATATGGTGGAATTTAAAATACAGATGGAGGGTGAGAAAGTAAAATCAAATACTACTGTTTTGTGTTTAAACAAAGGAGATTACAATGGGATGCGAGAAGAACTAGCTAAGGTAGACTGGGAGCAAAGACTTTATGGTGGAACAGTTGAGGAACAGTGGAGAACCTTCCAAGCGATTTTTCACAGTGCTCAGCAAAGGTTTATACCAACAAAAAGGAAGGACGGTAGAAAGAGGGAAAATCGACCGTGGATATCTAAGGAAATAAGGGAGAGTATCAAATTGAACGAAAAAGCATATAAAGTGGCAAAGATTGGTGGGAGACTAGAGGACTGGGAAATCTTTAGGGGGCAACAGAAAGCTACTAAAAAAGCTATAAAGAAGAGTAAGATAGAGTATGAGAGTAAACTTGCTCAGGATATAAAAACAGATGGTAAAAGTTTTTGCAAATATATAAAACAAAAAAGAGTGGCTAAGGTAAATATTGGTCCTTTAGAGGATGAGAAGGGAGTTTTAATAATGGGAGATGAGGAAATGGCTGAGGAACTGAACAGGTTTTTTGGGTCGGTCTTCACTGTGGAAGACACAAATAACATACCAGCGACTGATAAAATGAGGCTATGACAGGTGAGGACCTTGAGAGGATTGTTATCACTAAAGAGGTAGTGATGGGCAAGCTAATGGGGCTAAATGTAGACAAGTCTCCTGGCCCTGATGGAATGCATCCCAGAGTGCTAAAAGAGGTGGCTAGGGAAATTGCAGATGCACTAATGATGATTTACCAAAATTCACTAGACTCTGGGGTGGTCCCGGTGGATTGGAAATTAGCAAACGTGACACCACTGTTTGAAAAAGGAGGTAGGCAGAGAGCGGGAAATTATAGGCCAGTGAGCTTAACTTCGGAAATAGCGAGGCACCTGGATAAAAATTGTCCCATTGGGCAGACGCAGCATGGGTTCATAAAGGGCAGGGCGTGCCTAATTAATTTAGTGGAATTTTTTGAGGACATTACCAGTGCAGTAGATAACGGGGAGCCAATGGATGTGGTATATCTGGATTTTCAGAAAGCCTTTGACAAGGCGCCACACAAAAGGTTGCTGCATAAGATAAAGATGCATGGCATTAAGGTTAAAGTAGTAGCATGGATAGAGGATTGGTTAATTAATAGAAAGCAAAGAGTGGGGATTAATGGGTGTTTCTCTGTTTGGCAATCAGTAGCTAGTGGTGTCCCTCAGGGATCCGTGTTGGGCCCACAATTGTTCACAATTTACATAGATGATTTGGAGTTGGGGACCAAGGGCAATGTGTCCAAGTTTGCAGATGACACTAAGATGAGTGGTAAAGCGAAAAGTGCAGAGGATACTGGAAGTCTGCAGAGGGATTTGGATAGGTTATGTGAACGGGCTAGGGTCTGGCAGATGGAATACAATGTTGACAAATGTGAGGTTATCCATTTTGATAGGAATAACAGAAAACGGGATTATTATTTAAATGATACAATATTAAAGCATGCTGCTGTGCAGAGAGACCTGGGTGTGCTAGTGCATGAGTCACAGAAAGTTGGTTTACAGGTGCAACAGGTGATTAAGAAGGCAAATGGAATGTTGTCCTTCATTGCTAGAGGGATGGAGTTTAAGACTAGGAGGTTATGTTGCAATTGTATAAGGTGTTAGTGAGGCCACACCTGGAGTATTGTGTTCAGTTTTGGTCTCCTTACTTGAGAAAGGATGTACTGGCACTGGAGGGTGTGCAGAGGTTAATCCCAGAGCTGAAGGGGTTGGATTATGAGGAGAGGTTGAGTAGACTGGGACTGTATTCGTTGGAATTTAGAAGGATGAGGAGGGATCTTATAGAAACATTTAAAATTATGAAGGGAATAGATAGGATAGATGCGGGCAGGTTGTTTCCACTGGCGGGTGAAAGCAGAACTAGGGGACATAGCCTCAAAATAAGGGGAAGTAGATTTAGGACTGAGTTTAGGAGGAACTTCTTCACCCAAAGGGTTGTGTATCTATGGAATTCATTGCCCAGTGAAGCAGTTGAGGCTCCTTCATTAAATGTTTTTAAGGTAAAGATAGATCGTTTTTTGAAGAATAAAGGGATTAAGGGTTATGGTGTTCGGGCCGGAAAGTGGAGCTGAGTCCACAAAAGATCATAATTTTAAGGAAGTTGAAGCACTTGTCAAGAGGAAGAAGAAGGCTTATGTTAGGATGAGACATGAAGGCTCAGTTAGGGCACTTGAGAGTTACAAGTTAGCCAGGAAGGACCTAAGGGGAGAGTCAAGAAGAGCAAGTAGAGGACACGAAAAGTCATTGATGGATAGGATCAAGGAAAACCCTAAGGTTTTCTATAGGTATATCAGGAACAAAAGAATGACTAGAGTAAGATTAGGGCCAATCAAGGATAGTAGTGGAAAGTTGTGTGTGGAATCAGATATTTTTCGTCAGTATTTACACTGGAGAAAGACAATGTTGTTGAGGAGAATACTCAGGTACAGTCGACCAGGCTAGATGGGATTGAGGTTAACAAGGAGGAGGTGTTAGCAATTTTGGAAAGTGTAAAAATAGATACGTCCCGTGGGCAAGATGGGATTTATCCTAGGATTCTCTGGGAAGCCAGGGAGGAGATTGCAGAGCCTTTGTCCTTGATCTTTATGTCGTCTTTGTCGACAGGAATAGTGCCGGAAGACTGGAGGATAGCAAATGTTGTCCCCTTGTTCAAGAAGGGGAGTAGAGACAACCCTGGTAATTATAGACCTGTGAGCCTTACTTCGGTCATGGGTAAAATGTTGGAAAAGGTTATAAGAGATAGGGTTTATAATCACCTTGAAAAGAACAAGTTGATTAGCGATACTCAACACGGTTTTGTGAAGGGTAGGTCATGCCTCACAAACCTTATTGAGTTTTTTGAGAAGGTGACCAAACAGGTGGATGAGGGTAAAGCAGTTGATGTGGTGTATATGGATTTCAGTAAGGTGTTTGATAAGGTTCCCCACGGTAGGCTATTGCAGAAAATACGGAAGTATGGGATTGAAGGTGATTTAGCGGTTTGGATCAGTAATTGGCTAGCTGAAAGAAGACAGAGGATGGTGGTTGATGGCAAATGTTCATCCTGGAGTTCAGTTACTACTGGTGTACTGCAAGGATCTGTTTTGGGGCCACTGCTGTTTGTCGTTTTTATAAATGACCTGGAAGAGGGTGTAGAAGGATGGGTCAGTAAATTTGCAGATGGCACGAAGGTCGGTGGAGTTGTGGATAGTGCTGAAGGACGTTATAGGTTAGTTTAATGTGGAAAAGTGTGAGGTGGTTCACTTTGGAAGGAGTAACAGGAATGCAGAGTACTGGGCTAATGGCAAGATTCTTGGTAGTGTAGATGAACAGAGAGATCTCGGCATCCAGGTACATAAATCCCTGAAAGTTGCCACCCAGGTTAATAGGGCTGTTAGGAAGGCATATGGTGTGCTAGCCTTTATCAGTAGGGGAATTGAGTTTCGGAGCCACGAGGTCATGCTGCAGCTGTACAAAACTCTGGTGCGGCCGCACCTGGAGTACTGCGTGCAGTTCTGGTCACCACATTATAGGAAGGATGTAGAAGCTTTGGAAAGGGTTCAGAGGAGATTTACTAGGATGTTGCCTGGTATGGAGGGAAAGTCGTACGAGGAAAGGCTCAGGGACTTGAGGTTGTTTTCGTTAGAGAGTAGAAGGCTGAGAGGTGACTTAATAGAGACATATAAGATAGTCAGAGGGTTAGATAGGGTGGACAGTGACAGTCTTTTTCCTCGGATGGTGATGACCAACACGAGGGGACATAGCTTTAAATTGAGGGGTGGTAGGTATAGGACAGATGTCAGAGGCAGTTTCTTTACTCAGAGAGTAGTAGGGGTGTGGAACGCCCTGCCTGCAACAGTAGTAGACTCGCCAAATTTAAGTGGTCACTGGGTCGACATATGGATGAAAATGGAATAGTGTAAGTCAGATAGGCTTCAGATGGTTTCACGGGTCGGCGCAAAATCGAGGGCCGAAGGGCCCGTACTGCACTGTAATGTTCTATGTTCTATGTTCTATTTTGTTTAGCTGAAAGAGGCGCAATATGTGTACATGTTCTTTCTGTCTGCAAAGAACACTGCCCTATATATTAATATATGTAGCTTCCAGTACACGCACCATACTGCGAGCCCAACCTACCATCTTAAATCATTGTAGTGTTTAGCATCTTGAGAATAATTTATTCCAATCTCGGGGGAGCAGCTAATGTTGAACACTATTTTGAGTGTTGCAAACACTGGCTGGTTTGGTACGATTTTTTGGTTTGCAGATTTTGAACAGTCAGTTGCCAATGCGACCTTCTGGGCCAAGATCCTTTGTGGAGCAGCATCAAAACCTACATATACAAGGTCAACAGAATTCCCTTCAGGATGAAAGTATTTATTTTGTCAAACAAAAGGGACATGCTGTTGGATATAATCAGCCAGTCTTTGGGAGGTATGGAGTACATACGGGCGGCACTGTCGCTTCATAGCACCAGGGACCAGGTTCGATTCATAGCTTGGATCACTGTCTGTGCGGAGTTTGCACATTCTCCCCGTGTCTGTGTGGGTTTCCTCCGGGTGCTCCGGTTTCCTCCACAAGCCCTGAAGATGTCCTGTTAGCTAATTTGGACATTCTGGATTCTCCTTCAGAGTACCCGAACAGGAGCCGGAATGTGGCGACTAGGGGCTTTTCACAGTAACTTCATCGCCGTGTTAATGTAAGCCTACTTGTGGCAATAAAGATTATATGTAGTATCACACTGGCACTGAAATTCATATACCACATTATTCATTTGTGTGATATGCAGAATGTCTTTTTGGCTCAACGGAAGTGTCCTGTTAGTGATGAATACCATGGTCTAATATTCTAGTGGTATTAAGGGCTAGCCGACCCTTAACAGTCCATGGCATTACAGTAACTGAATCCCCCCCCCCCCCCCCCCCCCCCCATGGGGGTCATCTGGCTAAAATTCAACAGATTCAGTCACGTAAACGCAGTGTCCATGAGAGTAAGATCAAAAGCTGGATATTCTATATGTGACTCACTGCCTGATGCTGCAAAATCTTTATCCCGCTTACAAGGCACAAGTCAAGCATGCAATGGAATGTCCTTACTAGCTGGATGGGATGGCTGCAAGGTCATTTAAGAAGCTTAAGCCAGTCAGGACAAAGCATTCCACTTGTTAAGCACCTAATCCATGAATCTAAACATCCACTGTCTTTTCAACTGGCATGTTGTGACTGTGATGTATATTATCTGAAAGATACAGTGCTGCCAGTGGCCAAGGCTGTTCTGGCAGCAACTCCCAAAGCCAGGACTGGGATGTCCACCACCTAGGAAGATGAGAGCTGCAGATGCTCGGAAAGACCACCTCTCCAAATCTCTCACCAGCCTAGAGCAAAATCCTGCAACTCCTAACTAATCACATTGTGGGAGCCGTTTCTCCCGACTACAATGGTTCAATCAGACCCACCAGCTAAGGAAGGACCATAAATGCCAGCCTTGTCTGTGATGGCTGAAGAATTTAAAAAGACTGACCCTGTAACTACGTGTTAGTTTAAAATGAACAAGCCTCAAGCAATATGTGAGATAAGGCACATTTTGTTTTTCTCTGGAAAATCTGAAATAGCACCAACAGCTATTGGTGAAAATCTATTATCAACATGATCCGAAAAAAAGGCTGAATGAACAGTTTACAATTCTGAGGAAAGAAACAGATAGAGATGACTCAACAGTCTGTGGAACATATTGGTTCCTGAGCTGCTGAGATAATAGGAATGTCAATGCAAGGAAACGAACAAATCCAGGATAAACTTTTTCTACTCTGGAGTATCTCTTGTTTTTTTTAAATCATAATTTCCATTGTTACACCCAGACTTGAGTTCAGAAAAGCTGATGACCTACAATAAATTTACATAACACAGCTGTTTAATTTACATTATCTTGCTACAGGACTATTCATATATGACAATTGACACCTCTTAAAACAAAGTCAAGCTCAAACGTATACCATAATTTTTGCAATTTGTGAAAATGTATTTTAAATCTGTAACTGCTCTTGCTTGTCTGGAGCCACCGTTCTGAGCGTTCTTATATTCTTTCACAGGATTTGGGCCTTGCTGGCTAGGTCAATATTTATTGCCCATCCCTGAATTTTCATGAAATTGGTAGTGGTAAACTGTTGCCTTGAACTGCTGCAATCCATGTGGCATCGGGACACTCACAGTCCTGTTAGGAAGGGAATGCCAGGATTTTGACCCAGCAACAATGAAGGAATATCTTTCCAAGTTAGGATGGTGTACAACTTGGGAGGAAACTTCCAGGTGGTGGTGTTCCCATTCGCCTGCTAACCTTGTCCTTTGAGGTGCTGGAGATCAAGGGTTTGGAAGGTGCTGTTGAAAGAACCTTGGTGAGTTACTGCAGTACATCTTGTAGATGGTACACATTGTTACTGTGTCAGCAGTGGAGGGAGTGGATGTTTAAGGTAGTGAGTAGGGTATCAATCAAGCAGGCTGCTTTTCCCCGAATGGTGTCAAGATTATTGTGTTGTTGGAGCTGCACTCACCCAGGCAAGGGAATTGTATTCTATCATCTGGGGAGATGGTGGCATAGTGGTATTGTCACTGGACTACAAACCCAGAGTAATGCTCTGGGGACCCAGGTTCAAATCCCACCACTGCAGACAGTGAAATTTGAATTCAGTAAATCTGGAATTAAAAGTCTAATGATGACCATGATACCATTGTCGATTGTCATAAAAAGTCATCTGATTCACAAATATCTGTTAGGGAAGGAAATCTTCTGTCTTTACCCAGTCTGGCCTTCATGTGACTCCAGACCCACAGCAATGTGGTTGACTCTTAACCGCCCCCTCCAGGGCAATTAGGGATGGACAATAAATGCTGGTCCAGCCAGCAACGCCCATGTCCCATGAACAGGTTTTTTTTTAAAAACACTCCTGATTTGTGCCTTGTAGATGGTGGACAGGCTTTGGGGAATCAGGAAGTGAGTTATTCCTCAGAAAATTCCCAACCACTGTTTTGCTGTTGTTGCCATAGTATTTTATGGCTGGTGCAGTTCAGTTTCTGGTCAATGGTAATCGCTAGGTTGTTGAAAGTAGAACATTCAGCAATGGTAATACCATTGGATCCCAAGGGGCAATGGTTGAATTCTTCCAACTATTTAGGGTAGCAAGGGAACTGGTGCTTCATGTCGCTTGTGGTTCAGTGATCTAGAGCCATGAGGGTAGTTTTTAAAATTGTATTTACATTAACACAAAATCTTTGTCACAATGCACATACAACTTGTTGTGAAAATGCTTCAAGTAAGCATTATTTTAATATCTTAATTGTGTTTATTTTGTGGTGGCTTTTTCTGGGTATGGATCCATATGCCTAAGTACCCTTCTGGTGCTTCTTGTGTACAAGATATTGTACATGCAAAGTGATGTACCATCAATTCGACTCAAGACACATTTAGGATCCGAACTGTGGCTTTAATCAGCTAGTTGTTAGCCCGGTGGTCGACTACAGAGAATGGCCGACAGCCGGGAACTCTGGGTACTTATACCCTGCCTCAGAGGCGGGGCCTACTTGCCTCTCGACCAATTGGAGAGCAGTCACATGACTAGTCTCAACCAATCAGACGTAAGGCACATGACCAGCCAGAGCCAATGGGAAACCAGTGCTCTGCACCAATGACAGTGCTCATATCCATACCACCACATTCACCCCTTGTGGAGAAAGAAGGGGGGGTGTAAGTGGAAGGGGGGGGGGTCCGAGGACTGGTGGTATGAACAGCGCAAATCGATAGGTGAGCTGCCCACTGGCTCATGGCAAAACAATACTACTACTACTAATAACAACAGGATGACACAAAAATAGCCACATCAGATGGAGACGATCAGCATGTCGGGTGCCCATGGTGTTCTGGAGGACCTTCGCAGTGGAGCCGGTGATGTCGGGCCGATGGTCGTCCTTACCTCCGGGAGCGTTGGTCGTAGATGTGTCTCCGTACCCCGGGCCGGTGGTGGAGACGCTGTAATCGGGGAAGAGGGGGCATGTGCGCTGGGTCGTGGGGGTGCGGGGGGTGCTGGGGGGAATTGGGGTTGGGGGGGGAGGTGTTGATGTAGGGGAGAAGGCTGCACGCCGGCGGGTGCCAGGTCCCGGAGCAAGACCGTATCCTGCCGACCGTCGGGATACTCCACGTATGCATATTGCGGGTTGGCTTGGAGTAACTGGACTCGCTCAACCAACGGGTCGGACTTGTGCACCCGCAAATGCTTCCAGAGCAAGATGGGCTCAGGGGTGGCCAGCCAGGTCGGGAGAGGGGATCCTGAGGACGACTTCCTGGGGAAAACTAGAAGACATTCATGAGATGTTTGATTAGTGGTAGTACAGAGGATGAGACCGGATTGACTGCAGGGCGTCGGGGATGACTTCTTGCCAACGGGGAATAGGGAGATCTCTGGACCGTAGGGCCAGCAGGATGGTCTTCCAAATGGTGCCATTCTCCCGCTCGACCTGACCGTTACCCCGGGGGTTATAACTGGTCATCCTGCTAGAGGCTATGCCCCTGCAGAGCAGGAACTGACGCAGTTCGTCACTCATAAAAGAGGACCCCCGGTCGCTATGGATGTACGCGGGGTAACCGAACAGGGAGAAGATGGATTGGAGGGCCTTTATGACGGTTGTTGTGGTCATGTCGGGACAGGGAATGGCGAAAGGGAATCGAGAGTATTCGTCGATAACACTCAAGAAATAAGTGTTACGGTTGTTGGAGGGGAGGGGACCCTTGAAGTCTATACTGAGACGTTCAAAGGGGCGGGATGCTTTGATCAGATGCGCTCATTCGGGGTGGTAGAAGTGCGGTTTGCACTCGGCGCAGACGTGGCAGTCCCTGGTGACAATCCTGACTTCCTCAACGGAGTAGGGCAGGTTGTGGGTCTTAATAAAATGGTAGAAACGGGTGACCCCGGATGGCAGAGGTCCGTGTGGAAGGAGCGGAGGCGGTCAATCTGCGCGCTGGCGCAGGTACCGCGGGATAGGGCATCGGAAGGCTCGTTGAGCTTCCCAGGATGATACAAGATATCGTAGTTGTACGTGGACAACTCGATCCGCCACCGCAAGATCTTGTCGTTCTTGATCTTGCCCCTCTGTGCATTGTCGAACATGAAAGCTACTGACCGTTGGTCTGTGAGGAGGGTAAACCTCCTGCCGGCCAGATAGTGCCTCCAATATTGCACCGCTTCGACTATGGCCTGTGCCTCCTTTTCCACCGAGGAATGGCGGATTTCGGAAGCGTGGAGGGTTCGTGAAAAGAAGGCCACGGGTCTGCCCGCTTGGTTCAGGGTGGCCGCCAGAGCTACGTCAGACGCGTCGCTCTCGACCTGGAATGGGAGGGACCCGTCGATAGCATGCATCGTGGCCTTAGCGATATCCGCTTTGATGCGGCTAAAGGCCTGGCGGGCCTCCATCGACAGGGGAAAGGAGGTGGACTGGATGAGGGGGCGGGCTTTGTCGGCGTATTTGAGGACCCACTGTGCATAGTATGAGAAGAAACCCAGGCAGCGTTTGAGGGCTTTGAGGGAGTTGGAGAGGGGAAGTTCCATCAGGGGGCGCATGCATTCGGGATCGGGGCCTATCACTCCATTACGCACTACGTAGCCAAGGATGGCTAGACGGTCGGTGCTAAACACGCACTTATCCTTATTGTAAGTTAAATTAAGGAGTTTTGCGGTTCGGAGGAATTTTTGGAGATTGATGTCATGGTCCTGCTGGTCGTGGCCGCAGATGGTGACGTTATCGAGATACGGGAAGGTGGCCCGTAAACCGTGCTTGTCGCCCATTCGGTCCATCTCCCGTTGGAAGACCGAGACTCCATTTGTGACACCGAATGGAACCCTGAGGAAGTGGTAGAGGCGCCCATCTGCCTCAAACGCGGTGTACTCTCGGTCACTCGCGCGAATGGGGAGCTGATGGTAGGCGGACTTAAGGTCCACCGTGGAGCAGACTTTGTACTTTGCGATCCTGTTAACCAGGTCGGAAATACGGGGGAGAAGGAGAGGGTACACGTCCAGCTGCGTAAACCTGTTGATGGTCTGACTGTAATCGATGACCATCCGGTTTTTCTCCCCAGTCCGAACTACCAGCACTTGGGCTCGCCAGGGACTGTTGCTGGCCTCAATAACTCCTTCCTTAAGGAGCCTCTGGACCTCGGACCCGATGAAGGTCCAGTCCTGGGCACTTTATCGTCTGCTCCGAGTGCCGACAGGTTTACAATCTGGGGTGAGATTAGCAAACAAGGAAGGGGGGGTACACTTTGAGGGATGCGAGGCTGCAGACAGTAAGGGGGGGAATAGGGCCACCAAATTGAAAAGTCAAGCTCTGCAGGTTGCACTGGAAGTCCAGGCCCAAGAGTGCCGGAGCGCATAGACGGGGGCGAATGAGGAGTTTGAAATTTTTGAAAAACCCTCCCCTGGACTGTGAGGTCCCCTATGCAGCACCCGGTGATTTGGACGGAATGTGAACCTGAGGCCAATTCAATTTTATGTTTAACTGGGTGGATGGGGAGCGCGCAGCGTCTTACCGTGTCGGGGTGGACAAAACTTTCCGTGCTCCCGGAGTCCAGCAGGCACCTTGTTTTGTATCCGTTGAACTGCACCGTCGTTGTAGTCTTGGCGAGCGAGCGTGGTTGCGACTGGTCGATCTTGATGGAAGCCAGTCGTGGTGAGAGTTCCAGATCCTCTTCAGTGGCAGAGTAGTCGCTTGCAGGGCCTTCCGAGTTGGCCCAAGATGGCGGCGCCAGGACCCCCACGTGGAGCTGAGGCCCCAAGATGGTGGCACTCATGGCCCGCAAATGGCGTCCGGGGTCCAAGATGGCGGCGCCCGTGGGAGCCTCGTGGCGACTGGGGGCAGTGTCAACGGCGTCTGCGGGCCGGTTCGGGGCAGCTGGGGGCGCGAGTCGGGAGGACCGAGGGGCCGTTGCAGGAGCCGGGAGGCGGGCCGGAGAGGTTGGTGCGCAGCGTGGGGCCCTGGGGGGGGCGATCCGCGGTCGCTGCGCGGAACAGCAGCGACCGATTGGTCTGGCAGACCACCGCGTAGTGGCCCTTCTCACCGCAGCTCTTACACAGAGTGGAGCGGGCCGGGCAGCGCGGGTGGGGGTGCTTTGAGAGGCTACAGAAATAGCAACGGGGCCCCGCTAGTTTATCGGAGCGACCCGCGGTGCAGGCTTGGGGGGGGGGGGTGGGTCGGGGTCCACGGAGGATGGGTGTGGCGCGTGCCATGAGGTCCAGGGGGTTGCTGCGCGGCCGGGGGCGTATGCATGGGCGTTGCAAGGGAGGTTGCAAGAGTCCGTGCCTCAGCTAGGCTGAGGGCGTTCATCTCTAGCAATCGTTGGCGGATAGAAGGAGACAGCATGCCAGCAACGTAAGCGTCTCTAATTAAAAGTTCCATGTGCTCCGTCACCGAAACTTGGAGACATGCGCACGTTCTCCCAAGAGCTGCGAGGGCCTGGTAAAACTCGTCGAACTGTGGCTTTAATCAGCTAGTTGTTAGCCCGGTGGTCGACTACAGAGAATGGCCGACCACCGGGAACTCTGGGTACTTATAACCCACCTCGGAGGCGGGGCCTACTTGCCTCTCGACCAATTGGAGAGCAGTCACATGACTAGTCCCAACCAATCGGACGAGAGGCACATGACCAGCCAGAGCCAATGGGAAGCCATTGCTCTGCACCAATGGCAGTGCTCATATCCATACCACCTCACAAAGGAGAATATCACACGTAAATTTAATAGCTGCACTTATCCAACATCAATGCATAATGTAAAAGATCAGGAAGAAGTGTTGTTCCTTGTTGAAACGGATCTTCGTCTGAACATCTCGATTGCTCAGTTCAACTGGGACAAGCTCCATGCAGGAGTCTGCTATAGATACCTTCACAGTTTCAGCAGATTTTTCTAACCTGCATGATAATCTTCATTCTTTGACATATTGGAAACATTGATACTTAGTTAGCGAAGAAAAATGTGCCAGGTTTTCTGCCTCCCATATAACAAACCTTAGAAAATGAGTAAGGGTGAGCGTGGTGGTACAGTGGTTAGCACTCCTGCCTCTCGGCGCCAAGGATGCAGGTTTGATCCCGGCTCCGGGTTACTGTCCCAGTTTGCACATTCTCCCAGTGCCTGCATAGGACTCACCCCCACAACCCAAAAGATGTGCAGGGTAGGTGGATTGGCCACGCTAAATTGCCCCTTAATTGGAAAAATAAAAAAATGAAAAAATTAACAAGGTTTTCTACCAGGTCAGGAGTGCACAACGGGTTCATAGTCAATCAATAACCTGGTTTACATGGCACATGAAGTCAAAGACACTAGAGCCAGTTTGATTTCACACACTTGATGTGGAATGTTGCCTGCTAAGAGCACATACTGGGAATGTGTGCACATCTCATTATTCTCTATCAATTGTTTGAACCATGGAAGTTCCATACATAATCCTGGTCATGAGCATGGCTAGGGAGAAAAATCATGTGCCCCAGTGTTTCTAGTCCCTCCAGTATGCCTGTGCAACAAAACTAAGAGACCAGGAAACAAGGACTGATGGGTTCACAATTGTATCTGTCTCATGATCAGAAAATCTGAAGGCTACTGATTGCTGCTTCCCACTATAATATATTTTCAATGTCTGCTGTGATGCACAACTTTATCACAATATTTCAGTACCTCGAAAAACTCTTTTAAAAAGCACTACGATAGAGTAGGATAACAGGTAAGCAGACAAGAGGACAAGATTGAAGTCCATGGAAAGACTCTTGAGAATCATGGGCCGTTGAAACCAGGTTAATGATTTACTATGAACCCATTGTGCACTCCTGACCTGGCAGAAAACCCACTCACAGTAGACTTCTATTAGCAACAAAAGCAACAGAACTCTAGCCACGATTGCACCCTCTGTTCACACGATTGTGGATGACACAATCACAATGAGCCAGCTCATCTCACCCATCCCAGAGTAGCATTTGAATGTGCAGGGGCTGTTTAGCACAGGGCTAAATCGCTGGCTTTGAAAGCAGACCAAGCAGGCCAGCAGCACGGTTCGATTCCTGTAACAGCCTCCCCGAACAGGCGCCGGAATGTGGCGACTAGGGGCTTTTCACAGTAACTTCATTTGAAGCCTACTTGTGACAATAAGCGATTTTCATTTCATTTCATTTCATATGAGTCGGAATAGGCCATTCGGCCCCTCAAGCCTGTTTTGGCATTTGATAACATTTGAGTTTTAGTTACCAATATAAAGTAGACAAAGTATTTAACTGGCACATCATGAAAAGTGTTGCATAAATGTCGTTTTTTCTTTATTTAAATACATCTGTTTGCAGCAAGCAGAGTGACTACAGCAGTGGTAAAATTGGACCCCCAATGCTGATTCTCAGGATAATTAAGCACAGAGCAATCACTTAATTTACAAAATCAATAAAATCTTGTGGCTAACCTCCGACCCCATGCCCACCTCTATCCTCCTGCTGACCTCTCCAAACGGGCCCTCCAACATTTTTTTCTCCCCTGCCACCTAACTCGCACACACACGCACACTAGATTGTAGAATTACAGGGATTTAACTAGCCATTTTTCAAGTTGGAACACTATTACTCACCTTCAGGCAGGTTCATTGTTTCCCGATGGGCTATATTTTTTCTAAATTGCAGAGCCAAAAGCAGTGGCATCAGCTAATGGAATTGACCTGACTGCAACAGGGGGTCAGTTCCAGCAATAGTGTTTTATTTTTATCAGCTGTCCAAGCTTTTTGAATTAGTTTTGTTCAGAATACTTGGTGATGTAGTTTCCCAACTCAATTTTTGTGTGATCCAATTTTACTAATATCAGCAACCTTGAGTAAGGATTAGTTTACTGTGCATTAAAAACCCTGGATGGAGCCTCAGCCTCTGCATTCACACAGGAAAAGAAGGGATAAAGAAAAGGAGGTTTTCGAACACCAGGGCCACAGTGAAAAGGAATATTTGTTCATCTAAGTTTCCAGAATCCCAAAGGCAGACCCCAATGAGGAAACCTTTTGCACAGGCATTCGATGGTCAGCTGGTTGGCGGCCGTGTTTCTTTTTCTTTTCATGCAGTTGATTCTGCAAGATGAAGTAGGCACACAGTGGTTGCGTCAATTCTGTAGGCAATGATGCAACATCTTCCAGAGTGTCAGGTTAGATGAGCTTGTTTCTGTGTGACCTGCCAGTTTAATGTTAAATAGCAGACTGGTTGTGCAGCTCAAAAAGGTAATATTAAACAGCTCAAAAGGCCAGAGTCTTGGGTCGCTTAACTTTCCATCTTCACAGTGATTTCAGAAAAGGATATTTATCCAGCATCGAGAATTTGGCTTTGTTTTCAGGACTGATAATAACCGGCCATTATGGGTTGAAAGGGATGCCATTCATGGTGAGAGCCTGGTGTTTGGGAAACCACCGCCTCAACAGACCTACAGTCTCCAAGGTTGGCTTGTCAAATGCAAGTGGCATCCCTGTAGCTGTTTCTGAAATTGATCTGTACAATCCCAGGTGGTTTTCTGGAGCTCCTAAGGTATGAAATGTTCCCAAAACTGAGAAGACAATTCTTTTATTCTGGAATAGAGGTTGTGGGGGGGGGGGGGGGGGGGGGGGAAAGCTGAGGTGAGCCGGGTGGGGATGGGTCACAGATGTGGTGGGACGGTGAATGGGAAGTGGGGGGGGAGGGGGTGATGAGTTGATGGATATAACCACGTCCTACGTGAAGCGGGCGAAGATGAGGGCCTCCCTGGCTGACCGGGTGTGCCGGACCTTTGCTGCTGCCGCCTGTCCTCCATCCCCTGGCTGGTCCTCTGGGTCCTCCCCTGGTTCGCCCTCCAGCCCTCCTCCACCTCCAAAACATCACCCTGCTGCTGTGCCAGGTTGTGGAGGGCACAGCAGATCACCACAAAGCTGGCGACATTCGGGGGGGGGGGGGGGGGGGTTACTACAGTGTACCACCAGAGCAGTCGAGGTATCCAACCCGCATTTTAAGCAGTCCAATGCACCACTTTGTCTGAGTGGCCACATGGGACTCGTTATATCAGGTCTCTACCTCGGCCTCTGTCGTCAGCACTGACGTCATTAGCCAGATCCTTCGCGGGTACTCCTTATCCCCTAAGAGCCAACCAGTCACCCTGAGATCTCCATCAAAGATGCTGGGGATCTCTGACTGCCCCAGTACGTAGCTGTCATGCACACTCCCAGGGAAATGTTCACACATGTGCCTGATCTTCATGTGGTGGTCGCACACAAGTTGGATGTTCAGGAAGCGGAGCTCCTTCCTGTTGATGAAGGGTACTCCCTCACTCTCCGGTCCATTCAAGGTGACATGCGTGCGACCTATTGCCCCCTGGACCTATGGCATCCCGTCAGTGGAAAAGATTCCTACAGCCCGGGCCAGGGAGAACGTGCAGAGTCCCCACAGACCCAAGCCGGGAATCGAACCTGGGACCCTAGAGCTGTGAAGCAACTGTACTATCTGAAATGAGGCCTGAATCCACTCCCTTATGAAAGGCGAGAATGTAACAACTGAGCAATGGCTAGCACACATTCTGTTGACTCAAATTTTAAGGTCCTGCCCTCTTGTTCCAAACTCTCTGTAGGAGGAAATAATTTCTCTCTATTTACTCTATCAAATCCTTAATAGCTTTAAACACCTCAGTTCGGTCATTGTTAAGTTTATTTTTTCCCCTGTTCATGTATATTGTGCAATGGACAGGAATAGGAGGAAAACATCTGCATCCTCTGATGCGTGACTTGCCATGAATGCTTCTAAAGGATCATTGCCAGGTACAGTCTAGTTTTCAGTTCAGCTACTTAATTCAAATCATGTGACAACTGAGATGGGGAGGTGGTAGGTCATCCTGCCTGCGAGTGGCAGGTAGCCAATTGATGACAAACACAGGCCAATTATGGTCTATTGTCAGAGACCAGCTGGAAGTTGGAGACTGCCTCCCAGCTGCAGACTGGAAGGCTAGTACTCCAGGCAAGCTTTGAGACCCTTGCCACCTCTCTGGCCGCCATCTGGGTGGACTCTCCCCCCACAGTAGTAGCCTGGCTGGTCAATCTATTTTTTTTAATTTAAAATTGTAAAAAGTTTTGTCTCCACCTTGAGGCACCCTCTCTCTCCTTCCCTTACCTTAAAACTAGCATGCTGCTGTTTCAGAGCTGGAGGGCCTCCTGAAAAATGAAAACAAAAATGAAATGAAAATCGCTTATTGTCACGAGTAGGCTTCAATGAAGTTACTGTGAAAAGCCCCTAGTCGCCACATTCCGGCGCCTGTCCGGGGAGGCTGGTACGGGAATCGAACCGTGCTGCTGGCCTGCTTGGTCTGCTTTAAAAGCCAGTAATTTAGCCAAGTGAGCTAAACCAGCCCCTAAGCCAGCTCCTATTGGCGTTCCAGCATCACAAACTCTCTGGTAGATGGCCAAAGCACCATCTGACCAATGCAGAGAAAATCACTGCTGGGTGACTATTCCACAGAGTGTGGAATCAGGACTTGCATTTGCCCCAGGATCCTGATGCCTACAGCTTCCTGGCATCAATGCAGAATGGCCTAGTAGAAAACTTTGCACTTAAATAGCACCTTTCGCAACCTCAAGACATCCCAAAGTGTGTTCCAACTAATGAAATACTTTTGAAGTGTTGTCATTATAATGTTGGAAATGTAGCAAGAAGGAAGGTGGTCTGGTGTGGCGATTGGAGGATAGCTGAAATGTTATGTGTGGGGAAGTGGGGGTTCCAATCGTGATCAAGTGAGTTCTTCAGCATTAACTTCCCACTGGCGTTTCCTACCCCAATAAATAAGGTAATCTCCCTCCTCTTGTCCACTACTGCATCAGGACCTTAGTGTCCACTCTTGCAGCTATTTTCACAGTGTTGTGCCTAAAACACAGTGTGTCATTTAACCCGTGTACGATAGACAAATGACCACAAGTTGTTTCACACAATAATATAAATTATTCACTTACACATAAATGTTAAGGTTATTTCAGTCACACACACACACGTTGGACTACAAAGCTATTACATGCAAGACCTTAACTTAACTTTCAAGTGATTGGCAAGTACGGGCAGATATGGCCTTTATATCCGGAGTCCGGAGTCTGGCAGTGTTGATAGTCTGTTGCTGGTCATCATTGTCCTTGACTCTGGACTTCAATCAGTAGCGTGGATGGTCAGGGAGAATGGGAGGGGTCCTTTGTGGTGAGACATCTTGATGAGGCTGCTGTCGAGAGACCAAGTGAGGGGTTGCGTAGCACCTTTTATCCACAGGGGTTTTGTGTCTGTTTGGGCAGTCCCAGATGAACTTCCAATCAATTGATCAGGGCTCGATCACCCTGATCAATTAGGTCCAATCAGACCCATTACCTTCATGGCAGGGTATATCCTTACCGCCCATGTCCGTTGGTGTCAGAGGCATGTAGGCCTTTCCAAATAAGGAAACACACGCCACTCAGTCTGCTGCAATTTACTGATTTGCATTTTAAGCCCATTGTCCCAGGATGGCCTCTTGATGACCTTTTTCCTGTGCTATTTGCAAAGTCTGGACTGCAGCCTTTTGTTTATTTGAGGACTGCAGCCTATTTGTCCCTGAACTTGGACACTTTTCCCAGCATCCTTTGCCGGGCGCTATTTTAGGTGGCCACAACAGTAATTTCATTGCAGTGTTAATGTAAGCCTACTTGTGACACTTAATAAAGATTTGGAGAGGTTGTGGAAGCAGATGCATTAATGGCATTCAAAAGGCATATTGACAAACACATGGATCGGCTGGGTATAGAGGTATACGGCACAAGGTAGTGCTGAGGGTTTTGGCAAAGGTTGGTATCATGACCGGTATAGGCTTGGAGGGCCGAAGGGCCTGTTACTGTGCTGTATTGTTCTTTGTTCTTTGTATTACTACTATTCTTATTTCTGTGTCAAGAGGCTTTCTCCTAGTGCCCGCAGCCAGAGTGTACCATCACCTTTAAGTGGTGCTGGCTGCTTTTAGTGCTTTAAGAGGCTACCAGATCCAGCCCTTCAAGCATGCATGCAGCAAACAATTGGTGCTAGCTGCAAGCTTTTGGTACAATTAACAGTAAATGTTGGAATGCAGATGACTTTGGATGTCCCTGTATGCACATCACAGCAGGTTAGCATGCAGGTCCAGCAAACAATCACAAGGCAAATGTTATTTTAGCCATTATTGCAAAAAGGAGTAAGGAGGTCTTGTTACAGTTCTGTCGGGCTTTGTTGAGACCACAACTTGAATAGTGTGTACAGTTATGACCTCCTTGCCTACGGAAGGATATAGTTGCCTTAAGAGGTGTGCAGGGTACATTCGCTAAATTGATTCCAGGGATGAGAGTGAGGAATGACTTGTGTAGAATGGGCCTATAATCTCCAGAGTGGCAAAGAATTAGGTGATTTCATTGAGATATAGCATTTTGAGACGATTTGAAAAGTAGGTGCTCCAAGGCACACATCATTCTGACTCGGGATTATTTTTTTTATTTTATCTTTTAAATTAATTTAGAGTACCCAATTCAGCCTTTCCAATTAAGGGGCAATTTAGCATGGCCAATCCACTTACCCTTCTCACCCTTTGGGTTGTGGGGGTGAAACCCACACAAACACGGTGAGAATGTGCAAACTGCACACGGACAGAGACCCAGGGCCGGGATCCAACCTGGGACCTTGGCGCCATGAGGCAACAGTGCTAACCACCGTTCTGCCACCTGACTCGGAATTATATCACTGTTCCCTCACTGCCACTTGGTCAAAATCCTGGGGCGGAATTCTCCGCTCCCCACGCCGGGTGGGAGAATCGCGGGAGGGCCGGGCGACTCACGACACGTTCCCCCCCACCCCCCCCCCACCACCCCGTGATTCCCCCATACCCGCTCGGAAGAATCACCGTTTTTCACGGCGACCGGTGATTCTCCGGCCCAGATGGGCCGAGCGGCCTGCCGTTCTCGACCGGTTCACGATGGCGGCAACCACACCTGGTCGCTGCCGGTGTGAACATGGGCGACAAATGCTGGTTTGAGGCTTGTGAGGGGCGGAGAGGGGAGTGAGCACCACGGCCGTGCTCGGGAGGGGACTGGCCCACGATCGGTGCTCACCGATCGTCGGGCTGGCGTCTCCCAAGAGACGCACTCTTACCCCTCCGCCGCCTCGCAAGATCAAGCCGCCACATCTTGCGGGACAACAGAGGGGAAGACAGCAACCGCGCATGCGCGGGTTTGAGCCGTCAGCCGTCGTGACGTCAGCCGCGCAAGCGTCAAGGCCCGGCGGCCGAGAGTTACAGAGTGCCGCTCCTAGCCCCCCGGGTAGGGGTGAATAAGGTGAGAGGAGCGGCCTCCGAGGCCGTCATGAAACTCGGCTGAGTTCACGATGGCCTTCCCGATTTATCGCGGGAGCGGAGAATTCCGCCCCTGGAATTCCCTTCCAAACAGCACTGAGTGTAGCTACACCACACAGACTGCAGCTTCAAGACGGGGGGGGGCGCGATTCTCCGCTCCCCACGCTGGGTGGGAGAATCGCGGGAGTGCCGTGCGAATCACGACACGCCGCCCTGGCACCCCCCGCGATTCAACCCCCCCCCCCCAAAATGGCGTTTTGCGATTTGCGACAGGCCGCTCGGAGAATCGCCGTCGCCGTTTCTCATGGCGACCGACGATTCTCCGGCCCGGATGGGCCGAGCGGCCTGACAAACCCGACCAGTTCACGCCTGCGCCAACCACGACCGGTAAGTATGGGGCCTGTGGGGGGCGGAGGGAGGATCGAGCACCACGGGTGCTCAGAAGATGTCTGGACCGCGATCGGTGCCCACCGATCGTCGGGCCGGCGTCTGGAAATGACGCACTCTTTTCCCTCCGCCGCCCTGCAAGATCAAGCTGCCATGTCTTGCGGGGTAGCGGAGGGGAAGACGGCAATCACGCAGCTCACCCAGCATCCACAATGAGCAGACCTCGGGAGCCATGATGAGATCAAATAAAATATCTATTCCATATAATGAACAAAACATTCCTATTCGTGAAAGTCCGTTCAAAATATTTAAATCTCCTCAATTATTTAATTTATTATCAAAGCCAGCAGATATGTATTTATTTATTTATCTTTTTGAAAATCTTTTTATTGGCTTTTCTCATTTATAAACAATGTATACATTGCACTTTTCTTGCCCGAGCTAATTTACTTTATAAGATATGTATTTATAACCTCACATCAGAGACGACAAAGATGAAAACTTCCTTCACTTAGAAGGTTGTGAATTCGCTACCCCAGGGGGCTGGGAAATGCTCTGTCATTAAATATATCCAAGATTATGATTAATTCAATATTTTGGTATCACAGGAATCAAGGTATATGAAGGTTGGGCAGGAGAGTGTAAATGTTCATCATGATCTTATTGAATGGTGAGCAGATTTAAGGCCATATGGTCATCTTGTGTTATTTCTTATGTTCTTGTATATGTGTGTTTCTATTCTCCTGTGTTCAGTTTAAATTGACTGGCCTGTGTTTGTGATATATTGTGTTCAGTAAATTCTTGCAAAGAAATCAGGTGCAAATAATATTCATCAATTTTAATCCACTTGGGGAGACAATCATTTACAGTGTTGAAAATAGCCAATTTTGCTGGCTACAGGATGTAACCGAAATGCTGCAGCACTTATTATATATGCACCAGAGCAGGAGTGTTAGCGATTTCTAAAGAATCTTGTTCCAGCAAAATAAAATCAGGACACAATATTGAAAGAAAGGGCAAAATATAATATAAATTGTTTGGTGTAAAGCTGTAAGTGGTACAAAATGAAGGAAGTTTTGCATTCAACGTTTCTTTTGGAACCAACTTCGTGGTTTTAGGTGAGCAGTACGGTGGCACAGTGGTTAGCACTGCTGCCTCACAGCACCAGGGACCCGGGTTCGATTCCAGCCTCGGGAGACTGTCTGTGTGGAGTTTGCACTTTCTCCCCATATCTGTGTGGGTTTCCTCCAGGTGCTCCGGTTTCCTCCCACAGTCCAAAAACGTACAGATTAGGTAGATTGGCCATGATAAATTGCCCCTTGGTGTCCAAAGGTTAGACTGGGTTACGGGGATAGGGTGGAGGTGTGGGTTTAAGTAGGGTATTCTTTCAAGGGCAGGTGTAGACTCAGTGGACAGAATGGCCTTCTTCTGCACTGTAAATTCTATGATTCTTTCATTTTCTTTGCATTTCACTTGGTGAATGCCAAGAAAAAGGGCTGCAGAGATTCCAACTCCACAGATGTATGAACACAGAATTGCCTGTTGATACTCACTAATGGCCCAAATAACTACTTGATAAAGGCAAACGGTTTTGGCACATCTGAAACACTACATGGCTACGAGTTACTGCTTTAAAGAGAGGGAAAGGAAAAATCTGACATCTGATGAAACATGGGGCGGGATTCTCCGACCCCCCCATTGAGTCCCCATTGGGTTGGAGAATCCCCGGAGTGCGGGGTTAATCCCGCCCCACCACTCCTACGCTGGCTGCCGTATTCTTCCGCGCCCGTTTTCGGGCTAGGGCGTGGATCACACCACGCCGGTCATGGGCCCCCCGGCAATTCTCCGGACCCCGATGGACTGAGTGGCCGTCTGTTTTTGGCCAGTCCCGCCAGCGGGATTGGACATGGTCCCACAAGGCGGGACCTGGCAGGTACGTTTGCTGGTGCTGTCCTCGGGGGGGGGGGGGGGGGGGGGGGGAGGTGTGGGTGGGGGATCTGACCCCGGGGGAGCTCCCCACAGTGGCCTGGCCTGCGATGGGGTCCACCGATCTGCGGTGGGCCTGTGCCGTGGGGGCACTTCTTCATTCCGCGCTGGATCCTGTAGGGCTCTGCAATAGCCGGCGCGGAGAAGTTACCCCCCTGCGCATGCACCAGAATACGCCGGCCGGTCTGTGCACCATGCAGGACGCGCATGTGCTAACTCGCGCAGTCCCTTCAGCGCCGGCTAGCTTGGCGCCAACCCCTCCGCCGCCAGAATTCCACTACTTCCGGTCGGCCCGACGACGGAGTGGTTTGCGTCGTTTTTGACCCCGACTCCGGCGTCGGCGTCGGGCCATCGCGCCTATCGTGAAGAATCTCTCCTCTGGTGTCCTGGATGGATTATTGAACAATCACAACTTATATTCTTCCTTTTTATGGCACAATGCCATCATAAACCATACACAATTTCACAATAATTCATAAGGCTGACAATGTAATTAAAACCCCTGCCTATGTGGATATATTTATCCATTTAATTAACTGAGGCTATCTCCCAGCTAAAGGATTCCCCCATTATGAACATTTTAGTGCTGTTCAACATAATAATAATAATCGCTTATTGTCACACGTAGGCCTCAATGAAGTTATTGTGAAAAGTCCCTAGTCGCCACATTCCGGCGCCCGTTCGGGGAGGCCAGTGCGGGAATCGAACCCGCGCTGCTGGCCAAACATATCCATTTATACAGACTTTCATTGCCATGTGACTGATTATGAGCAATGGTAGTTCTACTTCCATTGTAAATAGCTTTGGTTTAAATATAAAGCTAAGAAGCCAGAGGACTGGAGCCTCAGAATGTGATCAATATAAATTGACGTAGTTAGTTATTAATGCTGCATTCTCCAAGAAGCTTATTCACCAAATTGAATTCCCATAATGAATCAACCCAGTTCCAAGAATAATGCAATCAGTATGAACCATCCAAAAAAACATGATTAGCTCGTGGAGGCCATTATTTAATTTCATGAATGGGTTATTAATGGTGAAAACTATCTGGTACCTCTATGTCTGCCCCACCGTACCCCTGCCCCAGACACCTCCAAATTAAATTTCTGAACGTTTTCAAACTGATGATATAAATCTAATGCCTCACAAATCTACGAAAACAAATTCTCCAATCATTTATTTTTAAGCCACAAGGTCTCTAGGCTTGATTTTCAGTCCCAAAAGGAAGTGGAATATTTTTCATGGTTATGTTGACCCTAGTTGTTTTAATTGATATGCTCTTTAAAAAAATTCAAATCCCTGCAGGTTTTTTCAACAAATAAGCATGAGATCATTTGAAGTAAGACTTTCACCACTAAGTTTTTTTAATTGGAAGAAGATCATCAAGAAATTTTCTTGAAGAAGGACTCTGGATTGGTTTTCTTACTCTGGATTTTCTTATCTTAAGTCCATTCTAATCATGGCAAGTTTAGGAAGGGGCTGCTTTGCACGGTTTGGGATTAGTGGTGCAGTCTCCATAATGCCCACATACATAAAGTAATTAAGCGACCAATTTTGATTCAAGTTAGACAAAATAATTCAATTCATCAATGCTGCTTTTTAATATACCAGTAAATACTGTTTCTGAAATGTCCTTTCTCTTTTATCGTTTCACTTCCAACACACTGCAGGACCACATCAAGAAAAGTTCCTTTAACTTGAAATACAAACATACAAATTACAAGCAGAAGTAACCCATTCGATCCCTTGAGCCTGCTTGGCCATTCAAAAGATCATGGCTGATCTGATTTGCGGCATCAACTCCAAATTCTGCCTACTTCAGAATCTTGACTTAACAAAGGAATCTATCTACCTCTGCCTTAAAAATATTCATTGACCCTGCCTCCACTGCTCTGGGGAAGTGTGTTCAAAATTTCATGACCTTCAGATGCTTCTAATGGGAGACCACTTATTTTAAACTGTATCCCCTAGTCTCTCCCACCAGGGAGAGGGGAAATGGGCCTGCTGAAATTCATTAAGTGAAGCAATGTCTTCACAACCTGATAGACAAACAAAGCTTGTAAATCCGTGTAATTACCTTTCAGTTTTAAGTTGTGTAGTACATTGTGGTCAATAAGAATGTTCTTCAATTACTGTTCAAAATTACTTTTTGTCATTTGAACGTGGAACTACTCATTGTGTATTGGTGGACATCTCATCAAACATTATATTCAAGAAGGTTGCTACTCACTGTTAAAGTAGATTAAAATTAAATGCATCTGAACTTGAATATAAAGGCCTTGATATTCAATTTCCAAACTGAGGTCACTACATTTGTTTACCACTGTAAATTCTTTACATTGTTGGACTACACATACACCAGCTTAGTGCTTACTTTAATCAATTTCTTGATTTTCTTTTTTGATCAATACCAATTAAAAGCTCAGATTCGCTCTTTGAAAGTAGATTTTGGAGCTTAGAATCTCAACCAAGCTGGGAATGCTCAAACCTCCCTGCCCCCACCAGCACAACCTTTTTTGTTCTCTTTCGCAAGAACCCCTGAAACCTTCGTCACAATATTTGAGAACAGTCACTTTATATTGATGTGTGCCAAGTTATGCTAAATGTTTGTGCATTTCCTCAATAGTGTATTGAATTCAACTTGGTAATTGCAAAGGACATCCAAAAAAAGGTGACATTCTTCTGCTGAGGGACAATCCACTTAATGGGGTTTAAAATCTTGCCCTACTCTAGTGTTTTCTGCAAGTTTTGATCCATTAGTGTGTTGTTAAAGTAATGCATAACTGAGCCAATTGGAAAAGGATTCCAATGTTGTTCAACAAGAGGAATGGTTGCTCAATCAGTATAAATAGACTGAGGGCACTGCGCTCTGACATGCACAATTTCCGAGAAGTGGAGAAAATGCAACAAAAGCATAAACCAAGATTTTACAGATTAAGATCTGCAGATCCTGGTGCACAGCATGACAGATGCTCCACACCACCTCCTTCCAGGAGCAGCAATAGGAAAATTTCCACATTCTCTCACTCACCCATTTTGGACAATCAATATTTCCAAGGAGTCAATTGTTTAATTTTTATGATCCTAAAATAACTGTGGCGCCTAGTTAAGATCAGCAACCCTGCTGATTTATATGAACAATGGTAGCTGGGTAAAGACCCTCTGATCACTTGAATTAATCCCACACAATCGCATTACCTTGTGTATCATAATATATACATTATGTACCCCATCCAAAACCATTGAATTTCCCGGAAGAAGGTATAGAGGTGACGTGCGGAAAAAAAATCATTTATGCAGAGGGTAGTGGGAGTCTGGAATTCACTGCCTGAGTTGGTGTGTTGCTCGTTATGCTCTCTCCTTAATTTGCTCTGTTTTAATTATGTTTGCTCAAGAGTCGCCAGGTATCCTTTCGATACCGCCACATGGTTCAAAACCGAATACTGATCAAAGACTCAATACACCAGTTAGTAAGTTTGAAATCAATGCACATTTATTTACACACACAGTCAATTATTACTCATGTACAAACTCTACTCACTAAACTATCACTACTACTAAAAGCCTATACTTAGCTTCGGGTGCCCACTCAGTCAGAGGAACAATGGCCGTTGTCCGGTTCTGAGGCTGCTGGCAACGAACTTGTATGGAATAGTAGCTAGAAGCGCCTATCTCGTAAGGTGCGTTGACTTTAGACTTACTTGTCTGGTGCTTGGCGGGTCTCTCGTCGCTGAGAGCCAAGGCAAAGATGTTGAAGAAGAAGAAGAGACCAATCTGTCTTGGGGGCTCCTCTTTATACCCCAAATGGGCTTCGCGCTCTTTTGGGCGGTCCTTGAATTTGGCCCCAATTAATTGGATCATGTCCTAATCATCTGTATTGATTTTCTCCAATAAAGGGGTGGTTGCTTGATCGCTGGGCCCTAGGTGTCCGTCGGCCTGTCTTTGTTTTCGTCTCCACTGGCGCCAGGGAGTCTGCTTTGGTATCGTTTGCTTAAATATTTCTCTTTTGTCCCCGGAGATAGCTCATTACTATGCTAATGGCTTGTAGTGTTGGTCTTGTCTGGGAGCTGCAAACTCCAATCCACAGACAAACCTTGCACCTGCTTGTTTTCTTAGCATTGTCCAATTTTCCCTTTACTCTCTGCAAGTGTCCATTTTGAAATCGGGACATGGCCACCCCAGGTGGCTACAGGTGGTTGAGGCAGATACCCTAAATTCTTTTAAAAGGTGCCTGGATCTACACCTTAAGTGCTCTAAACGGCAGGGCTATGGACCGGTTGCAGGAAGGTGGGATTAGAAAGGGAACCTGGGTGTCTTGGGCTGGCAAGGACAAGATGTGCCGAATGGCCACCTCCTGTGCTGTAATTTGTCTATGATTCTAAGAGGTGAAATATAAGATAAAGACCCAGCCAATTTGTGGGGAAATAAAATTTGAAATGTTCCTCTCCTGCCCATCTCTACATGCAAATCTAGCGCAGGACATCATTCTCTGTCCAATCCTTTGATTTGCATACCTTTGAGCAAGAAAGAGGTGGTGTCTGCCCCATTTAGAAACAGGCCCAGTCTAGCTTGAAGAAATTCAACAAATTGGCATCTGTTGCACAAGATGGCAGCCAGTTCAGAGTTCTGCTATTTTCTGACTAAAAGAACCACCTCCAAAAATCTGAATTCCAACAGGGATAACCCACTCTACCCCAATGGGGATGATCTCTTTCCCCCGTCTCCCACCCCCAACATGCATGACCTCCCCAACCTCCCATCAACAGGGATGACCCACCCTCCCAACATGAACAACTGCCCTCCACCCTTACCCCCCCCCCCCAAACGGGGACAACTCCTGTCAGATGCCTCCCTGAAAGCTGAAGAGCAGTCTAAGCAGACTCTCGGAGAATCACTGTATATTCGCATACACTTTCCTAACATCTGCCTCAGACAGAGGTGTTCAAAACAGCAGCTGTTACAAATGTCAGAGGCTTCTTTGAAAGTCCAGTCACTTCAAACGACTTGAAATGCCTTGGGAGACTTTTAAATGCAGAGCTTCCATTCAATTTCACACAGCAATACCTTGCATTAGCCCATGATTCATAGTTTTATTACTCCAGAAGCAACTGCTTTATGGATTGTTCACTGTTCTTTCCCTTCACGCTTGAATGCATCTCCATTACCCTGCTTTGATGCTAACAACACTCTTGCTATGATTAACAGCTCTTCACCATATCAAAGGCAACTCCTCACCATATCAAAAGCAGCTAAGTGCTTACTGCTATGAAAAAGAGGAAGTCAAAACACTTAGAACATAGAACAGTACAGCACAGAACAGGCCCTTCGGCCCTCGATGTTGTGCCGAGCAATGATCACCCTACTCAAACCCACGTATCCACCCTATACCCGTAACCCAACAACCCCCTCCCCTTAACCTTACTTTTTAGGACACTACGGGCAATTTAGCATGGCCAATCCACCTAACCCGCACATCTTTGGACTGTGGGAGGAAACCGGAGCACCCGGAGGAAACCCACGCACACACGGGGAGGACGTGCAGACTCCGCACAGACAGTGACCCAGCCGGGAATCGAACCTGGGACCCTGGAGCTGTGAAGCATTTATGCTAACCACCATGCTACCGTGCTGCCTTTGATGTGGTGAGGGGCTGTCAATTATTGCAAGTATTTATAAACATTGCTGTGGAGATTCCGGCGTTGGACTGGGGTGGGCACAGTAAGAAGCCTTACAACACCAGGTTAAAGCCCAACAGGTTTGTTTCAAATCAAACCTGTTGGACTTTAACCTGGTGTTGTAAAACTTCTTACTGTATAAACATTGTGGTTAGCATCAAAGAAGAAATATCTTTACCACATCCACCCTGTCAAAACCCTTCAGGATATCATAGCCAGGATTCTCCAAGCCCACGCCAGCACGTAGAATTGGCGTTCACGCCGAGACGGCCCGCGATGCTTGTCCGACGCCAGGACACGAACCTCCAGCAATGGAGAATCGACACCAGTCGCGCGCGCAGTCGACATAGCGGCAGTCAGAGACCGTTGAAAGAGGCTCCCGCAACAATTCTGCACCGGCAACTGGCCGAGTTCCCGCCGGTGTGGTTCTAACATGGTTCCACCCAGCAGGCACGCGGAGTCGCGGCTGCGGTGGCCTCCCTGGTGGGGGGGTAGGGCCGGGGGATCCATCACCGGGGGGGAGGGGGGGGTGGGTATACAGGACAGCCAGGATCGCGATTGGGGGCCACCGATTGGCAGGTGCGCATGGTCTGGGGGGGCCTATTTCTTCGGGGCTGGCCCGGCATGTTACATAGGGCCAGCGTGCAGCCGGCCACCACGCGCATGCGCGGAACCGCGGCCGGCAGTGCAATGCCACGTATCGGCAGCCGGAGTTGCGTGGAGCGCTCCGGCACCATGCTGGCTCCCTGTGGTCCACGGAATCGCTGGGCCAATAGGCCCATTGACGCCGGCGTGAAACACTCCGTTGTTTACGTCAGCGACAACACTTAGCTGCCATTTTGAAAAATCCCGGCCCATATGTTTCAATTAAGGCGCCTTCTCCAAACTCCAGTGCATGCATGCTTAGCCAGGTATAATACTCCAGATTGATCTCACCAATGCCCTGTATAGTGAAACATAGCCTCCTTAATTTGTAATTAAAATCCTCTCAGTAAAGGCTAAAACTCTATTAGCTTTCCTATTAACTTTGGTGTACTTGCATACTAACCTTTTGCGATTCATGCATTCGGACATCATAGACATAGAACAGTACAGCACAGAACAGGCCCTTCGGCCCTCGATGTTGTGCCGAGCAATGATCACCCTACTCAAACCCACGTATCCACCCTATACCCGTAACCCAACAACCCCCCCCCCCTTAACCTTACTTTTTAGGACACCACGGGCAATTTAGCATGGCTAATCCACCTAACCCGCACATCTTTGGACTGTGGGAGGAAACCGACGCACACACGGGGAGGACGTGCAGACTCTGCACAGACAGTGACCCAGCCGGGAACCGAACCTGGGACCCTGGAGCTGTGAAACATTGACGCTAACCACCATGCTACCGTGCTGCCCATCTTGGAGCAATGCAATCTCTCACCATTTAGATAATAAGCTTTTCTTAATTTTTCCTTCTTAAATAGACAGTTCCACACTTTCCTACATTCTACTCCATTTGCCAGATCAGCAGGCGACATAGGCATATAGATGGATTATTCCCTATTTACAACTTTCCTTCCTATCGTAGTTGCATCAGAAAATTTAGCAAGCGTACCTTGTTTTGTCCCATTTGTGACTCCTCCGATGCTGGAGCAGTCCATGCTTTTGTGCAGAAAGACGTGGACAATATTCAGGTTTGGACTGATAATTGGCAAGTAAGATTTACACCACATACATGGCAGGCAATAGCCATCGCCAACTAGAGAAAATCTAACCATATCCTATTCAATCACTGAAACGCCCACCATCACCATCCTGAGGTTACCATTGACCAGAAACATAACTGGGTCAACCATATTAATAGGGGCTGCAAGAGTCAGTCAGAGTTTGGGAATTCTGCGGGGAGTAACTCACCACCTGACTTCACAAAGCATGACCAACATTCACAACGCACGAGTCAAGAGTGTGATGGAATACTCTCCAGTTGTCTGGATAAACGCAGCTCCAACAACACTAGAGCTCAACACCACCCAAGGCAAAGGAACCCACTTGATTGGTACCCCATCCACTGTTGCGCTGTGACAGCAGTATGTACTGTCTACAAGGGGTACTGTAAAAACTCAGCAAACTTACTTCAACAGCACCTTCCAGACTCTCAATCTCTGCCATTTAGAAGGACAAAAACAGCAGACATATGGGGACACACCTCTTTTAAGTTCATCTCCAAGCAAGAGACACCATTCTCACATGGAACTATATCATGGTTCCTTCACGACTTCCGGTGGCAACTTGTACGTGGAGGTCGCTCGCTGTGTGGCTCCTACTGGAGATTTCATTTTTTGGCCCTTTTCACTCAGATTTACATGATTGATCTCCAGGAAACTAAAGATGTTGAAAAACCAGAAGAAAAATATCGATCAAAAAGGTGCGAGCGGCAGTCTGCCTGAGAGCTCAGGTTCTGTGGCAGGAAAGATAGCGGGAGCAAGCTCTCCCTTGGAGATGGATGGTAGGGCTGCATCCATTACAGTGGACATGCTGGCTGAGGTGATGGCAATGGAGTTTGAGCGACAGTTCGCCAAGCATTTTGATAGGAATCAGAAGGAGATGAAGCCCTTGCTCAGGGTGTTGGGGGATGAAATGCTGACCCCGATAAAGGAGGCTCTGTGAAAGGCATCGATGGCGGTGCGGGAGCAAGGAGAGGTGTTGAAGGGGGTGGAGGAAGCATTGTTGCGACAAAGTGACCAGTTCGATGGGAGAGGAGTTGCAGAATGTGCAGGAAAGTAATAAAGGGCTGAGAGCCAAAGGACCTGTAGAACGGGTCACGGCAGCAGAATCTGCAGATTGTGGGATTGCCTTTGGGGCTGGAAGGAGGCTAATGGAGTACTTTTCAGGATGTTCGCCAAATTTTGGGAGAGGAGGCGTAACCTTCCCTCTATGAGCTGGATAGTGCTCATCGGCCGCTCCAGACCAAGCCAAGGCCTGTGATGGTCTACTTTCAGAGAAGGAGAAAGTTTTGAGATGGATGAAGCAGAATCGAGAGGGGAGGTGGGAAGTCTGTGGTATTTATGTATACCAAGATCTCACGGCGGAGCTGGCAGGATGGTGGGCACCCTTTGGTAGGGTGAAGGCAGCGTTGTACAAGAGCAACGTGCGGTTTGTGGAGGTCTACCAGCAGCAGAGGCTTTTGTGAAGGCTGAAGGACTGGGAGTGAACTCAGTTTGAACTTTGTCTTTCTTCAAGTTGTGGTTGGGATGGGATGGTATTGGGATAATGAGGTAATATGTTGGGATTTGTTTCCCTTTGTTTGGGGGTGTATTATGTTGGGATGTTTGGAAGGACTGGGTGTCGGGAGGGCCTTTATGTTGGTTTTTTGGTATTGGGCATGTGGGGGGGAGGGGGCTCTCTTAGCAAACCCTACTAACAAACGTAAGTTAGCTGGTGAATGGGAGCGAGTGGGGGAGGGGCTCCGGCCGTCGGAACCTGTGTGCACAGGTTTCGATCGGCCTTGGACGGCATGGGGAGTATGCAGAGAGATGTAGTTTTGAAACAAAGTGGCTGGGGATTACTGGGCAGGGGGGAAGGGGTAGCTGGCTGACGGTAGCTCGGTGCAAGGTTGGTCCCGCTCACTGAGCGGGCCTGCGAGAAGCGATCATGACGAAAGGATGAGGAGGGTAGTTGAGGGACCCCCGGTCCGAATGATAATGTGGAAGGTGTGGGGGGTGGGGAAACCGGTGAAGCGAGCGAGAGACTTCTCTCATTTGAAGAGTTTGAGAGCCGACATGGTGCCGTTGCAGTGAAGGGCTGAGAGCCAAAGGACCTGTAGAACGGGTCACGGCAGCAGACGGTGAAGGACCAAGTGAGGCTTCGGAAGGGCTGGGTAAGTCAGGTGTTCCACTCAGGTTTTATTAGCGGGGGGGGGGGGGAGGACAGGATAGCGATACTGGTAAGAGAGTGAGGTTTCAGTTGGAAAAGGTGGTGGCAGAGCAGGGGGGCAGATACACTTTAGTGACGGGTGCTTTGGAGGGGAAGCTGGTGGTGTTGGTTAATGTATATGCGCCAAATTCGGATGACGTAAGGTTTGTGAAGAGGGTGGTGGCTGCCATACCGAATTTGGATAGGCATAGTTATTTCTGGGGGGGGGATCTTGAATACAGTGCTGAATCCGAAGGTGGATAGGTCTAGACCACACTCGCTGACTCCCTTGGAGTGGAGGGGATGGGGAATGCCGGTGTTTGTATCCATGGGGTAGGGAGTATTCTCTAATGTATACTCACATTATGCACATTGGGGCGGCACGGTGGCACAGTGGTTAGCACTGCTGCATCACAGCACCGGGGACTCGGGTTCAATTCCGGCTTTTGGACACTGTCTGTGCGGAGTCTGCACGTTCTCCCCATGTCTGCGTGGGTTTCCTCCGGTTGCTCCCGTTTCCTCCCACAGTCCAGTGATGTACAGGTTAGGTTATGGGGTACAAGGATAGGGCGGGGAAACGGGTGAGTGGGCATGGATAGAGTGCTCATTCAAAAGGTCGGTGCAGGTTTGATGGGCCGAATGGCCCCCCTCTGCACTGTAGGGATTCTCTGATTCGAAGGATCCACTTCTTTATAATGGGGAAGTTGTTGTTGTCGGGGTGAGGCAAGCAGAATACTCAGTGATTGTTATTTCGGACAATGCTCCACATTCGATGGACGTGATCCCGGAGAAGGAGCCGGCATAGCTAGCATAGAGGTTGGATGTGGGGTTGTTTGCAGTCCTGAATTTTTGTGTAAAGATGGGAAAGGTGATTGATGACTATGTAGGGTTCAGTGGGAACGGGAAGGTCTCGCGACCAGTGGTCTGGGAGGCACTGGGGTAAGGGACAAGATCATCTCAATTAAGGCTCCGGTGGACAGAGAGGCAAAAGCGGAGCAGCAGCAACTGGTAGAGGAAATCTTGGAATTGGATGGGAAGTATGCAGAGGATCCCAGTCCGGAACGTCTGCTGTGGAGGAAGGAATTACAGGCACAGTTTGACCTTCTGCCCACAGGAAAGGTAGTTCGGCAGTTAAGATGGGTGAAGGGGGTAGTTTATGAATATGGGGGGGGAAGGTCAGTCGCTTGCCAGCAGGCCAACTCTGGAGAGTTTGTTCAGGTCCAAAAATGGGCAAGGAAGCTGGTGGTAACCCGGAGCAGGTGAACAAGGCATTTGAGGAGTTTTATAAAATGTTTAATAGGTTGAAGCCCCGGAGGACAAGTCGGTTATGAGGGATTTTTTGGGAGGGTTGGAGTATCTGAGAGTAGGTGAGGGTAGGTCTGGAATAGCAAGTGGGGATTGAGGAGGTTCGGGTGGCAATAGGGAAGATGCAAACGGGCAAGGCACTGGGGCCAGATGAGTTCCCGGTGGAGTTTTATAAAATGTTTTTGCATAAGGTTACCAACCACTGTTGGTAGAGATGTTTGAAGTTGCTGTG
The DNA here is from genome assembly GCF_902713615.1 of Scyliorhinus canicula. Lineage (NCBI taxonomy): Eukaryota > Metazoa > Chordata > Chondrichthyes > Carcharhiniformes > Scyliorhinidae > Scyliorhinus > Scyliorhinus canicula. Next base: position 138,299,647 of record NC_052155.1, on the reverse strand, counting down.
AGTAAGGGGCGCTCCTAGAGAAGATGGGACAGGCATCCATTTTGCTGTAAATGGTGGGGTGGGGGGGGGGGGGGGGGTGGGGGGGTGGTGCGTGGAGCATAGGGTGTCTTTGTATGCCAATGATTTGTTATTGTACATCTCCAACCTGGTTTCCACGGTGGGGATATAATGGAGCTGCTCAGGAGATTCTGGGCTTTTTCAGGTTATAAGCTGAATCTGGAAAAGAGTGAGTGTTTTTTGGTGCCTACCCCGGGGGCGGGAGTTGTTTTTGGGGGGTTTGCCGTTTTGCATGACGACTACCCACTTTACGTATTTGGGAGGGCAGGTTGCTCGAGATTGGGCCCGGCTCCATATATTGAATTTCACGAGCCTGGTGGGTAGGGTGAAGGAGGGTTTGCTGGGATGGGACAGCCTTACCCTATCATTGGCCGGGTGCAGGCGATCATGATGAACATCTTGCCGCAGTTTTTATTTTTATTTGTCCCTACTGGTCTTCTTGCCGAAATGTTTTTTATGAAGGTGGAACAGTTGTTTGTCTGGGCAGGTATGGTAGTGAGGATTTGGAAGACGGTGCTTCAGAGAGGGCGGCAGTTAGTTGGCCTGATCCTTCCAAACCTGATGTATTGATGATGTGGAGATTGATGTATTGATGGGCAATGAATGCTGAAAAGGTGCGGGGTTGGAGTGGGGAGCTTTGTGGGGGACGATCTTGTAAGGGGTTAGGGTTGCAGCGCTGCTCCCATTTGCCCCGGGGAAATATTCAGGGAGTCCAGTGGTGGTTGTAGCCACATTGAAGATATGGAGGCAATTTAGGCTGCACTTTAAGTTAGGGGCAGAGTCGAAGCTGCTGCCGATCCGAGCGAATCATGTATTTGAACCGGCGAGGCTGGATGCAAGATTTCAGGGGTGGGAGGATGGAAAATTAAGGACTTACTTCCAGATGGGTGGTTCACGGGTTGGAGGAATTGCCGGGGAGGTTCGGAATTTAAGGAGGCCTTTGGGTACATGCAGGTGCAGGATTTCGATAAAGAACGCCCTTCTCATTGTCGGAGGGAGTGCTGTCGGTGATGGGGCTGGAGGGAGGGGGGCGGCATCTCGCCAATCTATGGGAGGATTTTTGAGGAGGATATGGTGGCACAAGAGGGAGTTAAGGCCAAGTGGGAAGAGGAGCTGGGATGGCTCTGAAGGAGGGGTTGTGGCAGGAGGTGCTGCAGCTGAATGCCTCAACCTCATGTGCGCGGCTGGGGTTGATACAGCTAAAGGTGGTACATAGAGCGCACCTGACGAAGTCGAGGATGAGCCGGCTGGTTGAAGCGGTGGAGGACATTTGCGAAATTGGTGAAATTCTGGAGGTGGTTTTTCAGCACCATGTTGGCAATCCTGCATGTGAGCTGCATGTGCAGCTAACCAGCACGTTCTCGAGGGCAATTAGGGACGGCAATAAATGTTGGCCTTGTCAGCAACGGTCAAATCCCAAGGATGAGTAAAAGAAGAGTACATGTTTGCTTCCGACATGCAATATGTTACATTTACATCTGCAATCACAATTCATCTGCCATTGCTCAGCCTGTCTACATTATCAAGTTCTGAATTTTTAAAATATGCTGTTTGTCGACCTTTAAATTGGTTGCCTAGCAATGCTAGATTTCAGAAAATGTTTGCTTCCCAAATCAATTCTGGATATTCTGAACAGCAGGGGATTTAAACAGATGCAAGTGTAACTCGTTTAGTCACTGCACGGACAGCTTGTTCTATTTTATTATTCCCTTTTGTTACCTAATACCAAGTCTGTTGCCAATCCAGTTAGCTAATTTCCTATTAATCCCATTGGTCCCATCTTGTGACCTCAAGATGTGTATTAGTTCATAGGGTCTTACAACAGTGAAAAGGGAACAGAAACTTCTGATGTCTTAACCTCTTGATCCTTAAATCTTGACCCTCGAGTCTTACCAAAGAACACAAATGGGCTGAAAAGGCATCCTAACCATTTTAAAGGCTTCCAAAATGTTGTGGTACTTCCCTTTAATTGATTCTATCTTTCTATATTAGGTCTATAAACTAATGTGGTAGGGGGATGGGAACCAATGCAGGAAGTCGGAAGGTAGTAAAACAGGGACAGAAACAAAAGGCAGTAAGGGGGAAAGTGTAAGGCAGAGGAGCCATAGTCAAAATTCAAAAAGGGCAACAGTACAAGGTACAGTGACTGAGGGAAGCTCAGTGAATAGGCCCAGTAATACTAAAAGGAATAAAACGGGAAGTAAAAACATTCATGGTAAGCGACGTGGCAAGTTGTTACATGAAGATATGGGTTCAATGACGAGGAATATTAGGAGAAAAGTTTAGAGGAAATATAACTTAGGTTACTGATCGAGGTGTTAAGATTCAAAACAGAGGTATGAAAGCCGACATAAGTGTACTTTACCTGAATATGCTCGTAGCATTCGGAATAAGGTAAATGAGTTGATGGCGCAAATCATCGTGAATGACTATGATTTAGTGGCCATTACTGAAACATGGTTAAAGGATGGTCACGACTGGGAGTTAAATATCCAAGGTATCAAACTATTCGGAAGGACAGAGTGGATGGTAAGGGAGGTGGTGTAGCTCTGCTATTTAAGGATGACATCTGGGCAAAAGTACGGGATGACATCAGTGCTATGGAGGATAAGGTTGAATCCATTTGGGTGGAAATCAGGAATAGTAAGGTGAAAATGAAATGAAAACGAAAATCGCTTATCGTCACGAGTAGGCTTCAATGAAGTTACTGTTAAAAGCCCCTAGTCACCACATTCCGGCGCCTGTCCAGGGAGGCTGGTACGGGAAAAAGTCAGTAACAGGAGTAGTCTACAGGCCACCAAATAGTAACATTATGGTAGGGCAGGCAATAAACAAAGAAATAAATGATGCATGTAGAAATGGTACAGCAGTTATCATGAGGGATTTTAATCTACATGTCGATTGGTTTAACCAGGTCGGTCAAGGCCGCCTTGAGGAGTTTATAGAATGTATCCGCAATAGTTTCCTAGAACAGTATGTAATGGAACCTACAAGGGAACAAGCGGTCCTCGATCTGGTCCTGTGTAATGAGACAGGATTGATTAATTATCTCATAGTTAGGGATCCTCTTGGAAGGAACGATCACAATATGGTGGAATTTAAAATACAGATGGAGGGTGAGAAGGTCAAATCAAACACTAGTGTTTTGTGCTTAAACAAAGGAGATTACAATGGATGAGAGAAGAGCTAACTAAGGTAGACTGGGAGCAAAGACTTTATGGTGAAACAGTTGAGGAACAGTGCAGAACCTTCCAAGTGACTTTTCGCAGTGCTCAGCAAAAGTTTATACCAACAAAAAGGAAGGACGGTAGAAAGAGGGAAAATCGACCGTGGATATCTAAGGAAATAAGGGAGAGTATCAAATTGAAGGAAAAAGCATACAAAGTGGCAAAGATTAGTGGGAGACTAGAGGACTGGGAAATCTTTAGGGGGCAACAGAAAGCTACTAAAAAAGCTATAAAGAAAAGTAAGATAGATTATGAGAGTAAACTTTCTTAGAATATAAAAACAGATAGTAAAAGTTTCTACAAATATATAAAACAAAAAAGAGTGGCTTAGGCAAATATTGGTCCTTTAGAGGATGAGAAGGGAGATTTAATAATGGGAGATGAGGAAATGGCTGAGGAACTGAACAGGTTTTTTGGGTCGGTCTTCACAGTGGAAGACACAAATAGCATGCCAGTGACTGATAGAAATGAGGCTATGATAGGTGAGGACCTTGAGATGATTGTTATCACTAAGGAGGTAGTGATGGGCAAGCTTATGAGGCTAAAGGTAGAAAAGTCTCCTGGCACCAAAATTCATTAGACTCTGGGGTGGTTCCGGCGGATTGGAAATTAGCAAATGTGACACCATTGTTTAAAAAAGGAGGTAGGAGAGAGCGGGTAATTATAGGCCAGTGACCTTAACTTCGGTAGTTGGGAAGATGCTGGAATCTATCATCAAAGAAGAAATAGCGAGGCATCTGGATGAAAATTGTCCCATTGGGCAGACGCAGCATGGGTTCATAAAGGGCAGGTCGTGCCGAACTAATTTAGTGGAAATCTTTGAGGACATTACCAGAGCGGTAGATAATAGGGAGCCAATGGATGTGGTATATCTGGATTTCCAGAAAGCTTTTGACAAGGTGCCACACAAAAGTTGCTGCATAAGATAAAGATGCACGGCATTAAGGGTAAAGTAGTAGCATGGATAGAGGATTGGTTAATTAATAGAAAGCAAAGAGTGGGGATTAATCGTGTTTCTCTGGTTGGCAATCAGTAGCTAGTGATGTCCCTCAGGGATCAGTGTTGGGCCCACAATTGTTCACAATTTACATAGATGATTATGAGTTGGGGACCAAGGGCAATGTGTCCAAGTTTGCAGACAGCACTAAGATGAGTGGTAAAGCAAAAAGTGCAGAGGATACTGGAAGTCTACAGAGGGATTTGGATAGGTTAAGTGAATGGGCTAGGGTCTGGCAGATGAAATACAATGTTGACATTTGTGAGGTTATCCATTTTGATAGGAATAACAGCAAAAGGGATTACTATTTAAATGATAAAATATTAAAATATGCTGCTGTGCAGAGAGACCTGGGTGTGCTCGTGTGTTAGTCGCAAAAAGTTGATTTTCAGGTGCAACAGGTGATTAAGAAAGCAAATGGAATTTTGTCCTCATTGCTAGAGGGATGGAGTAGGGAGGTTATGCTGCAATTGTATGATGTGTTAGCGAGACCACACCTGGAGTATTGTGTTCAGTTTTGGTCTCCTTACCTGAGAAAGGACATACTGGCGCTCGAGTGTGTGCAGAGGAGATTCACTAGGTTAATCCCAGAGCTGAAGGGGTTGGATTACGAAGAGAGGTTGAGTAGACTGGGACTGTACTCGTTGGAATTTAGAAGGATGAGATGGGATCTTATAGAAACATATAAAATTATGAAGGGAATAGATAGGATAGATACGGGCAGGTTGTTTCCACTGGCGGGTGGGAGCAGAACTAGGGGACATAGCCTCAAAATAAGGGGAAGTAGATTTAGGACTGCGTTTCTGAGGAACTTCTTCACCCAAAGGGTTGTGAATCTATGGAATTCCTTCCCCAGTGAAGCAGCTGAGGCTCCTTCATTAAATGTTTTTAAGATAAAGATAGATAGTTTTTTGAAGAATAAACGGGTTATGGTCTTCGGGCCGGAAAGTGGAGCTGAGTCCACAAAAGATCAGCCATGATCTCATTGAATGGCGGAGCAGGCTCGAGGGGCCAGATGGCCTACTCCTGCTCCTAGTTCTTATGTTCTTATATAAATTCTTTCTTTTTTGATCTCTGTATCCACTCAAATCGGTAGCAGGATCTGAATTTTAATGTTATTTGTACATATGATGAGAATAGCATTATCCTGGTATTTCTTAACTTTGTTAAGCTGATTGCAACAATCCTCACCCCCATGTCTTACCCATATTCAAAAGTTTCTCTTGTACGATTTTATCAAATCCCAACTGAACGTCTGAGCGATTGAGTCCCCCCTGAAAAATTTGCAATGGATCTGTTTAATGTGACCTACTTCGAAATCCATGCTGATTAGAACATAGAACATAGAACAGTACAGCACAGAACAGGCCCTTCGGCCCTCGATGTTGTGCCGAGCAATGATCACCCTACTCAAACCCACGTATCCACCCTATACCCGTAACCCAACAACCCCTCCCTTAACCTTACTTTTTAGGACACTACGGGCAATTTAGCATGGCCAATCCACCTAACCCGCACATCTTTGGATTGTGGGAGGAAACCGGAGCACCCGGAGGAAACCCACGCACACGCGGGGGAGGAAGTGCAGACTCCACACAGACAGTGACCCCAGCCGGAGAATCGAACCTGGGACCCTGGAGCTGTGAAGCATTTATGCTAACCACCATGCTACCGTGCTGCCCTTAAGACATCTGTACTGTTTGAACATTACGTAGAATCTGCCAATGTTTTCAAGCATTTTCCCCATTAGAGAGCTAATGCAATCTGGCCTTTAATTTGAATCACATGTCTCACTTTAATTGGGGTGATTTTGACCCCACACTACCCATCAACGTGAAACATGGCGAGGGCTCAAAATCTGGAGAGAATCGAAAAACATGATTCACTCCGCCGTGATTGGGATTTCCGATTTTCATCCCCTTCTCTCCGGTGGAGTGGCGTCATCCTGCGGTAGCCTGGAAACCACATTAGCAAGGTATCCTAGGTCATTAGTGAGCATTCACTCCAGACGTTTCCCCTTGGGGAATACGTCGCCGACATTTTTGACAGGTCTACATAGACATGAACCTGGCAGCCTCACCTCCAAGGGGACATCAGGGCAGGAAAATCTTGGAGCAGGCTTCCTAGCTGCCATCCCCTCTGTTGGATCTGGAACAAGTGCTGGGGAGGCATATATATGGAGCTCCCCAGGTATTGCAGTGGTTATGTTTCCCCGGGGTGAGCGAATCAGTGGGAGGCTGCCAGCAGCGCGGTGTAATTCATGTGAAGAAAATAACTTTTGTTTAAGAGGCACAATATTCCGTAAGATTTCCTGCCAATGCCGTCGGTGGGATTCGCACTGTTTTTCTCACCGGAGCTGACACTTTGCCATTTTTGGTAGGATTCCACCCGCTGTTGGCTACCTTCAGGGTACAATTCAAATAGAGAAACATCGCCTTAATCACCTCAACGATCTTACAGGAATTTTAATTTTCCAGTATTGATTTTCATCATAGCATTTATATTACACTAGCTTGCATTTATATACAGCCTTTAATATCGTAAAGTATCCCAAAGTGCTTCATGGACATTAGGACACATTGGGTTGGTTTTAAGGAGTGCCTTAAAAATGGGGGAGAGAGGTGAAGGATTCAGGGAGGTAGTTTCAGAGTGTAGGACCTTGAAAGCAGAAGGCATGCCCACCAATGCTGGTACAAAGGAAGCAGAACAGGCTAGAATTGGGGGAGCAGGCTGTTCTTGGAATATTTGTAGTGCTGGAGCAGGATAAAGGGAAAGGGCACTTGGTGCACGTAAGCGTATGGGCATACGAGTTTTGGATGAGCTCAAGTTATTTGTCAGTGGAAGATGGAAAGTATTGGAATAGTCAAGCCTGGAGACAGCAAAAGCATTGATGAAGCTTTCGGCAGAAGATGGGCTGAGACAAGCGTGGAGATGGGTAACATTATGGAAGAACAGTAAGAAGTCTTACAACACCAGGTTAAAGTCCAACAGGTTTGTTTCAAACACGAGCTTTCGGAGCACGGCTCCTTCTTCAGGTGAATGAAGCAAGAAGCTTCTTCAAGAAGCATAGGAGAGCTCAAGAGATTGTAGTGAGGTAGAACCAGATGTCATTCACCTGAAGAAGGAGCCGTGCTCCGAAAGCTCGTGTTTGAAACAAACCTGTTGGACTTTAACCTGGTGTTGTAAGACTTCTTACTGTGCTCACCCCAGTCCAACGCCGGCATCTCCACATCATGGCTATTATGGAAGAAGGTAGTCCTTGTTTAGAAGAGCATATTAGGTTAGAAGATCAGCTCAAGGTCAAATAGGACAGCAATATTATGAAGACTCTCATTCAGTCAGAGATGATAAGTGAGGATAATGGAACTGATTAGGGAACAGGTTGTAGGTAGGGTTGAAGGCAATGGCTTTGGTCTTTCTGACATTTAATTGGAGGGAAATTTTGGTCATCCGGTACCACATGTTGGACAAGCAGCCTGACTATACAAGAAGCATAGGAGAGCTCAAGAGATTGTAGTGAGGTAGAACCAGATGTCATCAGTGCACATCTGGAAGCTGACTTTTGGATAATGTCACTGAGGGAAAACTTGGGGATGGAAATTAGAAGGGAGCCAAGAATAGGTTCTTGTCGTGGTGGCAGGTGGGAGGGGGGTCTCCAAAATTAATAGTTTGGGAGCAGGAATTTAAATACCATATAAATACAATTCTCTCCCTTTACAGTGAAATATGAATCCCTGTTGAACACAAATCATGTTGAGGATGCCTGACAATCTACTTCAGCCAACATGTTCCAGCATGACGGACTGGAGCTATGCCTTGAAGCTCAGTGAATCATAAGTCATTACCAACACTTGGGACTGCAATTAATTTAATTTGCCTGATAGTACATTTTCCAAATTGCTTATTAACTGTCATGATGAGCAATTACTGTTCACTAATGTCAATGTCCAAGACAATGCTCCACATTGCCTTCCTTTCCTCTCCATGCTGGTAGAAACTCTTCACAGGCAGTTTCACAGTTCTTACTGCATTATATCGCTGTTTTCAGAATAGAATCATAGAATCGGTACAGTGCAGGAGGCTATTCGGCCCATCTGGCCCTCTGAAGCAGCAACCTACCTAGGCCCAAATCCCACACTCGCCCTGTAACCCCAATTTAGTACAGCCAATCCAAATAAGCTGCACATCTTTGGACTGTGGGTGGAAACAGGAGCACCCGGAGAAAACTCATGCAGACACGGGGGGGAAATTGCAAACTCCACAGTCACCCGAGGTCATAGTCGAACCCAGGTCCCTGGCGCTGTGAGGCAGCAGTGCTAACCACTATGCTGCCATGCCGCATGTCCAATCATCATCTGCTTCTTAGTCAGTCCCTCAGGGTTGAGGATGACTTGTTTCTACGCTAGATGTTCCAACATTCTCAGCATTTTCCCTTAGTTTAAAAAAAAATGTTTTACATATACATCAACCATCAACCCCCCCCCCCCCCCCCACACTCAATCTGCTGACTTAACTATCCTGGAAGAAATCCATCTATGGTCAAAACTCTCCACAAACCCTCTCAAGGCAAACTTGATTTTTTTCCATCCTGAGGAACTCTGCAAGGTCGCTCACCCACACCCCCGGGTTCGGCGGCCCCCCCGAGTCCCTCCGTCCCAACAAGATCTACCTCCGGGCTACCAAAGAGGCAAAGGCCAAAACGTCAGCCTCTCTCAACCCCTGGACTCCCGTGTCTTCCAACACTCCAAATATTGCCATTTCTGGACTTGGGACCACCTTCCCTCTCAGCACCTCAGACATCACATCAGCGAACCTCTGCCAGAATCCCTCCAGCTTCAGACAGGCCCAAAACATGTGGACATGGTTCGCAGACCCACCTCGTGCACCACCCACACCTATCCTCCACCCCCTCAAAAAACCTGCTCATTCTGGCCACCATCATACGCATCCTGTGACCTACTTTAAATTGGATGAAGCTAAGCCTAGCGCATGAAAAGGATGCATTCACCTTTCTCAGAGCCTCCCCCATAGCCCGGCCTCCAGCACCTTACCCAGCTCTTCCTCCCACTTCAGCTTAACTTCTCCTAACAGGGTGCCCTCCCAGTCCATTCATTCTTTACAAATCATCGACACTCTGCGCTCACCAACCCCTGCTTTCGACACCACTTTGAATCTGTAAGTACAGGAACCCATTCCTGATGGGCAGCTCATACTCCTCTACCAACCCCTCCAAGCTTGAAAAACTGCTCCCCACAAACAGGTCCCCAAATCGCTCAAACCCCGAAACCCCACGTCCAGCCCCCCAGAACAAACCTGTGGTTCTACAAATCGGAGCCCAAATTGTGGCCCCTTCCACCCTCAGGTGCTGTCGCCCTTTCCCCGCACCCTCAGGGCTGCCACCACGACCAGACTTGTGAAGTACCTGGCCACCGAGAATGGCAGAGGCGCCGTCAACTGAGCCTCCAAGCTAGTACACTTACATGAGGCTGTCTCCGTCCGCTTCCATACCGACCCCACTACCCACTTCCTTACCATGGCTATGTTAGCTGCCTAATCAATAGTTCATTAAATTAATAATAATAATCACTTATTGTCACAAGTAGGCTTTCAATGAAGTCACTGTGAAAAGCCCCTAGTCGCCACCTTTCAGCGCCTGTTCGGGGAGCCGGTACGGGAATTGAAACCCCACTGCTGGCATTGTTCTGTATTACAAGCCAGCTATTTAGCCCACTGTGCTAAACCAGCCCCTAAATATGGAACGCTTCACAAGGTGAAGCTGCTCCCACGCCCCTGCTCCAACAGCACCTTCTTCATCTGAGGGACTTTCCCACCCACACAAATCCCAAAATCAACGAATTGATCTTCCTAAAAAAGGCCTTTGAAATAAAAATCGGAAGGTTCTGAAACACAAATAAAAACCTCGGGAGTACCGTCATCTTCACGGACTGCATCCACCCCGCCAATGACAACAGGAGCACATTCCACCTCCTAAAATCCCCCTTCATTTGCACCGCTAACCGAGCCAAATTCAGTTTCTGTAATTGCTCCCATTCCCGCGCCACCTGGATGCCCAGATATCTAAAGCTCGCCCCCACTACCTTAAATGGCAGCTTGCCCAACCTCCTCCCTTGCCCCCTCGCCTGATTGCGAAGACTTCACTCTTTCCCATGTTTAACCTGTACCCCGAGAACTGACTGAATTTCACCAAAATGTCCCATGATACCTTCAATGCTTTCCAATAGGTCCAATATGTAGAGCAACAGGTCATCAGCACATAGTGAGACTCTGTGCTCCACCCCTCCCCTCCCCGCACTATCCCCTGCCAATCCCTTGACGCTCTAAGCGCCATTGCCAGTGGCTCTATCACCAAGGCAAAGCGCAATGGGGAGAGTGGGCATCCCTGCCTCGTCCCTTGGTACAGCCGAAAATACCCCAAGCTCACCCGATTCGTCCTTACACATGCCATCAGCACCTGATATAACAGCCAAACCCAGTCCACAAACCCCTGCCCAAACCCAAACCGCCCAATACCTCCCACAGATATTCCCATTCTGCCTGATCAAAGACCGCCTCTGTATCCATAGTGACTGCCACCTCCACATTCCGTCCCTCTGACAACATCATTATAACATTCAACAAACACCTAACGTTAGCCGGCAGATGCCTCCCCTTAACAAACCCCGTCTGGTCTTCCCTGTCATCCCCGGCATACAGTCTTCAATCCACGAAGCCAGGATCTTAGCCAACAACGTGGCATCCACAAGCAGCAGTGATATTGGACGGTAGGACCCACACTGCTCCGGATCCTTATCTCTCTTCAATACTAAAGATATTCAGACTTAAATCGGGGGAATTGGATAGCGACATGGCTGTGTTTCTCAAGCTTGAGAAAATTAAGTTCGCTCTGAGAGGATCAATGTTAGGGTTCGTTCGGAGGTGGCAGCCGTTTATTAACTTCTTTGGGTAAAACAAAAAACTTAGCAGATATGATAGGAGGGAAGGGGGAAGTTAGAGATCGGGATGGGGAGTAGGGGAGTTAGTTTAGTTCAGGCGGGATCAGTGAGAGGAGATGGAGGGACTGGGGAAATGTGTGTATAAGCCATGTTGGCTGGGTATGGATGGTGGTTGGGGGGGTGTTTTGTACTGAATTATGTTTACATTTGTTTGTATACTTTCTGTTATTATAAAATTATAAATGCCTTTGTCACAGGAATGTCACTTTAAGAAACGTTTGTCTTCTCAAGTGGCTGCAGTGATGTCAGTGTGTGAGTGGAGCTGGGCCCTGGCTCTGCTTTTTACATCCAGTTTTGAGCTGGAAGCTGTTTTGGGCCCTGAGTTTTAGTTTAGTTTTCAGTTGGAGAGCTGCATTCAAACCAAGGAGGTGTATTTTGGCCTCTCTCTGCATGCTAAAGAATATCTCCAGATCACTTGATGATTTCAAAGTAATACCTGTTTCTGTAAGGAATGCAAAGCTACTGTCTTTGTTAAAAAGGGTCTTTGACATATGGATGTTCTTAGGAAAGTTACTGAGGGTTACCTATAGAGTACTGTATCTTTGGGGAGGTATCAGTGTTGGTATTTGATAAAATGTTTACTGTGTGTTTATAAAATGTTAACCGCCCCCCCCCCCTCCCCCCATACGTTCCATCAATCCCTTCAACCCCTTTGTCACCGCCAACATCCTCCCCGGCCTCGACGGGTCCAACCTTGGATCAATAACCATGGTAAAGTACCCGCCCCCCCCTCATAATCAGTCAGTGCAAGTCCAGGTCTGGAATCTTCCCCAGCACTCGCCTCTTAAACTCCACATCGTTCCAGTTTGGGGCATAATCATTAACCAGAACCACAGGCATCCATCCCCTCCAGCTTCCCATCACAAACATCCCTGCCCCCCGCCCCAAATCAGCTACTATATTCCCCACCTCAAACGCCACCCACTTATGTACCAGCACCGCCGCCCCCCCGCCCCCCCAGCCACCCCCCGTGTCTTCATGTCTGATCCCGAATGGAAGACGTGCCCTACCGACCCTTTCCTTAGCCTAGTTTGACCTCCAATCTTCAAGTGAGTCTCAATTTAAAAAATTCACATATTCCTTCAAGATCCACAGGTGCGCGAAAATGTGCATCTGGTTAACTGGCCCATTCAGCCCCCTTACGTTCCATATGACCAGACTGGTCAGGAGGGCACCCTGCCCCTCCCCCCCTTTCTCTGCCGATCAACCATACCCCTTCTTTGGCCAGGCCCACCCTCAGATGTCCACCATCACCGCTGCCTCCCATGCTACGCCCCAGCAACAGCATCTTCGTCAGCTTCCCTTAAACAAATCCCCTTCTGCTGCACTAAGTACCTGATCACCCCCCACTGCGCTCCCATTAACTAGCCCGCCCAGCTAGCCTGGCAGCCCCCACCCAAAGCGCCTAAGCCTCCTACCGCCCGCTGATTCCCCCAACCGCTCACACACTTCCCAAGCAACAATGCAGCAAGAAAAAAAAAGATGCACTCACCCTCAATCACGACAAAACATCACAAAGGAGAAAAGTTCTCCAACTAATCCAAGAAAAAGTGGACCGAAGAAGCACCCATCTCCTCACACCTCCTCCACAGTTCAATGTTCTCCTTCCCCTGTCAGTCCATTGTCCCTTACAAACTGAATCGTCTCCTCTGGTGCTACAAAATAATGCTCTCGGCTATTAAAAGTCACCCAGAGGCGGGCTAGTTACAACATCCCAAACTTCACCCCCTTTTTAAAGAGGGCAGCCTTCACTGGTTAAACTCAGCTCTCCTGTTCGCCAGGTCCTGGTACACCTGAGCCTCGCTCCCCTCCCAAGTGCACCACCTCGTCTGCCTCACCCATCTCAGTACCTTCTTGTCCAGGAACCGGTGAAGACGTATCACCATCGCCCTCGGTGGCTCATTCGCCTACAACTTCCTCATCAGGTTAATCTCGGTCGACCTCCAGGGACCAATCAAAGGCCCCCTCTCCCACCAGCTTCTCCAACATCTTGGCTACATACGAGCCAGTATCCGCTCCCTCGATGCCTTAAGGCAACCCCATGATTCTTAGGTTCTGCCTCCGGGAACGGTTCTCCAAGCCGTCCACAGTCTCCCATAACCTTTGCTGAGTCTCCCACATCACACCTATCTCAGACGTCAATGAGGCAAGCTGCTCCTCGTGCTCCCCACCACCTCGTCCACTTTCCGAATGGCCTGAACTTGGGACCCTAGCCTCCGTTCCACCCGATCAATCCCCACTTTTAATGGCTCTACCGCCTTGGCTAGATCCTTCTGGGCCTCCCTCCACAGTTGGTTAAACTTTTCAGTTAGAAAATTGTTCCATCGATCACTGGGCAGGCAAGGCAGACTCTTTACCCTCCGCATTTTGTCCTGTGGGTGCACGAGGATTCCTTTGCTCGATCTGCTCCCTTCTTCTCAACCCACTTCTGGTCCTTGAATGCATCCAGTAGCCCCACCAGTGGAGTCAAACTTTTCTCCAGCGAGTCCTACACCTCTTTTCTGCAAAGCATCCACCTTATAAGCGGGAAAAAGGTCCACAAAAAACAGCCTCAAGTGGGAGCTGCCAAATGTGCACCCACTCACACCATGGGCACCACTGGAAGTCCATTTTCCCTTATTTTTTAAGTATAGTTTCCCTTCCCTACACCGTTAAACTGATGCTGGCTCTCAATTTGCACTTTATTTTCCAGTGGTTATCTGATATGAAAGAGTTCCAAAATATTGAGCTGGATTTTACATGGGAGCCATCTGCCAGCTGGAAAGTCAGAAGCAAACATGCCTCTGGTCGTGGAAGCCTTGATTGAATCTTAAGTTGACCAGTCATTTAAATATCTGCAGTTGTGGCTTCTACGCGATTTGCCCTCGAGACAGTTGTGGCTTCTACGAGACTCGCTCTCGAGAGTTGACAAGCAATTACAGCAGCTCTTCAGCCTCAGTTGTACCGCCAGGAGTCATGGTTACTGTCAGGACTGCAGCCAGCCCTTGAATAGCAGGAGGTCCCAGAGTGCTGGTGAATTGAGTTACGTTCACCAGTGCCAATCAAGCAGGCATCAGCAAGAGGGTGTTGTGGTGTTCTTTGTGTTGCTAATTCTAGGATGGTTGGTGTCGTGTTCACAAAGACCACAAATAGCTTTTACATTGAACAAAGCTATAGATTTATTCACACTGCATAATTGGATTTGACAGTTCTATATAATACACAGATGATAATAAACATATGATCCAAACTCATCTACTACTAATCTCTAATCTAATTATGGGGTTGGGGTGGGGGGGGGGGGAGAGAAGAGTGGAAGCCTCCTTTAACCACAGGGTTCCAGATCCATAGGCTTCCTTCCTACACCCAGGCCTACAAGGAAGCCATCTTGCTTATCTGGCAGTCTCCCAATGTAACAAGGCACCCATTTGCCACAAAATATCAGCAGTGGGAAGAGCCTTAATTGGCCACTTGTCCTAAGGGTGGCCACCTTGCCCATTGTTGGTAAAATGCCAGCAGGAGGATGATCCGGGTACTCTAACTACCCCATTCCTTCCCCACCCACCCATGTATACCCTCCTGGATCCCATGAAACCCCACATGTTGTTTTTTTCTGTTGTCGTTGAACAAATTTACTGTTTACCACTTCAATGAGTGCTATTTGATTAATTTGAATGCGGCATTAATTTTCACACAGTAATTAAATAGTTACTTCCCTTTAATAAGTGTTTGTTGTACTGATGTTAGTACTGTACTGAATCAAATTACACTTCAAAATGGATTCAAGCATTCCTCTTTTATGATGTTTGTTTTAAAATTTGGAATTCTATCATAAGCCCTTGGGGTTAACAATTTTTAAAAGCTAAATTTGAGGATGTGGTTATAACAGCTGTTGCAGGAACTTCCAAATGATTTAATTATTTTTACAATAAGGGAAAAACTTGGATCATTTCTAAATCTCACCTGAAACCGTGTAGATGTTTCTGAATTGTCTATAAATCTTACATTGTTCAAAAAAAATCTTTAACCAATATTAGGTCATTTTTCCACATTATTTTTGTAGTATCTGAGATAAGATTGCCTTGGCTCACTCTGCATTTGTGAACAATTCTATTAAGCTTGTATCCAGAAATGAAACATTTTTCAATTTTGTGGAATGGTTTATATATCTAATACTAGATACTTTTAAAGTGATTTATCCATACCCCTAAAAACATAAAAATATGAAGGGTGAGTAAAAGTTATTCAAGCTTGCTACTAACTCCCCAAGTGCAGCATCGTAACAACTCCTAACATGTTTGACCTCAGTAGCTTACTTGCTAGATTATTCCAAATGCTTCCACTCTTGTGTAGAATTTCTTTTCCCAGTATCCGCTTATAAATGTGTTTTTTTTTTTCATTTCAGTTTTTTTTGCACATATTCTATTCACCTGATGAACCACAAAATAATATTCTGGATCCATCTTGATCGGTGAAACCATTGCCAATTAGTTTTGGAACAAATTTCCTTAAGATTTGCCCAAACCAATTGCTGTGTTTCACAAATTTGAGCAGATCTATCTGATTCAGTGATTCTTAAACCATTTTTTGGCCGACTTTCAAAAGTTTCAGCCTCTTGAGCCCCTCGAGCTACAAATGGCAGTAGTATTGCATTTGTTGAAAGTGTTTCTCTACTAATCCACCTCTGTTTTTCACTCATTTACTTGTCTCCTGTTTCACTATTTTCACTCCTGTTTCCTGTTTTCACTCTCTTGTTTTCTCTTTCACCCTTACGTTGCACTTACACTTCGCATCTTCAGCTCAGGTTGCTTTTGCCTGCTTCATTTTCCTTTTTATTTTTCTCCATGCTTCATCAGCTTTCTTTTTTTATTTTCTCCCACTGACAGAGTAAAAGGAGGAAACTGGGCAGATCTTTTAATCTGCCAGGGATTGAAGTTTCAAATAGAGCACATGGAGTCATCATCTTGCTGGTTATTTTCACTCAGTCTCTAGGAAATCATAGAATCATAAAATTTACAGTGCAGAAGGAGGCCATTTGGCCCATCGAGTCTGCACCGGCCCTTGGAAAGTCACCCTACCTGAGCCCACACATCTACCCTATCCCCGAAACCCAGTTAACCTATTTCGGTCACAAAGGACAATTTAGCATTGCCAATCCACCTAACCTGCACATCTTTGGACTGTGGGAGGAAACCGGAGCACCCGGAGGAAACCCACGCACACACGGGGAGAACGTGCAGACTCGACACAGACAGTGACCCAGCAGGGAATCAAACCTGGGACCCTGGAGCTGTGAAGCAACTGTGCTAACTACTGTGCTACCGTGCCACCTGCAGTGAATCCTGAAAATAAGAGTCAGTGTGAGTTTCTACAGGAGGAAACCAGCTTCTCAGTGGGTTGCAAGGAAAACTCGCATGCAAAGCTCTTCCTGACAGGTGACCCGTCCCACATACCCCGAGGGGCAGTTGAAGGGCCCGCACGCCCAATGACCTGTACTCATTCTTACCATTCAGCAAAAGAAATGGCTGCCAACACGCACAATAAAGTGGGGAGGAAGAGAGGGTGGGGGAATCGGTTGCAGAGCAGAGGATGTCTGTATAGCTTGATTAAAGTCCTAGCCCCCAGCAAACTTAGCAGAACTGGCTCTGCCCCGGTCTGATATACTAATATACCACTAGGACATAAGTCTTTAAAATAACAATGTAGTAACGAAACTGAAGCGCTGTCTGCTGTTAAATGTTGGTTGGAACTGTCTTGGGTGATGCTTATGTGAGTGTATCCATGAGGACTCTTCTTAACGTTGGTATGTCTAGATTGTAAACCCTGGCCTTCCTTGACTGAAAACCGGCTTCCTCAAAGGAAAAAACGGACGAGACCGGATTCCAATTTTCCCACTGGACTGTCTTTTTCCCTTATAGGTTATTGTATCTCTCCAGATGCACTGCTTAGTTTTCAGACCAGATCTTGAATCACTCGGACAAAAGAGAGTGGCCGGGGAGGGGTGGGGGGGGGGTTCCTTATAGAGCCGGCAAGGTCGGCTCCACAGAGATCAGGGCGCCACCTTTAAAACATACCACAATCAGAACTGATGTTAAACTCCATCCAGCCCCATGCCCTACCCAGCCCACTAAAGTATTGGCCGCTTTCCCATCCCAATGGCACAATGATCGGGCTCTCCCCACAACCGCCGTAGTTGTATTGCCGCTGCTCCCCCCCTCCATCCTAGCTCCCCCCCCCCCCCCCCCCCCCCCCCATGCCACTGCCACATTCTCCCCTTCAAAAGCCTCAGCGCTCTCCCACACCCCTTCCACTCCCCATCCCTCCACCACACCACCTAAATTGAGCTCCACGGAGGGCCTGACCTTAGCATTTACCCCTGGCACAGACTGCCAGTGCTAACCTGGCAGTGTCTCTCTCTCTCTGTCTCACTCTCTCTCTGTCTCTCTGTCTGCCTTTGGCGATGGACATTGCTTGTCACTTGTATGGTATCAACATTAATTGCCACTTACATTTGTCCAATCTTGAATGTTACCAAGTCTTACTGCATGCGCACACAGGCTGCTTCAGTATCTGAGGGGTTTGTGAATGGGGCTGAGTATCCCCAAGTCTAACTGTATGATGGAAGGAAGATCATTGAGGAAGCAACTGAAGATGGTTGGACCTAGAACATCACCCTAAGAAGCTCTGGCAGTGATGTCTTGTGGCTGAGGTGATTGGCTTCCAACAACCGCAACCATCTTCCCGTGTGCTAGGTATAATTCCAACCAGTGGAAAGTTTTCCCTGATTCCCATTGACTTCAATTTACTCGGGCTGCTTCATACCACACAGCGAAATGCTGTCTTGATGTCAAGGGCAGTTACTCTCACCTCACCTCGAATTTGACTCTTTTGTTCATGTTTGAACTGGAATAAGATCTGGAGCTATGTGGTTCTAGTAGAGCCCAAGCAGAGTCTCAATGAGCAGGTTATTGCTGTTTAAGGGCCACTTGAAATAATACTGTCGACGACACGTTCCTTCACTTTGCTGATGATCAACTGATCGGGGTGGGGGCGGGGGGGGGGGGGGGGGGGGGTTGCCCTAATATTTGTGAATCGGACATGACTGGGCAATTTTCCAAATTGTCAGTTTAATGCCAGTTTTGTAACTGTACTGGAGCAGTTTGGCTAGGGGCCTGGCTAGTTCTGGAGCACAAGTCTACAGTGCTATTGCTGGAATGTTATCAGAGCCCGTAGACTTTGTAATATCCAGTGCCTTCAGGCATTTCTTGATATCACGAGTGAATTAAATTTGCTCAAGACTGTCATTGGTAATGTTGGGTACGTCAGAAGAATTTCTTGTATGTGACTAAAAAGACTCAAATGTGGTGATAGTACTGGATTACTACATTTTATTGTCTTAATAAGGCTTCATGCATAGAAATAAACTGGGCGGAATTCTCCCATCTGGTAAAAAGACCAGCGGCGGGTTGAGAATATGGTGTGTTTCCCGCTGCAGAGGCCGGTAGGAAACCACGCCATATCTTCGAGCCTGACCTCATTATGCATCCAGGAATTTGGCAAAGTATTCAGTGGTGGGGAGGGCATGATAGTGTGAGTTCTGCCATTATATCTGGGTGCCATGTTGAAAATGTTCACATACCACTGGCCCACCATTGAACAAAGAATATGGACCTCCTCCGAAGGAAGATGGATCTCCAGGAACACTGTGATCCCGAAAGATAGCCCCCCCCCCCCCCCCCCCCCCCCCCCGATACCCACCAGCAGGGCCATGGGAGAATTCTGCCCATTGTAAGTCTGAGAACAATCAAAAATAAAAAGCAGTTATCTGTGTGTCAGAAATATTAAGGAAGAACTTATAACCATTGGTGATAACTGGTGTTCAACATGTACATCAGGATGTGCAGAAAAGTACCTCTTGATGACAGGAATCATTTAAAATGATAGCGGTTGAAAGCTTATGTTTAGGATAAATTTATTGTGAAGGGTATTTTTTTATCTAAAAAGTTGCGAATATGTTGCTGTCTAATTTTTTTCCTCTGTTTTCCCTCACTTCCAGTCTCCCTGACACAACTATTTCAGTGCTCTCCTACCTGACCTCTATTCTTTTGCCTACAAAGCTCTTGACTCCCTTTGTTTATCTTCGCAACATTGCCGAACTCCACTGGCTCAATGACGCCCTGAATTTAAATTTCTCATCCTGTGTTGAAATCTCTTTTGCACTTGCCCTTTTGTAATTCCCCATAGTGGTTAGAGCTCTTAACTCCCTATTGCATACCTGACTTTTTAAAATTCCCCCTCTAAACCAACCTAACCTCTTCCTCTGAAAATGCCCTTAAAATTCATGGGGTGAATTCTCCGCCGGTGTGATTTTCCGTTCCGTCGGCAACGCATCTCCGCCCGTGGTTTTCCCGTTGGTTTGGATGTACCGACAATGGGAATTCCCATTGGCCAGCGGCAGGAACGGAGAATCCCACTGCCAGCGACTGTCGAGAAACATGCGGCTGGGGAGGCAGGGAATTCACCCCCAGGTCTTTGGCCAAGCTTTTCATCACCGCCACCGCCAGACGTGTCTCCCACCCTGGACCTCTCCAATATCTCTTTGTTTAGCTTGGCCTCCAGTTTTTGCTAAGTGCCTTCTGTGAAGTACTTTGGGGATTTTGTTTCCCTATGATAAAAGCTCTGTATGAATAACAGTTGTTGTATCTGAATCCATTCTTTCTAATTAGACTGTTTAGATTATTGCATGACATTGTACTCTGTCCTTGAAGCTGACTTTGTTTTTTACTTCTTCCCGCAGCCTCGTTGGATAGCGCACCATAAGTATGTGATTATGAAGCACTGATTCTTGACACATGCACACAGGAAAATTGTGGCTTTCCACTCTCTGCTCCCAACAGGAAATGCCCTCCCAGTGCTGACTGGTGCGAGGAAACTAATACTCTGAGCAACTTGTGCTGAAGCTTTTGAGAATGGATGGAATTTGGGAGTTGGTGTACGCAAAATTATTGAACTCTTCCCACATAACTGTCAAGGATCTAAATAATTTAAATGAACTGGCTGACATTTTGTTGACCAATCTGATATTTTGAGTCAACAAAACTTTTATTGTGGTAAAGCTTTAGTTAGGAGCTTCAGGTGTGGATTTAGCCTTTAGTTCTTGCTTGCGATGCCAGAGCTAATGCTCCTTTATAACCGAAAGGGTGTGCCATGAGACTGAAATGCTATCATTTTTAACAGCCATGCAGAAAAAATTCAACCAATGGATGGATTAGCGGGTGGAGGAGATAAGTTTTCACCTTTGCCCTCAGAATGAAGTACTAGGAATGACTCATTGAAAAATACTGTCCAGCACAATGTGGCATTTTCACTATAACTTCTGTTGGTAGTGCACCACTTTTTCAGACAATAACCACTTGCATTTATATAGCACCTTTAGCACATTGCTGAAAAAAGAGACTTTGCCAAAGCTTTCTATCTTGCCCTCATCAGGACAAGCACAAAAGTACAAAATTTCTAAGGGAGCAATCATTTATACTGCATAAGAAAAAGGTGCTGATTGGTTGGCAAACTGACTCTGGTTGCTCGGCGTTATCATGGAGAATGAACCAGGGAATTATTGTCCACCATGTTTTTTGTTTGATTCAGAAAAGACACAATGTCCGGATGTATTCTTTCTCCTTGCAGAAGCCCTGTATATGAAAATATGTATCTTCCAGCAGAGCATAGGTGAGCCACACTGCAAGCATCTTTGATGTCCTTAAATTGGACATCAGTGTAATTCTTGGCATAGTCAGGATTATTCAGCAAGTGCTGTCCAATTACTCCTGACATTAGACATTATGTTTGGAGTTTTGCAAGATGGGCTGGTTGAGTATGGTCAGTACTCTACTATTTGATAGTATCCACCAATCATTAGGATTTACGTCCTATGTACTTGGCATTGAACCGGCACTTCAGCAATACTCAAGTTCTGTACTGCCTTTAACTTAGTTAAAGAGCGGCATGTTGGTGCAATGGTTAGCACTGCTGCCTTGTGGCGCTGAGGTCCCAGGTTCGATCCCAGTCCCGGGTCACTGTCCGTGTGGAGTTTGCACATTCTCCCCATGTCTGCGTGGGTCTCATCCCCACAACCCAAAGATGTGAAAGGTAAGTGAATTGGCCATGCCACATTGCCCCTTCGTTGGAAAAATTAAAAAAATAATTTTTTTAAACTTTGGGCAGGATTCTCGGCTGTGTTTGCCTGACGACCAGAGAATCCCGCCCAATGTCAATGGATTTTTCCATTGTCGGCTTCTCACCCATGGCGTTCTTGCAGTGGGCGGAACAGGAGAATCCAGCCCTTTTGTTTAATATCCCAAGGGTCTTTGCAAGAGTGTTACAAAAACCCATCAAGTCCTACAAGGACATATTCAGGAAGCTTGGTCCAAGAGGTAGATTTTAAAGAGCATCTGAAAGGAAAGAAGGAGAGTTTTAGGGAGGGAGTTCCAGAACTTAAGACCTGACAGCTGAAGAAACAGCCGGGGCTGGTTTAGCTCACTCGGCTAAATCACTGACTTTTAAAGCAGGCCAGCAGCACGGTTCAATTCCCGTACCAGCCTCCCCAGACAGGCGCCGGAATGTGGCGACTAGGGGCTTTTCACAGGAACTTCATTGAAGTCTACTCGTTACAATAAGCGATTTTCATTTCATTTCATTTCAGTGATGCAGCAGGTAAAACTAGGATACTCTGAAATTGTGCGGTGCAGGAGCATTCTGAATGCAAGCTCATGGCTAGCTGTTAATGCAGCTTGGTTGCTGTCCCATTACCCAACATAAGCATATATGTGTAATGTATTTCCTCTCAGTCATAGGCTCCCTTTAGATAAATTCTTCATCTAACCCTTCTCTCTTACTTAAATTGCCTGCAGTCCCCAACCTCTGGCAGACTGAACAAGTTTGGGGAATTCCAAATTTATACTGAGATTTACTAAGTTGCATCGCAAAACAAAATAAGCTTTCTTTTATTTAAAATTGGCATGGTAAATTTGTTTATTATTATTGGGGGGGAAAGCAGCGTCAATTACCCAGTCTGTGGCAATGTGCCATGCAAAAATATACTGTGGAGAAAATTGAAATAGATTTATTTCCCCTATAGAGCTCGGTATAAATTGTTAATGGCAGAATCCTTTTACCTTGGACTGAATCAATTTAGTTTCATTTTAAAATTAGTCTGCAAGCACCCAAGTTGTTAATATTGTACTCAACGATATTCAATATTTTAATTTCTTTAAAAAAGATCAATTGTAACTTATATTTTTCATATTAAAGTTTATTTGAATCTCACAAACTCATCTTACAGGTAATAAACTTTAATTAAAATGTTTTAATTGTATATTGCAGAGTACCTTCCTTAAATTAATTGTTTTTTTTGTTTTCTCTACAATTATATCTGCATGTATTAAATTTGCTTGCAGAAAATATGAATGATCCTCCTGACTAACAAATCTATTGAGTTGGTGAAACTGCAAAACCACCATAAGCAAATGGGGCTTTTTTTAAATTCAGACTTTATCTGTCCTGACTTTGAAACAGAACTCTTGGCTCAAAGGAGAGAGAGGAAAAAAACTGATTTCTAGGGCTGCATTCCATTTAATTTCTCGAAAATTATTCCTTTCTCCATATTGCTATTATATACCATGATTCAGCTGCCTTTTGCCTCTTTTGATCTTCATGTTATTACCGGAAGAGGGAAATGCAGCTGAATTGAGTTCCTCCCACTAGCACCTTGGAGACAACTACACATAGAACAACAGTGGCACTTGGAATCCTCGGTCTTTGTCTGAATATTTACCAAGAAAATTATTTCCCTCTGCCAATTTTACTCTCTCATGCATAAAGAGATGGTTGATTTTTTAAACATGTATGAAATCATCATCGGAAAATGCATTATAACATCTGAGCAGTTACATTAAAAAGCTGTAGTCGTACAGCTAACTCCATATAAATATGCTGTAATTTAATGTTCTGCTTTAAATGAGCTGAGATATAACTGGGTGGAAAAAAAAGGGAGCTGCCAATTTGTATCTGCAGTTTCTGAAATTTCTCAGCCAACCAAATTATGCAGGTATCATGTTTCAGCATTATTAAGGAAGGATAAGAGACTCTGGCTGGGATTTTACCCGCCCCAGGGCCATAGGTTGTGAGGTAGGTGGGCTGTTAAAATGCAGGGGAGCCACACTGGGACAGTTCCCCACTAAAGATCAGATTAAGGGCCATTTCAATGTGCTGTCAGCATTTTTCTGTGTTATGAAACCACCAGCTGTATAGTTGTGGCCTCCTAGCGGCTTCCCAGCAGTTGGGGTTAGGATTGGGTGGGGGTGGGGTGGGAGGGAGGTATTATGGGCAGAAGGCCACCAGCACTACCCTCATGGCCCTGACACTGATGCTGGAAGTCTTTCCTGGGCAGTTACTGGGCCCTGCTTTCCTGGTTCCAGCCAAAAAATAAACAACTCTCTGCCATCTATGCAAGAGCTCCTCAAAATGGAAGTACCTTCGCGCTTCCCCTCATGCCTCAGCAGTAGCCACCTCTCTCAGTGGCACTGCAGAGATGTTGGTGGTCTACTTGAGCCAGCAATGTAGAAGGCCCATCTGGCTTCCTTAATTGCCCCTGTTCCCTGCCTGCCGGCTCTTGATTGTTTTGTTCTGGGGATGTCGAGTCTCCCGCCCAGAAATGCTGGCCAGCTGAAAATCCTTCCGACGTTGGAATTTTCCCCATTCTGGAAAGATCCCTTGCTTGTTTGAACGAAGTAGGAATTAAGAAGGCAAATTTAGAATGCCAATCCAAACTTCTGAAGTTTGTCTTAACTTTAAATGAAAATGAATTTAGAAAGCTTCTAAATGGTTCAATGAATAAATTCATTAGTCAGCTATATGAGCTTGTGAAATCCTGGCTCAACCATCTGGTCTGTTCAGAGATAGTTAATCTAAACTGGGGTGGTTGGTCTAGATCCATGGGACTAAATTTTTAAAAAGCTGCTTCTCGAAATCACTATCCAATAATTTCTCATGAAATTAAGTGTGAAACAACCTACGATAATTTGACATGAGTCGTCACTTAGGAGTGGCTCCTTTTCAATGAGAACTTTGAACTAGATTTAACTATAATAAGTTAGAAAGTTCCATAAAGTGTAGATTATTGTGCAAACACTTGTGAAGGCTCTGAATGTCACCTTTAAGGTGTGTCAGGACTTAAATATGGTTCGTCACTGCATGCTCCAAAATCCAATAAAAAAGTCTGTTGCCATGTTTATGGAAAATTTATTTAAAAGATCTACCAAATTTACTCAAAAAGTTAAAATGTAAAGTGAAGAATTTATGCTTACATTCAATGCCAACTTCCAACTGCTCCTCCTCCCTTTCCTCTTCAGTCATCACTATCATTGTCATCTCCCCATTCATCTCATTTTAGGTGGATCTCACTTTTTTTTCATGCTTTTTCAAATCTGGGACTGCAGCAGATAGTGAGCGTTTATAGTGTAGATATTAGACCACTTCATTGAACTTTTCACAGGCTCTGAAATGTTTTATTAGGCATTTGCACTATGATGAAAAAGGTTTTAGAAAAATTGAGGCTCCTGTTTATTGTAATCAATGGGTGGAATTTTCCCAAAAGTGTCAGGTTCTGACTGAAAACCAGCATGTTTCTCCCCAGAAAAGCAGGCAAGTTTTTCCGTCGAGGATCTTCCCACACTTTTTAGAAGGGGGGCATGTTTTCCCCATGAGAGACGGTGGCTAAAGATGCAGCAAGCCCAGCTCCACAAAGATTGGGGAGCCCTTTTGTGCCACAATCTCAAATCCTGGTTCAAGTCTTCAGGTTCAGGACATTGGCCCCACCCCCAGTAAAGCGAATCCCCACTATGGGGTCACCTACAGACCCCATCCTGGCAATGCCAACCTGGAAGGGTAAGGGCACTGCCTTGAAATGTCCCTGACCACCCAGGGCTACACTGGCCTCCAAGCCCTGGCATGGTCGTCAGGACTGGTCTCCATTTTTGGAGACCTGTAGTGATTCTTGCTAACATTACATCAGGTGGAAACATCTGACCTTCCCGGAAGATTCAGCATTAAGCCGATTTTGAATATTAAAATGTATTTAAATGAATAGTAATCGGGTGCAAACCCTTGCTGGGCATAAACCTGGTTAGGTGACCGGCGGAGAGTGGGGAAGATCTCATTGTGACCCCGTTATGGCCCTCTCGTGAGAGGTTCTGGCCACAGCAGGACTTGCCGAACGCAGGAGGGAAATCACCCCCGACTGTTTTACTTAGGCAGCTGCCGTATACTTAATGCCATTATGAAATTAATTAATTTTCTAGCTCGTGAGCCAACGTGATTTCTGCAAATTGTTTTTGTTGTTCGATTACATGAAATACTAAGTGATAATTACAAAAGAGAAGAATAGAATCAGGAATAATTATCAGTAATCTCATTGACTACTCTTGTTTGAGTGCTTGGTAATATTAACCTACAAACCCTCAGATGAGTTACTGCTTAGAAATTGGTTGCATTATTTTGTGCACAATTGACTTCATGGAAGCAGTTTTGAGGATTTTGCATTTTATTATGTGTATCATGATGGACATTTACAATACCATTGAAAGATTATAGTCATGGCAATTTTATCAAGTGATCATCTGCATTTAATTTCCAAGAAAACAACTGTCGGAATTTATTCAGGATTTTTATGTGTATTTATGTCCACAGCACAAGGGCACATTGTTGTGTCATGGATGATGATTCTAAAATGTTTTGTAAGTGCCAGTTGTAAATGTTACAAACCACCTTGTACATAGAACAGTACAGCACAGAACAGGCCCTTCGGCCCTCAATGTTGTGCCGAGCCATGATCACCCTACTCAAACCCACGTATCCACCCTATACCCGTAACCCAACAACTGGGTTGGGTTAACCTTACTTTTATTAGCACACTACGGGCAATTTAGCATGGCCAATTCACCTAACCCACACATCTTTGGACTGTGGGAGGAAACCGGAGCACCCGGAGGAAACCCACGCACACAGGGGGAGGACGTGCAGACTCCACACAGACAGTGACCCAGCCGGGAATCGAACCTGGGACCCTGGAGCTGTGAAGCATTTATGCTAACCACCATGCTACCCTGCTGCCACTTTTCTGTTAAACTGGAACACCGAACTGCATTGCACTAACTAGAGATGTCTTCAATGTATGAACAGATTAAAAATTCTGTGACATTATTCCATTCATTGGCTTATAACTGTATAAAACGTGCTCAACCTAAGCAATGATGAAGTAGTACAGTACAGCTTCAAGAAAATAATATCTGGAAGCTGGTATGGACAGGTATATATAAGTATATACTATGTATTTATGCATGTATAAAATGTGATGTAAACAATAAAGATGTAATGGCCGTATTATTTTCTTATTAGCATCAGTTTTGTGTTCATGTTGAGTCACTAGAATTTATTTAATACTGCAAAAACAAACTTGTTAAATATATTTTTTGACATTTGTTTTGAAATCTACTAATATACGGTCATCCTTTCATAGTGAGCTATTGTTGCCTTTTCCACAGGCGAAACTTGGAGATGCAATTTTTTTTGTAGGATATGTAAAAAAACGTGGCTTTAAAAAAATAATTAAGAAGTGGAATTTCTACTTCAAACACAATTGGGAGAGTAGATACAAATTGCATTGGTAAAGTTCCGTTTATGTACTCAAACATAAAACCTGATCAGTCTGTGTAATGGAACAATCATTTATTTTCATGGATTAAAAGAAAGTCATTGCATTTAAAAGTGGTAACCTGGTACAGTTTATTAATACAGCTGCAAATGGATTTATCTCAAAACCTCAGCTGAGCGGCGTAGAAAGATCTGCCCCAATCTGCGAGTAATTTTCCTGGGCTGGTGGGCTGAGCTCACCAGTGCAGGAAATGACGGAATTGCGGCCTCGATGGATGTTCCGCACCAAGGCCAACAAAAATGTCAAGCTAAACGTGCCCAAAACCAGAGATAGAAATGTTTTGGTTGAATTGCACCCATAGTCAATGATGGAGGAAAACCAACTATATTAAACAGAATGACATTGCAAAGAAGAGTCATATTCAACTCAAAACATTAACTCTTTCTCTTCACAGTTACTGATAGATCTGCTGAGTATTTCCAATACTTTCTCTTTTTATTTCAGATTTGCAGCATGGGGAACACCATTGGCTGGTGTGATGTTACATGTTACAAAATTACGTAATCAGAGCGTTTCACAGGCTTTTGAAGTTCACCATTATACCCTGTTTGCAATAAATCCCTTGCACTATGTTATACTAACGAGGAGTTTGCCAATGCTGATTCTTTCTCTTTGCGGCTACCATGAAGAACATAACAAAAGAGAAACTGGCGATGAGATCTGGGCTGTTTTTCTTTATAATTTTGGGAGCCAGAAGCAGAAATCACCGAACGAGATCCAGGCCCAAACACCATCGGGAATGAGATCGGAAGAAATATAGAACATAGAACATAGAACATTACAGCGCAGTACAGGCCCTTCGGCCCACGATGTTGCGCCGTCCTGTGAAACCCCTCTGAAGTCCCTCTACACTATTCCCTTATCGTCCATGTGCCTATCCAATGACCATTTGAATGCGTTTAGTGTTGGCGAGTCCACTACTGTTGCAGGCAGGGCATTCCACGCCCTTACTACTCTGAGTAAAGAACCTACCTATGACATCTGTCCTATATCTATCTCCCCTCAATTTAACGCTATGCCCCGTCGTGCTGGACATCACCATACAAGGAAAACGGCTCTCAATGTCCACCCTATCTAATCCTCTGATCATCTTGTATGCCTCAATTAAGTCACCTCTTAACCTTCTTCTCTCTAACGAAAACAGCCTCAAGTCCTTCAGCCTTTCCTCATATGATCTTCCCTCCATACCAGGCATATTGTCGACATTCAAGGCAAAGTCATCATAGTGGCAAGTATAAACAACTCTTAAGTAAATACTTGGACACCATTTAATTTGCAGCAGGGTATCAAAAGAACAAAGAACTTTACAGCACAGGAACAGGTCCTTCGACCCACCAAGCCTGCATCAATCCAGATTCCTTATTTAGATCGACTACTTATTGCCCAAACGATCAGTATCCCTCCATTCCCCGCATGTTCATGTGTCTACCAAGATACATCTTCAACATTGCTATTGTGCCTGCCACCACCACCTCCAATGGCAATGCGTCCCAGACACCCACCATCTTCTGCATGAAAAACTTTACTTGCACATCCCCCTTAAACTTTCCCCTTCACACCTTGAACGTGTGCCCCTTTCTAATTAAGTCTTCCAAATGGGGAAAAAGCTTTTGACTATTCACCCTGCCAATACCTCTCAGTTTTGGAGACCTCAATCAGATCTCCCCTCAACCTCTGTTTCCAACTAAAACAATCCGACTTTATTCAACTTCTGCTCAGAGCTAACACCCTCCAGACTAGGCAACGTCTAGGTAAACCTTCTTTGCACTCTCTCCAAAGCATCCACATCCTTCTGGTAGTGTGGCGACCCAACTGCACGCAATATTCCAAATGTTGCCTGACTAAAGTTTTATACAACTGTAACGTGACCTGGCAACTCTTGTATTCAATGCCCTGGCAGATGAAGGCAAGCATGTCGGATGCCTTCTGGACCACCTTATCCATTTGCATTGCCACTTTCATGGAACTATGGACCTGAATGCCCAGATCCCTCTGTATGTCAATGCTCTGAAGGGTTCTGCCATTTACTGATTAATTCACACTGTCTTGATATGCAGACATGCACATAATGAGATACAGGCAGGCAGCTAATGAAGACAGAGAACAGGACATAACCAATCAGCAGGCAGAACACTTGGGGGTGGTTTCCCATTATAAAAGGCACAAGGCACTCACACTCCGCCTCTTTCCACTAGGGACATTTACAGAGTGATCAGGTGTATATATCACATAATACCTACAGCACGTGGGCTAAGAGCTAATCTGGTTCAGTTACACAGAGTAATCACACTTAGGTTAGCAGAGAGTCGAACTCACAGGGAATTGTGCTAATGTGTGACAGGTTCAATAAATCAGATTGAACTAACTTCAAGGTCTGGAGTATATTTCAGTTATAGCTGCATCCAGTTGCAGCCCGTGTTATCTCAGTGTGCTTAACATGACACACACCTGAATTTGATCTTCCAAAGTGCATCACCTCATATTTGTCGGGATTGACCTCCATCTGCCATTTCTCTGCCCAACTCCCTAATCTATCTATATTCTGCTGTATTCTCTGACAGTCCCCTTCACTATCTGCAGCTCCACCTATCTTACTGTCTTCTGCAAACCTGCTAATCAGACCATCTACATTTTCCTCCAGATCATTTATATATATATATATATATTACAAATAACATTGGTCCCAGCACTGATCCCTGTGGAACGCCACTAGTTACAGATCTTCATTCTGAAAAACTCGGTTGCACTGTTACTGTCTCCTGTTCCAAGCCAGTTCTTTATTCATCTAGCCAGCACACCCCAAATCCCATGTGACTTTACCTTTTGTAACAGTCTGCTATGAGCGACCTTGTCAAACATCTTACTAAAGTCCATGTAGACAACATCCACAGCCTTTCCCTCTTCAATTAATTTTGCCGCGTCCTTAAAAAACTCTATCAAGTTGGTAAGATATAATGCTTGTCACTAACAAGTCCATTCACTTCAAAATGTGAATCAATCCTGTGCCTCAGTATCTTCTCCAACAGCTTCCCCACCACTGGCATCAGGCTCACCAGCCTGCATTATCTCTGCTTCCCGTTTTTAAAAATAAATTTAGAGTACCCAATTCTTTTTTCCAATTAAGGGCAATTTAGCTTCGCCAGTCCATCTCTCCTGCACATCTTTGGGTTGTAGGGGTCAGACCCATGCAGACACAGGGAGAACGTGCATACTCCACACAGACAATGACCTGGGGCCGAGATCAAACCCGGATCATCAGTGCCGTGAGGCAGCGATGATAACCATTGTGCCACCATGCCGCCCCGTGCTTCCCTTCTTTTTTTTTTGAAGTTTTTTATTTAACACAAATTTGTAACAGTTACAGAGAGAAAAATGGCCCTGTGCAAAGAGCCTTAACATAGTGAAAACGAACAGTGGGAAAGAATAAACATGTTAATAAGGCACTTCCCCTGCCAGCTCTGTTTGCCCATGCCACACGTGTTCAACTAAACTAACGTGGCCCTAACCCTCTTCTCCCTCCCCGCCCCCCTCCGCCTGGTCTCCCCTACTCCCCAAGGCCTGACCTGCCAGGTCAGCCCTGCGCTTGGCCCTAGCCCGCCCCGCCCCCCCTCCGATCTCCCTGGTGCCCCCTGACCTACGCTAGTCACACTGACCCCTGCCCTTGGCGCCTACCTGTCTCCCGTCCCAGCGCTCAGGCCCTCCCCCCACACGCCAGGGACCCATTAACCTAATTGTATCCCACCGAGCCCTTTCAAGTCCCGTGACTAGCCCCTAGCCCATCCCCCTATCAGAGGCCCCGATCTCGCGCCAAAAGGTACCAAGCACAGGCCCCCCCCCCCCCCCCCCCCCATTGCAATCCCCCCAAAGGACCCTAAACAGTGCGCCCTCCAGCCCCCACTCTCTGTCCAGGCTGAAAACAATCTTGGATAAAACATTACAGTACAGGATAGTTTAACAAACCACCGCCACACAAAATGTCTGAGAGCCCCAAGTCCTTTAGTTCCAGTCCAGTTTCTTTTTTTAGTAAAAGTCCTAATCAGAGCAATTTTGAGTTAACAGGCCGCCGCCACTGTACAGCACTGAAAGAACTAAGTGCCCATTAGTTCAAGTCCAGCTTCTTGTCTTTAATAAAGGTCCAAACCTGTTCTGGTGTCTCAAAATAGTAGTGGAGTTCCTCAAACGTAACCCAAAGCTTTGCAGGATATAGCATTCCAAACCTCACCTTTTTGTAGAGGGCTGCCTTTACCTTGATGAATCCTGCACGCCTCTTGGCCAGCTCCGTTCCCAAGTCCTGGTAAATGCGCACCTCACAGTTCTCCCATCTGCTGCTCCTCTCCGCCTTGGCCCATCGCAGCACACGTTCCCTGTCAGCAAGCCGGTGAAAGCGGACCACCAAGGCCCTCGGTCGGTCGTCCGTCCTGGGCTTCCTTGCGGGGGCTCTATGTGCCCCATCCAACTCCAGGGGTTGAGGGAAGGCCTCTGGTCCCATCAGCGCCTCCAGCATACCCGTCACGTATGCGCCCACATCTGACCCCTCGCAGCCCTCGGGGAGGCCAACGATTCGTAAATTCTGCCTCCTGGCTCTGTTCCCCAGCTCTTCAAGCTGCTCCTGCATCCTCCTCTGACGGGCGTTCAGCTCCTCCACCTCGTGCTCCAGCTCCGTTACCGTGCCCGCCTGACTGGAGAGCTTCGCCTCGACCTCCCTGAGCGCCTTCCCTTGGACCGCCTGTGTCTCGACCATTCGGTCCATCACCGCTCTCATCGGGTCCAGCGTGTCCCTCCTCAGCTCGGCGAAGCAGTTCTTGAAGAACTCCATCTGTTCCTCCCTTGGCCAGTGAGCCTCCGCTCCCCGGTCCCCGCCGTCCGCCATGCTTGGCCGCCCGGCCTGGGTTCCCCGCTGCTCCCGCTTCGATCCTTGCCGCTCCACTCGACCACTTCTGGTCCAGCTGCCCATACCCCGGAAAGGAAACCTCTTCCCTATCGTCTCCTCCATCGATTCAGGCTGCCAGGTCCCTAAAAAGTCTGTTGACAAAGGTCCGTTTGCCCATCTCGGGCGGGAGCAATCCGACCTGCGACCTGCCTCCTCGAGGGCGCCACCGCCCGTGCTTCCCTTCTTAAACAAACGGACAACATTAGCTATTCTCCAGTCCTCTGGATCCTAGCATGTGGTCAAAGATAATGTAAAGATATCTGTTAAGGCCCCCGTTATTTTCTCTTGCTTCCCATAATAACCAGAGGGCCCTGGGGACTTGTCTACCTTAATGCTTTTTAAGATATCCAACACTTCCTCCTTCATTGTGCTGACTTGTCGTAGAGTATTCACATACCCGTCCCTAAGCCTCAACTTCTGTCATGTCCCTCTTCTTGGTGAATACCGATGCAAAGTATTCATTAAGGATCTTACCCACTTCCTCTGACTCCACGCATAACTTCCCTCCTTTATCCTTGAGTGGGCCTCCTCTTTCCCTAGCTACCATCTTCCTCCTTATATATGTATAAAGGCCTTGGATTTTCCTTGACCCTGATTGGCAATGATATTTCATGGCCTCTTTTAGCCCTCCTAACTCTCATTTGAATTTGTTCCTACTTTTCCTATATTCTTCGAGAGCTTTGTCTGTATTTAGTTGCCTGGACCTTATGTATGCCTTTTCTTTTTGAATAATCTCACAATATCCCCTGTCATCCATGGTTCCCTAATCCTGCCATTTCTGTCCTTCAGTTAACTTCCACAGTTAACTTCCTGCACTCTAAATAAACTGGTTCTTAAAAGACTCCCACATATCAAATGTGGATTTACCCTTCGAATCCACATTCTCCAGCTCTTGCCAAATTCTGTTGTAATTAGCTTTCCCCCAATTTAGCACCTTCACTCGAGGAGCACGCTTGTCCTTTATCCATGAGTATTTGAAAACTTGTGCAATTGTGATCACAATTCCCAAAATGTTCCTCGACTGAAACTTTGGTCACCTGGCCGGGCTCATCCCCCGATTAGTTTGTGGACTCATGAATGAAGCCATCCAAAGGAAATTGTTGACTGAAGGTGCATTAACCCTAAACTCTGCTATAGAAATCACAACATCTATGGAATTTGCTGCGAGAAATGCTTCACAGATTGGAGCTTGAGCAAAGTTCATAAGATGGAGTCTGTGAGAAGCAGGTCCACTAAGAACCTACCATGTCATCGCTGCAACCAAGTGGAACATACGGTTGGAGATTGTTGGAGCAAGAACAAATGCAAAACCTGCGTAACATTTGTCACATTGCCAAGGCTTGTTGGTCACGCCAACCTTCATCAGCACAAAACAAGAAAAGCATTGCAAAGTATACAGGCCAAGTTTACCAGTTAAGTGATCCAGATGAAGACTCACCAAGTACAAGCGTGTTAAAGAACGCTTAAAGAATTTAAGCTTAAAGAAGCTTAAAGAATTTAAGCTCGGCATTCTGGCAGTACAAGAAGACCAGCAATGATTTGGGGTCTATCCAAAATTAAATGGGAACAATTAAGATGGAAGTGGATACAGGTGTTGCATCACTTCTTGTACCTGGATCGATAGACCATCAGAAATTGAAGTATCTGCCATTGCAACCATCTGATGTGGTCTTCAGGATATACCAAGGAGGTTGTGCTGCTGAAGGGCTTTATCAAGGTGACTGTTGAAGTTAACAAGCAGAAAGTGGAGCTGCCTCTTCACATTGTTTAAGGGGCCTCACGGTAGCATGGTGGTTAGCATCAATGCTTCACAGCTCCAGGGTCCCAGGTTCGATTCCCGGCTGGGTCACTGTCTGTGTGGAGTCTGCACGTCCTCCCTGTGTGTGCGTGGGTTTCCTCCGGGTGCTCCGGTTTCCTCCCACAGTCCAAAGATGTGCGGGTTAGGTGGATTGGCCATGATAAATTGCCCGTAGTGTAAGGTTAATGGGGGGATTGTTGGGTTACGGGGTTACGGGTATACGGGTTACGTGGGTTTAAGTAGGGTGATCATTGCTCGGCACAACATCGAGGGCCGAAGGGCCTGTTCTGTGCTGTATGTTCTATGTTCTATGAAACTTTCCAACATTGTTTGGGGAATCTCGTTTAAGGGAGATTAATCTAAATTGGGCATTGTGAACCAACTTGTTTGTTCTACGAATGATCGTCAACCGCTTCTGAGCAAGTATGCAAAGGTTTTCAAGGTGTCACTTGGATCCATGACTGGAACTGAAGTGAAACTCAAGATAAAGACAGACAGCAAACCTAAGTGTTTGAAAGCACGTACCGTAGCCTATGCCATTCAACCTAAAGTGAAAGACGAACTCGAGAGGTTACTGAAGACAGGAGTCATTGAGCCTGTTCGCACCAGCAATATGGCAACCCCAATCATCTCAGTCTTTAAAAGGATGGCTCAGTACGAATCTTCAGGGATTTCAAAACGACTATCAACCCTATATTATGTGCTGATCAATAAGTATCCTTTACTACATATCGAAGATATTTTTGCAGTACTCTCCAGAGGCCCAATATTTAGCAAAATTAATCTCTCTCAAGCCTATCAGCAAATGAACATAGCCATGAGTCTCAACCAGTTCTGACAACAGCAACACACAAGTCTATTTCAGTTCAGGTTAACATCAGCACCGGCTCTCTTCCGATGTTTTATGGATCAGATCTTGAGTGGGAATCGGGTATGCAATGCCACTTGGATAACATTTTGATTACAGGTTTGAATGATGTAGAGCCAGTGGCGTGCAGAGGGGGGGGCCGACGGTGCATTGGCCCCGGGCATCCATTGGATGGGGGCATCCAATCAGAGAAGGAAAAAAAAAAATTTTTTAAAAAAAAATTTTTTTTTTTTTTTTTTTAATTTTTAAAAAAAATTTAGATTACCCAATTATTTTTTTCAATTAAGGGGCAATTTAGCGTGGCCAATCCACTTACTCTGCACATTTTTTGGGTTGTGGGGGCGAAACCAACGCAGACACGGGGAGAATGTGCAAACTCCACACGGACATTGACCCAGAGCCGGGATTGAACCTGGGACCTCAGTTCCGTGAGGCGGTTGTGCTAACCACTAGGCCACTGTGCTGCCCCAGAGAAGGAAATAAGATAGTAATTTTAAAATTTCAGCGGTGATAAATCAATTTTGGAGGCTCACCACACTGCAGAGGCAGTTGTTAGCCCTTTATTCCTTTAACATGGTGTACCCTTTCTGTCTAGAGAAAATGGTCCTTCTCCCCATCCCCCCACACGCATGCGGATGATGTACGTGGTGCAACCATCAAAAGCAACAAGCAGACATGGCTGTTCGTTCCTGCGTTTCCTCGAGTCATAACTCGTCTTTTCTTCTGCTTTTTGTGCATCTAGATTAGTTCTTTTACCTACTCATGTCAGTGAATAGCTCTAGAACAGGTGTAACTACGGTTTTTATAGGTTTTTTGGCGATATTTAATGAAATATTTACGTGGGATGTAGTAAGAGTGAAGCCTGGATGATCAGAGGACTGCTATGGCATTTAATCTCGGAATAGGAGACATTTATTCCTTAACATGCTAATATTCGAATACAGATACCACTAATTTGCAAATCTATGATATAAATTGCACAAAATTATCAGTGGAGAATCAGTGTGAAATAATTTGATACGAAGGAACAAAGAAATGAAATATGGTTTATCCGTCTGCAACTGACCGATTGTTTACCATTTCCTTCCCATTTTCTCATGCGTCTTACGGTTTTTGAGATAGAAAATGAAATGTTACGAGTAATTCGTGTACAACCGAGTGGAGCACAGAACAGGAAAAAAAAGAGGGCCAGAGTCGAAGAAGAGTCCCATCAAAGAGGGGCATTAGATGCATGGATAAAAAGAAGTAAAGAAGTAGGAGAACCTGGAGAAGTAAAAGATGATGTGGGTGCAGAGAAGGATTTTTCTGATACGGATTCAGCTCGGTCAGAACATAATACTCTCTCTCCTCAGTCTCGTTGTCAGGATGATGATCCATGTGAAGAAAATAAAGAAGATTTTTGCATATTTTTGCAAAGAAGCGATTTTGGCTGTTTGAAGAAACCGATTCCGGATCATTTGAAGATGACAATATTACAACATGGCCCTGAAAGATATCAGAATAAAAGTGGTCCATTTGCTGAGAAGGATGGGAGATCATTTTCCAAACAGCGGTTTGATAAAGTTTCCACAAACGGAGAAATTGTGGAGAGAAAATGGTTGTTATACTCTCCATATCGGAAAGCATGCTACTGTTTTGTTTGCTTTTTGTTTTCAAAGGAGCATTTGTCGTCTGTGTTAAACTTTGGAAAGGAAGACGGTTTCTCCACTTGGAGAAAATTAAATCCAACAATACCTGACCATGAAAAAAGCCCTTCTCATAGAGCTCACATGAGGGAATACCTGAACCTCGTAGTTCGACTCCATCATTCAACTACGATAGATGCTGAACTTCAACAGCAATTGTCTGCTGAAAAGAAAAGATGGAAAGCTATAACTGAACGGATTGTCGAGGTTATATCCTTTCTGGCAAAACAGAATCTGGCCTATCGTGGACATCGAGGAGAAGGAATATCTGGGTTATCAGAGCCAGGGGAGACAGTCAGTGAAAATACAGGAAACTTTCTAGCAACAATCAGACTTTTGGCCAAATATCTTAGCAAAACACTTGCAGAGAGGGAAAGAGAAACCAAAAAGTGTCACCTACTTGTCCAACAGAATTCAAAACGAAATAATCAATCTTCTTGGTGAAACTGTCAAGAAAAATATAATTTCCGAAATTAAGGACGCAAAATATTTTAGCATAATGCTGGATTCAACTCCAGATATTGCCCATGAAGATCAGGTTTCTGAAATTCTGCGTTACGTTCATATTGATGAAAACAGAAAAGTAGAAATAAAGGAGACATTTCTGGGATTTTTTCAAGTCAACAAGAAAGATGCAGTCAGCCTGGTAAATAAAATTCAGGAAAAATTGGAAGAAGACAAAATTTCCATGAATGACTGTCGTGGTCAAGCATATGATAACGCAGCAGTTATGGCTGGAGTGAGAGGAGGTGTTCAACAAAAAATTCTTGAAGTTAACCCAAAAGCTGTGTTTGTGAACTGCGAGAACCACAGCCTCAATTTGTCCTGTGTCCATGCAAGTGAGGTGCAACCTGTTGTTACATTTTTTGGCATTCTAGAAAAACTCTTTACTTTTTTTTCTTCATCTACTTCTCGTTGGGAAGTGTTAAAATCATTTGTCACTCGGACTGTGAAAAGACAGTGTGACACAAGATGGAGTTCCAGCCATGATGCTGTGCAAGTAATCCACGAAGAGTGTGACAACGTTATTGCAAGCCTTCAACACCTGCTGGAAGGAGAATTTTCAAGGGAAACTAAATCTGATGCAGGATCGCTACTGAACTCTATTCAACAGTTCCCGTTTATAGCTTTATTAAATTTTTGGTACTCAGTTTTATCATCAGTGGATAAAGTCTCAAAACGTTTGCAGGATCCGAAAATGGGGTTCCATGAAGCTTCTTGTGATCTGAGAGGACTTATTCATATCTTGAATTTGAAGAATGACGAAATTATCCACAATGGAATAGATTTAGCCAATGAATATTGTCAAAATTGGGGAATACCAATTGCACGAACAAGGAGAAGAAGAATAATGCCTGGAGAGTCAGCAAGAGATAGTGGACTGACGGCACAAGAAGAAATGAATAGAGTAATGGTAGAGATTGTGAACAGATTAAAAACTGAAATTGAAGACCGCAGTGTCCGTCTTCAAAGACTCAGTGACCGATTTTCTTTTCTTCTGAACTTGAATTCAGGAGTGATTGAAGATGAACAAGAAAGAGAGAAATTAAAAAAGGAATGTTCAGACTTTGCAAATTATTATGACAATGATGTGGTTGCAATTCAGTTATATGACAAAATTATTGATTTTGTGATGCTCTTTCGAGCTGGAGGGAATAGAGTTCCCCCTGATCCTAAAGATGCTCTGGAGTCTTTACTGCAGTATGGGAGGGATGTCTTTCCGACGCTGTGTGTTTCATACAGATTACTGCTTACAATCGCATTTTCAGTCGCAAGCTGTGAAAGGTCATTTTCAAAACTGAAATTAATAAAAACATATCTGAGGTCTTCTATGTCACAGGAGCGACTGACCAACCTGGCTTTAATAAGCATTGAAAAAGAATTTCTCACAGCTGATGTAAAAAGTGAAGTAACTCAGTTGTTTTGTGACAGGAGGTATCATTTGGGGAAAAGAACTTAATAAATTTGATTGATTTATATTAAAATCGAATAAAGCGTTTATTTCATGTTTCATCTGTGTTTATATATTCAAAATGTTTTCCTTTCTCATAATATTTCTCAGTATATTAGGCCTTATACTTGAGTCTTTGGGGCATACAATCAAGATTTGCCCCGGGCATCACCAGACCTCTGCACGCCACTGTGTAGAGCGTGTCAAGAATCGAGAAGCTACTCTTGCAAGGCTTCACCTACTTAATCTCAGGTTCAAGAAAGAGAAGTACACATTTTTTAAAATGTTTTATTCACTATCTTGGACACATTATCGACCAAGGTGGTCTGCACAAAGAAACTAAGATGATGTCAGAGATCCTGGATGCTCCATGGCTGCAGAACATAACTTGGTTAAGGTCGGTTCTAGGATTACTAAATTACAATGGTAAGTTTGTACCGCACTTAGCAACAAGGCTGAAGCCTTTACACGCAATGCTTTGTAACAAACAAACTTGGCTCTAGATGAAAGATTTGTGAGGAAGTTTAGCAAAACGTCAAAAACAATTACAAGAATCTGAGTTATTGGCCCATTATAACCTAAACCTGAAGCTGCAGCTTGCTTACGATGCATCACCCGATGGTGTTTGAGCAGTTGTCTCAAACATACAGCTTTCAGGTGAATAGTGACAAATAGCATTTGCTTCCAGGGCACTGAGTCCAATTATGCTCAAGTTAAGAAAGAAGCCCTTGGCAATTTTTTAACAAACATTTTATTAAGGCATTTATGGTTTTATAACAACAGAAGATACAAATACAAATGTAAACATAATTCAGTGCGTAACAACCCCCCCCAACCAACACCCATACCCCGCCAACATAGCTTATACACACAATCCCCAAGTCCCTCCGCCTCCTCTCGCTGATCCCACCTAAATTGAACTAACCTAAACTAAATTAACTCCTTATTCCCTAACCCCCCCCCCTCCCCCCATTGTACCTGCTAACAGTTTATTTTTCCCTGAAGAAGTCGATAAACGACCTCCGGACGAAACCTAACTCTGATCCTCTCAGAGCTAACTTAATTTTCTCAAGTCTCAGAAACCCGGCCACGTCGCTAACCCATTCCCCCGATTTCGGGGGCTCCGAGTCCCTCCACGCTAATAAGATCCGTCTCCAGGCTACCAAGGAGGCAAAGGCCAAAATGTCAGCCTCTCTTTCCCCCTGGACTCCAGGGTCTTCCAACACTCCAAAGATCGCCACCTTTGGACTCGGCACCACCCTCGTTTTAGCACCGTGGATATGACATTGGCAAATCCCTACCAGAATCGCCTAAGCTTCGGGCACGCCCAAAACATGTGGACATGATTTGTGGGCCCTCCTGCATACTTCACACACCTGTCCTCTGCCCCAAAAAACCTGCTCATTCGGTCCACCGTCATGTGTGCCCAGTGAACCACCTTGAATTGTATCAGGCTGAGCCTGGCACATGACAAGGACGGCAAAGGTGATGGGAGCTTTCCTCGTTTGGAGGATTTGGAGGAGGAGTTTGAATCGGGTGGGAATGGGTTTCGCTATCTGCAGGTGAGGTACTTTGGGCAAAGGCAGGTTTCGACCTTTCTGCTTCTACCGCCACAGGGGATACAGGACAAGGTAGTTTCAAAAATGGGAGCGGGGAAAGGGAAGATCTCGGAAATTTATAAAGAGCTCATGGAGTGGGAGGGAACCCAGATAGGGGAGGTAAAGCGTAAATGGGAAGATGAGCTGGGTAAGGAGCTAGAGGCAGGTCTGTGGGAGAATGCTGAGTAGAGTCAACACGTCCTCATTATGTGCCAGGCTCAAGGTAACGGTTCTCCCGGGAATTTAGAGAAACTCCCACCACTTCAACCAGCAACGCCCCCAGCCTCCTCTCCTGCCCCCTCGCCTGGATCACAAAAACCTCACTTTTCCCCATATTCATTTTATACTCCGAGAACCGACCAAATTCCCCGAAGGTCCGCATAATCTCTCCCATTCCTCCCTAAGGGGGCCAGAAATATACAGAAGTAGGTCGTCCGCATACATCCTTTGACTCAGCGCTATCACCAATGGCTCTATAACCAAGGCAAACAACAGTGGGGAGAGTGGACATCCCTGCCTTGTCCCCTGGTGTAGTCTAAAGTAGTCCGAACTCACCTGGTTCGTCCGCGCACTCGCCACCGCGCCTGGTACAGCAGCCGGACCCAGTCTACAATGCCCTGCCCAAACCCAAACCGCCCCAGGACCTCCCACAAATACTCCCACTCCACCCGGTCGAAGGCCTTCTCCACATTCATCGCGACCACTACCTCCACCTCCCTCCCCTCAGAGGGCATCATGATCACATTCAAGAGCCTCCTGACGTTGGCCGTTAACTGCCTGCCTTTAACAAACCCTGTCTGGTCCTCCCCTATCACCCCGGAACACAATCCTCTATTCCTGAGGCCAAAATCTTGGCCAGCAATTTGGCCTCAAAATGTAGTAGCGAGATTGGTCTGTATGACCCATGTTGTTCTGGTTCTTCTCCCGCTTTAGGATCAATGAGACCGAAGCCTGTGACATTGTTGGAGGAAGAACGCCCCGCTCCCTTGCCTCATTAAATGCCCTCACCAGCAGCAGACCCAGCACCCCAGAAAACATCTTATAAAATTCCACTGGATAACCGTCCGGTCCTGGGGCCTTGCCGGACTGCATAGCCTCTAATCCCTCTACTACATCCACAATCCCGATTGGGGCATCAAGCCCCTCTGCCAACCCTTCCTCCATGTTCGGCAACTCCAAACCCTCCAAGAATTGCCTCAACCCCTCCACCTCAGCAGGGGATCCCGACTCATACAACCGACTGTACAATTCTTTGAACACCCCATTCATCCCGCTGGGTCTAAGACCATGTCCCCCCCCCCTCTATCTTTCACTCTTTCTGTCTCCGTGGCCGCCTCCCTTTTCCTGAGCTGGTGTGCTAGTATCCTACTGGCCTTCTCCCCATGCTCATAAACCGCCGCCCCCTCGCAATCTTCAACTGCCCCACCGCCTTCCTGAGGATATCAGACCAAATTCCATCTGCAGCTTCGGCCGCTCCTTCAATAGTCCCGCCTTCAGGGCTCCTGAGTATCTTCTATCCACCTGGAGGATTTCCCTAACCAGCCTATCCATCTCTGCCCACTCCACCTTCTCCCTCTGAGCCCGTATCGAAATCAGCTGCCCCCGAACTACTGCCTTCAGTACCTCCCATACTGTTGCTGCCAAAACCTCCCCGTGTCATTTATCTCCAAATAATTTTGGAAGACCCTGCTCGCCCGCCCACACACCTCCTCATCCGCTAGCATTCCTACATCCAATCTCCATTGCAGGCGCTACGTCCCCTCCTTGCTCACCCGCAAATTCACCCAGTGTGGGGCATGATCCGACACAACAATTTCCGGAAATGCGCAACAAAGCCCTGCTCAAAATGAAAAAATCCATCCGGGAGTACACTTTGTGAACATGGGAGAAAAAAGAAAATTCCTTCGCTCTTGAGCGTCCAAACCTCCATGGATCTACCCCCTCCATCTGTTCCATAAACCCCTTTAGCTCCTTCGTCGCGGCTGGCACCTTCCCTCTCCTCAAACTCGACCGACCGAACCTCGGATCTATAACCGTATTAAAGTCTCCCCCCCCCCCATGGTCAGCCTATGTGAGTCCAGATCTGGGATCTTCCCCAGCACCTGCCTCATACACTCCATGTCGTCCCAGTTTGGTGCGTAAATATTCACTAATACCACCGGCATCCCTTCCAGCTTCCCACTCGCCATAACGTACCTACCACCCACTCTGCTCCCTACTTCGAATGACACCTGCTTATTGATCAAGATCGCTACCCCCTAGTTTTAAAGTCCAGCCCCGAATGAAATACCTGCCAACCCACCCCTTCCACGGCCTAGTCTGATCCACTCCCCTCAGGTGTGTCTCCTGTAGCAGTGTCACATCCGCCGTCAAACTTTTCAAATGCGCAAACACGAGAGCCCTCTTGCCGGCCCATTCAGCCCTCTCAAGTTCCATGTGATCAGCCTGGTCGCCCCCCCCCCCCCCCACCGCTGGTCAATGATCACCCTTCTTAGGCCAGCCTCCAGCCCATGTCTGATGCCTCCTCAGGCCCGCCCTCGGGTGGCCACCGTCATTGACCTCCAATTTGTCTCCACGTGCCAGTCCCTCCCCTGTCAGCAGAACAATTCCCCCCTCCCTCACCCCCCCCATAACAAAAAAGCAATCCCAACCCCCAAAACAAACTGATCACCTGCTCGCCGTTTACTGCGCTTCCATGAGCTAGCCCGCCCAGCTAGCCTGGTAGCCCCCACCCATGGCGCCAACCATCCTACCACCCACTGATCGCAATCCCCCCCCCACCCCGCTCGAACATACATATACAAACATTACAATCGCCAACAAACACAAAGAAGAAAATTCCACCCACCATCCCCTATTAAGAACAAAATTAACCCGCATACAACATGGCCCAAAATGTAGTGCAAAACAACACATACAAAACCCAAAAAGAAATTTAGCAGCACAATAAGAACACAGCTACTCACTTCCAAGTTCAATGTCCTCCATCACCTGCCAGTCCCCTGTCCTTAACAAAGTTCAACGCCTCATCTGACGATCCAAAATAAAACTCTTAGCCCTCAAGACTGATCTACAAATGAGCTGGGTACGGCGTGCCGAACTTTACCCCCTTCTTAAAGAGAGCCGATTTCATTTTATTGAGACTCGTCCTTCTTTTGGTCAGATCTGCACCCAAGTCCTGGTAAATATGCAGCTCGCTATCTTCCAATTTGCAGCTCCTCGTCTAACTGGCCCACCTCAAGATCTGTTCCTTGTCCAGGGACCTGTGCATTCGTACTGCCATCGCCCTCAGTGGCTCATTCTTCAACGGCTTCCTCATCAGAGCTCTATGTGTCCTGTCCACCTCCAAGGGCCGAGTAAACGCACCTTCCCCCAGCAGCTTCTCGAACATACGCGCCACATATGCCCCTGCATCTGATCCCTTGCTGCCCTCAGGGAGGCCAACGATCCTCAGGTTCTGCCTGCGTGACCTGTTCTCCAGATCCTCCACTTTCTCTTGCAGCCTTCTCTGGTGCTCCTTCATCAGCCCCATCTCCACCGCCATCACGTCTAACTGGTCATCGTGCTCAGCAACACCTCTTCCACCTTATGGATCACCTGGCTCTGGGTTTCCAGTCTCTGCTCCACACAGTCAATCCCCATCTCAATCGGATCCAGATATTCTTTTCTTTGCTGAGCAAAGCTCTCCTGGAGAAAGTCCACCAGTAGCTCCGTTGACCACTGGGCCGGCAATTTCGGTCCCTGACCCTCCGCCATATTCTCTTGCGCTCCCTTCTTCGACCTACGATCTCTCCTTTTCAGACCACTTCAAGTCCACGAATCCATACGCTGGTGGAGAATCCTACTCTTCAGCCTCACCAATCTCCTGTTTTGTTGATCAAATCCTCCATAAATCGGGGAAAAAGGTCCCAGATGTCCACCACGAGCGGGAGCTACCAAATAAGCGACTCCATGGTTGCCACCGGAAGTCCCTCGGCATTATTTTTATTCGGAAGGTTCCACCATTATTTATTTGGCTGTCAATTTACTCAATTGACCGACAATCGGCCCTTAACAATTTTTGGACCTCCATAAGGGATTCCTTCGCTCACTGCTAGTCAATCACAATGTTGGATCGACACAATTTTGTCATCATATATCGTAGGTATGCACAGCATGCAAACACGGACGCTTTGTCTAGACTGCTACTTCAACATCAACAAGCTAGATAAAGACTAGCAGAAATCTGAAGAACGCTTCTATCTATCTCATATGGAAAATGTTCCGGTAACGTCCTGCCAGGTGCCAAAGTTTACCCGGACAGATCCGGTGATGGGGAAGTGT
Organism: Scyliorhinus canicula; assembly: GCF_902713615.1. NCBI lineage: Eukaryota > Metazoa > Chordata > Chondrichthyes > Carcharhiniformes > Scyliorhinidae > Scyliorhinus > Scyliorhinus canicula. The sequence continues at coordinate 138,255,455 of NC_052155.1, read as the reverse complement.
TGGACATGATTCAAAAGGCACTCTAACACAAGAACACAGAAATAATTCCAGATCTTAAACCCTATCATACCAGGAGTCTTAAGTTGAGAGTGCAAAATTGAGTATTGTTGTGGGGTTTTGGAATAATCATTCCACCGCGTTTACGAAGTAGAATCCTTGAACAACCACATGAAGGCCATCTGGGTGTAGTTAGAATGAAGGTGTTGGTGAGAAACTGCTTCTGATGGCCGGGTTTGGATGCTCAAATGGAGGAGAAGGTCGGGTTATGCCAATCCTGTGCTGCGTTGACCTCCACTACAATCTTTGCATCTATGGGAATAGTCTACCAAGTCATGGCAAAGAGTCCATGTCAATTATGCAGGACCAGTTGAAGGACACATGTTTTTGGTCATAGTTGATGTGCATTCAAAGTGGTTGGAGGTTGTCATCATAGAACATAGAACATTACAGCGCAGTACAGGCCCTTCAACCCTCAATGTTGCGCCGACCTGTGAAACCACTCTAAAGCCCATCTACACTATTCCCTTACTGTCCATATGTCTATCCATAAAATCGACAACTACGGAACAGGCCATAGAAAAGTTTGACGAGGTATTTACAAGATTCAGGTTACCCGTACAACTCTTGAGCGATAGCGGTAGTCAGTTCACATTTGTTGAAATCAAGGACTACCTGAAAAAGGTGTGGCATCCGCCAGATCAAATCTTCCCCTACCATCCAGCTAAGGCTTAGCTGAACATTTCATAAAATCACTTAACATGCAGTGAAGATTTTGAGGGATTAAGACTCTCTACCTAATATGTCAATATCTTTATAATGACGCACATAAACATTACACATTCAACAGTAGAAAGCTCACCGGCTATACTGATGTTAAAAAGGAAACTTTTATTTATGGTTTTAAAATAAATTTAGAGTACCCAATTCAATATTTTCCAATTGAGGGGTAATTTTGCGTGTCCAAACCACCTACCCTGCACATCTTTGGGTTGTGGGAGTAAGACCCACGCAGACACGGGGAGAACGTGCAAACTCCACACGGACAGTGTTAAAAAGGAAACTACGCAAACAGTTCAACATTTTGATCTCCAGGTGCTTAGGCAACAACATCCGATGCAAGTGGCTAGAAGGGACAATGTTCTAAAAGCATTGAGGAAAAGCAGTGACCATGGGGAATATGTTCTTGCGAAAAATTACACTGCAAGCGAAAAATGGACTCCAGCAATTGTATTAGCCAAAACAGTTCCGATTTCAAAATCTGACGATGAACGGATTTGGCGTTGGTACACTGTCCAATTATTGTCTGCACATAGTAAGAATACAGAATCAGTACCAGATGTTTTCACCACAGAGAGTACAGGTAGCGACACGCCTGACTTAAGGACTACAGCTCCCAAAATTACTGAATCTGTTGGGACAGAATCACCCACACAGACAGAGACATTTGCTGAGTTGGCTTTGCCAGATGTGACACAGACCAGTGTACAGGAAAACAGTCCTAGTCCCCAAAGAGCCAAGTTCCTGAATGTCATGTTCTGCCAAAGCAAGACAGACATCCACCCAAGCGAGTGTCTTGTTAATGTACATATATATCCATAACATAGCAATGTTAGTTATGACATAATGTGTTGCATCTTTTGATGAAGTAAAAATGCCAGGGACACAAAATTCTGGGGACACTACAGGAGTAAAGAAGGAGGGGTGACGTGTTCTCCATCAGAGAACCACCTATGGCTGATGTAATGTGTGTTACGCAATGACCTAATCGGAGCATTTCGCGGGCTTTTGTGGAGTTCATCATTGTGTTCTGATAGAGCAGCGTCTTGTAATAAACCCCTTGAACTATGACGTCTCTGATTCTTTCTCTTTGCGGCTACAACAAAGAGCATAACAGTGCAGTACTTTGTTTTGATCATGGGTCATCTTGTGTACTTTGGTAAGGAAGTAGAGAACTAGAACTTGGACCCTTGACAGACATTGATAGCTTTTTCAGTTAGCCAACTCCAAGCTCACCTAAAAGACCGGTGGTGTAATGCACTGTTGTGTACTCTTTTGTGCTAGTACATTGCAAATGGCAAACCTTAAGTAAAGATTTTATTGAAATGTGCAAAAAATAGCACTTTTGTATTAAATATATTTTTAGACGTCAATGTTAAAAGCTATGGGTCTCATCTTGGATATTCACTCAAGTGCAATAGTGTTGGTTTATTTTGTAATCTGAATTTGTATTCAAGGGTGCGCCTTTATTGCTTAATATCTGAGCAATATTGAAACTCAGCCTTTAGCAATAGGACTGCTCGATAGTCAAACTGGATATTTGTGCCTTTCACACACGTTCCCACTTGCACGTCATTCTCTTCAAAGGTGGAGTAAGGATATGCATGACTCATTTCTACCCTCATTTTGCCATTAAACTGCTTTATTTCACAGTCTTCGAGAACATAACAGTTACGCTCAGACTTTTAATTCATCAATTTAATTTGTTTTCATGCAGTGAAATGAAATCATGAATATGCGACTTTTCATTTCAGTGAGTTATCTTGCTTGACTAGTAATTTGTAAATACCCTGCTGCATCCTAACTTTGTGTCTGGGCAATAGCCATTCACCACAGCTTTCTGTTTAAAGCCCTGACTATAAAGAACTTCTCTCTCGCTCTGTTTTATTCCCTGTGTTCATGCACAAAGGGATGGGTTTGTGGTAATTGATCTTCGCCGAGCAGTCGGAGCAAGGGACTTTCCAGCAGATTCAGGGTAAAGTGTTTATCAATTAGAAAATGGGATTACAGATTGTCTATTGTTTTTGGTCCTTGAGGCAGTAACTCATTAACATTGAACCACAATTCAACCAGACATCCAATTAAACTTGTGAATAAATTTTGCTTTAAAGTCCAACCTTCAAATGTGACTCTTCAAAATCCTTGCTGTGGAAAAATGATCTCCAAGCCACAAGAAAAGACATTGAGTAGTAATGACCAGTTTCTTACATTGGGAAGCTCAAATGCCTCAATGCTCCTTTTTGTGCAGACAAATGGAACAAGTGACGGCTTGCAGTTCATTTCCTTAAATGTTTTGTGGGTGCCGTGCCATTATTATGTGGGAAACAGATGTTGATTTCAACTGGCACCAGAGGAACATTTTATAAGAACAGTGGAAAGTGATTATGAAATTGAAAAGAAGTAAAGAGGGTGGGACCTTGCTGTTCTGAAGTAGATATAATTTGTGAATTCTTTATCTGTGTTTGCCTCATGTTATTTAAAACCACACACTTTTGCAAATAAAATTAAAGATATTTGAAAGTAATTCATAGAATCTATAGAATCCCTACTGTGCAAAAGTAGCCATTTGGCCCATCGAGTCTGTACAGACCCTCTGAAAGAGCACTCTACCTAGGCCCATTCCCCTGCCCTATCACCGTAACCCTGTGTATTGACCATGGCCAATCCACCTAACCTGTACATCTTTGGATTGTGGGAGGAAACCCACACAGACACTGGGAGAAAGTGCAAACACAACACAGTCACCCTGGTGCTGTGAGGCAGCAGTGCTAACCACTGTGCCATTGACATTATGGTTAATTACTTTCATTTTCATTTTTTTATCGCCAGTCAATCTACAACATAAATGAGCCAGAGCAATTACATTCCAATGCTATTTCTTTTTTTTCTTTTTTTTTATAAATTTAGAGTACCCAATTATTTTTTCCAATTAAGGGGCAATTTAGCGTGGCCAATCCACTTACTCTGCACATTTTTGGGTTTGTGGGGGTGAAACCCACGCAGACACGGGGAGAATGTGCAAACTCCACACGGACAGTGACCCAGAGCCGGGATCGAACCTGGGACCTCAGCGCCGTGAGGCGGTTGTGCTAACCACTAGGCCACCATGCTGCCCTCCAATGCTATTTTTAAGAGCAGCTCTACCTTCTGTCATAGTGTTGTAGAAAATAAATTAAGCCTCTTTAGGACACAAGTGGATTTTGCCAGAGTCTCTGGTACCAAATTAAATCGGTTACCAAATGCTTTCTGAATATCCAGCTTGTCTGTGCAACCAGAGAGGAAGACCTCGCAGAATCCGAACATGAGATTTAAACAGCGTCAGAGAGACAGCAGCAGCAAGTCATTAGCCGGAGACCTAGTGTACCAGATTGAACAGAGGCAGAGCTACTGACAGTAGAGAGGGAAAAGTAGAGAGAGAAAACCAGAGAAGCAGGGAGATCCAGCAGCAAGTAAAGGGGATTTAGAGATCCAGAGTGGAAGATTTAAACAGAGAAAGAGATCTGGCAGCAACAGTAAAGAGAACTAGATCAACAGATATCAGGCAAAAAGGAATGCTTCAAAGTAGTAATGCAGAATGAGAAGTGGGAGAACCAATGATTTAAAGTTAAGTAATAAATTAATCACTTCTTGTCAGTGTTAAAGGTGCATTATTCATCAGGCAAACAAATGGACATAAGAGACTGAATAGCTCTTTTCGTTAAGGGATGTGGGCATCTCAGCCAAGGACAGCAGTGGTTGCCTTTGGGGAGGTGCCGGTGAACTACCTTCTTAAACCTCTGAAGTCCATTTTATGAAAGTACACCCAAAATGCTGTTAGGAACGAAGTTCCAGGATTTAATAGTGACAGGAAGGAATGGTTGCATAGAGCACGATCTAACTAATAAAAAAGCAGTCAGATGAGGTTGGGATTAGTGGGGTCGTTTGCAGTGCTTGTAGCACAGGAAATGACCCCGCTATCTAACGGCACTCTGTTTTAGTGCCTGGGAAGGGAATGCCCCCTGTCCGCCCCCGAGGTCGCACTGGTGAGTGGAGCCCTTAATGTAAGTACAGTTCGGGACACCATTTTTAAATGGCATTTGATCTCTCGACGCCCTGACTGAACCCCCAGGCCCCGCCCCAACTCCCCGATAAGGCGGTCTTTGGGGTCCCCTGTATCCATCTCACACGGGCAGGGTAACCCCGATACAGATCCCGACATGGGTAAAAAGCTAGCTTGGTGCCCTGGCACTGCCCCTGCCAGCCTGGCAATGCCACCTGGGCACCCTGACAGTGCCAGGCTGGCACTATATTCCAAATCAGATCCCAGAAAAGTTGGAGAATGAAAGGTTTAGTGAGAGGGAAGAACTGAGGGAGATCAACATTAGTAGGGAAATAGTGCTGGGAAAACACTATAGGGGCACTATAGGGGCCTCACGGTAGCATGGTGGTTAGCATCAATGCTTCACAGCTCCAGGGTCCCAGGTTCGATTCCCGGCTGGGTCACTGTCTGTGTGGAGTCTGCACGTCCTCCCCGTGTGTGCGTGGGTTTCCTCCGGGTGCTCCGGTTTCCTCCCACAGTCCAAAGATGTGCGGGTTAGGTGGATTGGCCATGCTAAATTGCCCGTAGTGTAAGGTTAATGGGGGGATTGTTGGGTTACGGGTATACGGGTTACGTGGGTTTAAGTAGGGTGATCATTGCTCGGCACAACATCGAGGGCCGAAGGGCCTGTTCTGTTCTGTGCTGTACTGTTCTATAAGTTCTATAACTGATGGGATTGAAGGCGGATAAATCCCCAGGGCCTGAGAATCTGCATCCCAGATTGCTTAAGAAGGTGGCTCTGAAAATAGTGGATGCATTGGTGGTCATCTTCCGGGATTCTATAGACTCTGGAACTGTCCCTGCAGATTGGAGGGTAGCTCACGTCACTCCGATATACAAAAAGGGAGGTAAAGAGAAAGCAGGGAATTATAGACCAGTAAGCCTAACATCGGTAGTGGGAAAAATGCTTGAATTCATTATCAGGGACTTTATAGAGGAACGTTTGGAAAGCAGTGGCAGGATCAGTCAGAGTCAGCATGGATTTATGAAGGGAAAATCATGCTTGACAAAGCTGTTGGAATTCTTTGAAGAGGTAACCAGTACAGTTGACAAGGGGGAGCCAGTCGATGTGGTATATTTAGACTTTCCGAAGGCGTTTGACATAGTCCCGTATAAGAGATTATTGTGCAAAATTAAAGCGCATCGGATTGGGGGAAATGTATTGAGGTGGTTAGAAAACTGGTTGGCAGAGAGGAAACAAAGAGTAGGGATTAATGGGTCCTTTTCAAATTGGCAGGCAGTAACCAGTGGGGTACCACAGGGATCGGTGCTGGGACCCCAGCTCTTCACAATATATATTCATGGTTTGAATGAGGAAACAAAATGTAACATCTCAAAGTTTGCAGATGATACCAAATTAGATGGGAGGGTGAATTGTGACAAGGATGCGGGGATCCTACAGCATGATCTGGACAGGTTGGGCGAGTGGGCAAACCAATGGCAGATGCAGTATAATTTGGATAAGTGTGAGGTTATTCATTTTAGAAGCAAAAACACGAAGGAAGATCACTACCTGAATGGTTGTAAATTGGGAGAGGGGAGTGTGCAGCGGGACCTGGGTGTCCTTGTGCACCAGTTGCTGACGGTAAGCATGCAGGTGCAGCAGGCGGTAAAGAAGGCTAATTGTATGTTGGGCTTCACTGCGAGAGGTTTTGAGTATAGAAGCAGTGATGTGTTGCTGCAATTGTACAGGGCCTTAGTGAGGCCACACTTGGAGTATTGTGTGCAATTTTGGTCTCCTTCTTTGAGGAAGGATGTTCTTGCTTTCAAGAGGGTGCAGCAAAGGTTTACCAGACTGATTCCAGAGATGGCGGGACTGTCACATGAGGAGAGATTGACTAGGTTGGGATTGTTCTCGCTGGAGTTCGGAAGAATGAGGCAGGATCCCATAGAGACTTATAAAATTCTAACAGGACTAGACAGGGTAGATGCAGGGAAGATGTTACCAATGATGGGTGTGTCCAGAACCACATGGGAGGGGGTGAGCTCCTCCCTGCCTGTTGCCTCATTCAATGCCCTTACCAGCAGGGTCCCAGGTTCCCCGAAAACTTTTTATAAAATTCCACCGGGAGCCCATCCTGGCCCGGGACCTTCCCGCCTGCATCGCCCCCATACCCTCCAACACCTCCTCCAGCCCAGTGGGGGCCCCTGGTCCCTCCACCAGGTCCTCCTCCACCCCAAGGTGAATTCCAATCCGTCTAAGAAATGCCTCATTCCCTCCACCCCGGCTAGGGGTCTGAATCATATAGCCTCTTATAAAAGTGCTCAAACACCCCATTCACCCCCACCGGGTCTAAGACCATGTTTCCCCTTCGATCCTTCACCTTTCCAATCTCCCTCGCCACCTCCTGCTTCCTCAATTGATGTGCCAACATCCTACTCGCCTTTTCCCATATTCATAGACTGCTCCCCCTGGCCCTCCTCAGCTGCCATACCGCCTTACCCGTAGATATCAGTCCATCTAGAGCAGGGGTGGGCAAACTACGGCCCGCGGGCCGCATGCGGCCCGCCAAAGGTATTTCTGCGGCCCACCAAGTCATTAAAAAAAAAATTTTAATTTTTTTTTTAATTTTTTTTTTTTGAAAATTTTTTTTTTAAGGTTAATGGGGGGGTGCTGTTGGGTTACTTACTGGTATAGGGTGGATACGTTGACTTGAGTAGGGTGATCATTGCTCGGCACAACGTCGAGGGCCGAAGGGCCTGTTCTGTGCTGTACTGTTCTATGTTCTATATGAGGCGCCCAGAATCATAACCGGGTGAAGTAATTATTTTACTTAATATACTATGCGGCCCTTTGTGAATTGTGAATTTCTGAATGTGGCCCTTGCACGGAAAAGTTTGCCCACCCCTGATCTAGAGTTTCTGCCGCTCCCTCAACAACCCCACCTCCGGGGCCTCTGAATACCTCCTACCCACCTGCAGGATCTTATCCACTAACCTCACCATCTCCGCCCGCTCCACCCTTGTCTCTATGCACCTGTATTTTTCCATCAAAACATCCGGCCATTAATCGGGGAAGAGGATCACAAAAACCGCCACAAGTGGGAGCTGCCAAATGTGCGACCGCTCACACCATGGCCACCCCCAGAAGTCAAAATTGCTATATTTTCCACTCATTGAATAGGAATTGTGGAATTCTCATCTATAATGTTGTCTTTCTCAGTGCAATCTTTCAACACATATGACATAGTCCCTGAAACGGACGACTTCATTAAAACCCGAGAGTTTAATTTATTGGGAAATGTAAACTCTAAGCAGTAACATTCTTTATTTGAGCAGATAAGATGCATGTTTGAGCTTGTAGCATGTTGGGCATGCTCTCAGGAAGCTAAGATTAAAGCTGAATATTAAAGTAGTTGTTTTTACAGTTAATAATTTACTCAGAATTGCTGTTTTGTCATTTGCATTAGTTAAGTGTAAGCAATACCCATGTTCCAGTCAGTAAAGAAAACCCTCAAAGTTGTATTTTTATTCAAATTGGAGCAATGATAATTTCATATAATATCCTTCAGCACCTCCATGTCTACTGCATGTTTCTTTATTATTTCAGATTGAATCTGTTTAAAGTGTATCCTAAATTAATTTTTACTAGTTTATTTTTTTTTAAAGCTGTCAAAGAAATTGTTCAACTTAAGCCAAATCAGGAGGAATCATGCAATGGCCACATTGGTTCTTTTGCACCTCACTTTATCTGAAGGTTTGCTCAGTTCACTGCAAATGTACACACAGGACAGTGAAAGTAATAAACTTAATGAATGGGCCTTTTATTCTCGGAATACATCGTCGAGGAAACCATTTTTTCTATTGATTCTGTAACTTGTCAAGACTATAAATCAAGACTACCTTCCTGTGTAACTCCTGATGTTCAATAAAAAGGAAAGGCCATAAGGAAAGTAATTCACCCCCTGACTCCCAAATTCCTGTCCACAAGGTACAAGTCAGGAGTGTGATGGAATACTCTCCACCTGCCTGGATGAGTGCAGCTCCAACAATACTAATGAAGCTCAACACCATCCAGGATAAAGCAGCCCGCTTGATTGCTCCTCCTTCCACAAACATTCACTCCCTCCACCACCGTCGCACAGTAGCAGCCGTGTGCACTATATACAAGATGCACTGCAGGAACCCACGAAGGCTCCTGAGGCAGCACCTTCCAAACCCACAATCACTACCATCTAGAAGGATGATGGACAGCAGATACATAGGTGGCAAAGTAGCACAATGGTTAGCGCTGTTACTTCACAGCTCCAGGGTTCCAGGTTCAATCGCCGGCTTGGGTCACTGTGCGAAGTCTTCATGTTCTCCCCATGTCTGCATAGGTTTTCTCCGGGTGTTCCGGTTTCCTCCCACAGTCCAAAGATGTGCACGTTAGGTGGATTGACCATGCTAAATTGCCCTTAGCATTCAAAAAGGTTAGGAGGGGTTATGGGGATAGGGTGAAGGTGTGGGCTTAAATAGGCTGCTCTTTCTAAGGGCTGGTGCAGACTTGATGGGCCAAATGGCCTTCTTCTGCATTCTAAATTTTATGATCTATGATTGCCTGGCCCTTCACAAGAAGTCCATAAAATTCAGGACCGTGACTACTTTGTACGTCACAGGGGGGGTTTGCGGGTTTGGTCTGCAGGTGAAGACAGCCCAACGCATGAGCAGTCTAGGTCCCTGGGCAGTGCTTCAAATAGTATTCGTAAGCAGCCAATTACAAGGGCTAGCGCTGAATCCTCACAGATCCAATTAGTGGGATCAGCTTGTCTTCACGGAAGAGGTTAGGGAATGACTTGCGATCTGTGGCAATAAAGAAATGGCAGCCATAGACATTGTGATGAAACCGTTTAACCCCAAACACGATCGCTAGACCTCACTTCTATATTTGTGCGTATTTTCTCTCAGCCGCAGCCAGTGTCGAGGAAGCAAAGGCGATCCACCGCCATCGCTTATCCGATGGGACAGGACTTCCCCAATCCCGTACGGCAAAGCATCGCATGTGATGTACAATGGTTTTGAGGGGTCAAAATGCGTCCACACCCTCGAAGAGGACAACTGTCATTTCACCTTCCTAAACGCCTCATCCTGGCCCTAGTTCCATTATAATGGCTGGTGCTTCTTGATGAGCAAATAAAGGGGAGCCAGGACGGTTGCCAGATATCAACCTCATCTCGGCTTCTTTTGGGTCATCCAGATGCAAGGTCCGGCCCCGGGACTACCTCGAAGGAGCGCTGGCCTTCTTGCTGCCTTCGAGTGTACCCATACCCACTATTACAGCCTAAACATACGTGCTGCCTTCGTGAAAGTGAATCCGCAGAAAGCTATGTGCCCTGACGGAGTCCCTGGGCGAGCACTCAGAGCCTGTGCAGACCAGCTGGCGAGTGTATCCGCAGACATCTTCAGCACCTCACTCCTCCGCTCTGAGTTCCCCACCTCCTTCAAGAAGACCACCATAATACCAGCACCAAAGAAGAACAAGGTAGCCTGCCTCAACAACTACCGACTGGTGGCCCTGACATCTGTTATCATGAAATGCTTCAAGCGGCTAGTCATAAGAACATAAGAACTAGGAGCAGGAGTAGGCCATCTGGCCCCTCGAGCCTGCTCCGCCATTCAATGAGATTATAGCTGATCTTTTGTGGACTCAGCTCCACTTTCCGGCCCGAACACCATAACCCTTAATCCCTTTATTCTTCATGAGACGGATCACTACCAGCCTCCCAGACGGTCTCGATCCACTGCAGTTTGCCTATCACCTCAAATGGTCCACAGCAGATGCTATCTCCCTGGCACGACAATCAGCACTCAAACACCTCGACAACAAGGGCACCAACGTAAGACTGCTGTTCATAGCGTACAGTCCGCCTTCAACACCATTATCCCGACAAGACTTATAACCAAACTCTGCAATCTTAGACTTGGCCCCTCCCTGTGCAGCTGGATCCTTAACTTCCTCACCAACAGACCGCAATCTGTCAGTGAAGGCAACAGCACCTCCTCCACAATAGTCCTCAACACCGGGGCCTCGCAAGGATGTGTGCTCAGTCCTCTACTGTACTCCCTGTACTGTAGGGCTTGTCCAGGCTGACTCCGCCTGTGGCTCCTCCCCTCGGGGCATCTGTATAAAAGTGGCAAGTCTCTGCCTCCGGACCCAGTTCGGGTCCAGAGTCAGAAGGCTTGTTGTTTAGTGTATTAAAGCCTCAGTTACGTTTATCACTCGTCGTCTATTATTGATGGTGTATCAATTTAATACACTAAACTTCGAAAATGGACTCTTCACTCAAGATGAACTCCTCACTCAAGCCTGATCGCCTGGAACTGGACCCACAAGCAGCTGACGCTACAGAGACTTTGAACACTGGCTAAGCCGCTTCGAGGCCTACCTCGCATCTTTCAACGAAGACTTCACGGACCTCCAGAAGAAGCAGGTCCTCCACGCATGGGTGAGCCCAAAAGTCTTTAACCAAATCAGGGAGGCCCCCTCGTACGCGGAGGCAATAACGCTGCTAAAAGGACATTATGCAAAATCCATCAACCAGGTATATGCTCGGCAACTCCTCACCACGAGACGCCAACGCCCTGGGGAATCATTCACGGAATTCCTGTGTGCCTTGCGCATCCTCTGTTGAAAATGTGACTGCCGGGCGATATCGGCGACCCAGCACGTGGAGCTGCTGATCAGGGACCCCTATGTCGTGGGCATTCACTCCAACTATATCCGCCAGCGTTTATTAGAAGGGGGGACACTCGGCCTCCCAGAGACAGTCCGGCTCTCCAATTCACTGGAGGTGGGATCCCAGAAAGTGGGGGCCGACACCTCCGACCATGCAGCACCCGCGTGGGTTTCGTGGGCGCAGCCATCAACCGACCCGGGCGCGACGCAAGCCTGCGCCGTGCATCGCGGTGCCCACCAACGCCGGAGGCCCTAAGTGCTACTTCTGCAGCCAGAATAATCACCCCCGACAACGCTGCCCGGCGCGGAGCGCAACTTGTAATGGCTGTGGGAAGAAGGGCCACTTTGCAAAAGCCTGCCAGGCCCAACCACCCCCCGCATATCTGACATGGTCAATCAGATTGCGTAGTATCGAGTCTTCTCTACAGTCGATTTGAAGTTTGCGTACCACCAGCTCCCTATCCGCCCGGAGGACCAATACACTGTCTTCGAGGCAGGCGGCAGCCTCTATCACTTCCTCAGGGTTCCCTTCGGTCACCAACGGGGTCTCGGTCTTCCAAAGGGAAATGGACCGAATGGTTGACAAGTACGGGCTGCGGGCCATGTTCCCATACCTAGACAACGTCACCATCTGCAGCCGTGACCAGCAGGGCCATGACGAGAACCTGCGGCACTTCCACCACACCGCAAAACTCCTGAACCTAACTTATAATAGAGAAAAATATGTCTTTCGCACAACCCGCCTGGCCATACATAAGAACATAAGAACATAAGAACTAGGAGCAGGAGTAGGCCATCTGGCCCCTCGAGCCTGCTCCGCCATTCAATTAGATCATGGCTGATCTTTTGTGGACTCAGCTCCACTTTCCGGCCCGAACACCATAACCCTTAATCCCTTTATTCTTCAAAAAACTATCTATCTTTACCTTAAAAACATGTAATGAAGGAGCCTCAACCGCTTCACTGGGCAAGGAATTCCATAGACTCACAACCCTTTGGGTGAAGAAGTTCCTCCTAAACTCAGTCCTAAATCTACTTCCCCTTATTTTGAGGCTATGTCCCCTAGTTCTGCTGTCACCCGCCAGTGGAAACAACCTGCACGCATCTATCCTATCTATTCCCTTCATAATTTTAAATGTTTCTATAAGATCTCCCCTCATCCTTCTAAATTCCAACGAGTACAGTCCCAGTCTACTCAACCTCTCCTCATAATCCAACCCCTTCAGCTCTGGGATTAACCTAGTGAATCTCCTCTGCACACCCTCCAGCGCCAGTACGTCCTTTCTCAAGTAAGGAGACCAAAACTGAACACAATACTCCAGGTGTGGCTGCACTAACACCTTATACAATTGCAACATAACCTCCCTAGTCTTAAACTCCATCCTCTAGCAATGAAGGACAAAATTCCATTTGCCTTCTCGGCTACGTCGTGGAACAGGGAGTCCTAGGGCCCGCCCCGACCGCATGCGCCCCCTCCTGGAACTCCCCCTTCCCCACTGCCCCAAGACCCTGAAGAGATGCCTGGAGTTCTTTTCTTACTATGCCCAGTGGGTCCCAACTATGCAGTCAAGGCTCGCCCACTGATCAAGTCCACCACTTGGCGACTGAGGCCTGACTGGCCTTTGATCGCATCAAAGCAGACATCGCCAAAGCTGCGATGCATGCGGTGGACGAGTCCATCCCTTTCCAAGTGGAGAGCGATGCGTCGGACTTTGCTCTGGCCGCTACACTCAACCAGGCGGGCAGGCCCGTGGCTTACTTCTCCCGTACCCTCCATGCCTTCGATATTCGACACTCCTCCGTCAAAAAGGAGGCCCAAGCCATAGTCGAAGCTGTGAGACATTAGAGGCATTACCTGGCCGGCAGGCGATTCACTCTCCTCACTGACCAATGGTTGGTTGCCTTCATGTTTAACAATATACAGCGGGGCAAAATCAAGAACGACAAGATCCTGAGGCGGAGGATCAAGCTCTCCACCTACAGCTATGACATTTTGTATCGGTCCGGGAAGCTCAAAGAGCCCCCAGATGCCCTCTCCCACGGTACATGTGCCAGCGCACAAGTAGACTGACTCAAGGCCCTCCACAACGATCTCTGTCACCCGCTTCTTCCACTTTATCAAGGTTTACAACCTGCCCTACTCCATCGAGGAGGTCAAGTCCGTGACCAGGTCTGCGCGGAGTGCAAACCGCACTTCTATCGGACAGTCAGAGCACATCTGGTAAAGGCCTCCCGCCCTTTTGAGCGCCTCTGCATCAACTTCAAAGGACCCCTCCCCTACACTGACCATAAAGTGTACATCCTCAACATCGTCGATGAGTACTCCAGATTCCCCTTCGCCATCCCCTGCTCTGACATGACCTCTGCCTCCGTTATCAAGGCCCTGCACAGCCTTTGTTCGGGTTCCCCGCCTATATCCACAGTGATTGGGGCTCCTCCTTTATGTGTGCCAGCGCACAAGTGGACCGACTCCAGACCCTGCACGACAACCTTTGTCACCCGGGTGTCACGCGGTTGAACCACTTCATCAAGGCCCGCAATCTGCCCTACTCCGTCGAGGAAGCCAGGACAATCACCAGGAACTGCCAGGTCTGTGCGGAGTGCAAACCGCACTTCTACCGGCCGGACCGCGCGAGCCTGATGAAGGTCTCCAGCCCCTTTGAGCGCCTCAACGTGGACTTCAAAGGGCCCTCCCCTCCACCAACCAGAACACATATTTCCTCAGGGTGGTCAATGAGTACTCCAGATTCCCCTTCGCCATCCCATGCCCTGACATGCCATCTGCCACCGTCATCAAAGCCCTTAACACCATCTTCGCTCTGTTCGGCTTCCCCACCTATATCCACAGTGACAGGGGATCCTCATTCATGAGCGATGAGCGGCGTCAGTTCCTGCTCAGCAGGGGTATCGCCTCCAGCAGGACAACCAGCTATAACCCCCGGGGAAACGGGCAGGTGGAGAGGGAGAATGGGACGGTCTGGAGGGCCGTCCAGCTGGCCCTACGGTCCAGAAATCTCCCGGCCTCCCGCTGGCAGGAGGTCCTCCCCGATGCACGGCACTCCATTCGGTCGCTCCTATGCACTGCGACTAATGACACACCCCATGAACATCTCTTTGCCTTCCCTAGGAAGTCCACCTCCGGGGTGTCGCTCCCGACTTGGCTCGCAGCTCCAGGACCCGTACTCCTCCGTAAGCATGTACGACTCCACAAGGCGGACCTGTTGGTGTAAAGGGTGCAGTTACTCCATGCTAACCCCCAGTATGCCTATGTAGCATACCCCGCCGACTCTGAGGGACCTGGCACCAGTAGGTTCCACATACTCCTCCGGCCCAGCACCACCCTCCCATCCCCCTGCGCACCCAGCAGCACCCCCCCCCCTCCCCCCCCCCCCCCCCCCCCCCCCCCCAGGACCATCCGTCCTCCCCCTGCCCACGCCCGAGGATGAAGAGGATTTCGGCACGCTCCCGGAGTCGCCGAGGATCAGACCACTACCGAAATCGCCGCCACCACTGCGTCGCTCCCAACGTCACATCAAGGCCCCGGACCGGCTAAACCTGTAATTAGTTCAGGCCTGTTAAAGCACTTTGTACTGGACTTCAAAAAATTCTTTTTTTGCCTAAACTTGTTCTGTATATAGTACTCCGCCACCCCCGCCGGACTCAATTTTAACAGGGGGTGATTTTGATAATCACCACTGTTGTATATATTAGGAGGTGTGTGGTAAGACCCTGTGCTACAGGTACGGAGGTAGTCCCTGCCTGCTGGCTCTGCCCAGTAGGCAGAGTATAAATATGTGTGCTCCCCATACAGCAGCCATTTCGCCAGCTGCTGTAGGAGGCCACACATCTTAGTGTAATAAAGCCTCAGTTGTACTCAACTCTCGTCTTTGTGCAATTGATCGTACATCACAAGTTTTATGATACTTCAGTACATAGTAGAATGAAGGAGCTCAGTTCAAGATACTGCGCCGCTTGCATATCATGCTGAGTTTGTGAGACAAATTTGATCCTGCTATATCCTTGACATGCCCAAAGTGCCTGGTGGTCGAGGGTGTTTATATATACTACACATGGACCTGTATCAAGATTTTATCCTATTGGACTGGTGTGGTTAAGGAGCTTGTGTGGATGTTTGGCCAGGCCTTTGAATTTGATCCATTGGTCCTAATTCTGGGTCTTTCAGATAGAGGAATTATTGGCATTCATGAAAAAAGGCTGCACAACATCTTAACTTTTGCTGCTCGGAAGATATCTTCTGCTCCTGGATCAGTGACAAGTATCCTTCAATTCAAAATTGGAATGAATTAGTAATGGAATTATTCCTATGGAATTCCTGACGTCTGTGCTCCGTTCTCAGTTGGATACATTCCATAGAGTGTGGGAGCCCTATCTTAAATTTCTAAGCTCCACTTTGTCTGACCTGCCCCTGCAAGGTTTCCCTTGAGTCTTATTGCAAGTCACAATCTCGCCATACATAAAGGTGTGCATTTTGATATGTTATCCTATCATGGCCTTATCCTCTTCCCTCCCCATTTTCTGAATGATCAGGTCTTCAGGACTGTTGTTCTCGATTTATCCAGCCTTTCTCTGTTATTATGTTTGCAGAAATACTTGTTCTGTACTGTACCAGTTCTGTTTTGAAACTTTGTTGGGCTATCTGTATAATGTAAAAGCTCTAACTAAAATATATATAAAAAGAAGGAAATGGCAAAGGAAAAAAAAGACTGGATGTCTGGGAAAAGCTGTGCACTGATTCATATCAGTAGAAATCTTTAGCTACTGTATTTTGGAACTGAATGGTTTACGTGGAACAGTCCAGTTACTGTAGTTGCCTTGACTCATTCTTACCACAAATTAAATTGAGTCATACCAGCTGCAACACAAGCATTATTTGACATGAATCACCAATCCATAAAATTGCACAATTGAGGCAGGAAAGTATTTGAGCAGCAGTTATTCATGGATTTTTGATGGCTTTCGTAAATCTGATCTGTTTGAAAAAGCATGCTCATATAACTACTGAGGAAAATGATTCAAAAATTCCTTGCATTAACTTTTGCTCTTACTGTGTACTAAACTACAATCTTTGGATTGTAAGTGGAAAACCTTTTGTTTTCCACTGATTGCAGGAATCACGCTAACTATTCAGCAATTCCCTCAGGGCAACTCATTTGACCAAGTCATAATGAAACATTTGCCTGTACAAGTCATATAATAGGCACTAAGCTACTTTTGCTGTGGTCATTATTCACTGTATCTGAAATACAATGTAGCTGCAAAATGTACTATGAAAATGAGGGTTGGTTTGTCCTTCACAAACTACACAATATAACTACCCCCAAAAAATCATGGGCTAGGCTTTACAGGTCACCTGAGGGAAGATAAACAGACATGAGTGGCATGCGACCATGGCCCAATTGAGGTCTGTAAATGCCCAATTAATATCCACTTATGGGCCTAATCTCACTTCCGCTCAGATTTAACCACCCAACATACAGCCCAGCAGGCACTTTTCTGTAATACCAGCAGTGGCCACCATTCCCAATGGCACTATCAGTACTGCAGATCTTCCAGCCTCTAATCGGCTAGTAGCTCTTTGAGGCAGACCTGCCTCCTGGAGACAGGCGTAAGTTTCACCTCATCATAGATAAAGACCCATTGGCTGAAAAGTTAAAGCAGGAGGCGGTGAGGGAATTGAAAGGTGCAGGGAGGTGAGCCTTGTATATTAGATCTGGGGTCCTTTGGTTAGGTCAGGGAGGGGGATTCCAGAGAGGGATGGTGGTAGAATGATGGTCCTATATAGCAGACTTGGGGCTTTCTCCGATGAGGTCCTGGAGCTTGAACTGAGGATAGTGGGCAGTGGAGGAAACAGTCAAGGAGGGGGGGGGGGGGGGGGAGTAAGATGTTGTAAGCTGCCATGTTGAGGGTGATGCTGGGGTAGCTGAATGTTTCATGGGAGGATAGTCATGGAAACAGAAAAAATATGTGCTCGGATAATGGAAGAGGCCAGAGTTAGGGTGGACATGGGGGTAGTAACGGGTGTAAGCTCAAAAATGCTCACGCTAAGAGGGAGTGAGCCAAGATCAGAGGCGACATTCCGGACATTCGAGTCCTCCCTTTTGATGAGGATGTCACTCAGCTAGCCAGGGAGGAGCAAGACCACGCGTGTGCTGAAGGTGAGATAGGACTCCCCCCCCAGGGAAGCCACTGAGGATGCCTTCAATCTATAGTTGTCAGATACGCACACAAAGTAAGACTTTGGTAATTAAGGAACCTGCTTAGGCATTCACTACATCCTTCTTTTCTTCATTCCAGGTATCAGCGATAAAAGGGGAAGGCCTACAATGGGGAATGCATGCTTACAGCAGCTCCTGAGCCCTCCCCAGTGTGATTGACAAGTGCATGTCCTTCAACTGATAAACACTGACAGCATGAAGTGTCTGGCACACATTCAATGTGCATATCCCATCCGATTCTGAGTCCTACAACCCAAGCTCCTGTGTGACATTCCTGTGCACTCTCACACTTACACCCTCATGCCCATTTGCAGTGGGTAGATGGTGCCCCTTACCCTGGTGGAACATAGCAGATCATTTATCCTCTTCCTCCAGTGATGGGAGATTCTTTGGTCGGCCCCTTTGGTGCTATTGCCTCAGCAACCTCTTACCAAGCTGCCATGGTCCGACCGGAGCAGTCCCACTTACCTAGACAGCTTGAAGGAGCGTCTGCAGGGAGGCTTTGCTGAATCATGGAGCCACATGTTGGCTGCTCTGGCACATCCTGGTCTCGGCAGAATCTCGAACAAGTAGCCAAACTGAAGCTCCTGACCTACAACTATGGTGGCCAGACTTTCAACCCCGTGAGGTTACAGTAGGGTTGGTGACTTCCTGCCTGCCCTTGCTGTGAGTTTCACCAGGCTCCTCATGGATGCATATGTAATGAACTGACCAGTGTGAGATAACCCGTGGCCAGCCATCTCCTCTCCCCCCATTGTAAATTACTCCCATTTCTACTACTGCCACCAGGCATAGACTCCAGAATGGAAGATTCCAGCCCAAATTACTATGACATACATACACAAAGATTAATTGCAAAAGAAGATAAAACTATACTTATAAACATTGGATTGGTTTAGTCATATTTGATGCAGGCCTGATATGTTTTGAGTTGAGATGTTGCGTAGTCTGATGGGAATGTCTTCATGTTGTGGAGTCATCCCTGCAGCTAAGGTGGTTTCTATTGCTGAATTACTGGATGCTGCTTTAACAGAGTTACAGGGAGGAGAGAAGATTACTTTCTCTGGCATGGCACTTTCAAAACTGCTGAGTTACTTATAGTAGAAGCCATGGTTTCTAGGTCCAGCCACACAAGTACCCGGCAATGATCTTCTCCAACACGGGCAGCATGGTAGCATTGTGGATAGCACAATGGCTTCACAGCTCCAGGGTCCCAGGTTCGATTCCGGCTTGGGTCACTGTGCGGAGTCTGCACATCCTCCCCCTGTGTGTGTGGGTTTCATCTGGGTGCTCCGGTTTCCTCCCACAGTCCAAAGATATGCAGGTTAGGTGGAGTGGCCATGATAAATTGCCCTTAGTGTTGGGTGGGGTTATGGGGATAGGGTGGGGGTGTTGACTTTGGGTAGGGTGCTCTTTCCAAGAGCGGGTGCAAACTCGATGGGCCGAATGGCCTCCTTCTGCACTGTACATTCTATGATCTATGATCTATGAACAACAGAGAATCTAACACTTGGCTCCTTAACATTCAATAGCCTTACCATCATTGAATCCCCCAAAATCATGGGGTTACCATTGACCAGAAACTGAACTGGACAAGCCAGATAAATACTGGGCCTACTAGTAAGACTAAATCATAGAATTTGTAGTGCAGAAGGAGGCCATTCGGCCCATTGAGTCTGCACTGGCCTTTGGAAAGAGCACCCTATCTAAGCCAACACCTCCACCCCATCCCCATAACCCAGCAGCCCTGTAACTCAGTAACCCCACCCAACCTTTTTGGACACTAAGGGCAACTTAGCATGGCCAATCCACCCAATCTGCACATCTTTGGACTGTGGGAGGAAACCAGAGCACCCGGAGGAAACCTACGCAGACACAGGGAGAAAGTGCAGACTCCGCACAGACAGCGACCCAAGCCGGGAATCGAACCTGGGACCCTGGAGCTGTGAAGCAACTGTGCTACCCACTGTGTGACCATTCCCCTCTAAAGGAATCCTACAACGAGAAATCCTACTAGAAATCCTACAGTGAGTAACTGACTCCCTGAAGCCCCAGAATCTATCGATAAGGCACACGTCAGGAGTGTGATGGAATACTCTCCACTTATCGGGATGAGGGCAGCTCCAACAACACTCAAGAAGCTCAACACCATCCAGGAAAAAGCAGCCAGAGACATCTGGTGACGGCATGTAGGTGGAGGTCGCACGTTGGGTGGCTCCTGCTCGCGACTCTGTTTTTTTTAACTTTAATGCCTGGCTTCAGGGGCAAATTTTGAATAAGCTGGTGCAGGAACGTAAAAGGAAGACAGGGGATGTTGAAGACCAAGAAGAAAGCAACTGGAAAGAAGGAGACGAGTGAAAGTACACCATCGAGTGAACGTGTCAGCACGGCAGGTGGAAAGATGGAGGAGGCTAGGTCGCTGGGTGGGGGCTGTCATCCTCACAGTGGAAACTCTACTCAAGGTGATGGCCGTAGAATTCAAGAGGCAGCTCACTAAGCATATGGAGGTTCTGCGGAAGGAGATGATGGTTGCGATGATGGGGTGGGTGGAGGAGGCGATTGCCCGGTGAAGATGGCAGTGTCGAAGATATCGGATGAGGTACTGGAGCAAGGAGAGTGGTTGGAGGGGGTAGAGGAGGCCCTATCACAGCACAGTAACCAGTCCACCTCAGTGGGTGAGGAGCTGCAGAGGGTGGCGGAGGCTAACAAAAGGCTCAGAGACAAGGTGGAGGACCTGGAGAACAGGTCGAGGTGGCAAAACATACGGATCATGGGCCTGCCTGAGCGGGTGGAGGGACTGAGGCCAACCGAGTACTTGGCGAAGATGATGGCAGAGCTGTTGGGGAGGGGGAAGGACCCTCCCAATGTGATTTGGACAAGGCATATTGATTGCTCAGGCCCAGGTCGAAAGCAAACGAGCCAACAAGAGCAATTATAATTTGCTTCCAGAAGTTTCACATTAAGGAGGAGGTCCTGAGTTGGGTGAAGGCGTGAGGTGAAGTGGGAAGACGTCACTATTCGAATATACCAAGATTTGACGATGGAACTGGCGAGAAGGCGGGCGGCCTTCAAACGGGTGAAGGCGGCACTGTACAGCAACGGCGTGAGGTTTGGCATGGTCTACCTGGCGAAGCGATGGTGGAGGTGGTACTGTATAGCAACGGCGTGAGGTTTGGCATGGTCTACCTGGCGAAGCGATGGTGGAGGCGGCACTGTACAGCAACGGCGTGAGGTTTGGCATGGTCTACCTGGCGAAGCGATGGTGGAGGTGGTACTGTATAGCAACGGCGTGAGGTTTGGCATGGTCTACCTGGCGAAGCGACAGTGGAGGCGGCACTGTATAGCAACGGCGTGAGGTTTGGCATGGTCTAGCTGGCGAAGCGACAGTGGAGGCGGCACTGTATAGCAATGGCGTGAGGTTTGGCATGGTCTACCTGGCGAAGCGACGGTGAAGGCGGCACTGTATAGCAACGGCGTGAGTTTTGGCATGGTCTACCTGGCGAAGCGATGGTGGAGGTGGCACTGTATAGCAACGGCGTGAGGTTTGGCATGGTCTACCTGGCGAAGCGATGGTGGAGGTGGTACTGTATAGCAACGGCGTGAGGTTTGGCATGGTCTACCTGGCGAAGCGACAGTGGAGGCGGCACTGTATAGCAACGGCGTGAGGTTTGGCATGGTCTAGCTGGCGAAGCGACAGTGGAGGCGGCACTGTATAGCAATGGCGTGAGGTTTGGCATGGTCTAGCTGGTGAAGCGACAGTGGAGGCGGCACTGTATAGCAACGGCGTGAGGTTTGGCATGGTCTAGCTGGTGAAGCGACAGTGGAGGCGGCGGAGGTTATTGTGAAGGCTGAAGCACTGGGACTGAAATAACAGACGGGACTAAGATTGGGACTTGAACTGAGGAGATGGGGGTGGATTCTTCGTGTCAGGGACTATGTCCCCAAGTCGTTGTGAAGGCTGTGATCTTTTACGCCAGGAAAACTGCCGTCAAAATGCCAGATTCACAGCCCTGCAGAGGCCAGCAGGGAGCCATCGTGGAGCTTGCAGCTTCAGCTGCAGATACGGCCCCCCACACTTCCGGGTCAGAGGCCGTGTATGCGCACGGCAGCGGCCTCCAGCGGCCATGCTGTGCTCCATGGTGGACTCAACCCCCGGAGCTGGAAAACTGATATATTGCCACCGATCGGCCACGCGCCTGACCCAGACCGCCCCGCACAATAAAGGCACAGTCCCACATAAGGCCCACCCTGCCCTCCGATTGGCCCGCCCCCGACCATGGCGGCCATGGGCTGAGTCCGCAGCCGCCTCGCGAGTTTCTCGAATGGCTGGGACCATATTAGAAATACACCGTCGGGATTTCAGTCGGTCGGAGGCGGAGACTAGCGGCCCAGGCCTCAAGCAATGGCCGCAGGTGGGGGATATGCGGTGCGGAGCACTCCCTGGGTACACCGCTTTTCGGGGCCCGGATAATCGAGGAACCGGCGCTGGTCCCAATTCCATTCGTGAAACTGGATTCTCCGCCCCAGCTCCGGACGTGATTTCGACGTCATGGTGCGGAGAATCCAGCCCAGGGACTGTACTTTGTCTTTCTCCTACTTATTGGTTGTTTCTTATTATGTAATTGTGGGGGAAGAGCTGGGTTCTCGGGTTGGTTGAACATGGGATGGTAGTATACTTTTGTTTATAGCTGGTTACTATTATATTGGGCTTCGGGGCTTTGCTGTTCTCTGGGGTGCAGTCTTGCACTGGTTTTGTTTGTTTTTGTTTTCAGGGACTGGGTTATGGGGGAGGGGATTGGGAGGAGGGGGGCCTGGGCACGGGCCTCCATACTAGCAAGCGAAGGTTGGCTAATGAACGGGAGTGTTGTGGGAGGGGGTGGGGGGGGCTGTAGTCGTTGGTATCTGGTCAAACAGGTTTCGAAAGACCTGGGAGGTGTGAAAGATGGGTGGAGGGGATCGATATTAAGAGAGGAAGTGGATGGGGGATTCTGGGAGGGAAGGGAGAGGTTCGATGGTCACAAAGTGATGGAGTGGGTCAGGCCTGAGGGAAAGGGCCCGGGGTTATGATGATGGTAGAGCGGAGGGGGGAGAGGGGAGTGGGGGAGGTGGTGAGAGACCCCTAGTCCGAATAGTGAACATGAGGGGTTTGGGTGGCCGGTGAAGAGATAGAGGGTCATTGCACACTGACAGAGCTTAAAAGCTGACATAGTGATGCTGCAGGAGTTCCACCTGAGGATGCGGGATCAGGTGATGCTTAGGAAGGGTTGGGTGAGTCAGTTTTCCACTCGGGGTTCGATAGCAGGTCTCGGGGTTGGGGGGTGGTAGCGTTATTGATGGGCAAGAGGGTGAGGTTTCAGATGGAGAAGGTGGTGGCAGAGTGGGGGAAAGGCATGTGATAGTGACAGGGGCACGGGGGGAGAGGTTGGTGGCACAGGCGAGCGTATATGGCCCCAACTAGGATGACATGGAGTTTGTGTAGGATGATATGGAGTTTGTGAAGAGGGTGCTGGGTGCCATCCTGGATCTCGATACCCACGAGTTAATAGTGGGCGGAGGAATTGGAATATGGTCCAAGAACCGAAGGTGGACAGATCTCAGCCACGCTCGCTCACTCAGTCGTGGGGGGAAGCACTGGCTGGGCTCATGAGGGAGATGAGAGGAGTGGAGCCGTAGACGTTTGTACACCCATGGGAAAGGGAGTATTCGTTTTTCTCCCTGCTACACAACGCGTACTAGAGGATAGACTTCTCCATGGTAGAGAAGGCGCTATTGAATGGTGTTAGGAGGTTGGAGTACTCAGCAATTGTACTTTTGGATCATGCTCCGTAATGGTTGGATGCGGTTTTGGAGAAGGGGATGGCCCAGGGGCCAGGTGGAGAATGGACGTGGGGTTGTTCGCGGACCAGTGATTTTGTGATAAGATTGGGAAGGTAGCTGAGGAATATGTGGGGTTTAATTACACGGGGGAGGTTTCGCAGTCAGTGGCTTGGGAGCTCTGAAGGCAGTAGTGAGGGGGGAAGTGACCTCATTCAAGGCTAAGGTGGACAAGGAGGAGAGGGAGGAACACCAAAAACTGAGAGAAGAATTTGGAGGTGGAGTGGAGGTATGCGGGGGACCCGGATCTGGGCCACTTGACCAAGAGGAAGGACTGGCATGAGGGTTCAACCAATTGTCCACAGGGAAAGCGATGGGCCAGCTGAGAAGGGTGAGGGGGGCTGTCTACGTGTACAAGGAGAAGGCAGGGTGTTTGCTGGCTGGCCAGCTCTGGAGGGAGGCAGCAGTAAGGGAGATAGTTCAGGTACAGGACTGAATGGGGAAGCTGGTGCTGGCCCCAGAGCAGATTAATAAAGTATTCAAGGAATTTTATAGGGAGTGATATAAGCGGAGCCATGGGGGAGGAGCGGGAATGAGGGAGTTCCTAGACAGGTTGGGGTATCGAGGCTGGGCGAGGAGGATAGAACAGGGTTAGAGGGGCCTGTGGGGGAACAGGAGGTGAAGGAGGCGATTGGGAGGATGCAGGAAAGGAAGGCGGAGGGGCCTGACAGGTTCCCAGTTAAATTCTAAAAGAAATCTAAGGACAAGATTGTGCCGTTGATGGTGGGAATATTTGAAGATGCAATAGGTAGGGGTGTCTTGCTGCAGACAATGGGGCAAGCTTATATTTTGTTGCTGTTAAAGAAGGATATGGATCTGGTGGAGTATGGGCCGTACAAGCCCATATGTCTGCTGAATGTAGATGCCAAGATATTGGCAAAGGTGTTGGCATCAAGGTTGGAGGGATGTCTCCTGAAGGAGATTGGGGAGGATCAGATGGAGTTTGCGACGGGGAGGCAGCTGCTCTTGAAGGTTGCTGAATGTGATCCTGTCTCCGGCGGAGGGAAAGGAGACGGAGGTGGTGGTGGTGCTGGATGCAGCAAAGGTGCTTGATCGGGTAGAGTGGGGTTACTTGAAGGCGGTATTGGAGAGATTTGGTTTTGGGCCGAGGTTTGTGGCATAGGAGCAGCTGTTGCATAAGGAACTGATGGCGAGTGTTCACATTAACAGCAAGAACTCGGGGTACTTTGCACTGCACCGGGATACGAGACAGCGCTATGTCCCCCCTGTTGTTTGCATTGGCTATAGAGCCCTTGGCCATTGCACTAAGGAGCTTGGGGCTGTGGAAGGAGACAGTGAGGGGATGGAACATAGGGTGGTTCCTATAAGCCAATGATCTGCTGCTGTATATCTGAACTGAGCACGTGGAGGGGGGGGGGGGGGGGGTCAGGTGGCCAGGATTAGGAGGGTGGTTCGACAGTGAGGGTGAAAGATGGGGGAGTTAAGCCTCCCAAACTTGCTGTACTATTATTGGGCAGTGAATGTGGAGAAGGTGCGGAGCTGGAGCAAGGAGAGGGAGGCTCTGTGAGTAAAGATGGAGGCAGGCTCGTGGAGGGGGGTCAGGGTTGCAGGAGCTGGCAACAGCATTGCTTCCGATTGCTCCAGGAAAATACTTGGTGAGTCTGGTAGTGGTGGCCACGCTGAAGATTTGGAGACAGTTTAGACAGCACTTTAAGCTGGGGGCTGGGTCAGGGGGGATGGCGATCAGGGGGAATCATGGGTTCAAGACAGGAAGGATGGAAGCAAGGTTTCGAGGATGGGACAACAGGGGATTAAGGAATTGAAGGATTTGTTCCTTGCCGGGGGGGGGGGGGGGGGGGGTTCGTGACCCTGAAGATTTGGGAGAAAAGTATGGATTGTCGCAGGGGGAAGGGTTTAGGTACATGCAGGTTCGGGACTTTACAAGAAACATTTTCCCGACCTTCCCGATAGCGTGGCTTCCTCTTTGTTGGAGGCAGTGCTGATAGCTGGAGGGCTGGATAAGGGAGTTGTTTTGGTAATCTATGGGAGACCCCTGGAGGAGGATAGGTTGTCTATTGAGGGGATTACAGTGAAGTGGGAGAGGAGCTGGGGGATTTGGGAGAGGGACTGTGGTGTGAGGTGCTGAGGAGGGTAAACGGCTCGACTTCATGCATGAGATTGTGGCTGATACAGCTGAAGGTAGTGGACAGGATGCACCTCACAAAATCAAGGATGAGCCAGCTGTTCAAGGGGCTGGAGGATATTTGTGAGTAGTGTGGGAGAGGCTCCACGAACCATGTTCATATGTTTTGGTCCTGCCCAAAGCTGGAAAGGTTTTGGAGGATAGTGTTCAGTCCAATCTCGGGGGTCTTACATGCGGATGTGGAGTCTGTTCCCCTAGAAGGCATGCTTGAGGTTTCGGACTGGTCCGTGTTGCAGGCTGGTGCAGGGGCAGATGTCTTAGCCTTCGCCTCGCTGATCGCTCGTAGGCGTGCCTTGTTGGGGTGGAGGACAACTTCTCCACCTTGTGCCTCCGCATGGCGGGGGGACCTGCTGGAGGCTTTGACCCTGGAGAAGGTGAAGTTAGAGCTGAGGGGGGCTACAATTGTTGGGGTCTGTTCATCATGTACTTTTGGAAGTTGTTTACCGTTGATTGTCGAGGGGAGGGGTTGGGGGGGTTCCTGTGTTTGGGTGGAATTGTTTTTGTATTGTTCAGGTTGTTCTTTTTATCTTTTGTGTGGTGAAAATGGTGAAAATTTGTCAAATAAAAACTATTTTAAAAAAAGGAAAAAGCAGCCCGCTTAATTGGCACCCCATCCACAAACATTCACTCCCTCCACCAACGGTGTACAGTGTCCGCAGTGTGTACCATCCATGAGATGAACTGCAGGAATTCACCGAACCTCCATTGGCAGTACTTTGCGAACCCATGACCATTACCTCTCAAAAGGAAAGGGTAGCAGATACATGGGTGTTACGGATGCCTGGTCACCTCTCAACAGTCCCTAAGAGCCTGAACCAGAACCTTAACCTTTTTTATGTTTTAAGACAGTGAGGAAAGATCAATTTGTTCCAGGAGTGATAATATAAGAAATAGGACTTGGTTATTTTATAAACAAACTTTATTAAAGCAAAAGAAAAGAAAACAATATTTAAACTTTTAAACCTCACCCCTAACAATAACAGATCAATGCTGTTTCTTAACCTTAACACACTAGTTCCCATTAAACAGTATTTTAAATGAACATGCAGCTTTCTTTCCACTCACACAGACAGGCGATACTTGCATTTAACAACGCAATTTTTCTTCTGTTACGGAAATTCTTTCAGAACCCTTTTCAAAGTCTGCGTCGGTTGCAACTTTTATGACCTCTCTCAGTCAATTTCCAAAGCCTTTTCCCTGCACCTGTTCAAAACAGGATTCTTTCTCCCTCTAAGTCCCAGCCCCTCAAACAAATGTCCTAATATCTGCCTCGCGTAACATGGGAACACAACCACCTAAAAGATCCCCTCCAAGTCACTCACCATCCTGACTTGGAAATATATCGTCATTCCTTCACTTTCACTGGATTAAAATCTTGGAACTCCCTCCCTAACAGCACTGTATGTGAACCGGCACCACATGGACTACAACAGTTCAAGAAGGCAGTTCACCACAACTTTCTCCAGGGCAATTAAGGATGGACAATAAATGCTGGCCTAGTAAATTAATAATTAAAAATGCCTTCTCTGTCTCTCCCTATAGGTTGAAGATTCTTCAAGATGGGCCTGGCTCTTGGCAGCCTGCTCTGCTTTTTCTAAAAAACATGAAGCGAAAATGGCTGCTGTCATGCTGGGTCAATATTCTGTATAAGGAAAATCAGCCCAGGCCTGGGGCTTATCATAACTACAATCTGCTTGAGGACCCATTGAATTCTAAATATCTTTTGTGAATCCTCTTGAGGTAGACATAGGACGTGATTCAGTGAGCGTGTTGCGCCCAGCACGGATCCAGGCGCAATGGTTAAATCTCACGCGGGACCCAAAATGGGCTCTGCACCAGGCGTGAAATCTCACCCGAGTCACTCAACACGCTCCCTCAGGCGAGATCTGGATCTCACCCTCGCAGGGGCTGGTTTAGCACAGGGCTAAATCGCTGACTTTGAAAGCAGACCAAGGCAGGCCAGCAGCACGGTTCAATTCCCGTACCAGCCTCCCCGAACAGGCGGCGGAATGTGGCGACTAGGGGCTTTTAACAGTAACTTCATTTGAAGCCTACTTGTGACAATAAGCGATTTTCATTTCATGAATCAGATCTGAATATTTAAATGAGCATAATTGCCATTGAAGACCCCCGGGTGGTCAGGGGCAGGGCAGCCTGGCACCCTAGCAGTGCCACCCTGACACTGAAGCTTGCCAGTAGGAAATCCCTCCTAAATGTGGCCTCAGTGGGGAGAAACTTCCCAAGGCCAACAAAAACAGCAAAGCCCCGTTGTGTAGCGTGATGTTTCTCTGCGCTGCAGCTGCCAAGAAATATCCCACTAAACACGCCGTTCAGCAGACTTTAACTTGAGTCTGCTGAATCATGCCTATAGTCTGGATCCCGTCTGGTGGTGGAAGTCAAATCCACAAGAGAAGTCATGCGATCATCTGAATAAATTTTGCTTCAGTTTTTTTTTTAATCACTTCAAGATTTTTAAAGGTATTACTGAATCTGAAAATAAAAGTCTTTCCCTATTGTTCTTGTTAATGGAAAATAAGATTAGCAACTAAATATTCAAAAACATAATCCTATGTAGGAAAGAAGGTGGGGAGGTGAAGTAACTATACTAATTAAAAAATGGCATAATGGCAATAGAAAATAAGATTGTAACTGGCAGTAAGATGTGTCCAGAATCCAAATGAATCGAATTAAAAGATAACAAGGAATTCACCCAAAGGAGAAAATAATTGACAGTGTGGTGAAACTGAAAGAGGATAAGATCACAGAATCAAAAGGTAAGGGCACACACATATTCAAGGAAACCAGGGGGAGAGATGGCAGGGGTATATAGAAGTTTTGTAGGAGGGGGGGGAAAGCCAGGGGACTTCTATTTCCAACTGGTAAAATATCATTTTGTAGATTCTCATCTTCAAAATTATAACGGTGTTGCAAATACAAAGTTTATCAGCTTGTTATGTTTTCGGACTGCTTTAATTTAGGATAAAATAGATAAATTACAGGGTTGTGGAACCTGCTCTGAATTCTGTCTGACGCTTGGCTGTTAATGGTTAAAGGGAGGTCTTTCTGAAAAGATGCAAGATATTTGCATCTGTAAACAATGGCAAAAGTATCTGTGCTGTTAGTTTCCAAGCCTTACATGGAGATGTTAGGAATATCAGTTTTATAAATTGTTATACTTTAAACTATTTAATTTTAGAATAGAATGGAATTGAGAGTCTAAGGGATAGTTGATTAGCATTCCTACCTGACCCATGTGATTCACATTGCCATTGAGATGGGCCTTGAAAGATGACCCGATGCCGGGTTGGAGAATCCCCGCCTGCACCATTCTCCGGCGCTGTTTTCAGGAGCTGGCGGGATCGTCAGGGGCCATCGACAGTGATCCTCCAGGCCCCAATGGACCAAGTGGCCGACGAGTTTGGCCGAGACCCCCTGGCATGGATTACTCACCTCCCACATGGCGGGACCTGGAAGGTAAGTGTGCGGGGGCTGTCCTGAAGACGGGCAGGGGGATCCGACCCCAGGGGGGGGGCGCCCACAGTGGCCTGGCCCGCAATCGGGGCCTACCGATCGACGGGCGGGCTGGTTCCATGGGGGCCTACTTTACTCTGTGCCGGGCCCCTGTCGGGCTCCATCTTATTGCCCATGGGCCAGCGCGGAGAAGGGAACCCCCACGCATGCACGGAACTACGCTGGCCGTTCCGCGCATGCGCGGGAACACGCCGGCTGTTCCACGCATGCGCAGACTCACGCAGGCCGTTCTCCGCTGGCTGGAGCTGCGGGGACGACTCTGGCGGAAACATAGCCTCCTGGAAAGGTGAGAATTCCTCAATTTCAGGCGCCATTGACGCTGGAGTCATTGCCGCTAATTTTCACGCCAGCGTGGGGACATGAAATGAATGAAATGAAAATTGCTTATTGTCACAAGTAGGCTTCAAATGAAGTTACTGTGAAAAGCCCCTAGTCGCCACATTCCGGCGCCTGTTCGGGAGGCTGGTACGGGAATGAAACCATGCTGCTGGCCTTGGTCTGCTTTAAAAGCCTGCTATTTAGCCCAGTGTGCCAAACAGCCCCTAGCCCCATTTTTAGAGAATCCAACTCGTAGAGTCTATAGGAAGCCATTGTAGTATTACAGGTAATCCCAAAATCCTCC
Organism: Scyliorhinus canicula; assembly: GCF_902713615.1. NCBI lineage: Eukaryota > Metazoa > Chordata > Chondrichthyes > Carcharhiniformes > Scyliorhinidae > Scyliorhinus > Scyliorhinus canicula. The sequence continues at coordinate 138,225,518 of NC_052155.1, read as the reverse complement.
CAAACAATGAATCTGTAAGAATCTGAATGAGAGAGAGAGTGCACACAGAGAGATGACGCAGTTACTCCCTATTGTTCACCATGCAGAAAGCAGGAGGAATGCTCACACTCAGATTGCAGAGACCAAGTTCATGAGAATTTGAACAAGACTAAAGATTTGCCTGGCTTTTGATAGAGCATGCAATCTCCAGGGTAACCCTCACTGTAAGAGTTAGCCCTGAAATTAAGAATTACTTGGCTGGGAAAGGAAAAAGAAAGCAGGGGGCAGCTAAACAGCATTATTCCAAGTGAATGAAGTGTCCACTGGAAAAAAAATGTAAAGTATAACAATGGCAGGGGACTTTGAGTCATTTAAAATGTCAAATGAGGGAAACGCTTCTGTAGTTTTCCACATTCCTGACTCAGTGGTCTTGATGTTATCCCTTAACTGACATTGATATCCATACTAGAACAACAAATACACTGAGTCTTTATGGGAAATAACATCATATAAAGCTGCTGATAAAGATTATGGTTGCTGGACTCCTGATGAGTAGTTAGAATCAATACATGAGGCTCCTCTAGGACAAAAATTGAAAATCCAAAGTGGCAAGTTAGAGACCTACTCTGTTGTACTTGTCACTGTACACTTATATTTGGATCATTTGAGAACTGCTAATCAGGATGGTGCTGGTTTGCTTTTATCAAGAAATTTGGATTCCTGCATGAGATTTTGGAATTATTGGCTTACAGTTAGCAAATCTTTGGCTGATATTTGGTTTAGCCACAGACGCTATGCAATACATAGAAACATAGACACTAGGAGTAGGAATAGGCCATTCAGCCCTTTGAGTCTGCTCCGCCATTTAGTATGATCATGGCTGATTCCCTATCTCAATGCCATTGTCCCACTTTCTCCCCATATCCCTTGATGCCATTAAAATCAAAAACATTATCTATCTCTTCCTTGAATACATTCAGCAACTTGGCCTCCGCAGCCTTCTATGGTAGAGAATTCCAGAGGTTCATAACAGCTTGAGTGAAGAAATCTTTTCTCATCTCAGTCCTCTCACTGGATCCTTGGTTCCCTAACATTCCTGGGAATTTATTTTTGCTCTTCTTTGTGAAGACAGAACTAAAGTATGTGCTCAATTCTTCTGCCATTTCATTATAAAACTATTATAATACAATTAGTGAAGGTTTAAAATCTGACGTTGCGGTTTCCAGAGTGGGATTGACTAGCTGTCACTTGTGTTCCAGTCAGCTTCTTTCTAAATGGAATATATATAAGCTGCATTAAAGCTTAACTAAATTAAGCTGCTGAATGTTTCAAATCCTTTTAGACTGACACACAAAGTAAAAACAAAAATGTTTTAATTTATTCATAAAGAAATGATAGAATGTAATTTCCAAATCTTCTGTTGTAAATTTTCATTTCTTGTTAATTTGCACACACACCGTTTCTGATGTTTTAAAAATTTAAAAAATCACACTTCCTAGAATTTAAACAGGGGAGTAGAATTGAACAGGGGAGATGGAAAATGAGCTATCGGTTTGCTATGCTATCAAAGTTAATTTTTACCTCGAGGTTCCGAGTACTCCTCTGTCCCATTTGTTAATTTCTGACTAATGCCATTCCCCTTTCACGCTGGCCAACTCAAGTTTTCTTTTCTGTTCTGTCTTTTTCATTTACAGATACTGGTGGACCTGTTGTCTATTTCTCATACTTCCTGTTTATGCGTGTAATTTCTGTTCCCCCATATTTCTCCGAGGCCATTACCAGCCATTCCTCCAGTCTACAAAACCAGTGAAATTTGACCATTGACATATGTGTGTTACTTCCCTGATTGCATATTTCACGTCACTCCAGAGACTTGAGTACTTAATCTAGGCTGACACTTCAGTCCAGTATCGAGGGACTGCTGGCTTTTGGATGAGATGGTTAATCAAGGCTCCACCTGCCTTCTCATTGAATGTAAATGATCCCTTGGCACTCAAAGGATTTTCTCGGGTGTCCCGCCTAATATTTATCCCTCAAACATCATCGCAAGCAAAGTGTATTACATTATAATCACATTGCTATTTGGGGGACCTTGCTAGGCATAATTTGGCTGTCGTTTCCATGACAACAGTGACAATATTTCGAAAGTACTTTAGGACACCCTGAGGTGATGAAAGATGTTGTATAAATCTAAGTTCTTTCTTTCACCCAATGTCTGCATCTTATCTCTTCTTGCTTTGTTCTTCTAATACAATGTATGTAAATGATAAGCTCTGTAGAGGTTTTTGAAGGTTTAAAGGACATGGATGCCGCTGAAATTAGCCATCAAGAGCCAATGGCGAACAGGCGCTAGTGTGGCAACTATGGGCTTTTCACAGTAACTTCACTGCAGTGTTAATGTAAGCCTACTTGTGACAATAATAAAGATTATTATTACTAGATACTTAAATTCACAACTGTGCACATGCATAAATTCTGTGCCTGTGCACGTGCAGAACAGATTCCTGCAGTATTCTGGAGCAACTTCAGGGCAGTGACTTGCCTCACCAAATATTGAACTGAGCCACGAGACAGCTTGAGAAACAATGATGGTCAGCACAGATGCTTTTTGTAGATGTCAAGGTTATGCATATTTTTATTATGGCACTTTGTCATGAGTGTGATTTACTTTAGTCATGAACAGTAATGTACTGGTTCAACCTTTATTAAACCATTTTTTGGTTACTTACCCACTCAGTTCTCTTGGCCATTGACTGCTGAGAAACAGAACTGTGCAACATATTTAATGCATAAAAATGTACTGTAATATCACATCCAGATGTTGATTAACCCTTACAAGGTAGCATCTGAATTTCAATTGGATTGCCTTGCCATATCACCACTAAGTAGTTGTTACTTGTACAAAATAACTATTTTCTGAATTTCAATCAGCTGTGCTTAATTCTGTTAGTGGAATCTTGTAATATGTAAAGTGTATTTCAACTCTTAATGGTGGTATGACTAGATTATAGATGATAGAATCTACAGTGCAGAAGGTGGCCATTCGGCCCATCGGGTAGCATAGTGGTTAGCACTATGGCTTCACAGTGTCAGGGTTCCAAGTTCGATTCCTGCTTCGGTCACTGTCTGTGTGGAATCTGCACATTCTCCCCGTGTCTGCGTGGGTTTCCTCTGGATGCTCTGGTTTCCTCCTACATTCTAAAGATGTGCAGTATAGGTGGATTGGCCATGCTAAATTGCCCTTAGGTTAGATGGGGTTGGGCAGCATGGTGGCGCAGTGGGTTAGCACTGCTGCCTCACGGCACTGAGGTCCCAGGTTCGATCCCAGCTCTGGGTCACTGTCCGTGTGGAGTTTGCACATTCTTCCCGTGTTTGTGTGGGTTTCACCCCCAGAACCCAAAAATGTCAGGCTAGGTGGATTGGCTATGCTAAATTGCCCCTTAATTGGAAAAAATGAATTGGGTACTCTAAATTTAAAAAAAAGGTTAGATTGGGTTGCAGGGTTACGGGGATAGGGTGGAGATGTCGGCTTAAGTAGCGTGCTCTTTCCAAGAGCTGGTGAAGACTCGATGGGCCAAATGGCCTCCTTCTGCACTGTAAATTCTATGATTCTATGATTGGAAAGACTATTTAAATCCACGCTTCAACTCTATGCCTGTTACCCCACCTACCTTTTTGGACACGGAGGAGCAATTTAGCATGACCCTGACTGACCTAGTGCCCCTGGCTACTGACTCGGCTGCAGCCGTTACGCCTTGCCCCACCATCACCCAGCAACACGGTAGCATAGTGGCTAGCACAGTTGCTTCACAGTCCAGGGTCCCTGGTTCAATTCCGACTTGGGTCACTGTCTGTGCAGAGTCTGCATTTCTCCCCGTGTCTGTGTGGGTTTCCTCCAGGTGCTCCGGTTTCCTCCCACAGTCCAAAGATGTGCAGGTTAGGTGGATTGGTCTTGCCTTTAGTGTCCAAAAAGGTTGGGTGGGGTTATGGGGATAGGGTGGATGTGTGGGCTTGGGTAGGATGCTCTTTCCAAGGGCCGGTGCAGACTCAATGGGCTGAATGGCCTCCTTCTGCACTGTAAATTCTATGATTCTATGAACACCCTCAGCTCGGTACTATTTTGGCATCAGATGCCGGGTCCGGCGACACCTCTGCACAAGCCCCTGTGGGTGGCGGTAGTGAGGTGCACGACCTCAAACCAGAGAATGCTCTGTCCCAGCCACAAAATCTGGAGAGAAGCATTGAGGGACAAGGAGTCAGCTTGGAGGGGCCTCCAGAGATAGAGGTCTCCCCGGAGTGTGACCTTCTCCCCTGCAAAAAGCATCAATCCAGGTTCATTCCCATAGATGTTGTCCCCAGTCCCTGAAAGAAAAGAGGCAGGAGGGATAGTAAGGAAATCCCAGCAGCTGCCAATGTCCCCCGAACAGGGTTCTTCCAGGTCGGATGGGACCCTCAGGGGCACGTCCACCCAGTACAATTTAGCACCCTGGACTTGTTCAATTTCTCAGGGGAAGGGGACAGCAATAACCCCCAGCTTCTTCGGTTCTTAGCGGGTTATGGTTTGGAAGACCCTCTGTCCCAACCGCTGTTTCCGGAGTTGTTTTCGGGACCTTCTGGTGACCAGGTGGCGGGGGCGGAGCAGGTATCTGCACCACGGCCTCCCACTGGCTCGGGACCCGGGAGGAGCCTGAGGAGATCCCGCCTGTCGATGATTCCGGTGGCGGGATCAAGGCAGCCACTGGGTTGGGCTCGTGTCGCCCGCTGCACTCAGTGTGCTGGAGGATTCGGGCCCGGAAGGTGACTGTCCGAAGGCTATCAGCCACCCAGTGTGGGAGCGATGGGTGAACATGAGCTCCCTGCAGTGGGGTGTGGGTCTCACTCATGCCTGACACTGCATTGCCCCTCACCCACTCTGGGGACCTTCCAGAAGCTGGCACATCATAATTGAACGTTCTTTTATTATTCTGCCTCCATAGCGTTATGGGGGCAGCGGTTTCAGAACCCCAAAATGTATCATGGAGTTCAACCAACCTCTCCCTTTAATGGATTGTTGCTTTTAAAGCACATGGCTTGTTCCCCAGGTGTGGCATTACAATTATGGACACGTGGGTTTTTAAACACAAAACAATGTTTATTCCATGAACTCAAATTAACCTTTTAAAATAAACATTGGATCTCTTAAAACCCCTTACTTCAAAGATAACCCCGAAAATAATACAACACTAAATAATCCCTCAAAATGTTCCTTCAAACCCCCAAAAGACTTCACTGTTAGTCTTTGGATTTTCAGACATCAACAGACTAGTTCTGTGTTTTCTACTTGCAGCTTTTTGCAAAACACACAAACACTCCCAGCTTTCTCCTCAAACCGGCTTTCTCCTTTCAAATAGCACACAGCAAACCAACCAGGCACTTTTCAGCTGCTCTCTCAAACTGAAACTAAAAGCAGAAAAAGCAGAAGTGAGCTCAGCTCAGCTCCCCCCTCTGACATCACTTCAGTAATATGAGCTGCTACATTTCTTAAAGGTACATTGCTTAAACATTCATTTCTTAAAGGTACTCTCACATGACAATAGATAGTTCAGGCCCCTATTGGGCCCCCCTCCACCAACACCCCAACTCCCTCCCTTCCCACCACCCTCATTTCCCCTCTCTCCCCACCACCCCCCTTCCTTTCCCTTTTGTTGGTACAGAGGTGAGGGTATCTGGTCTCTCCAGCACAACATTTCGTGCTTGTACCGTTTGATTTTTGTACAACTGTGTTCTGAACTGTTTTAATAATCAGAGTATCCACCCCCCCCTCTCCGTACGTTGGTCCTGAGGGATGGGTACCCTGTTTCTCCAACACAAAATGAGTGTTTGTACTGTTTGGTCTTGTATAAATTTTTTACTGTTTTAATAAAAAGATATTGTCAATCCACCTAACCTGCACATTTTTGGACTGTGGGAGCAAACCGGAGCACCTGGACACAGACATGGGGAGAAAGTGCAGACTCCACAAAGTCACCCGAGGCGGCTATTGAACCCGGTACCCTGGAGCTGTGAGGCAGCAGTGCTAACCACTGTGCCACTGTGCACCATATTTATAGTAAAATCTATGTTTATACAATTCCTGATGGAGCTGATAGTATTTCACAGTATGCAAAGGGTCTAGTTAATGTGAAACTGCATTGTCAGTCTGTTCCAATTAACTGTTTGCAACAGAAGTGCTGACAGCACTTTAAAAAACGATTGCATATAACACATTAGAGATGTTCCAGATCAGAACACAGATATTGACCGGAGTTAGGAGACATTTATCATATGCATTCTAGACTGTAGTGTTCTTGGTCTCCGATTAACTCTGTAAAAAAAGGAAAGCCTTGAGTTCATTTCCTGAGATGGTGAGTGACTGAAGAGAGAATTGCGATGGAATCTGGATGGAGAAAAGGCAAAATAAAAGTAAAGTTAAAGCGCGTGAGATTACGGGTAGTGTCTTGAGATGGATAGAAAGCTGGTTAGCAGACAGGGACTAGTGTGCTACCACAAGAATCTGTATTAGGGCCCCAACTATTTGCATTATATATTATTGATTTGGATGAGGGAATTAACAATGATCTCCAAATTTGCAGATGATATAAAGTTGGGTGGGAGGGTGAGCGGTGAGGAGGATGCAGAGATGCTTCAGCGGGATTTGGACAGGCTGAGTGAGTCGGCACATGCATGGCAGATGCAGAGTCATGTGGATAAATGTGAGGCTATCCACTTTGGTTGCAAAAATAGAAAGGCAGATTATTATTTGAATGGGTGTAAATTGAGAGAGGTGGATACTCAGCGAGACCTTGGTGTCCTCGTGCATCAGTCGCTGAAAGTAAGCGTGCAGGTACAGCAGGCAGTACAGAAGGCAAATGGTATGTTGGCCTACATTGCGAGACAATTTGAATATAGGAATAGTGATGTTTTACTGCAATTGTGGAGAGCATTGGTGAGGCCACACCTGGAGTATTGTGTGTAGAGTTGGTGTCCTTATCTGAGGAAGAATGTTCTTACTGTGGAGGGAGTGCAACAAAGTTTGCCAGGCTGATTCCTGGGATGGCAGGATTGTCATATGAGGAGAGACTAAATCAGTTAGGATTATATTGATTGGAGTGTAGAAGAGTGAGAGGGGATCTTATAGAAAGGTATAAAATTCTAAGAGGATTAGACAGGGTAGATTCAGAAAGAATGTTCCCGGTGGTGGGGGAACTAGGGGTCATAGTTTGAGGATAAGTGGCAAACCTTTTCGGACTGCAATGAGGAGAGATTTCTTCATCCAGAGAGTGGTGAATCTGTGGAATTCGCTACCACAGAAAGTTTTAAAAAATATATTTAGAGTACCCAATTATTTTTTTTCAATTAAAGGGTAATTTAACATGCCCAATCCACATATCCTGTACATCTTTGGGTTGTGAGGGTGAGACCCACGCAGAAATGTTGAGAATGTGCAAACTCCACACAATGACCCTGGGCCGGGATCGAACCCAGGTCCTCAGCACCATAGGCTAGCCACTGCACTGCTGTGCCACCACCACAGAAAGTAGTTGAGGCCAAAACATTGTGTAATTTCAAGAAGGAATTAGATATAGCTCTTGGGGCTAAAGGGATCAAGGGCTATGGGGGGAAGGCAGGATCAGGGTATGAACTTGATCAACTATGATCATAATGAATGGCGGAGCAAGGTCGAAGGCCGATAGGCCTCCTCCTGCTCCTATTTTCTATGTTTTATATTACAGCACAATTCCAGGAAGAAATATACAAGACCAAGGAGCCAGTTTTATTAGCTGCCCCCTCAGTTACTTTGTTGTGGCACTTTGTGTAATGACTTTCCTGACCTCAATCCGAAAAGTAGTTTAGTGATTGGACATTATGATTATCAAAAATTAACATTTTTTTTACATCTTTGGAAGAATTAATATTGTCCTGGTAAATGGTGTCAGATACTGTAACAAAATCTTGATCAAGTTAGGAGTAAAGATAGCATTGCTGCGAAAACAGCTGGAAAACTAGTTTCACACACGTGCACATCTTGGCTTTATGTTTAGTTCTATTTGGAAAACATGCTGCACCATCAGGAAACCATGATTATATGTATTGGGGTTGATTTTGCTGTCTGCAGTGCTACAGTCCCGCTGCTGACCCACAGCAGACCCCTATGAAATCAGCTACTGCCACTACTGCCCCCTCATTGTAGCAGCCGCCTGATTTCTCCTCCCACAGCCAGCAAGCTGCAGCGTTTTGGTGCTACTCCCCAACAAATGGGAGTTGGAATGTGAAAAAGTTCAAGCCTCCAAACATATGGTGCTGATGCTCCATTGACTTTGTGCTCATTTTGGACAGAAGGTGAAAATTGCCCCCTTGTGTGTTTTATACACCCATTTCATCACTTTCTGAATCCATCTGTGAATCGGAGCTGTTAGTTCAAGTGAAGTAATATATTTAAATGGGGAAGAGTTTGCAGGTGCAGAAAGCTGATAGCAATTCCTGTAGCAACTTAATTTTGACTCTAGCCACTGCTTTATCAATTATACATGTATACGTGAAAGAGTTGCAGCAGTGGGCAGCACTGAAAGAGGGCAGCACGGTAGCATGGTGGTTAGCATAAATGCTTCACAGCTCCAGGGTCCCAGGTTCGATTCCCGGCTGGGTCACTGTCTGTGTGAAGTCTGCACGTCCTCCCCGTGTGTGCGTGGGTTTCCTCCGGGTGCTCCGGTTTCCTCCCACAGTCCAAAGATGTGCGGGTTAGGTGGATTGGCCATGCTAAATTGTCCTAAAAAGTAAGGTTAAAGGGGGGTTGTATGGTATAGGGTGGATACGTGGGTTTCAGTAGGGTGATCATTGCTCGGCACAACATCGAGGGCCGAAGGGCCTGTTCTGTGCTGTACTTTTCTATGTTCAGTGCTTCAATGCAATTTATAAAGCTACCTCCATCATGGATTTTCCTCTGGGGATTCCACTCTATTTAGCTGACTTGAAGGAAAAGGATGAGAAGGATTAGGGAAACAGCAATGTTATTCCTGACTTCACAGGATGCTGTGCTGTAAACAAATGTGGAGGACAGGGAAGTCTTGTGGCTTAGCCCCAGCATCTGGGCCAGAAGCAAGTTGCACTCCAGGACTTGTTGGCAATAAAAGGAGCATTCTTCACTAGCTAATCTTTCCAACACTTCCTCATTATTCCCCAAAGAAGAGAAGAGCGTGTGAAAGAAATAAACAAGAAAACAATGAACCTGGAGAGATTACATGCTCCAGGATAGTCTGCAGTTTTCAATATAACATATTAGAGCCTCATATTTTGTGCAGGTTGTGGAATCCTACACATGAAACAAAGGAGAAAGCAAAGCCTTTCAACTCCTTGGGTAGGTCCTGCCATTCACTTAGACTGTGTTTCATCTCTATCTCAGCTTCATTTACACATCTTGAATCTCTAATTCTTAATAGACTTGCAGAACAAAAATCCCAGATTGGAAATTTTCAATTGACCTTGCCTGAACGGCATTTGGTCCATGCTGACATCACTCTGCTACAGCTACACCCAGCCTGGCGATTGGTCAAGAGTCTGACGAATGCTGTACAGTTCTATGAAAGAGTCATCCGAATCGAAACGTTAGCTCCATTCTCTCTCCACAGATGCTATTTTGGTTTCAGATTCCAGCATCCGCAGTAATTTGCTTTGATGCCGATTATTCTAGTATGCCCAAAACATGGGTTTTGTTGGCAGGTAATGTATGCAGGTTTTTAATATTTTATAACTACAGATGAAGGGCAGAAAATGATTAAATAATTACATTTCCACTAACAGTGTTCAAACAGCAAAACTCACAAAAGAAGCAAGAAAAATATTGCTGATGCTGCAACTCAGAAACAGAAAATTCTGGAGGCATTCGACTCTAGATCCTGCCAAGATCCAAGATTTTATATTAGATAGTTTGCTGCTTTAAATTGGTGCAAAAGTTAATTTTTCTTTGACATTGAATGAATTTCAATCTAGCAGTGACAAGTCTATGGAACCCTGTCCTGCTGCCAATCTGAAAAAAATGGATTGATCTCAAATTTGGCCGCCCCAATGGCTGTGTGAGTCTGTAAAACAGTAAACATGGCGAAGAAACAATGGAGCAGAACATGCACGGCATTGGCAGCAAACCAATGACAGCCTTTAACATTTCATCTGAAAGATGATACCACCTCAACCTAAATTATGCGTTCAAGTCTTGCGACTTTAACTGTGATGAAGGTAAGAGTTTCAGATATATTGTACTGTATGTATATGCTGCAGTGTTAAAAGCCTGGGTTAGTGTGTGATTGCTGCAGTCATGTTTTTAAAAATCCTGGTTTGAAAGACAGCTAGGCTTTTTGGAGCCAGAGGTACAATTAAAGCATCGTAAAGCTTTGGGTTAATGAACTTTTATTTATATTAATAGGGTTCCCTGGGGAGTAGATAATTTGAGATGTTGGGCGGGATTCTCCGATAATCGGCGCGAAGGCCAGGACCCGGCGCCAAAAACGTTATGGATCACTCTGGTGTCAGGCCCCCCCCCCCAACGGTGCAAATTCTCCGTCCTGGAATGGGCTAGTAGCGGCATGACACCGTACGCAATGGTGCCACCCGCCGCAGGCGGCTTCACAGCACAAAAGATGCGCCTCCCCCTGCCCCCCAGAGATCCGACAAGATGGCCACCCGCCACGCAGCCCCGAGGTTCCAGGAGAGTGACATCGAGGCACTCCTGGACGCAGTAGAGCAGAGGAGGGAGGCCCTGTATCCCGGACACAGCCGCAGGGTTGCCCCATGCCTCAGCTGGTGCCTGTGGAGGGAGGTGGCAGAGGCCGTCAGCGCTGTGGCTGTAACACCGAGCATAGGCGCACAAGAAGGTGAATGACCTCGTCAGGGCAGCCAGGGTGAGTACCCTCCCCCCACCCCCCCGATGTGCGGCACACCCCCAGGTGCAACCAACCCTAACCCTAATGTGCTGCGTACCTCCGCCAATATACGTACAACCCCTGGCCTGCATGTATATCCCTGCCTAACAATGTTGCCCTTTATTCCTGCCACCCACCCGCCCACCCCCCACAGGAGAAGCGTGCACACAACAGGGAGCGTGAGAGGACTGGAGGGGGCACAGCTGATGAGAGACCACTCACCGTTTATGAGAGGGCCCTGGAACTGGCAGGCGGGCCCGAGGACCGGGTGATTGCCGATGCAGAGGTCGGGGGCGCAGCACCAAGTGAGACCCCCCCACGGCCCACCCCCATTCCCCCCATATCCCCCCTCCCCCATATCCCCCATATCCCCTACCCATATCCCCCCTCCCCCATATCCCCCATATCCCCCGTCCCCCATATCCCCCATATCCCCCTCCCCATATCCCCCCATAACCCCCTCCCCCATATCCCCCCTCCCCCATATCCCCCATATCCCCCTACCCATATCCCCCCTCCCCCATATCCCCCATATCCCCCGTCCCCCATATCCCCCATATCCCCCTCCCCCATATCCCCCCATAACCCCCTCCCCCATATCCCCCCTCCCCCCATATCCCCCATATCCCACAGCTCAATGCTGTGGCACTGTCTCAGCAGGCCATGGCCCAGTCTCTGCAGGCAATGGCCCAGTCTCAGCAGGCCATGGTCCAGTCTCTGCAGGCAATGGCCCAGTCTCAGCAGGCAATGGCCCAGTCTCTGCAGGCCATGGCCCAGTCTCAGCAGGCCATGGCCCAGTCTCTGCAGGCCATGGCCCTGTCTCAGCAGGCAATGGCACAGTCTCAGCAGGCAATGGCCCAGTCTCTGCTGGCAATGGCCCAGTCTCAGCAGGCCATCGCTGAGGGCATCGGCGCCATTGCCCATGTGCTGTCCGGCGTCTCCCAGACGCAGACAGGGATGGCCAACTCCCTGAGCTCCATGGCAGCAAACTTGCAGACCCTTGTCGATACCAGGGCGGGCCTCCAGGACTGGCAGCGCCAGGTGTCGGGGGGGCATTGGATGGTCGGTCCGTTCGCATCCCCGACCCATGTAGAGGCCCGGGGGCCATCGGGCACCCCGAGGGAGGAGAAGGTGCTGGGGCCTGTCCCAGGTCCCCCTGTATGGGAGATCCCGGAAAACCACCGCACCTCGGACACCCCCACCCCCCCCCACCCCCCCCCCCCACCCCCCCCCCGCCCCCGCCCACCCCCCTTCCGTCCTAGGTGCATCTGGTGGGCAACGGGCAGGGCAGGCTGGCAGCTCGCCATCCCAGTCACCCGAGCCGCAGGCTGGCCCATCTAGGCCGGGCCGCCCCAGGAAACGGCCGCCAAAGGGATCCCGAGTCACAGGACAGGAATCGCAGGAGTCCACCTCCAGGTCTGCTGTACCGTCTGGGGAACCACCTAGACATAGTCAAAGCGCCCGTAAGGCCAAACAATTAGACACTGAGTAAGTTGACATGGGTGCAGGGCACAGATGAGTTATAGGGGCCAGGGCACGTGTATGGATTGTTTGTCATTAAAATCACTTTCACAACTTTGTGCTCTGTCTGAAGCGTGCGGCGGTGTGGTATGAGGTGAGCGCCAGTGTGTGTGTGGGGGGTGATATTATGTTGTCTCCAGGTGAGTGTGCCCCCTCCTCTCCCCGGGTCGCCCTCGCCACCCACCCGGGCAGAGGACAGGACCGTGCACTGCAGTGTCACGGCCGCATGCAGGGATGGTCTGGGTGGAGGGTGGTACTGTGGCCACGGGTCAGACATTGTCCAACGATGTAGAGCCCAGAGCTCATCGCAGAGCAGGTCGTCATCATCCTCCATGGCCTGCAATAGACACACTTCCACCGGCGACCGTGTGAGCCCGGCCCGTTGTGCCGCAGGTGGATGTGCAATGGAGGGGTGGTGTGCATGCGGGTGGGGTGGGGTGGTTGGTGGTGGGTGGGTGGTGGGGGTGAGGTGCCGTGGTGTGCAGTCTGTGCCCATACTTGGCGATTCTCACGCCCCCCCTAGTCATTGAACCAGGCGGCTATCAGCCCGTCCCGTGCCCGCTGGCCCAGCCGGTAATGGTGGGCAGCCTCCCGCCCATGTCCAGCCTGTCTGTCCTGACCATTGCCCCCATCCTCCTCATCTGGGGATTACTGCGCCTCATCCTGCTGCTCCTCCACTCCCCCCTCCTCTGCCTGCGGCACATCGCCCCACTGCTGGGCTATGCTGTGCAGGACGCAGCAGACCACAATGATGTGGCCAAGCCTATCAGGCGGGTACTGGAGGGCCCCTCCAGAGCGGTCCAGGCACCTGAAACACATCTTTAGCAGCCCAAAGCACCTCTCTATCACACCCCTGGTCGCTGCATGGGCATCGTTGGAGCTGTGCTCCGCGTCAGTCTGTGCCTCCGTATAGGCGTCATCAGCCATGACCGCAATGGGTAACCCCTGTCGCCCAGCAACCAGCCCCTCAGCCCCCGGGGTTGGCGTCCCTCGAACATGCCGGGGGTGTAATGACGTATGAGTCATGTGCACTTCCCGGGTACCGGGCGCAGACGTGCAGGATAATCATGCGGTGGTCGCAGACCACCTGGATGTTCATGGAATACGTCCCCTTCCTATTGGTGAACATGGCCCTGTTATCTGCAGGTGGCCGCAAGGCGATGTGCATCCCATCGATCGCGCCCTGGACCATGGGAAACCCGGCCACATGCAGCGAAGCCCACGGCCCGGGAATCCTGGCTGGCCCGGTCCACAGGGAACCGGATGTAGCGGTCTGCAATGGCGTATAGGGCGTCTGTCACTGCCCGGATGCTCCGGTGCACCGATGCCTGCGAGATGCCGGACAGGTCCCCATTCGGCGGCTGGAATCACCCCGTGGCATAAAGGTTCAGGGTCACTGTAACCTTGACGGACACGGGGAGAGGGTGTCCTCCCCCAGTGCCATGCGGTGCCAGGTGTGCCAGCAGGTGGTAGATGTGTGCCACGGTTTCCTGGCTCATCCAGAGTCTCCTCCTGCATGCCCGGTCCGTGAGGTCCTGGTACTACGATCGGGGCCTGTACACACGGGGCCTCCTCGGGCATCTCCGTCACCGTGGCACAGCCACCTCCTCCTCCTCCTCCTCGTCCTGTCGGGCTGGTGGCCCTCCAGCCTGGCCAGCTACCACATGCCCCTCTGCGGCACACTCCTCTGTGGCAGCCTGCGCTGCCTCCCTGGCACGCTCCTCCTCCTCCCCCAGGGCAACATGTAGATGTGCGGCTGCCGTCACGGCGGCCAACATCGCTGGCTGATCAGCAAACATAACGGCCTGCAGGGAGTGGGGGGGGGGGGGGGGGGAGGGGCGGGGGGGAATCGACGACATGTCATCATTCCCCATACCCTCTCCCCCCTCCCCGGCACTCGCCCTCTCCCCCCTCCCCGGCAGTCGCCCTCTCCCCCCTCCCCGGCACTCGCCCTCTCCCCCCTCCCCGGCACTCGCCCTCTCCCCCCTCCCCGGCAGTCGCCCTTTCCCCCCTCCCCGGCACTCGCCCTCTCCCCCCTCCCCGGCGCTCGCCCTCTCCCCCCTCCCCGGCACTCACCTCTCCCCGGCACTCACCCTCTCCCCCCTCCCCGGCACTCACCCTCTCCCCGGCACTCACCCTCTCCCCCCTCCCCGGCACTCACCCTCTCCCCCCTCCCCTCCCCCTCCCCGGCACTCTCCCCCATTCCCGGCACACCCCCCCCCCCCCACCCCCGGCATTCAACCCCCCTCCCCACCACTCTCCTCCCCCATTCCCGGCACTCTCCCCCCCCCCCCCCCCCCGTCATTCACCCCCCCCCCCTCCCCACCATTCTCCCCCCTCCCCGGCACTCATCCCCTCCCCCCTCCCCGGCACTCACCCTCCCCCCGCTTCCCGGCACTTGCCCTCTCCCCCCTCCCCGGCACTCGCTCTCTCCCCCCTCCCCCACACTCACCATCTCCCCCCTCCCCGGCACTCACCCTCTCCCCCCTCCCCGGCACTCTCCCCCCTCCCCGGCACTCACCCTCTCCCCGCTCCCCGGCACTCACCCTCTCCCCCCTCCCCAGGTCTCATGGGCTGCATGGGTGTGGCTGTTGGAGGCTGGACCCTGGCCAGGCGGACGACCTCCCTCGTCCTCTCCCCCCTCCCCGGCACTCATTCCCTCTCCCCGGCACTCTGCCCCTCACCCCGGCACTCTCCCCCCCTCCCCGGCACTCTCCCCCCCTCCCCGGCACTCTCCCCTATCCCCGGCACTCTCCCCGCCTCCCCGGCATTCAACCCCCCCTCCCCACCACTCTCCCCCCCCCCCTCCCCGGCACTCTCCCCCATCCCCGCACTCTCTCCCCCCCCCCCCCCGGCATTCAACCCCCCTCCCCACCACTCTCCCCCCCCTTCCCCGGCACTCTCCCCCATCCCCGGCACTCTCTCCCCCCCTCCCCCCGGCATTCAACCTCCCTCCTCACCACTCTCCCCCCCCTCCCCGGCACTCTCCCCTATCGCCGGCACTCTCCCCCCCCCCCTCCCCGGCATTCAACCCCCCTCCCCACCACTCTCCTCCCCCTCCCCGGCACTCATCCCCTCCCCCCTCCCCGGCACTCACCCTCTCCCCCCCTCCCCAGCACTCGCCCTCTCCCCCCTCCCCGGCACTCACCCTCTCCCCGGCACTCACCCTCTCCCCCCCTCCCCGGCACTCACCCTCTCCCCGGCACTCACCCTCTCCCCCCTCCCCGGCACTCACCCTCTCCCCCCTCCCCGGCACTCACCCTCTCCCCGGCACTCACCCTCTCCCCCCTCCCCGGCACTCACCCTCTCCCCCCTCCCCTCCCCCTCCCCGGCACTCTCCCCCATTCCCGCACACCCCCCCCACCCCCGGCATTCAACCCCCCTCCCCACCACTCTCCTCCCCAATTCCCGGCACTCTCCCCCCCCCCCCCCCCCGCATTCACCCCCTCCCCCTCCCCACCATTCTCCCCCCTCCCCGGCACTCATCCCCTCCCCCCTCCCCGACACTCACCCTCCCCCCGCTTCCCGGCACTTGCCCTCTCCCCCCTCCCCGGCACTCGCTCTCTCCCCCCTCCCCCACACTCACCCTCTCTCCCCCTCCCCGGCACTCACCCTCTCCCCCCTCCCCGGCACTCTCCCCCCTCCCCGGCACTCACCCTCTCCCCCCTCCCCGGCACTCACCCTCTCCCCCCTCCCCAGGTGTCATGGGCTGCATGGGTGTGGCTGTTGGAGGCTGGACCCTGGCCAGGCGGACGACCTCCCTCGTCCTCTCCCCCCTCCCCGGCACTCATTCCCTCTCCCCGGCACTCTGCCCCTCACCCCGGCACTCTCCCCCCTCCCCGGCACTCTCCCCCCCCTCCCCGGCACTCTCCCCTATCCCCGGCACTCTCCCCCCCTACCCGGCATTCAACCCCCCCTCCCCACCACTCTCCCCCCCTCCCCGGCACTCTCCCCAATCCCCGGCACTCTCCCCCCCCCCCGGCATTCAACCCCCCTCCCCACCACTCTCCCCCCCCCTCCCCGGCACTCTCCCCCCTCCCCGGCACTCACCCTCTCCCCCCTCCCCGGCACTCACCCCTCTCCCCCCTCCCCAGCCCTCTCCCCCCCTCCCCGGCACTCACCCTCTCCCCCATCCCCGGCACTCACCCTCTCCCCCCTCCCCGGCACTCATCCTCTCCCCCCTCCCCGGCACTCACCCTCTCCCCCCTCCCCGGCACTCGCCGTCTCCCCCCTCCCCGGCACTCACCCTCTCCCCCCTCCCCGGCACTCACCCTCTCCCCCCTCCCCGCCACTCACCCTCTCCCCCCCCCCTCCCTCGCCACCCCCGCCCCCCACCTCCCCTCTCCGACGGGGGGGGGGGGGGGGGGGGGGGTCGGAGAATCCCGCCCATTGTGTTCAACTTAGGAAAATGGTGCAGTTAAATAGAAGAGCCAAGGGCTGAGCTGTCAGGAATTGTGGTTTTCAGATATAGTTTCTGGCTGGAAGAGGGGCTGAGAAGGTTTCTTAAGAATACAGAATCACATAAAACACAGTTCAGAAGAGGCCCTTTGACCCATCGGTTTGCACCAACACATGAGAAACTGACCTACCTACCTAATTCCATTTGCCAGCCCTTGGCCCAGAGCCTTGAATGTTATGACATGCCAAGTGCTCACCCAGGTGCTTTTTAAAGAACGTAAAATAAAATATTGGGACCCTACCGCCCATGCTGACATCATCCCTCTAACCGAGAAGGATAAGGGCTATAATGTAGCTTGCATTATAAAACTCTGTCAGAACAGTTTCAGCACTAAGTACCCTTCATGCTGTTGCTGCCAAAATTCTGTCACATTCGATAGAGTTTCAATAGGAAAGAACATTTGAGTTTGGGTTCAGGAAAGCTACTTAAACTGCTGATGTTTTTTAAAAATTCATTTATGGAACATGGGCGTGGTGGGCTGAGCCAGCAACTATTGTCCATCCCTAATTGTCCTTGAGGGGACAGTTACGAGTCAACCACATTGCTGTGGATTTGGAGTCACATGTAGGCCAGACCAAGTAAGGACGGCAGATTTCCTTCCCTCAAAAAGGACCTGCAAAGATGGAACACACTCCCACTCTCCCTCGCGGGGTGAGTCCAACAATCAAAATGAACGTACTGCCCAGGTTCCTCTTCCTGTTTAGATCCATTCCGATCTACATCCCCAAGGCCTTTTTCAAAGCGCTGGACAAACTTATCATGGCGTTCGTATGGGGGGGGGGGGGGGGGGGGGGTAAAAATGCTAGGATCCCAAAGAAGGTCCTACAAAAAACAAAATCCAGGGGGGGGCTAGCCCTCCCGAACCTACCATTCTACCACTGGGCGGCAACAGCCGAGCGAGTAAGGGGATGGATCCAGGAGCCAGAAGCCGAGTAGGTGCGTGCGGAGGAGGCCTCCTGCATGGGGACCTCCCTCCGGGCCCTCGCCACGGCAGCACTCCCATCCCCACCCAAAAAACATTCCAGAAGCCCAGTGGTGACAGCCACCCTCCAATCCTGGAACCAACTGCAGCAGCAATTTGGCCTGACCAAAATGTCGAACAAGGCTCCCATCTGCAACAACCATAGGTTCACACTAGCACTGACTGACGCCACCTTCAGAAGGTGGAGGCAGGACGGGGGGGACACTGACAGTCAGGGACCTATACACGGACGACAGGATCGCAACACTGGACGAACTGACAGAGAAATTTCGGCTAGCCAGGGGGAACAAGCTACAGTACCTGAAGCTCAAAAACTTCTTACGAAAGGAGACAAGGACGTACCCACAACCGCCACGACAGACACTACTGGAAGACCTACTGGACGCAAGTATCCTAGAGAAAGGGAACTGTAGTGACATGTATGACCGACTGGTAGAAAGGGACGACACCGTACTGGACGCAACAAGAAAGAAATGGGAGGATGACCTGGGGATTGAGATAGTGTGGGGACTCTGGAGCGAAGCACTGCATAGGGTCAACTCCACCGCCACGTGCGCAAGGCTCAGCCTGACGCAGCTAAAAGTGGTACATAGAGCCCACTTAACAAGAAACCGTATGAGTAGGTTCTTCCCGGAGGTGGAGGACAGATGTGAACGGTGCCAAAGAGGCCCGACCAACCACGCCCACATGTTCTGGTCTTGCCCCAGACTTGTGGAGTACTGGACAGCCTTCTTCGAGGCTATGTCCAAAGTGGTGGGGGTGAGGGTGGAGCCATGCCCGATAGTGGCGGTCTTCGGGGATTCAGACCAGCCAGATCTATTCCTGGGGAGGAGGGCGGACGCCCTTGCCTTTGCCTCCCTGATCGCCCGCCGTAGAATCCTGTTTGGCTGGCGGTCAGCAGCACCGCCCAGAGCTGCAGACTGGCTGTCCGACCTCTCGGAATCTCTCCAAATGGAGAAAGTCAAATTCGCCAACCGAGGGTCAGACGACGGCTTCCACAGAACGTGGGAGCCATTCATGCAATTGTTCCGGGACCTGTTTGTGGCCAACGAACAAGAGAAAGAATAGTCGGGTGGCCAAGAATCAGGGGAAGGGCAGCCCGGTGGCCTAGTGGTTAGCACAACCGCCTCACGGCGCTCAGGTCCCAGGTTCGATCCCGGCTCTGGGTCACTGTCCGTGTGGAGTTTGCACATTCTCCCCGTGTCTGCGTGGGTCTCGCCCCCACAACCCAAAAATGTGCAGAGTAGGTGGATTGGCCACGCTAAATTGCCCCTTAATTGGAAAAAATAATTGGGTAATCTAAATTTAAAAAAAAAAAGAATCAGGGGAAAATGGATGGGAATCGGGGGAAGGTAGCCGGGTTTGGGGGGGGGCCTATTGGTTCGTTATGGGGGTTTGTTCTCATGGTTTTATGCTTATTTCTTTTTCTTGTTAATTTATTGTTTTTGTATTGGAGGGGAGGGGTTACTGTTTTTCTCTGTTGTGATAAAATTTGTTGTTGAAAACTTGAATAAAAATTATTCCAAAAAAAAAGGAAGGACAAAGCCGCAAGCGACAGTCTGATGGCAAGCTAAGGCCCAAAACCAAATTGCAGATAAATGCCTATTAACATGTGCCTCGGTCATATTGGGGAATGTAAAATATGTATGCCGGTTAAAGGGGGTGGCCACAGTTGTTATTATGAAGATGCTTGCCTGTAAATATACGTGTTAATTTTTGCGTGTTTTTTTCTAATAATTTGTAATTTGTTGGATATAAAATATGAAAACTCAATAAAAAACATTTAAAAAGAAAAGATTTCCTTCCCTCAAGGGCATTAGTGAACTCAATGGGTTTTTACGACAATCGTTTCAAGGTCATCTTTAGACTTTTTTTATTGAATTAAAATTTCACCACCTGCAGGATTTGAACCTGGGTTCAGAGATCATAGAATTTACAGTGCAGAAGGAGGCCATTCGGCCTATTGGGTCTGTACCAGCCCTTGGAAAGAGCACCCATGCCTCCATCCTATCCCCGTAACCCCACCTAACCTTTTTTGGACACTAAGGGCAATTTATCATGGCCAATCCACCTAGACTGCACATCTTTGGACTGTAGGAGGAAACTGGAGCACCCGGAGGAAACCCACGCAGACACGGGAAGAACGTGCAGACTCCGCACAAACAGTGACCCAAGCCGGGAACCGAACCTGGGACCCTGACACTGTGAAACAACTGTGCTAACCACTGTGCTACCCGACTCTGGGTCTCTGGTTTACTCATCCAGGGACAATACCACTATGCCACCGGCTCCCCATGTAGGGCGCTAACTCCAATTTGCAACAGTTTATAGATTTAATTCAGGCATGGATTCACTGTCAGTTTAACCCTTCCTTGAGAGGTGATTACTGCTTCTACTATTTCAAGGAGTCACTCTTTCTGACCAATATTTCAATTACATTTTACATGCACAGGTTTCTGAGCTTTCCAGAAATTTGCCATTGAAAGGAAGGTGAGAAAATTGAAAATTCATCAGGCTGATTAAAAGTCATAAGTACAAACATCAACTATCACTCAGTGCTCACAGCTCTTGATACCTCCTGCTGGGAAAGAATTCATTAAGAATATTTGTACTGAGAAGATGCACATATTTATATCTCTCATAGCCGAAGGACGTCCCAAAGCGCTTTACACTCAGTGAAGTAAATTTGTGTATTCACTGTTGTAATGTGGGAAACTTGGCAGCCAATTTGTACACTGCAAGCTCCCACAAGCAGCAATGTGGTAATGACCAGACATTATGGCGCAATCCCGGGAGAGGACCTCGTCTGCAAGGCCTCAACCCGGCGCTGTTCAGTACTGCTTCACACAAACGTGAACCAGGCATAAATGGCACCTGGGGGGAGGGTCTCGCAGCCAATTTGAGACCCCCAGGTGGTCAGGGAGAGGGTATGGCAGTACCCTGGCATTTCCCGAGCACCAGCCTGGTCACCCGAGCACTGCCAGCCTGGTGTCTGGCACTGACAACCTGGCATTACTGTTGAATAACTATTCTTGGTGCTGCAGCTACTGAGAAGCATCCGCCAAACACACCCAAAACAGCACTTTAACTTTTATTTGTTGAATCGCGGTCATTATATTTTTAGGAGGTTGACTGAGGGCAGTGCCCTGAGGCAGTGGAGGTGCCAGCGGTCAATGCAGATGGAAGTACCTGTGCAGAGCTATGGAGCAGTGCCAGGGGGCAGTGCCATGGAGAAGTGCCAGGGTGTGTGTGTGAGGCTTCCAGATGAACCTCTTTGCATTGGCCAGCCTTTAGAAATGACCCCCCGATCTTCAAGGAACTAAGTTGCTCATGGAGCAGGCAAATCAGAAGCTGTCCCACCAGCGATACGTCATGGGAACCGCCCCTTGAGGTTTTTATTTCTATGTCGAGCACTAGACGGCAGAGAAAGCCACTGTTGCTGTGGCAGATTCAATGTTACTTTTCCTGCTCGACCTCCGCCTTTGCTGCATTCTAGAATTCCCCTAGTCTTCTCAATCCCTCCTCATAAGAGAATCCCCCATCCAAGAGATTGATCTGGCGAGCCTTTGTTAAACTCCCTCTATGGCAAGGATATCATTGTTCAGTCAGGGGACCAAAACTGGGCACACTACTCCAGGTGAAATACAATGTGGAAAAGTGTTAGGTTATGCACTTTGGAAGGAGGAATTTAGGCATCGACTATTTTCTAAATGGGGAAATGCTCAGGAAATCAGGAGCATAAAGGGAATTGGGAATCCTTGTTCACAATTCTCTTAAGGTTAATGTGCAGGTTCAGTCGGCATGTTAGCATTCATGTCAAGAGGGCTAGAATACAAGAGCAGGGATGTACTTCTGAGGCTGAATAAGGCTGTGGTCAGACTCCATTTGGAGTATTGTGGGCAGTTTTGGGTCCCATATCTAAGGAAGGATGTGCTGGCCTTGGAAAGGGTCCAGAGGAGGTTCAGAAGAATGATCCCTGGAATGAAGAACTTGTCGTATGAGGACTCTGGGTCTGTGCTCGTTGAAGTTTAGAAGGATGAGGGGGATCTT
Organism: Scyliorhinus canicula; assembly: GCF_902713615.1. NCBI lineage: Eukaryota > Metazoa > Chordata > Chondrichthyes > Carcharhiniformes > Scyliorhinidae > Scyliorhinus > Scyliorhinus canicula. The sequence continues at coordinate 138,203,596 of NC_052155.1, read as the reverse complement.
ATTGAAACTTACAGGATACTGCGGGGCTTGGATAGAATGGACATGGCAAGAATGTTTCTACTTGGAGGAAAAACTAGAGGCAGAGGACACAATCTCAGACTAAAGAGACGATCCTTTAAACAGAGATGAGGAGGAATTTCTTCAACCAGAGGGTGGTGAATCTGTGGAACTCTTTGCCGCAGAAGGCTGTGGAGGCCAAATCACTGAGTGTCTTTAAGATAGAAATAGATAGGTTCTTGATTAATAACGGGATCAGGGGTATGGGGAGAAGGCAGGACAATGGGGATGAGAAAATATCAGCCATGATTGAATGGCAGAGTAGACTCAATGGGCCAAGTGGCCTAATTCTGCTCCCATGTCTTATTCCCGCAGTGAACAAAGACCAATACAGCACAGGAAAAGGCCCTTCGGCACTCAAAGCCTGTACCTGTCATGATACCACCCTTTGTCAAAACTCTCAACACATCCTTGTTTCATATCCCTCTATTCCCATCCTATCCATGTGTTTGTCAAGATGCCTTTTGAACGCCATTAATGCATCTGCTTTCACAACCTCCCCTGGCACTGCATTCCAGGCACTCACCACCCTGTGTAAAAAACCTGCCTCACACATAACCTCTAAACTTTGCCCGACGGACCTTAAACCTATGCCCCCTAGTGATTAACCCTTCCACCCTGGGAAAGAGGGTCTGCCCATCCACTCTATCCCTGCCCCTCAAAATCTTGTCGACCTCTATTAGGTCACCCCTCAACCTCTGTCATTCTAATGAAAACAGTCCGAGTCTATTCAGCCTCTCCGCATAGCTAACACCTCCAGACCAGGCAACATCCTGGTAAACCTCCTCTGCACCCTCTCCAAAGCCTCCACATCCTTCTGGTAGTGTGCCGACCAGAATTGTGTACAATATTCCAACTGCTGTCGTTTTCAATATTTTCCCCGCTTCTTGATTGTGATAGAGAAATTCAAACAGCATTCATTAGGTAAGCAAAACTGAACTTTATTTACGAATTAGAACTGACTGCTAGCAGTAATGGCTGAGACTTGAATTCGGAAGGCAGTCAATTACAAACTGCTGAGTCCGTCCCAAGTCTGCGATATTACAGAAGAATAAGGTGATTTTTATACATTATAGGATCAGGATAACATGAATACAACTTGGTCAGGAATTTAATCGAAAGTAAAACATAAGTAATAATCGTTACAATGGCATCACCTTGCTGACCTTTAGGGGAATGGAGTTTCATATCATTATCTTGTCTTTGTTTTAAGAACTGGACAACCTTGTTTACGAACAGGAAGAGACAGTTGTTCAGCTTGTTATTTATTGAGACTGCTTCTAGGTTCATGACGAACAAGCATTATCTAGACTCTCAGAGTCACCCAGTTCTCAGGTCATATTGACCTCGGCTGTCTCTGTGTATTTTGTATCTGTGCCTTAGGTTTAAATTCAATTGTACCAAGAAGACTTGACTAGTTTTCCCATCATGCCATTATTTGCTTCACACAATACCACACTGCGGCCGTACCAAGGTGCAAACAACTGCAGCATGACTTGCCAGTTTTTATACTCGATGCCCCAATGAAGGAAAGCATTCCGTATATTTTCTTGACTACCTTGTCCACTTGTGTTATCACTTTCAAAGATCTGTGGACCTGCACGCCCAGATCTCAGCTGTGAGATGAGTCTTGCTTGATAACACATCTCACTTATTTCCCAAAGGAAAGGCCCAGCAGCCTAAAATGCACTAACCCTTGCGCCCAATGCTCAAAAGTTTGGGGAGAACCCCACATGCCTCCTCCCCACAGAATGATTATCAAGGGGTCTAGGCTAGGGGCTGTTTTGCACAGGGCTAAATCACTGGCTTTGAAAGCAGACCAAGCGGGCCAGCAGCACGGTTCGATTCCCGTAACAGCCTCGCCGAACAGGATGTGGCGACTAGGGGCTTTTGACAGTAACTTCATTTGAAGCCTACTCGTGACAATAAGTGATTTTCACTTTTCACTTTTTCATTTTCACTAGGTCACTCCCAACAACCGTGCAGCATAGTGGTTAGCACAGTTGCTCCACAATGCCAGGGTTCCAGGTTTGATTCTCAGCTTGGGTCACTGTCTGTGCGGAGTCTGCACGTTCTCCCTGTGTCTGCGTGGGTTTCCTCCGGGTGCTCCGGTTTCCTCCCACAAGTCTCGAACGATGTTCTTGTTTGGTGAATTGGACATTTTGAATTCTCCCTCAGTGTACCCAAACAGGCGCTTGAGTGTGGCGACTAAGGAATTTTCACAGTAACTTCATTGCAGTGTTAATATAAGCCTACTTGTGACACTAATAATAAAGGTTATACACATTAAACCAGTGCCACCTCCAGAAGCTTACAACTAAATAAATGTTTTTTTAGGTAGCCTGTTCATTATATTCTTATTCCTGTCGCAACAGGCCCACAAGATGTGCCGCAGCAAATCTCCACTCCCAGTTTGGGATCAGTGGTCATGGAGCTGGCCAGATACATTAAAACTACCCTCCAACTGGAAATTTGGGCAGGGTATGGGACATCTGATTGCGTGTAGAAATTATCTTGTGAATTAAGCCCATCGTCCATTCAGAAAATCTGAACAATTATTTTCTGATCATTTCCTCTCTGTAGTCCTTTACTCCCCCTTTATTTTTATACATCTTCAGAAGAATTTCTCACACATGGATACCTGGTTCTTTCTGGTCAGCAAAGACTTGTACCAATAAATTATATAAACCTTTTAAATGGTGACTATTGGACTCCATCATAGCAAACCACATTACAAAAGACAGTTTAAATGTACCTGAATTAGTCATTCCAACCATCAAATTCCTTGGAATGCTAAATAATTTTAGGGTTACTCCTAAACTGCTCCTACAAGCCAAAGCAGAAAGCAAAGTTAATAATATATAATATATTTATTTCAGTGATCATATAATTAGTTTCAGAATCACAAAATTGTTTTAATCTCCAGCAGTTGAGCAATGTTTAAACACAGGGTTTTGGCATGAGGCAAGGCTTCAGAAAAGATTCAGCAAGACTGTCGGTTGCTATTGATTGATCTGTTAATCTCCTAACTGGTCCCAGAGTTATTTTTCCAATTTATATTTTTTAATTAGTTGTCTATCTGCATCTTTTATAAATTAATTGGTCTGTGAACCATATTAAAATCAATACCATAGTTGCACTTGCAGAATTTGTGTAATCATTTCAATTCATGTATCTTAGTTTTAATAATTATTGTGGCAAACTTGTTTACTGGCAGTCACTGTTGCCAAGAAATCCCTGAAAGTTTTAGGATAATAGAAGAAATAAATCATTCTGAGCCGCGCCCTGGAAATTAATTTTGAGTCATTACACATGTCATAAGTGCTGACATTTCATTAGTCTCAGGCTCTGGAGCATTTATTTCAATAGGCAAAATCCCTCTTTCTTTGTGGTGGTGTTGGCACTCCTTTTCCGTATTCTAATGTGCATATAGGAAGTAATGCCATTACTGTATTCATCAACTATTATCCACAATTTGAGCGTTTACCTTTCAATACTTCTCAATCTTCACTTTGTGCTCCCTTGACACAAGCTTTCACTAGTTGTTTAAAGCATTGGAAAAGTGCACTTATGATTAGCAAATAAAAACTCACTGTTGTCAAGCAAGTGATCTGAATGCTCATATTTGGAAGGCATGTGAACATTAATGTGAATTACATTCACCTGTATTGTGCAAGTGCACACAAAAGCATTTTTTACTAAAATGGTTAAACAGTGGCCGTGGCTCATCAGTGATTCCTATTGAACTGCAATAATTAGTGAGTAGTTCCAAGGTTACCAAAAGACAAGGTGTTCTTTTCAAAAAAACACGAAATAAAACATTGCAATACTGGCCCTCTAAGACTTGTTTATGAAATGGGGGTTGCAAAATAGTGAGCGGAGGTGGAAGTGCTGTTTGAGCGCCTGTCATCTTCCCGACATCATGGAACTTTATCAGCAGTGAGGAAGGTGGAGTCATTTTACCTGCAGTTGGGGGGAAAGGGGTTGGGGGGGTGGGTTCTCTGCCACAGGGTTAGACCACCTGGTAAACCCTGGTTTCCTTGCAGGCTCGGCGAGGCACTTCCTGAGTGGGAACTCTGTAATTACACAGAGGGGCCCAGGGCACCCCAGCGGCATTGCCCTCACGTCACCAACCACCCTGCCCCTCAGCCAGGGGCTGCCCGACTGCCCCCAATGATCTCAACCCCACTTTATACCTTCTCCCAAGAGTGGTATCCATGCTGGTACTCTGGATACTGCGCTCAGTGCCAGCTGTGGCCACTGTTCACTATTGCGACTGAAGTGCTGCCCTGGCCCTCCAGTGAAGCTCTAGGAGGTCGCTCTTATCACTCAACGAGGTGGGAACACAGATGTTAGGTTATTCGCTGCCTGATTGCCACAGAATCCAGTCGGGGCTTCCCAAAACAATCAAAGCAGGTTTAGAATCCAAACGGGAGAGACAACAGGAACACACAGTAGGGTAGAAATGAACAACTGGTTTTTATTACGGCATTCACAGAAATAACAAAGCTACTAGCCCTCTCCCCAAAGGGCCACCCTTTTTAGAAAGAGTCGTTTCCCTTGTTGAGGGAAAACCCTGCCCCCAATTACTGGGGAGTTCATACTCAGCTGTGGAAGGGGGAAATCAAATGGAGCACAATCCTTGGCCGCCATGAGGGTCGTAACAGCTTCTCAATGAGGGTTGCCCCCAGCTTCCAGGCTTAGTTTCAGGACCATCACTGCCCATTAAAAAAAATCAGCCCACTTATCCCAGTGATTTTAATGGTCTTTATCCTATTTTTAGAATATTATTTGTAAGAAAGTATTTCTCTTTCATTCAGGTTAATCACGTATTAGGTTTTGGTTAACGTATATATCACTATCCAGTTTTTATGTAGGCCAATACATGCTGGGTATAAAATTCCACTTTGGGCACTACTACAACAGAGGAAAGCAGGTCAGGCTTGCTGCAGGGAATTTGAGCACACAACTTGCCAATTCATAACCAGTGCTAAAGATGAAAATTGATCATATTTTAAGTTTCATTTTCTGAGCATCATTATTGAATGTCACAACAATGAATGGACAAGAAGGCTTATATCAACTCTTTTATTCATTTCCTAATTAATGTTCTTCCTCCAAAGAGAGATGATCCCTTTTTTGGAGTACTACATTCAAGCAATACCAAGGCAGCACGGTAGAACAGTGGGTAGCACAGTTGCTTCATAGCTCCAGGGTCCCAGGTTCGATTCCCCGCTGGGTCACTGTCTGTGCGGAGTCTGCACATTCTCCCCGTGTCTGCGTGAGTTTCCTCCGGGTGCTCCGGTTTCCTCCCACAGTCCAAAGATGTGCAGGTTAGATGGATTGGCCATGATAAATTGTCCTTCGTGTCCAAAAAATAGGTTAGGTGGGGTTGCTGCGATAGGGTGGAGGTAGGGTGCTCTTTCCAATGGCCGGTGCAGACATGATGGGCTGAATGGCCTCAGATTGAGGCTATGAAAGTTCTGTGAATATTTCTTTATTTATTAACAAACAATTTTATTGAGGTATTTTTGGCATATAAAACAGCAACATTATACCGTAGTCTACAAAAAGCAAATAAGACATTATGCTAGCATCGGCTCCTCTCTCGCAAGAACCTGCTCAAGCAACCCCATACTCTATGCTACCCTAACTCCCCCTCCCCTGCTGACGAATAATTCTCCGCGAAGAAGTCAACGAATGGCTGCCACCTCCGGGCGAACCCTGACAGTGATCCTCTCAAGGCAAACTTAATTTTCTCCAGCCTGAGAAAGCTCGCCATGGCCGAAAGCCATACCTCAGACTTCGGGGGCTTTGTGCCCCTCCATGCCAACAGTATTCGTCGCCGGTCTACCAGGGTAGCAAAGGCCAAGACGTCAGCCTCTTTCTCCTCCTGGACTCCTGGGTCCTCCGAAACCCGAAAAACTGCCACCTCAGGACTCATTAACACCCCAGTTTTCAAAACCCGGGACATGACGTCCGCGAATCCCTGCCAGTACCCCCTTAGTTTAGGACATGCCCAGAATATGTGTACATGGTTCGCTGGTCCTCAGGCACATCTAGCACATTTGTCCTCCAGCCCAAAGAATTTGCTCATCCGGGCCACCGTCATGTGGCCCCGATGTACGACCTTGAACTGGATCAGACTGAGCCTGGCGCATGTTGCAGTCGTGTTTACTCTACTCAAAGCGTCTGCCCATATGCCGTCCTCTATCTCCCGCCCCTGAGCTCCTCCTCCCACTTAAGCTTCAGTTCTTCGGTCTGTGCCTCCTCTGCTCCCATTACTGCTTTATAAATGTTGGAGACTCTCCCCTCTCCCACCTCTCCTCTGGAAACTACCCTGTCCTGGATCCCCCTTGGTGGGAGGCTTGGGAAGTGATGTACCATCAATTCACTACAAAACGGAGAGCGAGTGAACATAGGCTTTATTATCCAAGAACTTGCCTGCCTGTGACTGCTGTAACAACTGAGTGCCGCCCCCCAGGCGGCCGGTTTATATACCGTCCGGGGGGGGCGGAGCCAGAGGCGGAGCCCACCCAGGTTCCAGTACAATACATGGAAGGAGATCATATTACCATTCCCTGGCCATAGGCCACAGTACTATACAGACAACTTATATTATGGTGAATACATTCACCACATTCACCCCCTGTTAAAAAACGAAGTCCAGCGGGGTGAAGTGGGGTCATCATGTGTTAGTCTGTCTGGAGACCGGACTGTTCTTCTGGACCTCCTCAGCTCTGGTGGTGTGGCGGGTACGGGTGTTGCAGTTGTTGACTCCGAGAACGTGTTGTCTGGAGCTTTGGTCCAGCGTGTCGGCGACAGTTGAGGGGTGGGGGTAGGCAGGGCGGTGGTGGATGGTGGCAGGGGGTAGTGGATAGGTTTTTAATTAGCAATGATTGAAGGGTTATGGAGAATGGATAAGAAAGTGGAGTTGAGGCCGTGAGATCGGCCTTGATCATATTGAATTGGGACTGGGTCCGAGGGGCTGAATTGCCTACTCCTGCCCCTAGTTCTTATATTCTTATGTTCTTCTTTTGCTTCTGTTGAAACCTGCTGAACTGTATCATTTCAACATAACTCAGCTGCTTAACGTAAAGTAATTCATAAGCAATTTTCAATCATTCAATTGTGTAACTCTCTAGCTCATTTCAGGACGTCACTCGTGGAACAGATCATTGAAGTTCCTCTTTCTCAGCTGTCATCTTACATACTGGTTCCTCACGAATTTACAGTTGTTGACTTGTTTTATTGCTTGAATAGGGAGCACGCAAGTCCAGACTCGCTGTACCTTACCAGACTTAAGGAATGGATTGTTATGAAATTCTGGTGCCATTGTGACAGTTCCACTCAAAGCTCTTGATGTGTTGATGCTGAAAAATGACCATATTCAGAATTACACATCAGAAAAGAAAGGCAAGAGTTCTAAAGGTGAACTTAGCTGATTAAGTCAAAAATGAAATCTAAGAATAACAATGAAGTAATACAGGAGAAAGAAAACTGGAGAAATAATTTAGCATCAAAGAGAAAAGGAGATTCACAGTTGTATAATGCCTTGTCACATGCTGAAAAAATTTCAAATCACTTCACATATTGTGAATAAATTATTTGAAGTGTAGTGACTATTGTCATCATAGAATTTACAGTGCAGAAGGAGGCCATTCGGCCCATCGAGTCTGCACCGGCTCTTGGAAAGTGCACCCTACCCAAGGTCCACTCCTCCACCCTATCCCCCATAACCCAGTAACCCCACCCAACACTAAGGGAAATTTTGGACACTAAGGGCAATTTATCATGGCCAATCCACCCAACCTGCACATCTTTGGACTGTGGGAGGAAACCGGAGCACCCGGAGGAAACCCACGCACACACGGGGAGGATGTGCAGACTCCACACAGACTCCATGTAGGCACTGAAAGATCTCACAAATGGACGAATAACCAGGAACTCTGGTTTTGATGCTGATGGCTGAGGGAAGGACGTTATCAGCATACCGGGAGAATTCTCTATACTTTGTTTTTGTATTGTGCCATGGGACCTTTGGCATCCAACTAAAACAGAACCAGAAAAGCAGAGTTTCATTTAGATAAAGGAGAAATCTTGTAACATTGTTCAGTACGAGACTTTCCCTTGCCACAAAGCTAGGGACGGGCATTTCAAATACACATGTCACACACACTGCACACATCCTGATGTACAACAGAACTACTGACTACCAGAAGCTCATAATGACACCCAGATTGGGCTGAAGAAACTGGTGAGTTCTTTATTTATTCTTTAGTAACGGTAACCTATCCTCTAGAATCAATGCCATTGTTTTGTGCATTATTTGGGCCTTCAGAATAGCCCATCGACCCAACATTTGGGTTTGTGGGTGTTAAAAGCCACACACAGAGAGCATGCGGACTGGACCATTAGGTTCCTGGTGGCCTCACCTGAATATGATCTTTCCTGATGAGGGGGCGGGGATAAATTCTGAACGGGGAAGCTCTGTGGACATACACACCGCAACCCAAGTGTGGATTGACGCAGGAGACCCTTTGGGGGTGGTGAGTTTAACTTTTTGTTGTGTATTAAATCTTTTTGTTCCATATCCAATTATCGTTTCCGCGTGGTCGCTTGCCTGCATCCTACACTGGTGACGAAGATCAAGTGGAACTGCGGAGACATCATTTCCTCAGCATCTGGCCCACATTGCAAAGGCCTCAGGAGGCCTCTGGCCAGGCAGCAGGTATGCTGTACATAGGGAAGCCAGAGGCATTTGTCGCCGATGCGGGTGATTGGAACCAGTACATTGAGCCAATGCAGTATTTTTTCAGTTTGAATACAATCACTGGGAACAAGAGGCAGACAATTACCCTCCTCACGGTTTGCAGACCCGCCACCCACAGCATCATAAAGAGCATAACCTACCCAGACGCACCCGAGACGAGGTCGTTCCCGGAGCTAATCACATTGATGGGTAAATATTTTAATCCAAAACCACCCATTATAGTCAGGTGTTTTCAATTTCATACCACCACCCAATACCAAGGGGAATTGGTGACTGATTTTCTGGGCCACCTGTTAAAAACTTGTTGAATTTTGCGACTTTGGAACGGCACTATCCGAGAAACTAAGGGCAGGATGGTTTGCGGCATCTGCGATACAGCAACCTAGAGGAGGCTGTTGGCCGAGACCTACCTAGATTTTCAAAAGGCAGTTGAAATGGCTTAGTCAAGGGAAAGTGCGCTGCAAGGAGTGCAAGAAGTGCTTGGGATGGCGGTCCTCAACCTTGGGCACCCAATGGAGCATTGAATGCTGATGGTGATCCGACTCCTACTGGTGGGGGTGCTCAACCCCTGACCCTGACCATCATTGGTGGGCCCCAGAGGATCGGCGACCATGATCACCCAATTCAGAGGGCCCAAATCAGATGGCCGAAACACCAGTGACTGAAAGGACTGAACATAGAGGCACTGGAAAGGAATTATGCTCAATTTGAGAAGGAGCGGTTGGTAGTGGTTTTTGGGGTGAAACCTTTTCACCAGTATGTACACAGGCACGCTTTTACAGTCCTTACGGATCATAAACTCTTACTGGGGTATTCGAGGAGACAGGGCAATTCCGCATGTGTCATCAGCGTGGATTCAGTTTTGGGCATTGCTATTGGCGGCTTACGAAAATGTCCTGGACCACAGATCGGGGACGAAGATTCCCCATGTGGACGCCCTCAGCCGTCTTCCATTGCTGACCAGGCTATCGGCACCTGCTTGCACTGACAAAGTGACAGCAGCCTGACATTTCATGGACACTCTGATTGTTATGATGGCGCAAATCAAGGTCTGGACCTAATATTAGCCCAGGTCCGTCACAGTGTTGTGTGGGATTCAGCATTGCTCACTGCCGGACAACCAGAGGGCATTCACAACAAAAGTAGTGTTGAAGTCAGGATCCTGCTGTGGGTTCGCATGTGGTGGTGCCGGAGAAAGGTCACGGCCAATTCTGAAGCACCTCCACAACAGCCACCATGGGGTCTCAAAGATGAAAATGTTGGCCCTAAGCTAGTTATGGTGGCCTGACATTGATGCAGACATGGCACTGCACGGAACACCAAAAGCTGCCACCGCCGGCACCCCTCCATCCCTGCGAGTGGCCGGGCAGGCCATGGTCAAGGCCACATGTCAATTTCACAGGGACCTTTCAGGGCTCAATGTTCCTACTCATCATGGATGTACACTCCAAGTGATTGGACGTCCAATGCATGGCATCCACTACGTCGCAGGCTGCGGTCAAGAAGCTGCACCAGTCAGTGTCCATGGAATCCCAGAAGATTTGGTCTCGGAAAAAAGGACGTCATTCCCCAACATGGGATTTGATGACTTCCTACAGACCAACGGCATCCGTCACGTATGGACGGCGCCGTATCCCGACATCAAATGGATTGGCAGAATGGGCGGTGCAAACATTTAAGCAGGGCATGCGGAAGCAGACCACAGGGTCTCTGGAGAGCCGCGTTGTTCTCCTACGGAACCATGCCACATGCCACCCTCACCCTAGCTATAATTGTTTTTAAATCACAGTACTTTGCCATGATTCAGCAATTAATCACCATAATCCTGACTTCTGTCTCGAGACTCCTTGACTGCAGATTAGGCAATTGTTCCTGAAGGGAAGCTTCAAGCATGGATGTCATTCAGCAATGGCATTAATACGACTACCTGAGCTAATGCCAATTGTTAAATAAATCATCAGCTCAAATAATGTTGCTGGGCACACTGGAACATACTCAACATGATACATGACTGTTTTGTACATATTCTAAAGACACAATTTAGTGGGTGGCACGTCAGCGCAGTGGTTAGCACTATTGCTTCATAGCGCTCCAGGTTTGATTCCCGGCTTGGGTCACTGTCTGTGCAGAGTCTGCACGTTCTCCACATGTCTGCGTGGGATTCCTCCGGGTGCTCCGTAAATTGATGCTTTCCGAACTATTGATGGGGCCACGACTGCGCACTCGATTGAGCCTCATGTTCCTGATATTGGAGAGAAGATCCGCAGAGGGCAGAAATACTCCACTTCAGATTCGGGCAGACGCATGCCCGTTGGCGAATTTTCCACAGGTGATGGGGTATATGTCTGGAATTATGCTGGTGGAGCCTTGTGCATTCCAGGTGTGGTGGTACAACAGACAGGACCAACCTCCTACTCAGTACAAGCACAGGGCACGGTGTTGAACCGGCATCTGTACCACCTCCGCAGCCGCGACCAGGAGGTGCTTCATAGCCACCTAGAGGTTCAGCAGCCGCTATTGCCACTCCATCGGGCACTGCCACAGGTACCATCTCCTGGGGTGCACATACCCCACGACGCGGAGATGTGGGGTGCCAACACATCGGATCCTGATTCAGACATGGAGACCCAGCCAACCGAGCTCACCACGGATCCGGTGGCAGTCCGAGGCTCCGACGCATCAGTGCCACGACACTCAGCCCGTAAGCAATGTTCCCCAGTGTGTTATATAGCTCCAGATCCGGCACAGCGGACGCCCAACCGAAAGCCCAGGGCCAAAAGGACGAGGGGCCCTGCTCCTCAAGTCATCGAGGTGGACGGCATTTCAGACTGGGTTGTCACGGGGTCTGGTCCATTAGGTTCCCGGTGGCCTCACCTGCATATGATCTTCCCTGATGAGGGGCGGGGCTAAATCCTTTACGGGGAAGTTACAGTAAAAGCCCCGACCCAAGTGTGGGCCAGCATGGGAGACCCTTCGGGACGTGGTGAGGGTTGTTGTTGTGTATTAAACCTTTTTGTTCCATATCCAATATCGCTTTCTCATTGTCACTTGCCTGCATTCTACGCAGCCTACTCTTAGGCCCCAGCCTTAAACATTTAGGTCCTGTGGTAAAGTCACATTCTGACATCCCGATGGAATAAGCAATTGTTTTCCAAGAACAAAGAAGAACAAAAATTTATGTTTGCTTTGTGTCTTTAATTTAGAAATATGTCCAGCAATACCAATAGCGCAGAGTACAATCCCCATTCCCGGGGAAGGAGAGTCTTTGCCTTCTCATCCTAGCTATAATTGGTTTTAAATCACAGTACTTTGCCATGATTCAGCAATTATTCACCATAATCCTGACTTCTGTCTTGAGACTCCTTGACCGCAGATTAAGCAATTTTTCCTGAAGGGAAGCTTCAAGCACGGATGTCATTCAGTAATGGCATTAATACGACTACCTGAGCTAATACCAATTGTTAAATAAGTCATCAGCTCAAATAATGTTGCTGGGCACACTGGAACATACTCAACATGATACATGACTGTTTTGTACATATTCTAAAGACACAATTTAGTGGGTGGCACGGCAGCACAGTGGTTAGCACTATTGCTTCATAGCGCTCCAGGTTTGATTCCTGGCTTGGGTCACTGTCTGTGCAGAGTCTGCACGTTCTCCACATTTCTGCGTGGGATTCCTCCGGGTGCTCCGGTTTCCTCCTACAATTCCCGAAAGACATGCTGTTAGGTGAATTGGGCATTCTGAATTTGCCCTCCGTGTACCCGAACAGGTGCCGGAATGTGGCAACTTGGGGCTTTTCACGGTAACTTCATTGCAGTGTTAATGTAAGCCTACCTGTGACAATAAAGATTATTATTATTACTGTCCATCAATGAGCTCTTATAGGCAGCTGGCATGCCCCTACAGCTAGAAGCTCCAGGCCAATGTATTACTCAATCAACCTGGCAATCTGAGTAATTTTTTTATCAGGCAGGTTTACAATTACGAAACTAATGATCAAGAGGCCTGGAATAATGATCGGGAGGTGCAAGTTCAAATCCCATGACACTAGCTGGAGAATTCAAATTCAATTAAAAAAGGTGAATTAGGCACCCAGCTACTGATTTACTTCGTAAGGTTCCTGAGATTAGAACATAAGCAACAACCTTTACCCTTGAATTACTACCATATTCAGGCGAGCCTTGTTTGCAACTCGCTACAGTGTAAAGAAAATTTGTTTTAATGCTTTAGCCTGGATGTCATTCCTTTCTTCACAGATTATTATTTATCTGGAACAGTCCTTTTATCGGTAGATTAGAAAAGCTTATAGATGAATTCAAACCAATCATATTTACTAACCTTTTACTGTTATCTGCACCCTCTTGGGCTTGCGGCCAAGGTCTGTAATTACATCATTATTTGAGACATGCCTTCTTCTTCAGGAAATCGTCTGTCAGAACTAGTCTGAACTTCACTCCCACTGTTGCATTTTTTTAAATTCATTCACAGGATGTGGGTGTAGTATCTTGAGAACAGTATGTACTCCATCCACCTCCGTTAAAATCAAACATTTAAAAAAATATGAAGATACAGCATTGAGCAGCAAAAAATATCCACACATTTTTAATAAGCTACCTAAATGGTTGAATATTGCAAAAGTGTAATGACCATAAATGTGTGGTGCGGGGAGTTTAACCAATATTGTCTCGTTCATATTTACTCTTTTGCTTGTAGCTCTCTTGTCTTTCTCCTTCACAATTCAACCTGGCTCTCATTTTCTATTCCTCCTTCCCCATCCACGCTGACATTACCCTCTATGTCGGCGCTCTTAATAACCCTGTCACTCTTTATGAAGCTCTTGTGACAGAAAATAACCTGAGATATCTAGAATTGAAATTGCACAAGTCAACATAGCTTCCTTTATTAAACGGCTCTGCAGCCTCTGTCTGTTGGTACCAAAACAATTAGTAACTTCAAGTGAACAAAATGACACTTGCACTTTTAAAACACAATACAATATATCCCTCTCCTTCTTAGTAAATGAGAGACATAGCACGTTTCAATGATTCAATTCCAATGTGTAAACAATAACCTTAAGCATAACGTGAATCTTCAACTTTATTACATATTCCAACTTTGGTAGTAATTTAGCAATGTACTCAGTCATACACAATGAGATGAAAGATTTGATCGCCAACTGAAAACTTGTAACATCATTTTTTAAGTCTTCTCTCATGAATAAGACATCATTTAAGCCATGGTGTTGCCTCATTTAAATCATGGGATGGATTCTCCGTTTGGGAGAATATGGCTGGATTCTCCGTTCCTGAGGCTAAGGGCTGGATTCTCTGATCTGCGGCTATATCCGTGGAATCTGTCTGGCCTTATGACCAAAAGGTCGGTGCCGCCCCCACACCGATGCTCTGCCCTGTGGGAGGCTAGCAGCCATGCCGTGTAAAGCCCCCGGCTTCACCTGCGGATACAGGCGCAGACTGGCCGGGTCCATGGGCGCGAATGCACACGGTGGCGGCCTGCGACGGCCGTGTCGTACAACATGGCACCGGCCGCGAGCGGACCCGGCCTGCCAAAAACTGCCCCCGTTACCCCCCTCGCCACCTCCGGACCACCCCCCCCCCACCACCATTCCCCCAGTCCCTGCCGAAGCCCCCCTGCCAGCAGAACGGCTCCACCCCCCAACTGTGGCCCCGGAAATTGTGAGGAGTCGGGGTCTCAACCCATCGGTGACATCTTGAGGCCATCCCGAAGGCGTGTGGCGTACTCCCCGATTTTGAGGGGGTGGAGTGTCGGAAAAACGGCACCGTCCCCGATTCCGGCGCAAAAATGGATTCTCCGGCCGATCGGCGAATGCAATTTGCAATGTGCCAGCACAGGATTCGTGGAATTCCGCGACAGCAAAACTGGCGCCGCACCTGGACTGATTCAGTGACTGGTTAAGGGGCTAGCACCGGTGCCACCTGGAACACAGTCAATTCTAATGAAAAAGAGTGCTGGATTCGCTGGGTCTGAGATTGACACCCAGGAGGCTAACAAGCTGCAGCCGCATCTCCACACTTCACTCCCCACACACACCATGCCAACCAACAAGAAGGCAGCAAGGAGAACGGCCTGAAGATGCCGAGCTGGAGACCGTCGTGGACGCGGTGGAGAAGTGGTGTTTGACACTGTATCCCGATGTGGGAAGGAGGCTGCTAGCCGCCGCCATTCCCCATGCCTCAGCACAGGTGGCAGAGGCGGTGAGCACCGTGGGCAACACCATCCGGATTGGCCAGCAGTGCCGGAAAAAAGCACCATCTCCTCAGGGTGGCCAGGGTGTGTAGGCAACACTGTGATCCTGGCACTAACCCGCGTTCCACACACTCATAACCCAACCCCCACCCTGCACCACATGCTGGCACCGCATCTTCAGGAGGCTGAAGTACCATGCTATCACACCCCTGGTCGCTCCATAGGCGTCATTGTAGTGGTTCTGCATGTGATAGGCGTCTTCTGCTACGACTGCAGTGGATACCCCTGTCGCCCATGAGCCAACCCCACAGCCAGGGATGTGTCTCGAACATGTCAGGAATCGTCAAGTGTACCAGGATGAAGGTGCTGTGCATATTGCCTGAGTATCGGGCACAGACCTGCATGATATGCAGCTCATGGTCACATACCAGCTGTACGTTTGATTGGAACTTCTTTCAGTTTGTGTAGAGCGGCCTATAATCTGCAGATGCTCGTAGGGCGACATAGATCCTGTCGATCACCCACTGGACCAAACATGTCAGCGATGGCGGCGAACCACATTGCCCGGGCATCCTGGTTGGCTGGGTCCACATTGAAATGGACGTATTGTGCCGACTGGGCATATAGGGCCTCCATGATGCCACGGATGCACCTGTGCGCTGAGGTCTGTGAGATCCCAGACAGATCCCCACACGGCGCCTGGAAGGACCCTGTGGCGTAAAGGTTCAGGGCGACCATCACCTTGACGGCCACTGGGAGTAGGTGTCCGCCCCCATACCCCCGCGGTGCCAGGTATGCCATGATCTGCCAGATATGTCGCACTGTCTCCCTGCTCAGCCGGAGTCATCAACGGCATGCCCGGTCCGGCAGGTCCTCGAATGCCAGGCGCTGCCGGTACTTGAGGCCTCCTCCTTTCCCTCGGCCTGTAGGGCGGTCGGCCGTCCATCCAGGGCGGCTGCCTCCTGTTTCTCTGTGGGCAGGCTCGGCTGCTGCAGTGTCCTCCTCCTCGAGCAGCTCCAGCTTGTAGAGCCGCAGAGCATTCCCCAGGGCTGCGGCACCAAGGAGGAAAGCCACCATTGCTGGTTGCATTATAATATCTATTGTCTTCAGGGGGTGAAAGGCCGACATGTTAGCATGGTGCCTACCCCCGTGCCCAAACAGGTCTAATGGGCTACATGATTGTCCCGGTAGGCACTGTGGGCTCTGCCCCTGCATGTCACCCCCCCCCCCCCCCCATCTCCACACCCGTGGCCCCGTCAGCGCCCAGCACCATGGGGGTCTTTGGCCCTAGCGCCCATTCCTAATATTAGGGGTACCATCAGATGGTGCTGCCCTTGCAAGCGGTACACTCCGCGGCCCCCATCCAGCACCCCCTAGTGGCTATAGTGGGAGTTGCATTTGAGTGAGCCACCTGTTGTCCCGCCAGTGGTGGCAGCTGAGTGTGAGACACCTATGCGGCCGATGTCACTCTGCAGAACCAGGGGCCAAGGTATGTGGTCATTGGCAGGCATAGCAATATGGCTGCCTTGCAGGCTGTGGCAATGGTGGTCCATGCCATTCCCGTAGCGGGTCACCTCTGGCCCAACAGTGTCCAGCTTGGCAGCCCATAGTCGCGCCTCTCCATGTCCTACCTCCTCTCTCTCCCTCATCAGTCACGACGGCGGTTTCACGATTTTTTAAAGTGCCGTGAGGAACTCGGTCCTTCAGAGGCGGAGAATTGGGTCGGAGACCACCGGGTCAGGCCCGTTACTGATATGCAAACGGTCTTTACTGTACATGCATTCTGGACCACATTGACGTCGCCGTCAAGGTGACGGAGAATCGCGATTTGGCGTCAAATCGCCACCTGCCACGATTTTGCCGTCGGAACCCATTTTGTGCCCAATCACCTTTCCCGATTTCGGTGTCGACCAATGGAGAATCCCGTTCCCTGACTTTTCCAATAGCTCTTGCCCAATAGGGTGCGATTATCCAATGAATAAAACCTAGAGAGTTCGCAAATTTATTGAACCATCACTGTTCAGTCTTTGTCACTCCTTACCATTTTAGTGGTTCCAAAGAAAGGGAAGATCTGGTTAAGCTTTGGTGGTGACAGCTTTCATTGAAGTTGACATAATTATTTCCACAACTGGAAATCTGCTGGCGTAATCAGTGATAAGAAGCAAGATCTTCATCAGTGGGTAAATCTGCAAAATTAATGCTGACCTCAATCCATGATCCTGGAAGTACTTCAGACATTCTGAGGGGATCACAAAGATTTGACATTGTGGTTGCTTTAATTTCAAGAAGGAATTAGATATAGCTCTTGGGGCTAACGGGGGGAATGTGGGATCAGGGTATTGAACTTGATCAGCCTTGATTGTGATGAATGGCAGAACAGGCTCGAAGAGCTGAATTCTCTTGTTTCTATCTTCTATTTTAAAATATTCGATTGAAAAATTGACATGGTGAACCATGATTGATTTGGTGCCCTACCAGGTAGTCAATTCCTCGGAACCATACCTTTTTCCGAAGGAGTTGTTTGGTTTTGTCAATTCCTTGGTGATCTACATGTGCTATATTGACAATATAGTCCTTCAATGATTGTGGAATAGTGATACAAGTGTTGTGTAACACAAGATCAAATGGGGTTGTAACAGTGAGCTAACTTTGCACATCGTGGAGACCTTGTAGGTTGAGCAATTTTGTTTTTAGATGTTCTTTCAATACTGCTTTTCCAGTTTTGCGATTTCATATCCATCATACCTAATTGGAAAGCCAGGTCAGGAATAAAGCAACTACAGTGCGTGATGGGTCTTAGCAGACTGGACTTTCCACCTGCCTGTAGAATCCGCAGCATTTCTAATAGTTTCAACTTTCCATGGATCAGGTGATGTTCCTTCACTGCTGAACACATGACCGAAGAATTTGATTGTGCTTTCATTGAACAAGCACTCGCCTTTGTTCACGGTGAGGCTACATTCTCTAAGATGTTGAGACATGCATGGAGGCGTGTCTCGGGTTCACTTTGTGTGACCGTAGCTGAGAAAGTCAGAATGTCATTACTGATGTGTGTTTTTCGGTCCTTGAATTGCAACTAAATCCTGTGCTGAAATACCTCAGCTGCTGAATTGACCTAAAAGTTCAGCCTCTTGTACCAAAAAGGTCTGACATGAGTAGAGAATACTGCAAGATATATAAATTCTTCTGCAAGCTTGGATTTATGGTATCCTGCATCAAGGTCATGTTAAGCACTATGCACTTTCTCTATGTTATCACTGACCGTCGGTGTCATGTTGTATGGCTCTGTTTGTTGACTGAGTAGGATTCGAATTTGGTTCTCACTCTTAAAATTCTTGACAACTTATATGGGTGAGACAGACCCAAGGGGTAGGCTCATCCCAATCTTTCTCAATACTTTCCAGGTCAAATAGATGCCGAAGTACTTTCTCAGTCGGTTTTCTGACACCAAATGGTATTCGCCACCACTGTTGCATGATTAGGGGCACATTGGGGTCTACATCTTATTACTACTTTCTTCCACCTTCAGTAAAGCTGCATGCAACATACTCAAGCAAATATTTAGTTTTTTACATACCAATGCCTGAATTTCTAGGGTCCTCCAACTGCCCTGCAGCCATTTTATCCTCTAATGAGCATTGCTTGGCATTAGGTGGGATTTCCACCCCTCACTGGAGAAGAAGGCCTGCCTTGGTGAGCTGCTGGCCCTCTTCAGTCCCTCCAGCAGCAGTGCTGCAGTGGTTGGAAGAGGAACTGCACAGAGCTGCCTGAAACTAAGGATGCAATTCTCCCATCCTGGGACTATGTCCGTGGTGGGGGCGGGAAAATGAAGTGTGTCCCACTACGGAGGCTGGTGGGGAAACACGCCAAATCTTCCAGCCCTGTTCACATTAATTATGCAACTGGGTGTTTTGAGCCATATTCCATGGTGGGGCAGGCCTGGTGCCGTATTGTCCGCTGCCCTATCCAGGCATCATACAGACACCCAACATCATTGATCCACTATTTTTTAAAATTTGTTCATGGGACGTGGGCATCGCAGGCTGTGCCAGCATTTATTGCCCATACCTAATTGCCCTTGAAGTGGCAGTTAAGAGTCAACCACATTGCTGTGGGTTTGGAGTCACATGTAGGCCAGACCAGATAAGAATGGCCGATTTCCTTCCCTAATGGACATGAGTGAATCAGATGGTTTTTATGACAATCGACAATGGTTTCATGGTCATCATTAGACTTTTAATTCCAGATATTTTATTGAGTTTAAATTCCATCATCTGCTGTGGTGGGATTCACCCTGGGGCTCTCGATTACTAGTCTAGCAACAATGTGACTGTACCATCACCTACTATTGAAGAAAGAAAGATGAAGATGGATCCCCGGGAGCACTCTGAGACCAGAAGATGGATCTCCTTAGAAAGAAGGTGGACCTCCAGGAACATTCTGAGGTTGAAAGATGTGCTGCTTCCTCCAGGACTCTGAATCTGGAAGGTCCACTTGTAGATGCTACCCCCACCCACTGCTGTGGTGTTTGGCGGCTTGCTGGCGGATCCATCATGAACTCCAGGGGCAGCCCCAGGCACTGTTCAGGTGAGCCTCGACATCTGCACGCCATGTTGTTCCGGGCGTGTTTTGCATCAGCATGTTTTCCTGCTGGTGCCACGGAGAATCGGGCATGGGTGTTCAGGCCTTCATCTGCATCCCATCTATATCTTCATTTGCATTCCATTAAAGGGATGCAAATGAGTTTCACGCTGACATCCAGCAGGTTTCTCAACTTGGCACCAGCGGAAGATCCCATGGGAACTTCAGACAGGCATAAAACTGATTTTTGGGCCTCCCGCCAAATTCATCCCCCCACTTGCCCGTCATTAAACCCACCAGTGGGACATGGGAGAATTCAATTCTACGTCTGAGAAACCTGTAGACCTAGGTAAATGACAGAGATCCCAGGGCAGGGGAGGTAGGGAAGACCTGGGGGGACTGCCCGGGGTGGGGGGCGTGATCGGAATCTTGTAAGATACGCGGGATGGGTGGAAATGGCTGGGCCCCCCCCCCCCCCCCCCCCCCCCGCCCCCCCCCCCCCACCACCTTATCTCCCAAAATAAATAAAACATTCTTTATTTCCGTGTTTTCCCAACAGAGCTTTAATCCGCCCACTGAAAAATTGGAGTGAGGGTGGGCTTCCTGTGCGAGCCTTGCCGCCCCAGTGGAGAATCATTGCGAGGTCAGGGTGGGTGACAACCTGGAGGGAATCCCACCCCTGCAATTTCACACTTCCCCCACCTAAATATCCAAATTTCTGGTCATGAGTATGCTTGTCGAAATCATTATAAAGAAGACTGTTGGTTGGCATTTAGTTGACCTCGAACAGTGCACATAAATCATCAGCAGACTGCTGGCAGATGCTACTGGCATACTAATGATCATACTACAGAGGTGGTTCATTTCCTCGATATTTGGGTAGTACCATCTATGCTTTTCCAAATTTCAACAGGTTCCGTTTGTTTCACATCCACTGTTGGCGAAAGACAACATAAAATAAATATGAGCACATCTCCTCCCACCTACAGTTCATTTACTCAGTACAAGGACAAGCTTTCCACCAATGGCAGTCTTAGGTGAATTGTAGTACTTGCCCCACCTGTTGTACTGTTTTACTGTTGTAAAATCTGACCCATGCGTGTCTCTACCTGCACACTGACAATTTTAATGGAAGTAGGTTAGGTGCAGGGCAGTTATGCAGGTTCAGGAGGTTTGTCAAATTTACTCTCAAATTGTCAGTAAAATCTTTAAGGAGGTTGCATGGCTCCATTTAACTACACTTTACTTTTAGCATACAAAGGCCAGATGCCCCAGGGTAACAAGGTAACAAGGACCACCCCCGCCAGGTCGGAGAATCACCGGCGGGTGGCGTGAATCCCGCTCTCCCGCTCCGACGCCGGCTGCCGTATTCTCCGGTGCCAGTTTTCGGGCAGGGGTGGGGATCACGCCACGCTGGTCGGGGCCGTTGGCAGCGGCCCCTCTGGCAATTCTTCGGGCCCCGATGGGCCGAGCGGCTGTTGATTTCTGGCCAGTCCCGCCGCCGTGGATTGGACATAGTCCCACATGGCGGGACCTGGCAGGTGAGTTGGCCGGTACGGTACTCAGGGCGATGCGGGGGAGATCCGAGCCCGGGGGGGGGGGGGGCGAACTGAAGCCTGGTCTGCGATCGGGGCCCACCGATCTGTGGGCGGGCCTGTGCCAGGAGGCACTCCTTCCTTCCATTCCGCCCCTGTAGGGCTCCGCCATGGCCGGCATGGAGAAGACACCCCGCTGCGCATGCACCAGAATACGCCGGCCGGTCTGCACTTGCGCTTAACCACGCCAGTGGTTCTGCACGTGCGCTAACCCGCGCAGTCCCTTCGGCTCCAGCTGGCGAGGCGCCAGAAGTGTGGAGAATTCCACAACTTATGGTTCGCGCCGTTTTTTACGCCGGCGTCAGGCCATCGCGCCAGAATGGGAGAATCCCACCTCAGATCTATGAGGTAAGTGAATTTGCAGCCAGGAGCAAGTATGTTTCCCCCTAAGCTAGCCTTTTGACAGACCCTGCTACCAAACCCCGTAATATACTACTCCCTCTACTACCCTGCCATCTTTGGCTTCCCCCATGCCGATGATCACCGATTTACTCCGACTCCTGCACCTAATGTCAGCTGTGGTTCAAAGTCTGTTTTGCCTCTTAGTCAGAAAGTTGTGGGTTCAAGTCTCACTCCAGGATTGTGCACAAGAACGTGACTCGACATTCCAGTGCAGTACTGAGGGAGTGCTGCCCAGTCAGAGGTTCCATCCTTCAGGTAAAATTTTAAACTCAGGCTCCTTCTACCCAATCAGCTGGATGTAAAAATGCCGATGATATTATTTTGTAGAAGAACAAGAGGATTATTCCTGGCATAAAAACAGATAATGGTGGAAATACACAGACGGTTTGGCAGCACCTGTAGAGTTAACATTTCTTCATCTTGCTCAGAAGGTTGTTCTAAGTCTCCCATGTATTTCTCTCAAATTTTCAAAGGGCCGCAAAGTCTAGCCCCGGTGTGGGCAGGATTTAAAGGTCGTAATCCGAGAGGCCTCAGGGTCCTGGCACCACCGAGGCAGTTGTGAATTTTAAAAGGGCTGGCTGGCGGGAGACAGAAAGCAGAAAATATGGTGCCCGCCAATAAACAGCCCCTTCAGCTCTTGAAAAAGCGTTTGTTAAGGAATCTACAGTTCAAGGTTGGAATTTTTAAATGTTTATCTGGCGAGCCCAAACCATCTTGTGCACAATTATGCACAGCTGTCGGTTCAATGCAAGGCTCTGGTAAATTGCTTTGCATTCATTTTTAAATATATTCCATAGGTCCAATGAGACATGAGTGCTTCCCTATCCTTCTCATGCATGGCCACTTTGCATTGCTTTCCCCTCAAGGATATGACTGATCTAATTGGCAAGGCAGCAGCAGCTGACTCTAACATGGCCACTGCCTGCCTCTTTGCTGCTGGTAGGTCCTGCCTCCTGGAGGTACTCAGCACCTCTAATTGGACACCAAGCTCACCCCGCAGCCAATTTGGATATTTCCAGTTCAAAATAGTGTTGCAGAGTGCCAAGCTGGGGCACATATGCGGGACCCAGAACACGTTCTCAAACATTCAAAATTCAGCCCTCAGGATCTCAATTATAAACTGTTGTATAACTTTCAATTTTATTAATACTACCATGGATGGATTGTGCTCACCTAAGGCCCCACCTCTTGTTTCTGTGATGTTCTCTGTTTTGCTTTACCTGGATGGCTTAGATGCATAGTGTTGAACAAAGAACAACAAGCTTTGTTAACTAACAAAACAAATTTATTAACACTACTAAATAAGGTTCATACGTATTCCTAAAGTATAAGGTTACGAAATTAAACTATGCTATCTCTAACTGCAGAACTCTCAAATACACAACTGATCTATCTCAGGCCTAAACACCTTAAGCAGGATTCTCTGATCCTGAGGCTAAGTGTTGATGCCGTAGTAAATGGCCTCAGGAGCAGCAATGCTGACCTCTACAGGGGGCCAGCATGGCACTGGAGTGACCCACGCCGCTCCAACTGCCGATCCCGGCGTCAGATGGGCGCCACGGGTCTGCGCATGCGCAGTGGGACCAGCGCAATTTCCGCGCATGCACGGTGTCTCCCTTCACCGCGCCAACCCCGATGCAACATGTCGTAGGGCTACAGGGGCCGGCGCGGAACAAAGGAGGCCCCCAGCCTGAGAGGCCGATCGATGGGCACCGATTGCAAGTCAGGCCACAGCGGAGGGCCCCACCACCATCCCCCCCCCCCCCCCCGGGGTTGGACCCCCCTCCCCCCCCCCAACAGGCCACCCCCGGATCCTTCCACGCCAAGGTCCCGCCGGGTAAGACCAGGTTCGAACGCCGCCGGCGGGACTCGGGTTTTTTTGCACAGCCGCTCGGCCCATCCCGGGCGGTGAATCGCCAGGGGGGGGGGGGGGGGGGGGGGTGTAGAGTGGCTCCCGACCGGCACTGCAACGGCACCAATGGCGCCGATTCTCTGCTCTCCGAAGAACCACGTCCTTGCATCGGGGTGGCACCGGTCGCGGCAATTCTCCAGCCCAGCCCCGAGGCTAGAGAATCCCGCCCCCTCAACCCAGAATCCCAGGAGTCACACGATATTTATCAGACTGCTCTCGATTCCCATCTGGTGGTGAGAAGCACCAAGACAAAATTGTTAACTCTTTATCTCCTTTACAATATACATATTGTTATAGTTTCCTGTCAGCTTCAAATACACTGGGCGGGATTCTCCAGCCGCGTTTGGCTGGCGACCGGAGAATCTCACCCTAGGTTAATGGATTATTCCATTGTACGCAGCTCATCCGTGGCGTTCTTGCAGCAGGGGGGTGGGAGAATCCTGCCCACAGTGTTGTACATTCCTTTATCCCCAGCTCCTTCTGCATTGAAATAAAGACACATTGTATAGCCTTGCACTTTAACTTTTCCCAGACCTCAAATCCATGGGACTCCTACTTCTCATACTCTCCTTCCCCCACTGTAATACTCTCTGGACCCTAAATGCCCAAGATCAGTTTCATCTCATTTTAATCTTTTTGACTTACTTCGAGCAAGATTCTGTGCATCACGCTGCCGGTAGCAGAGTTACCCATGAGGCAGAGAATCCAGCAGTTGTGAGGAAAACGGTATGAGCACCTGGCCCTGATCTGTTTCCGATGCTCTATCCCCCTGCTGGCGCCAGGGTTGATGTTTGCACCCCACACCAGCGGGAGGATGTTAAAGGGTCATTAAGACCATTCATATCCACTTAGCTGGATATTCCCATATTCCCCAGGCCCATGTGAGTCTCTGGTCCTCTGGGCTGGGAATCAAGTGGGCGAGAATCCCTACTGGTCCTGACAATCGTTGCCCTGATGCAGTGAACCTCACAGTGGGACAGGGAGTAACTCTTTAAGGGGGTTGCCCCAAAGTCCATCGAACGGCCACCCTTCCCTGCCCCCAACAATGCAAACCCTACCCAGCCCACCCCCATCTGATCCCCCCCCTCCTCCCCACCAGAGACCCCCGAACTAAAGTGACACCACTGAGAAAGTCGTCGTGGATACCAGCTGTAAAGGAAGACACCCGCAGTACTTTTTCTGGGGGACTTCCTGACATGGGTCACTTTTCTGAGGGGGTCTGTGGGGGGGGGGGTCTCCTTATTTAGGGAATCTCTTTGGGGGGGATCACTTTACTTAGGAGGTCTCTGGGGGGGGGTCTATTATTTAGGGTGCATCTATAGAACATACAGTGCAGAAGGAGGCCATTCGGCCCATCGAGTCTGCACCAACCCACTTAACCCTCACTTCCACCCTGCCCCGTAACCCACTAACCCCTCCAAACCTTTTTGGATACTAAGGGCAATTTAGCACGTCCAATCCACCTAACCTGCACTTTTTTGGACTGTGGGAGGAAACCAGAGCACCCGGAGGAAACCCACGCAGACACTGGGAGAATGTGCAGACTCTGCACAGACAGTGACCCAGCAGGGAATCGAATCTGGGACCCTGGCGCTGTGAAGTGACAGTGCTAACCACTATGCTACCGTGCTGCCCTGTGGGGCGAGAACGGGTAAAGTCACCCCCGTAGTGGGGTGGGGGTGGAGGGAGAGTAGTTCCAGAAAGTCCAGGGAAGGGGGGTTGAATTGTGATTTGGAGGAGGGGGTGGCCAGTCGGATGACCTTGCTCTCGGGCCACCTGCTCAAAATGGCAGCCCAATATCCCTTGGGAATCCCTCGCAATCCTCGCCATGCATAAATTTGCATGGAGAAGCATTAGGAATTACTTCCTGATATGCGTTCCCAGTCCTTTGATTTTTTTTTCAACCTTTTATGGCATTTTCTCCACTTTGTACTCAGTGTTTCACTCTGTTTTCTTAATTTTACAATGTTCTGATTATCAGTGGCACACGTGTTCCAAACAAGCAGGTTTTCAATTGGATCTTCTTATGGAAAACGTTGTGCTTTTGCACTATGGCGATAAAAGCTGCTTCAAGTGAAAACAGAAATCAACAAGCTTCGCACTTTTAAAATCCCCTGCCCCCAAAATTGTTAATTTTCCATGAGCTCCCATTGTTATTCTCATACATTTGGTGTTGCTTCATTAATATAACATGTCTACTGAAGAAAATCCAGTTTTGAAAATCCTAAATTAGTAAATGCTGAATAAGGTTTTTTATGCATTGCTCAGACACAAAAAAAAATCACACCAGCACATATTGAAGGAAATGGTTTTGTTTACCATGGAGGAACAATGTGTTGCATTTCTCGTGTAGGGAAACGGAATTTGAGCTTTAGGCACACAGCCAAAGTTAAAACATCCACAAATATACTATAAATTCCTGTAGAATTGGTTTCCAGCAGATGGGTGGTATTTCATGGAGGCGACAGGGGTCTTGCCCATCTGTTGTGTAGGGCCAGAGACAGCCACTCATCACCTCTTTGAGGGAAGTCCTGCCCTATTAAGTGCCATTCGGGTACTTTGACAGGCTAGCCGTGGGCCTTCCGCAGTGTCAAGGATAAAGGGGTGAAGTCCCACCTGTCATGGATCAGAAATTGGCTAGTTGATAGCAGACAAAGGGTGGGAAATGTTCAGACTGGAGTCCAGTTACTAGTGGTGTACCACAAGGATCTGTTTTGGGGCCACTGCTGTTTGTCATTTTTATAAATGACCTAGAGGAGGGCATAGAAGGATGGGTGAGTAAATTTGCAGATGACACTAAAGTCGGTGGAGTTGTGGACAGTGCGGAAGGATGTTACAAGTTACAGAGGGACATAGATAAGCTTCAGAGCTGGGCTGAGAGGTGGCAAATGGAGTTTAATGCAGAAAAGTGTGAGGTGATTCATTTTGGACGGAATAACAGGAAGACAGAGTACTGGGCTAATGGGAAGATTCTTGGTAGTGTGGATGAGCAGAGAGATCTCGGTGTCCATGTACATAGATCCCTGAAAGTTGCCACCCAGGTTGAGAGGCTTCTTAAGAAGGCATATGGGGGCAGCACGGTGGCCTAGTGGTTAGCACAACCGCCTCACGGCGCTGAGGTCCCAGGTTCGATCCCGGCTCTGGGTCACTGTCTGTGTGGAGTTTGCACATTCTCCCCGTGTCTGCGTGGGTTTCGCCCCACAACCCAAAAATGTGCAGAGTAGGTGGATTGGCCACGCTAAATTGCCCCTTAATTGGAAAAAATAATTGGGTAATCTAAATTAAAAAAAAAAAAGAAGGCATACGGTGTGTTAGCTTTTATTGGTAGAGGGATTGAGTTTCAGAGCCATGAGGTCATGTTGCAGTTGTACAAAACTCTGGTGCGGCCGCATTTGGAGTATTGCGTGCAGTTCTGGTCGCCGCATTATAGGAAGGATGTGGAAGCATTGGAAAGGGTGCAGAGGAGATTTACCAGGATGTTGCCTGGTATGGAGGGAAGATCTTATGAGGGAAGGCTGAGGGACTTGAGGCTGTTTTCGTTCGAGAGAAGAAGGTTAAGAGGTGACTTAATTGAGGCATACGAGATGATCAGAGGATTAGATAGGGTGGACAGTGAGAGCCTTTTTCCTCGGTTGGTGATGTCTAGCACGAGGGGACATAGCTTTAAATTGAGGGGAGATAGATATAGGGCAGATGTCAGAGATAGGTTCTTTACTCAGAGAGTAGTAAAGGCGTGGAATGCCCTGCCTGCAACAGTGGTAGACTCGCCAACAGTAAGGGCATTCAAATGGTCATTGGATAGTCATATGGATGATAAGGGAATAGTGTAGATGGTCTTTCGAGTGGTTTCACAGGTCGGCGCAACATCGAGGGTCGAAGGGCCTGTACTGCGCTGTAATGTTCTATGCCTATGTCTATGAGCTGCCAGTAAATCAGAGGCCAGCAGGTCTATTGAGCAGCAGAGCCAGTGGGAAGGCAGTGGTTGCTGTTGGACTACAGCTAGCCGAGGTCCAGGATTGTGCATGGACCCAGGCCATAGGTGGGTGGGGTGAGAGTGTTAAGGCGAGAGTGCAAGGGCAGTAAGGCAGCTCTCAGTGGTCACTTTCCCAATGCTTAGTCCCTCAATCAAACAGTGCATTCCTGTGAACAATGGTCACCCATAAGATATGGGAGAAGAGTTAGGCCATTCGGCCCATCAAGTCTGCTCCACCATTTGATCCTGGCTGATGTTTCTCATCCCCATTCTCCTGCCTTCTCCCTATAACCCTTGATTCCCTTGTTAATCAAGAATCTATCAATTTCTGTCTTATAGACACTCAGTGACTTGCCCTCACAGCCTTCTGCGGCAATGAGTTCCACAGATTCACCTCCCTCTGGATGAAGAAATTCCTCCTCATCTCAGTTTTAAAGGATCATCCCTCTAATCTGAGGTTGTGCCCTCGTGTTCGAGTTTCTTCTATTCGTGGAAACATCTTCTCCACATTCACGCCATCTAGATCTCTCAGTAAGTTTCAATGAGATCCCCCCTCAACCTTCTAAACTCCATTCCCTGTCTCTGAGAGCTGCTGAGCAACCCCTCACGAGTTCGCTTATTGGGTTCTTTGTATGTCCTCTTCACTGCTGACTTAATACCAGTGGCAATGGGATGAAGTCAGTAAGGCCTCAATTGGCGGCATGGCTGGAATGCCGCCCAATAGTTAATTGGGATGGAGGCGGGAAGGTGGTGGAATCCCCATTAAATTCCACTCAAGATTTGCCCATTCCAGTGCAAATGACAGGATAAAGAATCCAAATTCCCTGTCCCAGGTGCTCGGCCATTTACATCACAATTGCTGCAAACTTAAGTTAAGGGTTGGAGAAAACCAGAAACTGGTTGAATTAATGCCCACAACTTTATCTGCAACTCTGAATTAGAATTATGTGTTTAGAAAAATCTCCTAAACCATTACATCTGCAAGTTGCAGATTTTCCAGTCAAATCTGCACTGTCACTGGCCTCTCTACCTCACTGATTTGACTGCAAGACTTGACAGGATCTTCAAAGCTTCATCTTCAGGAGAGGTGAGGGAGGGATGAAGAGAAGAAACCAGCTCCCAAGGCCTGAAATTCCAAGCAGTTATGGGCTGCCTTCTGCTGTGAGAGAGAAAAGAGGACTTAAGTATTACAGAGAAGGAAAAGCAAAGTATTTTGTTAAAATAGACATATTTGATTACAAATGGAGTAAAAAGCGAGAGGGGAGCTGTGGTGAATTAGGGAGCCTTGCACATGCAAAACGCAACATGTGAAGGTGCATTTGTAGCTAATAGGTTACACAAGATTGGAGAAGGGCTCAGCAGTTGAAAGTACAACCTTCCAGCAGGGTTTAGTGTAACAAATTAACAAGTGCCACCCTATAGTAAAGACACCAATACCAGGGCAGAAAACAATGCGTTCCATTAATAGATGTACATTCAGAAGTAGGCATACATACTGCATTAAGAGCTTCAATAAATACATTATTTATTGTGGACCTTCAAACTATGTAGCAAAGTTAACAACACATACATTTTATATAAAATATTGATGAAGTCTCAATTGGGCTGTGCAGCACTCATTGTTAGATTCTACATGGCCACATAACATTTGAAAATGGGGTCTGTGATGCACGCACACGCCTCATTTGGAAAATGTGCTGGACACCATTCTCATAAAGGTTTTTGTGCAACTAACAACTGCTAGCAGTAGTTGTTGCCGGCTGTCTCTCAATTCGAAGATGACACCAACTGAGGGTCACAAATTTCTTCCAAAGGTCTTCATGTGACCAAACAGGCCAATTTCTCACCCACAAGCCCTTGGGCACATGGGGCAAGATGTCCCATGAGATAGTGGGCTCCAGAGTGCGGGATTTGCTTCTTTTCCTTTCCTTCTCTGCCGCTGCTCTGCCTCATCATGAAGATATTGTGACTCAAAGAGTAATGCAGCTTGATGGGCAAGTTGCTGCCATTTTGAATAACTGATCGCAAGCTCCTCCCAGTCATTAATGACAATGACACTGCACTTCCAACAGAGCTCAAGTGTCTCATTTGTCCTCACTTGGAATGTTGGCCATTTTTGAGTTGAGAAAACAGGTCCAGGCGGGGGAGTTGGTTTTCAGCCATCCAGGCACACTGTCCAGTCCATCAAAGTTGTTTTTGCAGGGGCTTTGCCTGAATTCTTGTGGACCTGGCTTCAAGAAGGACACTAGAATTTGTTCGACAATCCTTCTGGAGAATGCGGTGAAGACATTCCTGATGGAATTTTTCAGGCACTCTTATGTGTCGCTGATACATAGTACAGGTGGCACTGCAGTGAACAAACTCCCCAAGGCTAGTTGTGAAGAAGACACTGAGAATAGGGTGCTTTGTTCGCGACATAGTCTACTCTTCCAAGATAATACCATCTCCCCACTGCTGGCTGATTCTTTTTCATATGCACATCTGAGTATAGTTCACCAATGAATACCCAACACCGGTTCACAATATTACCTTAAACTACTAGACATGTAACATCCATCGACAGAACCTATTAGACATTCATAGATTTCCTCTCTTTTCTTCAAATTAAATCTTTATGCAGATAAAAACTACTTATAAAGAAAAAATATCAAATGATAATACATGTTATCTGATTATGCAAATCAATATTTAACATACTCCATATCCCCTTCTCACACCCTGCGCATCTTGGAAACAAAAAAAAATTAATAAGGATACAATATGAAATCCTTGTAACCCACAATAACACAAGGTGTCCTTTTCCCTTTGAGGATATCCAACAATTTCCTTGGAAAAGCAGTTCATTTCGTGAAACAATCCGACAGCTGGTGACTTACGTCAAACAATTTTGTTTTGGAAATCTCCTTTCTTACAAACATTTTTATATTCACAAGATCAATCCTCAACCTCTTTACCATGACACTCTTTATCCAAACTCCAGGCAGGGGAGTTGGTTTTCAGTCTTGCTTGGACTTTATCGAATGGATATTATTCCAGAGGAAATAGTTATCTATCTTGCATTCTATAGGTACAGTTTCCTCAGTTGTCCCTTATATTTGGCTTCCTTTAAAATATTCAACAAATATCTGTTGCTTCTACCAGCGCAAGTTTCTCCGCAGTTGAGGTGCTTATAAATACTCTTTTTCATTTCAATTCACAGCCGAATGGACGACATTTACATTTCTTCCACTAAAACTAAAATAAATCCTGCTGTACCTGAATAAATGGGGGAGACCTTTGGTTAATTCATAGTAGGGTGTCCCTCACTTGTGGGTGGCCCTTCCCAACTATTGTGGTGTTATCTGTAGTGTTATTCTGAGATTATTCTGCGCCGGACCAGCCAGCATAATTCACATCAGTTTCCCCAACCAAAATGACACTTAGGGCGCGATCTACCAGCTGCGGATGCGGCCAGTAGATGCTGGGAGAGGCCTTTGCTGGGCTTCCTGGCGGTCGTTGCGCCATTAAATCTCACGGGGCATCATAATCTGGGTCCCGCCCACAATGGGCATGACCTAATCTCGCACGGCTAAGTGAGTTTGAGAACCCACTTTACTGTGCCGACGCCAGATCTAAGAAGCTCCCGGCATCTATCAGCCTCCCCAGGGAGACCCCCAGCATGGCTCTTATTAGTACTGTTCCACACAAACGTGTGCCAGGCGGAATGGCACCGGGAGGTCTCCCAAGCCATTGGAGGCCCCTGGGTGGACAGGGACAGGGCAGGGTTTCCCTCTGGCTCCCCCGGCACCTGGGCACCTTGGCACCGCCAGGCTGTCACCTTGGCATTGCCACTCTGGCACTGTAAAGGTACCCAGGTGGCACTGCCTGGGTGACAGGGTGGCAGTGCAAGGATACCCGGGTGCCAGGGTGGCACTGCTAAGGCTCAGGGCATGAGTAGGGTCATGAATGGAAGGATGAGGGGTGTCTGATCTGGGGGGGGGGGGGGGGGGGGGGGGCTTAAGGGCAGGTACGAAGGGGGCACCAGAATGTTGGAGGATGGTGAAGTGCTGGGGGTCCTGGAAGGGGGGTCCAAAAGGGGGTGTGAGAAGGCCTGTAAAAGGGGGCCCTCAGTGACCCCATAGTGGGGTGTCCTCACTTGGGGGGTGGGGTGGGGGAATAGTGCCCATGTGTGTGGGGGTGACATTGCCCTTGGGTGGGGATGTGAGGGACCTTCAAGCTCACATAAAGGTCAGGGCACCTTTTCAAGGAGCTGGTCTGGCCAGAGAATTCAGCTCCCCAGTGATGAAAAATATTCTAAGGACATGATCTACACGTTGCACTCAAGCGAGAGTACGGCACAGCTGGTAGATCCCAGGGGAGGCCTTGCAGGGGCTTCCCAGCAGCCTATACACCTCGCGGAATCCACTCAGATCTCACGAGGCATTGGAATCAGAACCCCACCCAAAATGGGCGTGACCAAACGGCCACACCTAAGTAGGTTTTAATAATCATCTTTATTTTTAATAATCTTTCTTAGTGTCACAAGTAGGCCTACATTAACACTGCAATGGAGTTAATGAAAATCCCTTAGTCGCTACACTCCAGCGCCTGTTCGGGTACACAGAGGGAGAATTGAGAATGTCCAATTCACCTAGCCTGCACGTCGTTTGGGTCTTGTGAGAGGAAACCGGAGCACCCAGAGGAAACCCACACAGACATGGGGAGAACATGCAGACTCCGCACAGACAGTGACCCAGGCCAGGAATCCTACCTGGACCCCTGGCGCTGTGAACCATCAGTGCTAACCACTGTGCTGCCGTGCCACCCACCTACTTAGGCGAGTTTACCTGGTATCTACCGGCCTCCCGGGATCTACCAGCCTCCCCAGGGTGCCATTCAGTACTGGTCCACACAAACGTGCAGGGTGGCTTCCTGGCCTTCCCCCTAGAACGCCAGCATCTTGGCACTGCCCGGCTGGCACCTTGGCATTGCCAGCCTGGCACTGGTGGTACTTCCAAGCTAACAGGAGCACTGCCAGGCTGGCAGTGCAAGGGTACCCGGGTGCCAGGGTGGGAATGCCAAGGGTCAGGGCCTATGGCAGGCCATGCCCATGAAAGGAGGGTGGAGGGGCTATGAAGAATGGGGGTGCAGGGCAGCTTGGTAGGGGCCTGTGAGAGGTTCGGGGGTTACAGCAGAGGGTCCTGGAAGGGGAATATCTGGAAGTGGGCATGGGGGGCCTGAAGAGGGGCGGCCACAGGGACGCCATAACGGGGTGTCCTCACTTGGAGAGGCATATGGGGTAATGCCCATGTGTGTGGGGGGTGACATTGGCCATGGGTGGGGGACCAACAAGCTCACTTAGAGATCGTGGCACCCTTTCAAAACAGCTTTCCCTAACTGAGAAATGTCATAGTATATGTATTGGTTAGCCTGTAAACACACTTATTTAGCCTCCATTTCTCCTCAATATCTCCATCTTCTTATGGAGGCTTTAGGAATACTTCTCTTTGAAATTGTTCCCTTTGCAAAAATGTAGCTTTGACATCAATGGGTTTACATTCCCATGAGTATGTCTCTAAAAGTGCTTGGAAAATCTTCAACATTCTTTTGCCTGCTATTGGGGAGTTGTGGTAGTCGGTATTTGGAGTATTACGGTACCCGAGTTGATGCTGTAAGAGTTGATGTGTGGGAGGTACCTGAGACAGCAAGATCATTGGTGAAGCCTGCCTGCTGGTTCCGCCCAGTAAGGCGGATTATAAGAGCCTGTGTCTCCCTAGCAGCTACATTCTGTACATCCGCTGCTGGGGGAAACATCTAGTCCAATAAAGCCTTCAATTGTCGTCCAATCTTGCTTCTGGAGTCATTGATCGAACATCAAGAGTCCACTCTAACTTCCTGATTACCCAGTTGTTCGTCAAATCCTCGAGCTACAAATCTGGCTTAAGCTTTGTACGTATCATCAGGAAGCACTTTTTTCGTACATATCAATTTTTTGGACTATACTGGCTGCCCTTTGTGTGGCACCTCCATGTAAAACACCAAATTCTCTCCAATTGTCAAATCCTTTATGCTTTGACTCCTTTACCAAGCTACCATCCGACTTCTCTATCGTAGGGGCTCCTACTTCTCACTACTCACTCTATCTCGAATCCTTGTTCCTCTTGTAATACTATGTACCCTACTGTCCCTATTGAGACTATTACTACGTGACCTATCCCTCCTATGACAGAACTCCCTTACACAAGTTCTTAATCTTTTCCTTGGGTTGTGATCACCATCAGGCTTTTCCTAATTACGTTTCCTGGATTTCTACATTTTTGTTTCCTTCTGCTAATCAATAGATCTGATATTCTTCCCCTTGTCTTGTACATTCAGTTAGTTTCTCTATTTCCCTACGGCTTTTCCTGCCCTTCTTACTATGGTGGTTTCCCTTCACTCATTTGCTCCTGCTGGCATATATGCTACACTACTTCCAACGTTTAGATTCCTGCCCTAAAGTTGATCTTTGTGATAAATGGCCATATCCTGATCTTCACTTATCACTTAGTGTACTTTCAGAAGTCCGTTACCTGCCACAATCTGTTGTTCATACAGGTCTTGCACATGTGTGTTCGAAGTACATGGTGTATTAGGAAAGAGTTAGTGGGCTGGATACTCCACCCCACGACGGCAGCAACGTGGATCACGATTGGCCAGAGAATCCAGCATCCGGCTGAAATCTGGGTTTGCACCTGGCACCGAATGACAGTTTTGCTCCTTTCCCCTCCGGCAGCAGGTTTGGGGTTTGCACCGGATGCCGGATGCCATCAGGAAGATGCTAATGCAGGGAAACTAACATCAGAGGATGAACTGTAGGTGTGGGGGGAGGGCAAGGGGGAAGCAAAGAGGAGAAAGGTGCAGGAAAGGTGGATAAGATGGGGGGGGGGGGGGGGGGAATTAAATGTATATTAAGAAAGAAAGAAATTACATAGATTACATAGAATTTACAGTGCAGAAGGAGGCCATTCGGCCCATCGAGTCTGCACCGGTTCCTGTAAAGAGCACCCTACCCAAGGTTAACACCTCCACCCTATCCCCATAACCCAGTAACCCCACCCAACACTAAGGGCAATTTTGGACACTAAGGGCAATTTATCATGGCCAATCCACCTAACCTGCACATCTTTGGACTGTGGGAGGAAACCGGAGCACCCAGAGGAAACCCACGCACACACGGGGAGGATGTGCAGACTCCGCACAGACAGTGACCCAAGCCGGAATCGAACCTGGTACCCTGGAGCTGTGAAGCGATTGTGCTATCCACAATGCTACCGTGCTGCCCGAAAAATAAATTTAGTGTACCCAATTAATTTTTTCCAATTAAGGGGCAATTTAGTGTATTCAATCCACCTACTCTGCACATCTTTGGGTTGTGGGGGTGAAACCCACGCAAACACGGGGAGAATGTGCAAACTCCACACGGACAGTGACCCAGAGCCGGGATCGAACCTGGGACCTCGGCGCCGTGAGGCTGCAGGGCTAATCCACTGCGCCACCATGCTTCCCTAAAAGACAGGGAAAAGACAGTTAAAATTAAATGTAAACAAATGGGTCGAGGTGGGGCTGGTCATCTGAAGTTGTTGAATTCGATGTTCAGGCCAGAAGGCTGTAGTGTGCCACACCAGAACATCTACAACATCTCATCTTCCGGTTAGGCACACTACAGCCTTCCGGCCTGAACATCGAATTCAACAACTTCAGATGATCAGCCCCACCTCGACCCATTTGTTTTCATTTTATTTTAACTGTCTTTTACCATTTCTTTCTTTCTTAATATACATTTAATTCCCCCCCCCCACCCAATCTTATCCACCTTTCCAGCGCCTTTCTCTTCTTTGCTTCCCCCTTCCCCTCCCCCCACACCTACAGTTCATCCTCTGATGTTAGCTTCTCTGCTCAGTAAGAAGTCTTACAACACCAGGTTAAAGTCCAACAGGTTTGTTTCAAACACGAGCTTTCGGAGCACGGCTCCTTCTTCAGGTGAATGGAAAGGCTTGTTCCAGAAATGTTTATATAGACACAGTCAGAGATGCCCCGGAATGCGAGCACCTGCAGGCAATCAAATCATCAAAGATGCAGAGAGAGAGGTAACTCCAGGTTAAAGAGGTGTGAATTGTCCCAAGCCAGTTCAGTCGGTAGGCCTCTGCAAGTCCAGGCTTGTTGGTGGGGGCCGAATGTAATGCGACATGAATCCCAGATCCCGGTTGAGTCCGCATTCATGCGTGCGGAACTTAGCTATAAGTTTTTGCTCAGCAATTTTGCGTTGTCGCGTCTCCTGAAGGCCTCCTTGTAGAATGCTGACCCGGAGATCAGAGGCTGAATGTCCTTGACTGCTGAAGTGTTCCCCAACTGGAAGGGAACAGTCCTGCCTGTTGATAGTCGCACGATGCCCGTTTATTCGTTGTCGCAGTGTCTGCATGGTCTCGCCAATGTACCACGCTTCGGGACATCCTTTCCTGCAGCGTATGAGGTAGACTACATTGGTCGAGTCGCACGAGTATGCGCCGCGTACCTGGTGGGTGGTGTTTCCACGTGTAATGGTGGTGTCCATGTCGATGATCTGGCATGTCTTGCAGAGATTACCCTGGCAGGGTTTTGTGGTGTTGTGGTTGCTGTTCTGAAGGCTGGGTAATTTGCTGCGATGTGGAGATGCCGGCGTTGGACTGGGGTGAGCACAGTAAGAAACAAACCTGTTGGACTTTAAC
Source organism: Scyliorhinus canicula (assembly GCF_902713615.1). Classification (NCBI taxonomy): domain Eukaryota; kingdom Metazoa; phylum Chordata; class Chondrichthyes; order Carcharhiniformes; family Scyliorhinidae; genus Scyliorhinus; species Scyliorhinus canicula. Next base: position 138,167,351 of record NC_052155.1, on the reverse strand, counting down.
CTGGTGTTGTAAGACTTCTTAATTTGCTGCAAACAATGGTTTGTTTGAGGTTGCGCGGTTGTTTGAAGGCCAGTAGTGGGGGTGTGGGGATGACCTTGGCAAGATGTCCATCCTCGCTGATGATGTGTTGGAGGCTGCGAAGAAGATGTCGTAGTTTCTCCGCCCCAGGAAAGTACTGGACGACGAAGGGTACTCTGTCAGTGGTGTCCCGTGTTTGTCTTCTGAGGAGGTCGGTGCGGTTTTTTGCTGTGGCGCGGTGGAACTGTCGATCAATGAGTCGAGCGCCATATCCCGTTCGTACGAGGGCATCTTTCAGCATCTGTAGGTGTCTGTTGCGCTCCTCCTTGTCTGAGCAGATCCTGTGTATACGGAGGGCTTGTCCATAGGGGATGGCTTCTTTAATGTGTTTCGGGTGAAAGCTGGAGAAGTGGAGCATCGTGAGATTATCTGTGGGCTTGCGGTAAAGCGAGGTGCTGAGGTAACCGTCCTTGATGGAGACGAGTGTGTCCAAGAATGGAACTGAATTTGGAGAATAGTCCATGGTGAGTTTGATGGTGGGATGGAACTTATTGATGTCATCGTGTAGTCGTTTCAGTGATGTCTCGCCGTGGGTCCAAAGGAAAAAAATGTCATCGATGTATCTGGTGTATAGCATCGGTTGAAAGTCCTGTGTGGTGAGGAAGTCCTGTTCCTGGTGTTAACCTGGTGTTGTAAGACTTCTTACTGTGCTCACCCCAGTCCAACGCCGGCATCTCCACATCATAGCTTCTCTGCTGTTTGACCTTTCCCATCTTTTGTCCTCTCTGGAGACTGCCATTAACACTCTTTCTCCTTGGTTTCTGTGGCCATTAGCACCCAGTTTCCCTGGGTTTCTGTGGCTATGACGCATCTTCCATTCTCACTCCACAGTATAAATACTTCCCACTTTCTGTCTGTTAGGTTTGACAAAGAGTCATCGGACTCGAAACGTTAGCTCTTTTCTCTCCCTACAGATGCTGCCAGACTTGTTGAGATTTTCCAGCATTTTCCCTTTCGTTTCAGATGAAATGAAAATGAAAATGAAGATCGCTTATTGTCACGAGTAGGCTTCAATGAAGTTACTGTGAAAAGCCCCTTGTCGCCACATTCCGGCACCTGTCCGGGGAGGCTGGTACAGGAATAGAACCGTGCTGCTGGCATGCTTGGTCTGCTTTAAAAACCAGCGGTTTAGCCCAGTGAGCTAAACCAGCCCCTAATGAAATGAAAATCGCTTATTGTCACAAGTAGGCTTCAAATGAAGTTACTGTGAAAAGCCCCTAGTCGCCACATTCCGGCGCCTGTTCAGGGAGGCTGATACGGGAATTGAACCGTGCTGCTAGCCTGCCTTGGCCTGCTTTCAAAGCCAGCGATTTAGCCCTGTGCTCCAGCATCCGCAGTAATTTGCTTTTATAAACTAACTATAAACTGGCTGGGGGGTGGTCATTCACCAAACTGAATATGAGCCACATATATTTTCAGTTGGAATTGGACACCACATCGCGGAAATGTGCAATTATAAATACCCACAGGGGGCTGTTTGAATACACTCGCCTTCCCTTCGGCCTGCACAATTTTTCGAAGGATGAAGGGCAGCGCGGTAGCGTAGTGGTTAGCACAGTTGCTTCACAGCTCCAGGGTCCCAGGTTCGATTCCCGCTGGGTCAGTGTCTGTGCGGTGTTTGCACTTTGTCCCCGTGTGTGTGTGGGTTTTCTCCGGGTGCTCTGGTTTCCTTCCACGGTCCAAAGGTGTGCAGGTTAGGTGGATTGGCCATGATAAATTGCCCTTAGTGTCCAAAACATATTAAGTGGGGATTACGGGGATAGGGGAGATACATGGGTTTCACTAGGGTGCAGTAAGGGCCGGTGCAGACTCGATGGGCCGAATGGCCTCCTTGTGCACTGTAAATTTTATGATTCCATGATTCTACAATGGAAGGCATCCTCCAGGGACTACCAAAAGTGGCACAAAGTAGCAGTATATTCAGACAATATGCTCATCACGGGGTTCACTGATAAAGAGAACATGGACAATCTAGAAGAGATCCTCAGACACTTTTCCCAAATAGGCATCCGCACTGAAGACAGGCAAATCTTCCAAGCAAAGGCTGTGACATACATGGGTTATCAGGTGGATAAAGGCAGCTTGCACCCTGTGGAGGAGAAGGTTCAGGTCATTTGTTTACATTTCATTTTAACTGTCTTTAACCGCCCCCCCCCCCCCCTTCAAACCTCCGTCATTCCAGTAAGAATAATTAAGCCGAGTTTAACCAACCTCCAGGTGCTCCGGTTTCCTCCCATAGTCCAAAGATGTGCAGATTAGGTGGATTGGCCATGCTAAATTGCCCTTAGTGTCCAAAAAGGTTAGGTGAGGTTGTGAGAATGGGGTGGAGGTGTGGGCTTAAGTAGGATACTCTTTCCTAGGGCCAGTGCAGACTCAATGGGCCGAATGGCCTCCTTCTCCACTCTAAATTCTATGATTTCTCTGAAAAGTTTCTGTCAAAGCCCCAGCAATTTCCTCCCTTTCATCCCTCAGTATTCTGGGGTAGATCCCATCAGGCCCTGGGACTTATCCACCTTAATGTTTTTCAAGATGCCCAACACCACCTCCTTTTTGATCTCAAATTGACCTGGCCTATCTACACACACTCAATATCCACCAAGTCCTTTCTTTGGTGAATACTGAAGCAAAGTACTAATTCAGTACCTCGCCCAATTCCTCCCCTGTCCTTAAGTGGGCAAACCCTTTCCCTGGTTAACCTCTTGCTCTTTATATACTTATAAAGAGCCTTGGGATATTCCCTAATCCTGTTTGCCAAGACTTTTTGTGATCCTTTTAGCTCGCCTGACTCTTTGCATAAGTTCCTTCCTCCTTCCGTATATTCCTCATGGGCTTCATCTGTTCCCAGCCTTCTATCCCTTACATATGCTTCCTTTCCCTTTTCGGCTAGGCTCACAATGTCCCTCAAGGTTCCAGACACTTGCCACACCTATCCTTCTTCCTCACAGGAATATGCCGGTCCTGAATTCCTATCAACTGACATTTGAAAACTTCCTACATGCCAGATGTTAATTTATAATCAAACCTCTGCCCCCAATTCAGATTCTTCAGTTCCTGCCTAGTATTGATATAATTTACCTTCCCCCAATTTAGCACCTTCACCCGAGGACTACTTTATCCAACTGTACCTTAAAACTTTCTGAATTATGGTCACTGTTCCAGAACTCTCCCCTACTGAAACTTTGACCACCTGGCTGGGCTCATTCCCCAGTACCAGGTCCAGTATGGTCACTATATGTTTGCTACTTTCTTTTTTGTTATTAATTTATTGCTTTGTATTGGGGGGAGGGGCTTTTCTTTCTGTCTTTTCTATGCCTTGTTTATTTTATTGTTGGGAGAAAATTTGTCGTTGAAAATTTTGAATAAAAATTATTTTTTTTAAAAAGGAAGCTCTCCTGGATGCCCCTTACAAACTCACCCCCATCCAAGCCCCTAGCAGTGAGTGAGTCCAAGTCAACATAGGGAAAGTCGCCCACCACAGTAACCCTGTTACTTTTGTACCTTTCCAAAATCTGCCTACACATCTGCTCCTCTATCTCCCGCTGGCAGTTGGGAGGCCTGTAGTAAACCCTCAACATTGTGATTGTACCCTTCCTATTCTTGAACCCTAACCATATTGCCTCACTGCATGAGCCCTCTGAGGTGTCCTCCTGCCGCAGTACAACTGTGATATTCTCCTTAACCAGTAGTGCAACTTCCCAACCCCTTTTACACCCCCCTCTATCCCGCTTGAAAGACCAAAATCCTGAAACAAGTAGCTTCCAATCCTGTCCCTCACTCAACCAAGTCTCCGTAATGGCAAAAGCACTATAGTTCCAAGTATTAATCCAAGCTCTAAATTAATCTGCCTTACCTGTTATACTCCTCGCATTGAAACAAATGCACTTCATACCACCAGACCTGCGGTGTTCAGCAACATCTGCCTGCTCTACCTCTGAGTCTTACTGGCCCTATTCGGGCAGCAAAGTGGCACAGTTGTTATCACTGCTGCCGCACAGCTCCAGGGTTCTGGGTTCAATTTCGACCTCGGGTAACTGTCTGTGTGGAGTTTGCACTTTCTCCCCGTGTTGACTTTGGGTTTCTTCTGGGTGCTCCGGTTTCCTCCCACAGCCCAAAGATGTGCAGGTTAGGTGGATTGGCCATGCTAAATTTACCCTTATTGTCCATAAGGTTAGGTTGGGTTCCTGGGTTACAGGGATGGAGTGGAGGTGTGGGCTTGTGTGGGGTACTCTTTCCAGGGGCGGGGCAGACTTGATGGGCCAAATGACCTCCTTCTGTACCGTAAATTCTCTGAAAAATTCTCGAGTTCCCCCGTAGTTATTTCACCCTCTGCTCCAGTTCCCACCCCGTCACACTAGTTGAAACCCTCACATGTGACACTAGCAAACCTCGCGGCTGGGATATTTATACTCCTCCAATTTAGATGCAACCCGTCCTTCTTGTACAGGTCCCACCTGCCCCAGAAGAGATCCTAATGGTTCAGATATCTGAAACCTTGCCTCCTATACCAGCTGTTTAGCCACATGTTTAGCTGCACTATCCTCCTATTTCTAGCCTCACCAGCACATAGCAGGGGGAGTAATCCTGAGATTACAACCCTCAAGGTCCTGTTTTTCAACTTTTTATCTAACTCTCTGAAATCCTGCTGCAGGACCTTGTCACCCTTCCTGCCTATGTCATTAGTACCAACACATACCACGATCTCTGGCTGTTCACTCTCCCCCTTCAGAATGTCCCCTCCCCGTTCAGAGACATCCTGGACTCTGGCACCAGGGAGGCAACATACCATCCTGGAGCCTCTTTCACATCCACAGAAGTGCCAATCTGTGCCTCCGACTATCTAGTCCTTTATAATTATTGCTCTTCTGCGCTTTGTCCCTCCCTGCTTTACGATAGAGCCAGCTGTGATGCCACTGCTCTGGCTGCTGCTATTTTCCGCTGATAGGCCATCCCCCCCCACAATATCCAAAATGGCATACTTGTCAGAGAAGGAGACAGGCACAGGGTATTCCTGCACTAACTGCCTGCCCCTTCTAGCAATCTCCCATCTATCTGCCTGCACCTTGTGTGTAACCATATCTCTAAAACTTCTGTCTTTGACTCTTTCCACCACCTGCATGCTCCTAAGTGCATCCAACTGCTACTCCAACCGATCCATGCGGTCTGTGAGGAGCTGCACTTGGGTGCACTTCCTGCAGATGTAGTTGTCTGGAACACTGGAAGCTTCACGGATCTCCCACATCTCACAAGTGAAGCATTTTACCTCTCTAACTGCCAGTACAGTCCAATAATTTAAAAGCAAGTACTGATTTAGGCATTTACAAGTGGAATCATTGCAATATTGTATGGAGTTGTTTAAACCCTATGATGCGTTCTTCTCTGGAAGGGACATCCATTTTTTCTAAATTTATCAAAATCTGACCAAACATCAGAGGAATTCAACAAGTCATCTTTCATACAAATTTCATGCATTAATTTTAAGAGAATATCCAAACCTCCATCATTGTCTGTGTAGCCCAGAGAACACTTTTGTGGTAAACCACGTTATTGTGTTTACTGTATTATATTCACTGTGCTATATTGTACATGCCTGGGCTTGTCCAGGCTGGCTCCACCTGTGGCTTCTCCCCTCGCGGCTTCTGTATTGATGCAACCATCAATTCACGCGAAACAAGGAGTTGAAGGAAACTGTACCATCTCCCTCACTTCTGGGTCACACTCAGTGCAGATCTGGGGGTGCACTACTGCAACCCTCGCAATACAGGGCGCCGAGTACGCCGATTTTAAGTTATATGTACACCCCGACCTCTGCGCTCCTCTCCTGTTGGGACTGGATTTCCAGTGTAACCTCAAGAGCCTAACTCTGAAATTCGGCAGGCCCCTACCCCCACTCATCGTATGTAGCATCGCGACAGTAAAAGTCGACCCTCCCCCGCTCTTCGCAAATCTCACCGCCGACTGTAAGTCGCTGCAGTTTGCGTTCCAGGCTGGGCAGCGCTGCCTGGGGTGCTGTTGCTGGCCGCAGAAATAGCAGGGTAGACAACCGTGTTGGGCGGGCAGCTGCGCGGCACAGGCCTGGGGTACTCTTTGGTCGGGGGTCCACGAGCGGGTCGCGTGATCAGACAGGAATGCATTGAGGCTTTGGAACGCTACTTCTAGGGAGGAGGCTAGCTTTACCGTCTCTGCAGATCTAGGGCACGCTTCTCGAGTAGGCGCTGTCTCACGTAGTTGGACCTGACTCCAGCCACGAAGGCATCCCGGACTGCGAGGTCCATATGTTGAGCGGCCATAACGGCCTGGTAGTTGCAACTTCGGACAAAAACTTTGAGGTCGCGTAGGTACTCCTCCAGCGATTCCCCTGGTCGTTGGTGGCGAGTAATGAGGAGATAAGAACAAAAGAACATAAGAACTAGGAGCATGAGTAGGCCATCTGGCCCCTCGAGCCTGGTCCGACATTCATTGAGATCATGACTGATCTTTTGTGAACTCAGTTCCACTTTCCAGCCCCAACACCATAACCCTTAATCCCTTTATTCTTCAAAAAAACTATCTATCTTTACCTTAAAAACATTTAATGAAGGAGCCTCAACTGCTTCACTGGGCAAGGAATTCCATAGATTCACAACCCTTTGGGTGAAGAAGTTCCTCCTAAACTCAGTCCTAAACCTACTTCCCCTTATTTTGAGGCTAGACCCCCTAGTTCTGCTTTCACCCGCCAGTGGAAACAACCTGCACGCATCTATCCTATCTATTCCCTTCATAATTTTATATGTTTCTATAAGATCCCCTCGCATCCTTCTAAATTCCAACGAGTACAGTCCCAGTCTACTCAACCTCTCCTCGTAATCCAACCCCTTCAGCTCTGGGATTAACCTAGGGAATCTCCTCTGCACACACTCCAGTGCCAGTATGTCCTTTCTCAAGTAAGAAGACCAGAACTGAACACAATACTCCAGGTGTGGCCTCACTAACACCTTATACAATTGCAGCATAACCTCCCTAGTCTTAAACTCTATCCCTCCAGCAATGAAGGACAAAATTCCATTTGCCTTCTTAATCACTTGTTGCACCTGTAAACCAACTTTCTGTGACTCATGCACTAGCACACCCAGGTCTCTCTGCACAGCAGCATGCTTTAATATTTTATCATTTAAATAATAATCCCGTTTGCTGTTATTCCTACCAAAATGGATAACCTCACATTTGTCAACATTGTATTCCATCTGTCAGACCCTAGCCCATTCACTTAACCTATCCAAATCCCTCTGCAGACTTCCAGTATCCTCTGCACTTTTTGCTTTACCACTTATCTTAGTGGCATCTGCAAACTTGGACATATTGCCCTTGGTCCCCAACTCCAAATCATCTATGGAAATTGTGAACAATTGTGGGCCCAACACGGATCCCTGAGGGACACCACTAGCTACTGATTGCCAACCAGAGAAACACCCATTAATCCCCACTCTTTGCTTTCTATTAATTAACCAATCCTCTATCCATGCTACTACTTTACTCTTAATGCCATGCATCTTTATCTTATGCAGCAACCTTTTGTGTGGCACCTTGTCAAAGGCTTTTCTGGAAATCCAGATATCGACCACATCCATTTGGGCTCCCTCGTTATCTGCTGCACTGGTAAGTCCTACAAAAATTTCCACTAAATTAGTTAGGCATCAACCTGGCACCATGTTATGAATCCATGACTGCAGTCTGCCCCAATCGGGAACAACATTTATATCCCGATGCCTTGCTATTTCTTCATTGATGATAGATTCCAGGCACCTGTACCCTCTACTTGCAAGTTAAGCTCACTGGCCTATCATTACCCCGCTCTCTGCCTACCTCCTTTTTTAACAATACGTTTTCGGTACACGTTTGCTACCATTTCCAATCCGGCCACGGACCCCACCCCCCAGCGTACTAGTCCCGAACTTTTGGTCAATTATCCTGCATTTGCAATTTCCCTAGCCATCTCTTTTAGCACTCTGGGATGCATTCCATCAGGGCCAGGAGACTTGTCTACCTTTAGCCCCATTAGCTTGCCCATCACTACCTCCTTAGTGATAACAATCCTCTCAAGGTCCTCACCTGTCATAGCCTCACTTCTATCAGTCGCTGGCATGTTATTTGTGTCTTCCACTGTGAAGACCGACCCAAAAAACCTGTTCAGTTCCTCAGCCATTTCCTCATCTCCCATTATTAAAACTCCCTTCTCATCCTCTAAAGGACCAATATTTACCTTAGCCACTCTATTTTGTTTTATATATTTATAGAAACTTTTACTGTCTGTTTTTATATTCTGAGCAAGTTTACTCTCATAATCTATCTTACTCTTCTTTATAGCTTTTTTAATAGCTTTCTGTTGCCCCCTAAAGATTTCCCAGTCCTCTAGTCTCCTACTAATCTTTGCCACTTTGTCTGCTTTTTCCTTCAATTTGATACTCTCCCTTATTTCCTTAGATATCCACGGTCGATTTTCCCTCTTTCTACCATCCTTCCTTTTTGTTGGTATAAACCTTTGCTGAGCACTGTGAAAAATCACTTGGAAGGTTCTCCACTGTTCCTCAACTGTCCCACCATAAAGTCTTTGCTCCCAGTCTACCTTAGCTAGTTCTTCTCTCATCCCATTGTAATCTCCTTTGTTGAAACACAAAACACTAGTATTTGATTTTACCTTCTCACCCTCCATCTGTATTTTAAATTCCACTATATTGTGATCACTCCTTCCGAGAGGATCCCTAACTATGAGATCATGAATCAATCCTGTCTCATTAACAGGACATGATCTAGTACCGCTTGTTCCCTCGTAGGTTCCATTACATACTGTTCTAGGAAACTATCACGGATGCATTCAATAAACTCCTCCTCAAGGCTGCCTTGGCCGACCTGGTTAAACCAATCAACATGTAGATTAAAATCCCCCATGATAACTGCTGTACCATTTCTACATGCATCAATTATTTCTTTGTTTATTGCCTGCCCCATCATAACGTTACTATTTGGTGGCCTATAGACTACTGCTATCAGTGACTTTTTCACCTTACTATTCCTGATTTCCACCCAAATGGATTCAACCTTATCCTCCATAGCACCGATGTCATCCTTTACTATTGCCCGGATGTCATCCTTAAATAACAGAGCTACCACCTCCCTTACCAGCCACTCTGTCCTTCCGAATAGTTTGATACCCTTGGATATTTAACTCCCATCGTGACCATCCTTTAACCATGTTTCAGTAATGGCCACTAAATCATAGTCATTCACGATGATTTGCGCCATCAACTCATTTACTTTATTCCGAATACTACGAGCATTCAGGTAAAGTACACTTATGTTGGTTTTTGTACCTGTGTTTTGAATCTTAACATCTCCAGTTTTATTCCTTTTAGTATTACTGGGCCTATTCACTGAGCTCCCCTCACTCACAGTACCTTGTACTGTCGCCCTTTTTGATTTTTGACTTTGGCTTCTCGGCCTTACACTTTCCCCCTTACTTCCTTTTGCTTCTGTCCCTGTTTTACTACCTTCCAACTTCCTGCATCGGTTCCCATCCCCCTGCCACATTAGTTTAAACCCTCCCCAACAACTCTAGGACATTGGTTCCAGTCCTGCCCAGGTGCAGACCATCCGGTTTGTACTGGTCCCACCTCCCCCAGAACCGGTTCCAATGCCCCAGGAATTTGAATCCCTCCCTCTTGCACCATCTCTCGAGCCACGCATTCATCCTATCTATACTGACATTCCTACTCTGACTAGCTCATGGCACTGGTTGCAATCCTGAGATTACTACCTTTGAAGTCCTACTTTTTAGTTTAACTCCTAACTCCCTGAATTCAGCTTGTAGGACCTCATCCCATTTTTTACCTATATCGTTGGTGCCTATGTGCACCACGACAGCTGGCTGTTCACTTCCCCCCCCCCCCCCCCCCCCCCCCCCCAGAATGTCCTGCAGCCGCTCCGAGACATCCTTGACCCTTGCACCAGGGAGGCAATATACCATTCTGGAGTCTCAATTGCGTCCACAGAACTGCCTGTCTATTCCCCTTACGATTGAGTCCCCTATCACTATAGCCCTGCCATTCTTCTTCCTGCCCTGCTGCGCAGCAGAGCCAGCTACGGTGCCATGAACCTTGCTGCTGCTGCCTTCCCCTGGCGAGCCATCTCCCTCAACAGTATCCAAATTGGTATATCTGTTTTGCAGGGAAATGACCGCAGGGGACACCTGCACTGCCTTCCTACTCTTTTGGTCTTTTGGTCACCCATTTTCTATCTACCTCAGTAACTTTCTCAGTGACCAACTCGCTAAACATGCTATCCACAACCTCCTCAGCATCGCGCATGCTCCAAAGTGAGTCCATCCGCAGCTCCAGAGCCGTCAAGCGGTCTAACAGGAGCTGAAACTGAACACACTTCTTGCACGTGAAGGAGCCAGGGACAGTGGATGTGTCCCTGAGCTCCCATATCGCACAAGAGGAGCATGACACGGGTCTGGGATCTCCTGCCGTGTCTTATACCTTAGGTAAACTTATACAACTAGAATTTTTTTTAAAACGGAAGAAAAATAAATAAATTAGACAATGAAAAGAAAAACTACTTGCCAGTCACTTACCAGGGTTAAAAAGCACCTCCTCCCCACCCAGCTTCGAATTCCCAAACTCACTCTTGGTTGTGCCTCACGCTGGCTGTATCTTCTCTGGCTCACTGGGAGAACTCACTCAGGGTCTCAGATGCTCCCTGGTTCTCTCCCTTTCCTGATGACCTCACTGCACCAAATTACCAAGTTCCAACTTCCCACTCTGATTGTGCCTCACTCCGGCTGTGTCTTCTCGACTTGCGCAAATGCGACTTGCGATGCCGCGCATACACCTCGTTCACTGGCCTTACATATAGACGCTTCAGCATCGCAAGGGCGTCTGCGTAGCTGGAAGCTTCCTCGAGGTGTACAGAGATTTGATGGATCACCCGAGCGTGGAGGAGGCTCAGCTTCTGATCGTCGGAGATGGAAAGCAAGGAGGAGGCTGCGAGGTAGGCCTCGAAACAGCAGAGCCACTGCGAAAAAATCCCTTTCGCCTCCGTGGCTTGCGGGTCGAGTTCCAGTTGGTCAGGTTTGAGGGCCGATTCCATTGTGCTGTTGTAGTCGATTAAATTGATGCGACCAACATAAGGAGTAGAAGTAAACTGTGGCTTTAATCGACTAGAACAGTGCCTGCCTCTGACTGCTCTGCTACTGAGAGCCGCCTACAGGGCTACTGCTCTTTATACCTCCCCTCAAGGGGAGGAGCCAGGGGCGGAGCCCACAAGGGCACTAATATGTTACATCGCAGGTAATACTTTACAATGGTCCATAGGTGGAGCCCTCATGGGCAACAGCGTGGTACAGTTACATACATGGTGAATGGTTAATGCAATATTTTCACCACATGTATAAAAGTGGCAGGTATCCGCCTCCGGATGCAGTTTGGGTCCAGAGGCAGGAGGCTTGCTGTTTAGTGTTTTAAAGCCTCAGTTACGGTTTATCACTCATCGTCTATTATTGATGGTGCATCAATTTTGCAGCTGATCTTGCTCCTGGCAGGAAGTGAAAGCACCAGAGCCATCCCTTACTTTCTTTTCGGTAGAGATGTAACCCATGTCCATGCCTCAACTCATATGAGGAGAGATTGACTAGGTTAGGATTGTTCTCACTGGAGTTCAGAAGAATGACGGGGGATCTCATAAAAACTTATACAATTCTAACAGGACTGGACAGGGTAGACGCAGGGAAGCTGTTCCCAATGGTGGGTGTGTCCCAAATCAGGGGTCATAGCCTGAGGATTCAGGGTAAATCACTTCGGACAGAGATGAAGAGAAATTTCTTCACCCAAAGAGTGGAGAGCCTGTGGAATTCATTACCACAGGAAGTAGTGGATGCTAAAACATTGAATATATTTAAGCAGGATTAGGCTATTGAATTGGATATCAGCCATGATCGTGATAAACGATGGAGCAGGCTCGAAGGGCCAAAAAGCCTCCTCCTGCTCCTATCTTCTATGTATCTATGTAACTGTATTGCCCTTTGATCATAGGGTTCTGTTTCACAAAACAGTAGTGGAAAATCACATCCTCCCACAATAAACCTGGTTTCAGTTGTTGCTCGTTTTGCTAAGTGTGCTTTACACTTAATTGCTCTGTTTTATAACCTTGCTCTAGAGTCGCCAGGTATATTTATGATACCACCACGAGGTTCAAGTTCAAGTGCTGATCAATAACTCCATACACCAGTTAGTAAGGTTCAAATGAAAACACATTTATTATATACACAGTCAATCGCTACTCATGCATAAATACTACAAAACTAGACTACTTCTACCACTAAAGGCCAATACTTAGCTTTTGGAAAAGGAACCCACTGGGTCAGGGAACAATGGCCTCTCATTCGATCCTGAGACTGCAGACTTTCAGCTGGTATGGACTAAGGGTTAGGAGCACCTATCTCGTCGCGTGCGTTGACTGGACACTTACTTGTTGGTGCAGCAGCTAGGCAGGTCTCTGTCAAGGGTTGTTTCGAGCTGCTGGGAGACCCTGCCAAGAAGACCGAATTGAACTTGAGGACTCTACTTTATAGTCCCCAGGGGCTTCGTGCCCTTTTGGGCGGACCCCGTACCTGGCTCCAATTGATTGGATCATGTTCCCAATCAATGGATTTGATTTCCCCAATACTGGGGCTGTTCCCTGATCGCTGGGCATTCCTTAAGTGTTCATTGGCTTCTTTTGTTTTGGAATCCTGCTGGCGCCGAGGAGTCTGGTTTTACCTCGGTCATCTCTAACTGTTTCTATTGTGCCTGGGAATCGCTCATTAATATGTAGATTTCAGTGCTGTCTGCCTTCTGCAAATCAAATACACAGGAAAACTCTGCAAACTGCTTGTTTTTCTGAGACTGTCGATTTTTGCCTGCGCTTTCAGCGAATCTCCATTTTAAGTCGGGAAGTGGCCAACCCAGGTGGCTACACTGTTATCTTTCTTAAAAGACTCTCAAATTACAGTCATCTCTCAAGAAAAAAAAATAACTCCAATTCTAACCTTCTGTTTGGAAGCAAATCTTTTTCTCCAATCTCATCTGAAAGCAACCACCATCTGTTACCAATGCCGGCAAACTCACAAGCCTGGTTGTGAAAAAGATAGTGAAACTAGGAAGGCTTGATAGCGACAGTATATTCCTCACAACAGAGCTTACATTTCCGCTCTAACACCATCTCCCCAGTGCTGGGTACCCTTCCTTCTGTACACATCTGAGTAAAATTACCTAGTAAATCTCCAACACTGATTCATCTTAGTATCTCAAAATACTAGGGGCCGGATTCTACATTTCAGAAACAAAGTGTTGACTCTGGTACTGAATTGGTGGACTTTCATGACAACTAAATTGGCACCGGTCCTGGAGCAATTCATGAGCTATTAATGGGCTCGCACAGGCACCAGGTGTAACCCGATCAATTCCAATGAAAAATGGGTTAGATTCACCAGGGTCAGGATTGATACTCGAGAGGCTGACAAGCTGCAGCTGCATATTAGCATTCCAAACCCCACACACACTCACTCCACACAAGAAGATGGCAGCACGGAGAGTAGCACCCCGGTTTGTGGATCCAGAGCTGGAGACCTTGCTGGAAGCTGTGGAGAAGAGGCAGGCCACACGGTTTCCTGGGGTGGGACTGTACACTGGGCCTGGGCACAGGTGGCAGAGGCCGAGAGTGACCGGACAGCTGTGCAGAAAGAAGCTGTACGTCCTCAGGGCAGCAAGGGTGAATAGTAGCACTGGCACCAACCCCCGGGCACCAACCCCCATCCCACACATCCTTACCCCCCCCCCCCCAACCCGGCAACTGAACCCTACCCACCAGCAGTATGTGCTTCCCAACCCTGCGTCACATGCCATCACCCAGCCAGCCACCATGGCTGGCCGCTCAGACCTCGAAGCCACCAGCTCCCCACCCCCAATGCTGCCCGCATCCAACTATCTAACACAATGCGCTTTCCGTCTCCCACTCACCCGGACCACAGGAGAAGGGGGCGCATAACCGCAGAGAACAGGAGAAAACCGGAGGGGGGGTCACCGGATCTGGGGTCTCATTGCAGCAGAGCGGCGGGCACTGGGCCTGGTCGGTTGGCCCGGAAAGAGGGTCGTTGCCAAGGAGGATGTCAGCATTGGGCACCAAGTTAGACCCCGCTGCATGCGGTTTCACATGGCATGCGTGGCACCACCATCCACCCCACCCCACTCCACCCCCACTCCTCATCACCCCAACACAAGCCCCACCCCACCCCACCCCACCCCACCCCACCCCCCCCCAACCCGCAATCCAATAATGCATTGTGTCTTGTGTCTTGCAGGATCACCTGGCAACGTGGTGGGCCATTCTGGTGTCCCATGTTCATGGCCCCAACCACAAGCGGATACCAGCAATGAGGAGGACACAGACACTGAAGGGAGCATCCAAATGCCAGCCCAAGACACCCCGGAAGACCAATCCAGGGACGACACCGACTTCCCGTCACAGCTGTCTCCAACATCCCAGAGACAAACACTTTAGCGAAGAGGCTACGGGGGCACTATCTGGTGTGCATCATGCACATGCGCCTGTACAACAGGTGGAGTTAGGAAGCCTAGGGAGGTGGATGGTCAGAGGGCGAACCAAACCCAGCAAAAAGCTGCTGTCCGGAAAGGCCTTGGGCTTCTGGAAAGGGGGCCATTGATAATGGTGATGCAGTCACAGAGCCAGGGGCTACATGAGGGGATGTCAGCAACCATCAAGCGCCTGCAGGTGCAGTTGGAGAAGTCCAACCTTGCAGGGACAGGAGGTGGTGCCAACAATACGTACCACACAGGCACGGGCAACGTCTGTGGTGGAGGCCTTGGGGGTGAAGGTATTGGCCATGGGTCAGGATGCCCAAGGCCTGGGCACTCTGTGCAGGCGGTGGTCAAGGCCCAGGACAGGGCAGTCACTTACAGGCAGCTATGTACCAGGGCCACCTGGACATTGCAGTGGCACTCCAGAACTTGGCATCCAGTCACAACGGATTATAGCTGAGGGCGTTGTAGGCTTTGCCCTTGTGTTGGCTGACCTGAGCCAGTCATGGAGCAAGGTGGCACAGTGACTTAGTGATGTGGCACAGTCCCTGTGCTCCATGGCTGCAAGCAAAGAGATCCTGGTCGAGATAAGTGTGGGCCTCCAGGACTGATGGGGAAGCCACAAGCGTTCACTCCGGTCGCATCCTCGTCCCATGGAGTAGCCCGGGGGCCATTGGGCACCCTGAGGGAGGAGAAGGTGATGGGGACAGTGCCGGCAACGCCTGCAGAGGAGGTGCTGGAACATGACAACGTCTTGGATGCCTCGCTTCCTGTCCCGGGTGCATCCGATGGGCAGCGAGCAGAATAGGGTGGCAGCACGCCACCTGGGATACCCCAGTAACAGCCGGGCCTACCCAGACCCGGTCACTCCAGAGGGCGGCTGCCAAAGGGGACCCAGGTCTCGGGCGGGATTCACAGCAGGCCACATCCACTCCTGAAGTACCCTTTGGGGATCCA
This sequence comes from Scyliorhinus canicula, assembly GCF_902713615.1. Lineage (NCBI taxonomy): Eukaryota > Metazoa > Chordata > Chondrichthyes > Carcharhiniformes > Scyliorhinidae > Scyliorhinus > Scyliorhinus canicula. Next base: position 138,151,710 of record NC_052155.1, on the reverse strand, counting down.
CCTAGACTTAGCGTTAGGGCCCATAAGACCAGAAATGTAGACACCAATTAAGATGGCAGATGTGCACCACTTAGAACAGCACAAACCTTTATATGGATGTTCACTTGGACTTTGTGAAATGAACACCATGCACAAAAGTTCCAGCCTCTCTGTGCTTGCTCAAAAGGGTGTGAGGGATGGGCTAAGCTGGGCTGGCTGCAGAGAGCTGGGTGTAGGTGGAGGTGAGCGGACGGTGGAGTTGGCTGTAGAGGGGCCACTGGGGGGGCGGGGGGAAGTACTGAAGGGACGATGGATGAGTTCGCAGGCCAGGGTCCCCAGGTCGAACACTGCACATCGTCCTGGTACCCCTCCCCTCCCCATCCCTCTCGTCCAAGCCCCCCTACACATTCCCTAACTCCGCCACTCCAAGGGTTGGGTGGGACCTTGTGATGGAATGGCCAACTGGCAAGCAGGGGTCATCCAAGTGGAAAGTGCTCCCGTGCACAGGAGTCAGACATTGTCCAACAATGCAGAGCACCAGAGACCATGCAGAATATGTCATCATCATCCTCCATCCCATGGACCAGACCCACTGTTACTGCCAACCCAGGGCCCGCACCTGCAGGGGATGAGGGAATTGGGGGGTTGGTTTGGATTGGTGGTCATGGGAGGACCTCCAGGACTGGATCCATCCAGTGGGGGTGGCAGGTTAGGGTAGGGATGGGGATGGGATGGGAGGTCGGTGCCACCCAGTCGGGCCTCCTAGTTGGAGAACCTGGAGGCGATTTAAGCGCCCCGAACGCGCCGGGCCAGGCACACATATTGTTCGGACTCTTATGCCTGCCTGGGCCCCTTGCCCTGTCCATGCCCTGTCCATCCTGGCCCTCCTCTACATCCACCTCATCGGACAAGTCCTGTCATTCAACCTCCTCCTCCTTGCCCCTCTGCTGCGCGATGTTGTGGGTGACGCAGCAGGCCACCACGATGTGGGAGACCCTCCCAGCGCTATACTGAAGCACCCCTCCAGATCGGTCCACACACCTGAACTGCATCTTCAGGATGTCGAAGCATCACCCTATCATGTCCCTGGTCGCTGCATGGGCCTGGTTGTAATGGGTCTCTGCGTTACTCTGTGGTTTCCGAATACATGTCGTCTGCTACGGCCACAGTAGATAACCCCTGTCACCCAGGGAGCCAGGCCCTCACCCGGAGTTGCACCTCGAAGAGGCAGGGAATCGTCAAGTGTGCCAGGATGAAGGCACCCAGGTATTGGGTGCAGACCTGCATGATGCGTATCTGATGGTCACACAACAGCTGCATGTTCATCGAGTGGAACCCCTTTCGGTTTGTGTAGAGCGATCTGTCATCTGCAGGTGCTCAAAGAGCGACATGCCTCCCATCGATCACCCCCTGGACCTGGGGCATCCTGGCAATGATGACAAACCCCGCCACCCGGGCATCTTGGTGGGCTCGGTCCACATTGAAATGGATGTATTGTGCCATCTGGGCATATAGGGCCTCCATGACAGCGCGGATGCACCTGTGCACTGAGCTCTGTGAGACCCTGGAGAGGTCCCCACACGGCACCTGGAAGGAACACATGGTGTAAATTTTCAGGGCGACCATCACCTTGACGGCCACCAGGAGCGGGTGTCCTCCCCGATACCCCTGCGGTGCCAGATGCGAATGCGATGGCAAATATGTCGCACTGTCCCCCTGCTCAGCCAGAGTCTTCAACGGCATGCCAGTCCGGCAGGTCCTCGAATGACAGGTGCTGCGGATACACATAAGGCCTCATGCGCCACCTTCTATGCATCTTCTTCCCCTCCTCGACCTGCTGGGTGGCTGGCTCTTCATCCATAGCGGCTGTGCAAGGCTGACATGTTAGCATTGTGTGTACCCCTATGTCCAACCAGGTAGAACGGTCTCAACAATGGCCCCGGTTGGCACTGAGGACCCTGCCCCTTCATGTCTGCACGCCCCATCCCCGCACCCCTGGCCCTGTTGGTGCCTGTACTGTGGGGGCCTCTGGTGCCCGTCCCTGCTGCCAGAGGTACCATCAGCTGGCGCCCCTAGGGTGGGCCGCATGATGCCCTGCCAGCGAGTGGGGGCCGGTTGGGGACAGAGGGGGTATGGTGGAGGGTGGGGTGCAGGGGTGGTGGGGTGAGTGAGTGGCGGCAAGGGTGTTGGGGTGGGAGCATCCATACAACAGGTGCCAAGGTGAGTGGTCAGTGGGGTGCACAGCAAAATGGCTGCCTTGCAGGCCTCATCAATGGCGGTCCGTGCCTGGACATTACCCCAGTCCCGTGCGGGGTCACCCCGGACCCACAGCCTGTCCCTTGTTCATCTCCCCTCCACCCCACCCCCTGCCCTGTCAGCACCCCCCCCCCCCCCCCCGCTCCCTCCCCCCCCCCCCCCCCCCCCCTCCTCCCCCCCCCGCCTTCCAGCCCGACCAGTGTTCAGCCCGGCACCACACAGTAGCGCCTCTCCATGTCCTACTTCCTCCCTCATCAGCCACGGTGCCTGTTTCCTGACTTTTAAAAGCATAAGCGGACATTGCCGCAGGGAATTCCCCCAGCGGTGGGAGTTTGTGTTGTTTTTCTTTGCTATGTTGGGTGTTTAAAATGTTAAAATATCAAAAACTTGAATAAAAATATATTTTTAAACTAGGTTTCACCAGTAGTTACTGGGCTATAGAGAGTATCAGCTGCCACTGTTGATTCAAGGTTGAGGAGTTTTTGAAAATGTTCCTCCCACCATTGATAGGTGGCATTGACATCCTTAAGGAGTGGAACATCATCCTGTAGGAAAAGGGGATTTTGTTCATTTGACCTTATCTGTCCATGGCAAAAAAATTTGCATGCCATGAAGTCAGCATATTGTTGGACTTTTTCTTCCCACATATCTGTTATCTTCTGATCTTATCTTTAGGAATCAGCCTTGAGTTGTTTGGAATGCTGCCTTCTGGACTTGCAACCTTGGGTTGCTCTGCTAGACATTGAATGCTGCTCATATTTGTTCCAGGGGGTCACATATTTCAGCAACATTTCAGTGAACCAGTCCTAGTCTGAAGAGTAATGATATGCCTGCACTGCTTAACTTGTGCTTAACTTTGCATAGCTGAACACTACATTAAATGGAATGCAGGAGCCCACCCACCTCCCAACCAGCAACGCTATATAAAGGGATCATGAACTACTTACAGCTTAGACTGGCTTATTTTTACATCCAGACATGGCCATATTGGGGAGGATAAAGAGAGGTCACACAGAGCAGGACAAGCTGTTGAAAAGGGAGAAGATGGAAAGGGAGAAGGTGTCTCAGTAGGAGGTCCTATCGGAAGCTATTCTCTTATCTCAATTTCAGCAAAGACTAATGTGTGTGATGTCTTTGCTTCATGAAGATGTCATGACTGAAATGTATCAATTGATATGTAACAACTGCAATTTCAAAGTAGGGCAGGGATAGCATTGGCTATCTAGATGACTGTGGCTCTTAACTCCTGATGTATCTGGCAGCTTCGTCTGATTCACTAAGCCGATAGAGTGACCACAAAATACTCACCACAGAATTCACAGCCTCTGATCTGCTGTATCTACAGAATTTAGGTGACTGATGTATTTAAGTATTTGAATAAAAATGACACGCAGGATGTCATCCAGCTGGATCCATGACTTCCTCACCAACAGACTGCAATCTGTCAGGATGGGCAACAGCCCCTCCTCCACAATAGTCCTCAACACCAGGGCCCCACAAGGATGTGTATTCAGTCCTCTACTGTACTCCCTATACACACATGACTGTGTGGCAAAATTCAACTCCAATTCAATCTATAAGTTTGCGGATGACACGACTGTGGTGGGCCGTACCTCAAACAACGACAAATCAGACTCCAGAAGGGAGATAAATCTTGCATGGTGTACCGAAAACAACCTCTCTCTAAATTTTGGAAAGACCAAGGAACAGATCATTCACTTCAGGAAGCGTAGCACGACCCCCCCCGCCCCCCCCCCCCCCCCCCCCCCCCACCCCCCCCCCATCTACATCAATGGCTCTGAAGTGAAGATGGTCGATAGCTTTAAGTTCCTGGAGGTCACCATCACCAACAGTCTGTCCTGGCCCACTCACGTTGATGCAACAGTCAAGAAAGCCCAACAACGTCTCTACTTCCTACGGAAGCTAAAGAAATTTAGCATGTCTGCATCGGCTCAGGGCAGCACGGTGGTGCAGTGGTTAGCATTGCTACCTTACGGCGCCGAGGTCCCAGGTTCGATCCTGGCTCTGGGTCACTGTCCGTGTGGAGTTTGCACATTCTCCCCATGTTTGCGTGAGTTTCACCCCCACAACTCAAAAGATGTGCAGGGTAGGTCAATTGGCCACACTAAATTGTCCCTTAATTGGAAAATATGAATTGGGTACTCTAAATTTGTTTTTAAAAAATGTTTTAATGTCTGCCTCAACTCGCACAAACTTCTACAGATGTGCAGAGAGCATCCTATCTGGCTGCATCACAACCTGGTATGGCAACTGCTTGTTCCAAGATCGCAAGAAACTGCAGAGTGTGGTGAACTCAGCCCAGCGCATCACACAAGCTTGCCGCCCCCACACTGATTCTGTATACACCTCCCGCTGCCTCAGGAAGGCAGACAGCATTGTCAGAGACCGCTCCCACCCAGGCTTTGCTCTCTTCCAGACCCTTCCATCAGGCAGAAGGTACAGAAGTCTGAAGACCCGCACATCCAGACATAGGAACAGCTTCTTCCCCACAGCTAGAAGACTCCTCAACAACTCCCCCTCGGACTGATCAGTTCCCTGCAAGAACACTATTTACAACGCCCTATGCTGCTCTTGCTCATTTATTTGCTTTGTTTGGCCCCTTGTTCCGCACTGTAAGCAATCACTGTTTGTCGCTGTACCATTTGTCAATGTTCTCTGTCAATTATTCTTTTTGTCTACGATGTATGTACTGTGTACGTTCCCTTGGCCACAGAAAAATACTTTTCACTGTACTTCGGTACACGCGACAATAAAATCAAATCAAATCAAATCAAAGGATGTTGATGGTAGGCAATTGAATGATTATGGGCGGGATTCACCGACCCCCCAATGGGTCAGAGAATCCCCGAGGGGGGGGGGGCGGCATGAATCCCACCCCGCCACTCCGACGCCGGCTGCCATATTCTCCGGTGCCGGTTTTCGGGCGGGGGCGGGTTTCAGGCAATTCTCCGGGCCCTGATGGGCCGAGTGGCCGTCAGTTTCTGGCCAGTCCCACCGGCGTGAAATGTACATGGTCCCACACGGCAGGACCTGGCTAGTAGGCTGTCTATTGGAGTCCTCGGGGGCGCGGGGGGATCCGACCCGAGGGGGGCACGATGGTCTGGCCCGCGTTCGGCGCCCACTGATCTGCGGGCGAGCCCGTACCATGGGGGCACTCCTTCCTTCCGCGCTGGCCAATGTAGGGCCAATGCATGGCCGGCAAGAAGAACCCCCCCTGTGCATGCGCAGGAACACGCCGGCCGGTCTGCGCATGCACGGAACCACGCCAGCGGTTCTGCGCATGCGCCAACGGCGCTGGCCCTTCGGTGCCAGTTGGCGCGCCGCCAACCCCTCCGGCGCTGGCCTAGCCATGGAAGTGGGGAGGATTCCGCAACTTCTGGTTGGCTCGGCGCCAGAGCCATCCCGCCAATTGCGGGAGAATCCCACCCTATGTTGTTGGATGACAAGGGGAGATTGTCAGACTGAATTCAAACGAAAAATGCGGGAAATTCTCTGTTAGCATATGTGGAGAGAGAAACAATTAATGTTTCGGGTTGAATGTGACTTCTTCAAAACTGAAGGAAGATATAAATGTGATGAAGTTTATGCCATTGAAAGGGGTCTCGAGGGATAAGAACAAAAAGGAAGATCTAGGATAGGGTGGAAGAGAATAAATGATAAATATGTCATGGACCAAAAGCCAAGGGGAGTGGTAATTGTTGCCTTAAAGAGACAAAGCATTTGTTCAGAGTGAGTGCAAATAGGTGAATGATGAACAGCTCTGCCCGACAGTGAAAGCATGAAAATCCAGATTCCAAATGGCACATGAAAAAAACAAATTTTTAAAAAGTGGGCTTGTAATGACTAACATTAGGCAATCTTCCTAGAGTGAGAAGTGGAGGAAGGGAAAGGAACTGTCTGAAATGGACCACGTGAAGGCGACAGAAGGGTGGAACCTGGAAGCAAAGTCCATCTGGCTGAACTTGTTTTCTCACTGAATAATTTCTTTTAACTTGTCTCACTTCCTCCAAATAAAGTGATGCAATGGGTACCTGCATGGGTCCTGGTTATGCTTTGTCTTTTTAAGGGGTATGTGAAACATTGCTTCTTCCAGTCCAGCACAGCGCCTCTCCTAAAATCTTTTCTCTGATACATCGATGACCGTATTGGTGCCATTTCCTGCCGTTGCCCAGAACAGGAAAATGTTGCTTCCAGTGAAGTGTGTCAGTGAGAGTTCTGCAGTATTTCTGATCTATGTGGCTGTAATGATTGAAGAGCTGCTCTCATGCTGAACTGGGAGTGGTAGGTGGGTGTATGATGAATTTGGCAGTGGGTAAGACAAGTGGTACAATTGGGAGGACACGCAATTTGAATATGAACTCACTTACTTTGACATCTTGGCCTCAATTTTACGCACCGTCTACCCCCAGTGTGTTTTGAGGCATGGGAGTGTGAAATTGCATAGATGGGATTACCTCCGGGATCCCACCCATCTTGATCAGGTCGTGATTTTAAGGTGGACATTGGGAAGGAAGCCACCTTTGCCCCAATCAAAACCCCTCAGTAGCCATTTGATGGCCATTTAAGGATTGTTGGTGGGAAGGTGTTTGGTGGGGGATAGGCACCATCCAGACCTCCCTCCTCACCCCCGGCCTATCCTTTATATTTCAATCACCCCTCCTCAATGGCCTCCTCTTTGCTCATTGCATTATAAATGGCAGCTGGCCTAAAAATTCAAGCTGTTGTTTCATATAATTGAACGTCTTCCTGCACTGCGTCACTGTCTTTTGAACAGCTATCCTGGCTTTGATCTCACCTGCTACTATTTCCCACTGCCTCCTAAGTATATATTAAGAGGGCTTCCCTGCTCCCTGTACATAGGAACATCAGAATCAGGAGCAGAAGTAGGCAATTCAGCCCTTCGAGTCTGCTCTGCCATTCAATCCGATCACGGCTGATCTCTTCCTGGTCTCAGATCTACCTCCCCACTTGTCCCATGTCTCTTTAACCTTTAAATATGTCTATTGTCATCTTGAAACTATTAAATGACTCAGACTCCACTGCGCTATGGGGCAGAGAGTTCCACAAATTCACCACACTCTGCGAAAAGTAGTTCCACCTCATCTCAGTTCTAAATCTACCGCCTCTCAACCTATGTCCAAGACCTCTCATTCTAGATTGCCCCACAAGTTTACTTTATCAATCCCATTTAGTATTTTATACAAATCAATTAGATTCCCTCTCAACCTTCTAAACTCCAGTGAGTATAATCACAAACTGTTTAATCTCTCCTCATACGTCAACCCTTTCATCGTTGGAATCAATCTGGTGAACCTCCTCTGAATTGCCTCCAGTGTCATCAGATTCGTCCTCAAATAAGGAGACCAAAACTGGACACAATACTCCAGATGTGATCCCACCAACACCCTATACAATTGCAACAACACTTCCCTACTTTTATACTCCAGTCCTTTTACAATAAACGCTAACATTCTATTTGCCTTTTTAATTATATGCTGGACCTGCATATTGACTTTCTGTGATTCTTGACCAAAGACACCCAGATCCCTCTGTAGATATGTAGATACATATGGTTGTCCTTCTCTCCATATCCTATGCCCATATTCCTCCACGGCAGCATTTGGAAAACATAGTGCTCACTCAGTTGCTTATTTAGCCACAATCCTCTAAAATACTCAATACTCCCTGCAGCCTCAATGCTCGAAAAGGTGAAAGCAGTCTTTAAGGAGCACTGACCACTTGCAATATCATGCCCCCATTGATGTGTGCAGTCAATTATCTAAAACAGCTAGCAGTGCTACTAACTTAATATATAACCTACATCACCATGAACAGCCATGGGCTAATTGGGTACCGCCAGCCCCATGCACAGATCTGGGATTTTTCAAGTTGACCCCCACATGGACTTGTTTTATATAGTTATTGCCAAAACAGTTTATTTGACTCATTGAACTGGACAATATTGATTTCCTCCCTTTACTGTCACATGTAGCAAAAAGAAAACTGCAGCTTGCTGCAACTTCGCACTTTGTGATTCTCACCTTACAGTTTCTAGAATAATTTATCAAATGTGATATTCTTTTGCCTCTGAGTCCAACTGTCATTTAAGTTTCATGTAGGCAGTATCTTGACAGGTGCCAGCTGAAATGTAAACGTTGTTCCTTTGTGTCCATTCAGAACACCACATTAACACACTTTAATGCTAATGGGGTTGTTACACAACTTCGACAAAGCAGCAGTGTTAAAAATAATTCCTATAGTTTCACGAGACATCATTGTGTCAGTAAGCTTTATACTAAGCTTTTTGTCTTCATGGGCCATAAAAGACCATTCGAATGGAGCCTCAGGAGCCACTTGAAATATTAAATTCATCTTCCCATTAAATTGTTTAGACCGAAAGTTGCTCATAGTACAGATATAGGGCGTGATTCACCGCTCCCGCGCGGCATCGGGAAGGCCATCGTGAACTCGGCCGAGTTTCACGACGGCGTCAGTGGCCGCTCCTCACACCCTATTCACCCCCCCCTCCCAAAAGGGGGCTAGCAGCGGCGCTGTGAGAAACTCGGCCACGGAGACTGACGCGGCCGGCACGCCTAATTGACGTCAGCCGCGCATGCGCAGGTTGGCCGGCTCCAACCCGCGCATGCGCGGTTGCCGTCTTCCCCTCCGCTGCCCCGCAAGACGTGGCAGCTTGATCTTGTGGGGTGGCGGAGGGGAAAGAGTGCGTCCCTTGGAGACGCCGGCCCGATGATCGGTGGGCACCGATCGTGGGCCAGTCCCCTCCCGAGCACGGCCGTGGTGCTCACCCCCCTCTCCGCCCCCCACAAGCCGCAAACTAACTTTTGGCGCCATGTTCACGATGGCAGCGACCAGGTGTGGTTGCCGCCGGTGTGAACCGGTCAGGGACGTCAGGCCGCTCGGCCATCTAGGCTGGAGAATCGTCAGTCGCCGTGAAAACGGCGACCGGCGATTTGCCGAGCGGGTGGTGGGAGAATCGCGGGGTGTGCCAGGGCGGCGTGTCGTGAGTCGCCCGGCCCTCCCGCGATTCTCCCACCCGGCATGGGGAGCGGAGAATCGCGCCCATAATTCTTAGTTACGATTTATTTGTCAATAAGGCAAAAGTGTTAAAACATCCCTTCCCAAATCTGTTGGCTCATAAAATGGAAAAAGGACAGGCTTTAACTAAGCAAGGAATATTTCTGAAGGATGCATTTGCCTGGTTTTTAAGAAACCAGGGCTACATTTGAACTATGGGCCAATTTGGATACCCCTGCTTTAAATTCTCATTTTACATTGAGATACACATATTTGGAACAAAAATTAAACTAAAGCTATTTATTTAAGTTTATTATGTACTGTACATAAATGCATATTGTTTGCTGATTTAAACAAAACATTTGAAGTGAGTATAAATCAGGAATGCTTCCTGATTGGAATTTAAATTATTGCTCATCTGATGTAAATGGTTTAAGAGATTGGTAATCTGCATTTTGTGTAGTATAGAAAACATAGTCCCAGCAAACAATTTATCAATCCCCCAGCTTCTGCGACTGACTCCCTGCTCTGAGTCCGACCATCACTCCAGCCTAATCTTCCAGTCCAACTCGGGGGCATCCCTCACATTGATCAAACACTGATTGTCAGTCCAATACCAATCCAATTTAAAGATCCTTCTAGGATTGAGTTGACTTTGGGAGTTAGATTGTGTTCAAAGTTGATAGCAGGAATTGAGCCTGGGCAGGCAAAGATGGGTTATCAAGTATGTTCATACATTTCATGCATCCACGCAAAACATGCCCTGTGTTCCAAATATATATTTTTACTTAATTCATGGGATGTGGATGTCACTGGCTGGGCCAGCATTTATTGCCCATCCCTAATTGCCCTTGACCTGAGTGACTTACTAGGCCATTTCAGAGGGCAGTTAAGAATCAACCACATTGCTATGGATCTGGGTTTACGTGTAGTTCTGACCAGGTAAGTAAGGCAGATTTTCTTGCCAAAAGTGCGATAGTTGAACCAAGTGTGTTTTATGACAACTGACAATGGTTTCATGATCATCGTTAGACATTTAATTGCATATTTTTATTGATTTCAAATTTCACCATCTGCTGTGGTGGGATTCAAACCAGAGCATTACCCTGGGTCTCTGGATTACTAGACTAATGACCTCCCCAGTGTTCCAACCTCGACATCTTGCCCATCTTTACTGTTACCTGCTTGCAGGTCCATGGCTAGAATTTTGCATTGATCGTGTTGGGTGCACCCATCCCAGAAGGCCGTGAAATTGGACGTGAAGACATTAGGTGCGCATCCCAACATCACGCACTCGCGCAATATTTCACTTGGTGTGCGTATGCAAGGGTCAGTTGCACGTCTACCGACAATTAAACAGCCAGTTATGGGGATTGAATGTCCAATCAACTGGAATCTTATCTTGCCCATGCAATTACTATGTCGACGCGCAGGTAATATGAGCAGGCGGCTATCTGTTTTTTTCACTTTTCTCGTCCAAGGGCAGTATAAATAGGCAGAAGCACTGGCTGTGAGAGTTAAAGAATTCCGGTTGTAGAGTTTGCTGCAGGGTTACTGTGGAGATTTCAGACCTTTTCCTTTGGTTTCTTGTGAGGAATGTTACCCTTGTTCTGAGGATTCTTTTTTTTTGTTCTGGTAATTTTGTTGGAGCAATTCTGTCCATTGCAACATTCAGTGGATGAGGTATTGTCACCTGCATTTCAGCAGGTTCAGATGGTGAATTCAGCTGGGGACCTCCTCTGATGAGGAAGAGAGGCGGAAGGGAGAGGAGGCCAGGTGTCCGCAGGCAGCATTACAGGGAAAGACCTTTAGGAAGAGAGGCACAGACATGGTTGCAGGGCCAACAGGGAGAGCAAGGGGGGTTAGGCCTGAAAAGACATTAATGTCCTGTTGCAAGACAGTACCGGCAGCAATCCAGCTACCTCAACATTTCTGAGGTCCTGTGCTGCAGAAGGCCCTGCCTCTCCAGCGATATCATGAAGTTATTATGCCATATGATTGGCCCCGTGAGAGCCTCCAATTGTATGGATGGATACCCGATACCAAAGGCTCCAAAGGTCACAGTTGCCCTCAATTTTTATACATCCAGATATTTGCAAAGTTCAGTCCCAATCAGCTGTCCATAGCTATGTCAAGCTTGTAACTGACTAGCTGTTCAGTCAGGTCCTCACATTCATCCATTAACGAACAGGTGAAGTTGAGCGAGTCGGATCGTTGGTTGCTGGGAGACAAAGGATATCCATTGAAAAGGTAGCTCAGGACACCACTCTGGCACCTAAGACAGAGGTAGAAGAGAGATACAAGCAAAGATAGGGCAGCACGGTGGTGCAGTGGTTAGCACTGCTGCCTCACGGCACAGATCTCGGCCCCAGGTCACGCTCCGTGTGGAGTTTCCACATTCTCCCCATGTCTGCGTGGGTCTCACCCCCACAACCCAAAAAGATGTGCAGAGTAGGTGGATTGGCCATGCTAAATTGTGCCTTAATTGGAAAAACAAAATTGGGTACTCTAAATTTATTTTTGAAAAGAGATACAATCGGAGCTGTGCCTGCACAGAGGTGGTAGTCGAGAGAGCAATAGGGATACTGAAGATGAGGTTTTTCTGCCAGGATTGTTCTGTGGGTTCCCCACAATATCCTCCAGAGCGTGTATTGCTTATCATCATGGTATGCTGCACCCTGCACAATCTGGAACTGGCAAAGGGACACACACTCAAGGATGTCACTCACTGAGGCAATTCCACACACCTCAGCAGAAGACTCCACAAATGAATCTGATGAGGAGCCTGAGCAGGCAGAGGGTGAGAATGGTGAGGCAGTCTTGATGAACCTTCAATGAAAGAGAGACACCAGGGAGGCATTGTTTCAATGCTCCTTCAGCTAAGGTGCCATCTCAGTGCAAGTGCACCACCTCCTTTGCAGACATTTCTAAGAAGGCAATGCCATGACCCCAAGGTCACCTCAAACTCTCTGTAATAAAGTTTGCTGCCCATGCCATCCATCATGAGCCACTGATGAGGCTTACACCTATGGAAAAAATGAAGGACACTCAGATTATTGCGACACAATACTTATTTATATCTTTAACAGACTTACAAACAAGCAACAGGACATGAAATAGTTGACACTCATACACAGAAACAAAACATTATCTTGATGAAATGATCAAAACGCACCTGTGAAAACCCATCCTGTGTTCACGGTGCCTTAAACTTACATTTACAAGTGTTATGTCTTGGTGTGACCCCAACCCCCCATACCACCCCCTCCCTCACCCCCTCTCCCTTCCCACCGCTAACCTTTCTGGCAGTGGCATTGGAGGCAGATTGTTGACTTTGCTGTCCTGCTGGACCTGAATACCTTGGCGGTCACCTCTGGCCAGCAGGCTCTGCCAAGGAGGGTGCAACCAAATGACACGGCTGGGCACGCCTCAGTCATCACTGCCTGAGAAGATGCTACAGCCACTGGCAGAGGAGCTTCCCCCTCTGTTTAGAACACAGTAAGAGGAGCCCGTCAATATGACAGGCAGTTCTGCTATCAGCGTGAGGCATGTCTGAACCTCCATGCTGACCAATGATGGACAGGCACCTAGCAGAGAGACTAGGTGCCTCATCCATCTCCCATGTGTTATACCTTGTGGCTGAATAAAGCTCGTAGTTTTACAGTTGAAGCAGAAGCTTTATTTGTATGAGTTTGTTCTCTCTCCAGCACTTATACTATGTTACATCTGAGCTGCCTGTCTGTGTCCTGCTCACCAGCTGCCGTTCCTGTGAAGAGTGACCTTTGACTTCCTGTCTGTCTGTATTTATACATCTCCCGTGCTCCCTCTAGTGACTGCTTAGTTGTAGTGCATTTACATTGACCCCTTGTGTGTATATATACACAGATATTGCGATCACTACATCCCACACTGGCAATGAATTCCTGAGGGGATGACATGTGTGAGGACTTGCAGGTCTAAATGCAACCCCAGGACCCCCCTAATTTAGCTCCTCGGGCTGCCTCTCCCTGAAAGTTGCCCCTCAATGGAGATGGCTGTACGCTTGGTGCTCTTGGTCAATGTAGTGCTCAAGGTTCACAGGGATCTCTGCAGATTGCACTGCACATCCCACTGAGCATCCAGTGCCTGACTCAGCATGATCCTAGTCTCCTGGTCACTAACTGCTGGTGGCCTGGGCACTCTCAGCCTCTGCCAGTATCTTCAGTGAGTGGGTTTGCTCTCACCACAGTGTATTCCAAACTGAGCAGAGGTGCTGTAGCTCACTGAAGTACCGATATCTGCGCTGATGCTTACTGCAGAAAGCAATGGTGACACTTGTGCTCACTCGCCATTTCCACCTGGGGTGCAAATGGGACTCCTCGGGATCAGCGACTCATCCTGAGGATGGTGCCTCTGAGGGGGGGAAACAGATGATGTCATTAACACAACAGTAGCTAGCCTAAACAGACACACGCCTCACTGTGGCACTGAGTGTGACCAATCTATGGCAACTCTGGATTTGTCCTTCTCACTGGAGATGCCACAACCCAATCCTTCCTGAACTCCCTCTGTCTCTCAACTTTCCACTGAAGTCTTACTGTCCTCCGACATCCCGGCCTTTCTGACACTTGGGTACCTTTTCCTCACTCATCTTCTATGTCCAGGATCAGGGTGTTGGGCACCCCACCACCCTTTTGTGTGTACTCCAGTGGTTTATGATTTTCTTCTCCTGAACATGTACACGTGCATTCATTAGTCCAGCCTTTACCTGATGCACCATTCCTGGCTCGCAAGCCTCCTCCCCACCCACCCTCCCCAGAAGAGCCAGTTTCAAGTGCCCATGAGTCTCTTCACAAGGTGAATGGCCAAATCTCCCACCCTTGGCATGCACAGGGGGATATGTGCCCTTTGACACTATGCATCTCTCACCCTTGAACGCCATGACATATGACCACTTTCGAAGACATTCATACTCAGTTCCATGCCAAGGTGGCAATTTGGTACTCACCCTTGCAGAGTGCAGAAGATCATTGAACCATTTCCAATACTGTATCCAGGTTTACCGCACCAATTAGCTGGGCAGCCACCACTGACCAAGCCTTAATCTGGTGGGGTTGCCTCCTCTTGCCGTCCCATGGCATTAGTATTTCATGCCAGGTACTGCCTCTATCAGAGCATGCAGACAATCTGAGAATTGTGGACAGAGTGCCCAGCAGCAATGCCTTCCTGTCTGCCATGCACACTCAGAGCAGAGACCATCACTTCTGCAAGATTCTGAAATTTCTCCTCTTCAGCTCCGCACTTCTCCTCTACAACATCAGGCCTTCAGTGAGCTGCATTGGCTGGTCTTAAACTTCCCCCTTCTGGTCACCATTGGACCATTCAGGCCTATGTCTCTCTGCTACTGAAACTAAAAACTCTACCCTAATTAACCGTATACTTGACTCTTCAATCGACACCCAGCTGATCTCTTTAAACTTCAGGTCATCCAAAACTGAGCTGCCATGTTTAAGGATCCTTCCTATTCCTGTTTAGTCCCTGTTTATTTTCTGGTTTTCCTCTTTCTTTTATTTCTGCTGTTACATTTTTGATCCATGGATGTCTAATGGACCTGTGACTTCAAGTCAAAGCAGCCTCCACCTTTAATTCAAACAGGAAGATCCAGAAGGACTGTTTTAGACTAACTTCCAGTGATGACTTGGATTGATTGATGGGCTGGTAGCCAATGAATGGGCCAAAACGTTTGTGCTATGCCTGGTAACATAGCACTCGTACTGTTTCCACTGAAATGGTTCATAGATCTAAAATAGGGTTCAGTTTCACTTTTGACAGCTAAGGGAGAAAAGCTCTTTTTACCATTCTGTTTTCTCCAGAAATATCCAGCGAATTCATACCAAATGGTCACTGTGGGAACTAACTTGCTCTCTACAGAAAAGCAAGCAGAGACCAGAATCTGATAACCCTCTCTGCAGAACAGGCTGGTCTGAATCTCTCTTGGAAAAGCTGTGAGTAAGAATAGCTAACTGCAAGGAAGATCATTACGGGCCACACTCCTACTTTGATGCTACCTCACAGCGCTGAGGTCCCAGGTTCGATCACGGCTCTGGGTCACTGTCCGTGTGGAGTTTGCACATTCTCTCCGTGTTTGCGTGGGTTTCGCCCCCACAAATCCAAAGATGTGCAGGCTAGGTGGATTGGCCACACTAAATTGCCCCTTAATTGGAAAAAAATGAATTGGGTACTCTAAATTTAACCAAAAAAAACTTGACATTTACTGCATATTTCATATTTGTTCTAGTTATAAATAAAGAGTCATTGTGTTTAAACGTATAAACCTGGTGGCTGTAATTATTGGAAAGCCAAGGGCGAAAGAATTCAGGTATTTTTATAAGAATTATTAGTTAATTCACTTGTGACTCCATGATGAGTCGGGCTGGAATGGACTGTGCACATTCCCAGGGTGTCCAACAGTGTCTGACTTGCACCAAGTCCCATTCTAAACTGCATTTCCTCCCAGTTAAGTAAGTCCCCAATTTTTTGAATTCTCATCCTTATTTTCAAATCCTACCTTTGTAATCCCTTCCAGCTCTTTAGTTCCCCCAAGATACTTGTGTTTCTCGACCCCTGCCCTCTTTAGTATCCCCAATGTTAATTGCTTCACAATTGATGGACTTGCCTTCACCCTTGCTGGCCATAAGAACAAAGAACAATACAGCACAGGACCAGGCCCTTCAGCCTTCCAAGCCTATACTGGTCATGATACCAACCTTTGCCAAAACCCTCAGCACCTACTTGTGCCGTATCCTTCTATACCCATTCTATCCATGCATTTGTCAAGATGCCTTTTGAACACTGTTAATGTATCTGTTTCCACAACCTCCCCTGGCAATGCATTCCAGGCACTCACCACCCACTGCGTAAAACAATCTGCCTCGCACATCTCCTATAAACTTTGTCCCACTGACCTTAAATTTAAACTTTGGAATTCCGCCCCCCCCCCAACCTCGACACCTTTCGCCATCTCATTTATCATTTAAGCCACTCCTTAAAATCTACCCCTTTGACCAAGCTTTTGGTCATCTGCCCAAATATTCCCTTTGCAGTTTGGTATGAAATCTTGCTTTTTAATGCTTCCATGAGTGCCTTGGAGTGTTTTCTTACATTAAAGACACTGTACGAATGCAAGTTGTTATTGTGTTCCTTTGCAATTTCTTCACTGTGATGGGCAGATATAATTTTGAGTGAACCTCACCATGTTTCAGTGTAATGTAGCCTAATTTATAAATGGTGTGATGAATATAGGAATTTTGGATATATGTATTTGGTGCAGTAAGGGTTAAAAAGTTTGGGTTAGTATGTGACTGCTGCAGACATATTTTTTAAAATTCTGGTTTGAAAAGCAGCAACATTTTTTGGAGACAGAGGGGCAATTAAAGCACTGTAAAAGTAAGATCATAATTCATTCCAGCCAATGGAATTTTGCACAATGTGCATTCCAATCACTCAAGCATGTAATTGCAATGCACTTACTGCTCTTTGATGTGGTCAGTATTTGTAAACATTGGAGTTTCACCTCTGAGAGTCACTGATCCATGAAGGGAGATGAATAAATCAAGGCTGCAGCTGGTTTGTGGAAGCTGCCAATCACAGTCCACCGTAAGAAAGCTATGAATGGCTACTGGATCTACTGGGTTGAAACACAGGTCACAGCTGTTTTCCTTGGAGGAATGGACATGTGGAGCCTCTGGGTAAGTGTTATAGCTGTAATTCTTAACACTGCTTGCCCCTGCCTGGACTGCGCTCTAGCTATGAGACACGGACCTCTTTTCTGGGGAAGGGGGTATCTGTGAGGAGCCCTCTGGTTAAGGAGTCCTGTGGGGGGGAGGAGATTTAGTTAGGGGATCCCTGTGGGGTCCCCTTTAGTTAGAGGGTGTCTGCAGGAGTCCCTCTTGTTTGGGGGTTCCTGTGGAGGGATTTCTCTATTCGTGGAGTCTCTGTGGGGGGGTCCTATTCATGGGGTCCCTGGGGAATCTCACTATTCATGGGGTCCATGGTAGGTCTTCTGGGAGGGATCATCCTACTCATCGGGGTGGATTATCCATATTAATGAGGGTTTTGGGGGTTGTTGGGGGAGGGCGTCTGGTAGAGGAGGTGGACAGGTAGTGCATTGCAGGGGTGGAAGGTGGCCCTCGGATGCACTCTGGGGCAACTCTCCTGCGGAGTTACCCCTTGGCCCACCGTGAGGTCCACACTAGTAGATACCACAAGTGATCCACGCCCACATGGTTCCCGGCCCCAGGGAAGAATTCTGGAGAGGCGGAAATGTACATGCTCCCACTGGTGCATGGCCGTAGACCTCGATTCTGGTGTCAGCGGGGGAATTGGAGCATTGCGTTTGGATCGCTGCCCAACACCTGGTACCGGTGCCAATTTTGAGCTTCTCTGCTGCATCAAGGACCCTGATACCAGCGTCAACCAACGGAGAATCCAGCTGTTAGGATAAATGAGATAAATGCTTCATGAGAATCAAGTCTTTAGTAATACTAGGTTGGTAATAAAGTTTGTTTTAATATACCATAACCTATTTGTGCGTAAAATCACTCCTGGAGCAAAGTATCCTTTCCACCCAGTCGTACAAAATAAATAAAACATTGGGGTTTCTGACGCCATCCTAGCATTTATTGGGGACTGGTCTGTGATTGTAATAATGGCCATTTCTCTTTCCTTCATATTCTATTTAAGGAGAAAGGCACCATCTAATACTCACATCCCATATTCAGCTCATGGTCTATGTGAATTAGCTAATATGAACATAACAAAATGATAGAGAAAGACCTGCTGGTCCATCAACCCTTTCTCATTTGGTCATGGTGGACACCAAAACACCCCCACCCTCTAATCTGCCCACTACCCCACAGCAACACATTATCTCCTGAGAGAGGCAAATAAGTACAGCGATATAGGCCAATTAAGGGGGGGAAGAAATTCTTTACATCCACAGCAGGAATTGACACAAAACAATTGGCCTCAGCCTCCCTCCCTGTCCTAGGATCAGGAAGGAGATAACAATAAATCACCCAAGGTTTCTGCTCCTGACGATGACCCAGTGAGTATGAATACTGTGTTGAGGACAGGAACCGTGTTGAGATTCCCTTCCTTGTTCTATGTCCAGTCGACCGCCACTGTCTGCGGCTATGTATGAAGATTCATTACTGAGGTCAGGTAGCAGACGGGCTGCAGACTAGCTCTGTTGTAACCAAGCATGGGTCAGCTTTTTCAGAAGAGAATAGGAAAAGAATGGGCATTAATAAAAGATGGTCACTTGGTTGAGGAGTCCAAGGAGTCATTTATTGAGGGAAAAGCTGAAAATGGTGGTGTAAGCTAAAATAATTCCATCTTGTAACTCGTGCTATTATGTAAATGTTTTTCTTCCCTCTCTGGCATTGTGAGATATTAACATTAATAATGCACAAACAATTTTGACTTCAATGTGTTGCATATTCTCAATATCAATAATTAGAGTAATTTGATTTAAATATTTATGCTAGATTAAAAATCATAATTTTGTATGCACAATATCAACTTCTTCCATTATAAACTCCCATGTCCACGGTCATACTGGAAAATGCCAGGGTAAGCTAGATAAACAAGTGAAGGAGCAAAGAATAGAAGGTTATGCTGACAGGTTTATATGAAATAGGGTACGTGGAGCATAAACCTTGGCACGGACCAGTTGAGCTCAATGGCCTGTTTGTGTGCTGCGACTTCTATATAATTTTATGAGTAAACTTATCATGTTGTAATTTTACCCTTTTTCCCCAGGAAAAGTCCAGCTCCACTACTAGGTACAACTTCAGTGTGAAACATTTACACAAACAGTTTCCATATCCAACATAGAAATTTTAAAAATAAATATTAAAAAAGAAAAATAAGGGCAGAATATATCACTTTAAAATGGGGACTGAAGGATGCCTGCATGTCTGGTTCAGTTATTCCTCTGCTTCATTTAAACACCGCATATTTTCACTGTCCATATGCAATGTCACAAGAAAGTTTAAGTACATTATGAAAATTGTAAATGGTAAAAATCACAGCTCTTCTATGGGTTTGTGTAACGTGATGATGTGGCATTTCTAACCATTTAGTCTTGGCATGGTCAAGTCCTGAAGAATAGAATAACTTTGCCAAAGGAGTTTGTAAATTGGATGGCCCTTGAAAAATAATATGGGGATCACTGCACGTGATTAACCCATGCATGTTCATTGTGAAGTAGACAGCATCATAAATTCATGTTGGCAGCTGTTTTCAATGATTGCTGCATGCAGCCGATATTCACACTCTCCACTGACTATGGATATCAACAGGGGACCCAATACTGGAGTGCCTACAGCTATTAAAGGCGTCCTATGTCTCTTGAAGGGGAGAGGCATTGTGCCTGCAAGAGGTGGTGGGAGCTTTTGAAAAGTGTGAATCTGGTTTTGAGGAATTATTGAACGTGCGTGAGAGCAAGCACCAATATTTTCAGACAATTCACTGGAGCTCTTGATGCAAGACATGAAGAGAAAGAGAGATAGCCTGGATTCGAGTTTTAGATCAGGATCAGGAACTTGAGAAGTAGGTAATTTCCAGATCTCAACCTGTGCCAATATTAATGCCTGAGGCACTCTCAATTACGACACGAAAGTTAGGTCAGTAATCAAAGGCTTTAATAAGCAGTGAACAATGGCAGCCTCCATGAGAAGTGTGCTCGCAAAATGGAGTCTCATCTTAAGTACTGTTTCCCAGGGGGCGTAGCCAGAGGCGGAGTCCCCCAGGGTTCCAAGCCTCTTAAAGGGGCAATGTATTCCGATCATCACAAGCCTCTTAAAGGGGCAAGGTATTCCGATCATCACATTCACCCCCTGTTTAAAAAAAAACATAGTCCGTCGGGGATGAAGTGTTTTTAAATTATAAGTTCAGTCTTTGTGGTGGTCTGATAGTCCGTGCTGACTTTCGCCGCTCCGGTGGTGGCGCCGTGGATGCGGTCGGTTCCGATGGTGGTCTATCCGGGAGCACGGTTGACTGAAGCTTTGTCCGCCTTGGAGAGGGGGGGGTATCAGGAGTGATTAGGGTGGTCAGTGTCGGCTGGGGGGCAGGGGGCGCTATGGAGGGGGCGCTGTCGAAGTCGGCGTTCAGTGTAGGGCCGGGAGCGTCGGTAGAAGGGGGGGGTCGGTGGGAGGGTCGGTGGGGTCGGTGGGAGAGCCAGCGGGTGCCAGGTCTCGCAGGGATACAGTATCCTGCCTGCCATCGGGGTGCTCGATGTTGCGGTTGTTGGACGGGAGAGGCCCTTTGAAGTCCACGCTTAGTCGCTCAAAGGGCCCAGAGGCTTTTATCAGGCGGGCCTTGTCTGGTCGATAGAATTGCGGTTTGCATTCCGCACAGATCTGGCATGCCTTAGTCATGGTCTTGACCTCCCCTGTGGAGTAGGGCAGGTTGCGGGACTTGATGAAGTGGGCATGCCGGGTGACCCCAGGGTGGCAGAGGTTATCATGGATAGCTCTCAGGCGGTCCAATTGCGCGTTGGCGCACGTGCCGCGAGACAGGGCATCTGGGGACTCGTTGAGCTTCCCCGGGCGATATTTAATATCGTACGTATAGGTGAGAGCTCTATTCTCCACCTCAGAATCTTGTCGTTCTTTATTTTGCCCCGTTGTGCGTTATCGAACATAAAGGCGACCGACCGTTGGTCGGTGATGAGGGTGAACCTCCTACCAGCTAGGTAGTGCCTCCAGTGTCGCACGGCCTCCACTATGGCTTGTGCCTCCTTCTCGACTGCAGAGTGTCGAATTTCCGAGGCGTTGAGGGTTCGGGAGAAGAACGCTACTGGTCTGCCCGCTTGGCTGAGGGTAGCAGCCAGGGCGACGTCTGATGCATCGCTTTCTATTTGAAAGGGGATGGCTTCGTCCACCGCGTGCATGGCGGCCTTGATGATGCCGGCCTTGATACGGTTGAAAGCCGACTGGGCCTCATCCGTCAGAGGAAAAACCGTGGTCTTAATGAGTGGCCGGGCTTTGTCCCCCATATCTGGGGACCCACTGGGCATAATAGGAGAAAAGCCCCGAGCACCGTTTGAGTGCCTTGAGGCTACGGGGGAGGGGGAGTTCCTTAAGGGGACGCATGCAGTTGGGGTCCGGGCCTAGGACCCCGTTCTCCACGACGTAGCCGAGGATGGCGAGCCGGGTTGTGTGGAACACGCATTTCTCTTTGTTGTAGGTGAGGTTGAGGGCCCGGGCAGTCTGGAGGAACTTCCTCAGGTTTGCGTCGTGGTCCTGCTGGTCATGGCCGCAGATGGTGACGTTGTCCAAGTACGGGAAGGTCACCCGTAAGCCGTACTGGTCCACCATTTGATCCATCACCCTCTGGAAAACGGAGACTCCGTTTGTAACACCAAAGGGGACCCTGAGGAAGTGAAACAGCCGACCGGCTGCTTCAAAAGCCGTGTAGGGGCGGTCCTCTGAGCGAATAGGGAGTTGGTGGTAGGCCGATTTGAGGTCAACCGTGGAGAATACCCGATACTGGGCAATTTGGGTCACCATTTCAGCTATTCGGGGAAGTGGGTACGCATCGAGTTGTGTGAAGCAGTTTATTGTCTGGCTATAATCCACAACCATGCGTTGCTTTTCCCCGGAGCGGACTACTAATACCTGGGCCCTCCAAGGGCTGTTGCTGGCCTCTATGACCCCCTCTTTTAGTAGCCGCTGAACCTCCGACTTGATGAAAGTCAAGTCTTGGGTACTGTACCGGCGACTCTTGGTGGCAATGGGCTTACAGTCGGGAGTGAGGTTCGCGAAGAGGCGGGGTGGCGCAACTTTGAGTGTCGCCAGGCTGCAGACTGTGAGTGGGGGCAGGGGTCCGCCGAACTTCAGTGTCAGGCTCCGGTGACTGCACTGAAAGTCGAGGCCAAGCAGCAGGGGGGCGCAGAGTTGAGGAAAAATGTACAGTTTAAAACGGGAGTATTTCGCGCCTTGAATTGTGAGGTCAGCGACACAATACCCCGTGATTTGAACCAAATGGGACCCTGAGGCGAGGGCGATAGTTTGGGAGGCGGGATGGGTGCGCAGGGAGCAGCGCCTTACCGTGTCTGGGTGGATAAAGCTCTCGGAGTCGAACAGGCAGGGAGTGTCTTGGCCGTTGATTCGCACCCGCATCATCGAGTTTCGCAGGTGTTTCGGCCGTGATTGATCAAGCGTGATCGCTCCTAGGTGCGGGCCGTCAGAGTCGGACTCACAAAATGGCCGCCCGGAGTCACAAGATGGCCGCCGCCGCCGGTCGCACGTGTCGGGTTTCGAAGATGGCCGCCGCCAAGATGGCCGCTCCCATGACTCGCACGAGGTCGATGACGCGTCAGAAGTGGGCGTGTCTGGCCGCAGTGCAGCCGCGTTGCGGGGTCTGTGAGGCCGGGAGCTTGATTTCTGGGCCCGGTGAGACTTTTGTTTGTGGCCTTTGGGCCCAGCCAGGCAGGCTTTCGCGAAGTGCCCTTTCTTCCCGCAGTCGTTGCAGGTCGCGGATCGGGCCGGACAACGCTGACATGGGTGCTGGCCTTTCCCACAGAAATAGCATGGGGAGCCCCCGGAGTGAGTGGATCGACGCGTGGCACAGGCCTGTAGCGTGGCCGAGTCTGGAGGGGATCGAGAGGGATTCGTAAGGTCCGCGGAGTACGTACGGAGGTTACGGTGGGCCGTTTCGAGAGAAAAGCCGAGCGTTACTGTGCCTTTGAGATCCTTCGCCCCGTCTTCTAGGAGCCGCTGCCGGATGTACGATGACCTGATGCCAGACACAAGGGCGTTGCGAATGTGTAAGTCCCTGTGTTCTTCAGCCGTCACTGCTTTGTGGTCGCAGTTCCTTGCGAGCGCGGTGAGTCTTTCCACAAACTCGTCCAGCATTTCTCCGGAGCGCTGGCTGCAGGTCGAGAGCAAATGCCTGGCATGTACCTCATTGGTAGTCTTTATGAAGCGTTTCTTCAATATTTCGATCGCCGCCTCATAGGTCGTAGCGGTTTCAATCATGGCAGAGATTCGGTGGCTCACCCGGCCATGTAGGAAGCGCAGCTTGCGAGCGCTGTCGACATCAGACGGTGAGGAGTCCAAATAATCCTCAAAACACCGGAGCCAATGTTTAAAGATTTCCGAGGCTTCAGGCGTCCTGCCTTCCAGGTTGAGTCTCTCTGGTTTCAGACCGCTGTCCATCTTGATGTTCACTGCTTATTAAATTGAGGCACGATTACGACACGAAAGTTAGGTCAGTAATCAAAGGCTTTAATAAGCAGTGAACAATGGCAGCCTCCATGAGAAGTGTGCTCGCAAAATGGAGTCTCATCTTAAGTACTGTTTCCCAGGGGGCGTAGCCAGAGGCGGAGTCCCCCAGGGTTCCAAGCCTCTTAAAGGGGCAATGTATTCCGATCATCACAAGCCTCTTAAAGGGGCAAGGTATTCCGATCATCACAATGCCCTAATTCAATCGGAGCTTAACTTGGTGCCCAATTAGTGATACCAAACTCTGAGGAGGCAGGAGATCCTGTGAGAACAGAAGTGTGAAAGACAGACGACAGCCATGATGAAGCTTGTCACTGCCTTGCACAAGAGGGGAAGCAGGAGTTCAAAGAGGCAGAACCTGCGCCTGATCTCGCAGGAAAAATACAAGGTGGCAAAATGTTTTCTGGATTGAAATAAAAACTTTGAATCTGACAGCTGTGCACTGACATGTACCAGACTGTTCAGGCTTGGCAATTTCCTATTTGAAAATAGCTTTGTGGCCATCCCCACTACATTAACAAACTCCTTAAGAAGCTTAACGGTCATCTTAATTAATTGGAAGTGAGCTTGTTCCAGTTCCCACCATCCCCTGCCCGGCCTTTGAAAAGGCAGGAGGGTCTTTGGACTCAGGCGTGGGAAGCATTAGCAGTTCGAGTATTGCTCCAAGAATACGGATGCAATAGAGGAAGAGGATTTGGGTTTGAGCCCAAGGGAAATCTCAAACCAAAGCCTTTAACTCCCCACATTTAAGATTTGGGCAACAGTATTAAAGAATAATTTTACATAGTTGGCCCTATCCATTGTATCCTAAAATTAATTGATAATCAAAGAGAGCATGAGTGAATAGGATTGGTATTCCATTCCCATATAAGACCTAAGACATAGAAGCAGAATTAGGCCACTTGGCCCATCGAGTCTGCTCCGCCATTCAGTCATGGCTGATGTTTTTCTCTTTCCCATTCTCCTGCCTTCTTCCCATAACCCCTAATCCCCTTATTAATCAAGAACCTATCTATCTCTGTCTTAAAGACACTCTGGTATCCCATCTACTTCTACACCCCCAGTTATGTTGTCTCAGCAGGGCAGTTCTTTCCTTCCTCACTCTGCAAATTTCCACTCCATCTCTCTGAGCTACAACAACAACTTGCATTTATATAGCACATATAATGCAGTAAAATGGTCTCTGGCATTTCACAAACTCAAACAGCTCTGCTCTTAACCATGCCCTCTGAAACCACTCCACTCTGAATCTAGCCTCCTGTGACTACTTCAATCCCACCTCGATTGTCACCACTCCATTCTGAGTTTATAGTCCTTTGTGTACCCACCACTCTAAGTCTTGTCTTCTGTGACAGCTCTGTCTTAGAATTTTAAAACTAAGGTATGTCAAGATAACAGAACTGCCTGATGGTGGCAGGTAACTGACAATCAGCTGAAAGTGGCTGCCTGATTAAATAATGCCCACAAACAACAATGCGCTGATGACCTGATAATCTGTAATGTGCTATTTGCTGAAAGATAAATATTGACCAGGACACAAGGAAAATTTCCCTTGCTCTTCTTCAAGCGTGCCATAACATCTTTAACATCCTTCTGAGAGGGCAGACCAGGTTTAATGTCTCATCTGAAGAATGGCATCTCCAACAGTGCAGCACTGCATCAATACTGCCTTGGAGCATCAGCCTAAATTGTGTCGTCAAGTATCTAAAGTGGATTTAATCTCACAACCCCTGTGGCTCAGAAGCAAGAGGGTTACCATTGAGATATGGATAGAAAGAAAATTACATTAATTGTTCTCTTACTCTTTCTCCATTTGATTACAGTAAAGGTTTATTGGCTGCCACAGCATAACTGGGGCAGAGTTAGCCAATCGGGGGACATTGCAGATTGGTGCAGGGAAGGGGTGGTTGTCCAAGTAATCAGGGGGGAGGAGTGACCAAATCAGATCATGGGTGTGACAGGAGGGGGTGGGTGTCGAATTTGAAATTGAGAAGGGTGTACCGGGCGCATCATATGTTTAGAGGGGTTGGGGGCAGCTGATCACGGCAGAAAATTTGCTTATGAGGCCAAAGGAAGCAGTCCTGCTTCTCCTGGTTTATAAACAGTGCTCTAAATAGCAATTACCTGTTGGGAGCCTTTAGCTGACAGTTTTGCCAAGTTCTGGGGAACCCGTGCAGGAGGAGGGGGTGGGGGGGGTGGGGGGGGGGGGGGGGGGGGGTTCAATTCAAAAGATCTGCAATGGAGTCTTATTTACATATTATAAATTAAAAAGCCGCCTCTCTGGGACAGCTTACTTGTTCACTCCAAATCTCGCCACGGTCACAGCAGAAACAATCATGTTTTCAAGCAGTTTGGTATCGGGTTTCAGAAGTTTCTTGATTTAACCACTGCCCACCACAATCCCCTCCAGTCCATCGTAGGGAAATGGGAGATAAAAATCTATCATACATCAAAGCTACCTCAATCTGTGTTACCACCTTAGGGGACTGATTCTGGTTGTCCTGAGTTAGTTTCATCATAAGCTTAACACGAAGAACTCCTCGGAGAGTTAATTCTCACAAAACTGCAAAAAGTATTGAAGAATGAACGCATTATGACTTAGCCGGAAATTGTGATTGGAGCAAATCATCTTGCTATGTTTACAGTGTTGCTAGCACAGAGAGACGAAAGGAAATCATCCCCAAGTTGGCAATTGCTTCAAAGAATTTGTATATTAAATAAAGAATTGGTTTCCTTTGCAGATTATTCGAATGTATGACTGGTATTTATTTAGAGGCTGTTTGTTGTTTCTATTTTTTTTAATGTTAGAATAACAAAAGCAACTTGCATTTATACTGTGCCTTCAATGTAGGAAAACAGGCTCTTTCACAGGAGTGGGATATGATGGAAATTGGGACTGCGCCAAGAGGAGAGCCATCGGGACCGCTGACTAAAAGCTTTGTCCTTAAAAAATAGAAACATTTAAGGAGGGTCTTAAAAGAGGGGTGAAAGATGGAGCGGAAGGATAGAATTTTGACCACGAGTTAGCTGTCAGCGAGATCGGCGATGCAGGGGCGGGATTCTCTCCTACCCGGCGTGACGGAGGGTCCCGGCGTAGGGGAGTGGCGCCAACCACTCAGGGGTCGGGCCTCCCCAAAGGTGGGGAATTCTCCCCACCTTTGGGGGCCAGCCCCGCGCCAGAGCGGTTGGCACCAGAAGACTGGTGCAAAAAATCGGCGCCCCCGGCAGCGGGGCTGGCCGAAAGGCTTTCGCCGGTCGGCGCATGCGCAATGTGGGGTTCTCTTCCGCTTCCGCCATGGCGGAGGCACGTCTGAGCGGGGCACCCCGATCGCGGGCCTGGCCACCGTGGGGGCACCCCCAGAGGTTCGATCGCCCCCTGTCCCCCCCAGGACCCCGGGGCCCGCTCGCGCCGCTGATCCCGCCGTTCCAGAGGTGGTTCAAACCTCGGCGGCGGGAGAGGCCTCCCAGCGGCGGGACTTCGGCCCATCCGGGCCGGAGAATCACCGCAGGGGCTCTCCGATCGACGGGGGGCGGGATTTGCGGCGGCCCCAGGCGATTCTCCGACCCTGCTGGGGGTCGGAGAATTTCGCCCCAGGTGCGAAATCCCGCGAGAGTCAGGAAACACAATTCTTGCCATCAAGATCCCGGTTCACAATTTTCCATGCTGCTCGCTGGGAACATAATGAGGTTCCCGTCCAAGAAAGTCAGGAACCTAATTTAATACATTATAATATAACTAGTGAACCCTCCCACCAGGACCCCCCCCCCCCCCCCCCCCCCCCAGCCCCCTCCTCAATATTCGCTGACATGATTTACAACAGCTCTATAAAAGTGAGAACCTGGCGACCTTACCTCCAAAGGGGATATCAGAGGCAAGTGCTCAGATCACCATCATCCTAAGGGTGTCAGATAGAGAGGGTGAACCAGAGAAGATGCGTAGGACACAGATAAGATTAGCCCGGGGCTAGTGGGAGGAGGGGGTGAGTCTTGGCACTTTGGAGGGGGGCATAGGCTCACGCGAAGGCCTTTGTGGTCCTTTGTTGCTATGGACCTCCAAGCTTCAAGGCTGGGGTGGAGGTGGCGCATCATGGGAGCCCCTTGCTGGGTTTGTCGCGATATCTCCGTTGAGGGATTGAGATGATAGCACAGGAGCGTCCCTTAACTCCCAGTGCATAGAAGGATGAGGGGCCGCAACTGGTGAGCACCCATCAGTTAGGCACAAAAACAATGAACAACAATAATACAATAGCAAATATACAATCCCTGAACATTAAGACAAAAACCATCATCAAAGTACAAAGAATTGAACAGTCATTCAGGCCGCTACCCTGACACTCCCACAGTACCGGCTTCAATCTTCGAATGCCATCCAGTCCAAAAACTGCAAACATGACTTCTTTCTCTTTCACTTTCAGCCCAGCAACAGGCCAACCAAAATTCACCCCTTGCTTCACTCCAAGCCGATAAGCAGAAAAGCAGCCACAATGGATTCAGGTCCCAGGCGTGGCAGCTACAGGCAGGCAGGTTCTCTCCTCTCTCTCCCCGGGCAACAAATATTGGGCCAGCCAGCAACGTCCAGATTGCATGAATTAATAAAATAAAATCTCCTAGTCTGCCGCACATAACTGCATACAGGAGATGACCGACAAACTATTTGCGAGGGCTCACCTGTATATTAGCTTTGACTGGGACCCGGTGAGCCAGGATACCAAGGCATGGGCTTTCATAGAATCATAGAATTTACAGTGCAGAAGGAGGCCATTTGGCCCATCGAGTCTGCACCGGCCCTTGGAAAGAGCACCAGAGCCAAGCCCTCACCTTCACCCTATCCCCGTAACCCAGTAACCCCACCCCACCTTTTGGACACTAAGGGCAATTAATCATGGCAAAACCACCTAACCTGCACATCCTTGGACTGTGGGAGGAAACCGGAGCCCCCGGAGGAAACCCATGCAGACACGGGGAGAATGTGCAGACCCCGCACAGATAGTGGCCCCAGCCGGGAACCGAACCTGGGACCCTAGAACTGTGAAGCAAATATGCTAACCACTGTGCTACTGTGCTGCCCATTGCCTCCTAGCTGACCTGCCCTCGGCACAGGATGTCATAGACTGCACCCACATGGCCCTGGATTCCCCATGGTGGCATAGGGTGCAATTTATAAACTGCAAGGGATTCCACTCTGATAGAAATCCGGGGGGGGATTCTCCGAACCCCCACCGGGTCGGAGAATCGCCGGGGGTCGGCGTGAACCCCGCCCCCGCTGTCTCCCGAAGTCTCCGGCACCAGAGATTTGGCGGGGGCGGGAATCGCATCGCGCCTGTCGGCAGGGACCCCCCCCCCGGCGATTCTCCGGACCGCGATGGGCCGAAGTCCCGCTGCTGTCATGCCGGTCCTGCCGGCGTAAATCAAACCACATACCTTACCGCGCAGGACCAGGCGGTGCGGGCGGGCTCCGGGGTCCTGGGGGGCTGCGGGGCGATCTGGCCCTGGGGGGTGCCTCCACGGTGGCCTGGCCGGGCGATCGGGGCTCACCGATCGGCGGCCGGGTCTGTGCCATGGGGGCACTCTTTTCCTTCCGCGTTCACCATAGTCTTCACGATGGCGGAGGCGGAAGTGACCCCCTCCCCTGCGCATGAGTGGAGATGACGCTCCGGCGCATGAGCGGACTTCCGCTGGCCAGCGAAGTCCCTTCGGCCCCAGCTGGCGTAGCACCAAAGGCCGTTCCCGCCAGTCGGCGGGGCGCCAACCACTCCGGCGTGGGCCTATCCCCTCAAGGTTAGGGCTTGGCCCCTAAAGATGCGAGACTTCCGCACTTTTGGGGCGGCCCAACGCCGGAGTGGATCACGCCACACCATCCCGCCGGGACCCCCCCGCCCCGTCGGGTAGGGGAGAATCCTGCCTCAGATTTTGTCGTTAGCTATAGATGGGGTAGATAGGGGGTGTAAATAAGAAGTCATTGGGAGTAATTGACTAAATCATATTAACTATAAGAGTAAGCGAAGCTGATTAACTGGGAATTAATCAGATAAGACTTAAAATGTTCATATTTTGCAAGTTGTTCGAGACTGGCCAGAATCCAAGTCCAGTGACAAAAGATTTCATTGTAGGCAGATGCATTCCCAGGCCTGGACAGATGTGTTTCCATGGTAACAGTCAGACAGACTCATAATGACTTTTCGAAAACTGTGTTAATCTAATTAATGTTAGAGGCATAATTGGCAAGCCAAGGTATGGAAAATTACAAAATCACACCCAAATCCTTTATTTCTTAAATTGATGGACAGACACTTCGGCTGAATTGGCCGAATTGTAAACTAGTTAAAACCAATCACAGCTGTAAAGAGGGCGAAACTTTAAGATAGTAATCTCCTTAAAAGATCAGTTGTCGGATGAGAAAACTCATTCCGGAATCACTCTAACCTATTTTCTGAAACCTATTCTGCTTGCTTTGCAAAATCGTCATTCTCTTTTGTTTTAAATCACTCAGTCGCGTTTGGTACTGTGCATCCTGATTCGAAGAAATTACCAAGAAATATAATTATGTTTTGAATTCAACTACTGTATTTGCTAAAGACAATCAATCTGACTAGCTTGCTGCAGGGCTAGTTGGAACTTTCCAAAATGTTGTATTGAAATTAAGTTTATCAGCAGACACTAAAAAAACTGACAAATAAAGTTTCAAATAACTTTGCCAAAATGTTCAGTCTGGAATCTCTGTTATTTGGGAACTAAGAAGGGATAACAATGGGGCAGCACGGTAGAACAAGTGGATAGCACTGTGGCTTCACAGCGCCAGGGTCCCAGGTTCGATTCCCCACTGGGTCATTGTCTGTGCGGAGTCTGCACGTTCTTCCCGTGTCTGCGTGGGTTTCCTCCGGGAGCTCCGGTTTCCTCCCACAGTCCAAAGACGTGCAGGTTAATTGGATTTGCCATGCTAAATTGCCCTTCGTGACCAAAAAGGTGAGGAGGGGTTATTGGATTACGGGGCTGGAAGTCTGGTCTTATGTGGGTTGGTGCAGACTTGATGGGCTGAATGGCCGCCTTCTGCACTGTATATTCTATGTTCTATATCCAGGGTTCCGAATAGACACAGAGATCCATCACACTCCCTCAAAGTCCAGGTCATGTGCGACCAGGCCATGCACATAATGCAGGTGTGTGCCCATTTCTCAGGGAGAGTCCATGGCACCTGCATATTGGGGTGCTCACAGATGCAGCCATTTTCGAGGGACAGCACAATTAGAGGGATGGCTCCTTGATTATTTTGTTATTATTATTAGTTCAGGATTCTCTTAAAGTTAATGTGCAGTGTAGCCACCTGGGGTGGCCACGTCCCGATTCCAAACTGGATACTCGCAAAGAGTACAGGGAAAAATGGACAGCACTAGGAAAACAAGCAGGTGCAAGGTTTCCTGTGTATTAGGACTTGCAGAACCCAGACAGAACTGAAACAACGAGCCATTAGCATAGTAATGAGCTATCTCCGGGGACAAAAAGAAACATTGAGACTTCCCGGTGCCAGTGGAAGGTAAAACAAAGGCAGGCCAACGGTTACATAGGGCCTGCCCAATGATCAGGGAACAATCCCGTTATTGGAGAAAATCAATACGAACGATTGGGACATGGTCCAATTAATTGGGACCAAGTCCAGGGTCCACCCAGAAGGGCGCGAAACCCCTGGGGGCTATAAAACAGAGACCCCCAAAGTCAGTTCGCTCTCTTGGAAGCTCTTAGAAGATCTCTTACTCCTCTTCACCTTCACCTTGGTATTTGGCTCTCAGCGACGAGAGGCCCGCCAAGCACCAACCAAGTAAGTCTAAGGTCAACGCACGCTACGAGATAGACGCTCCTAGCTACTATTCTATACCAGTTCGAAGCCAGCAGTATCAGAACCGGACAACGGCCATTGTTCCTCTGACTGAGTGGGCCCCCCGAAGCTAAGTATAGGCTTTTGGTAGTAGTTGTAGTTTAGCGAGTAGAGTTTATGCATGAGTAATAATTGACTGTGTGTGTAAATAAATGTGCATTGATTTCAAACTTAGTAACTGGTGTATCGAGTCATTGATCAGTATTCGGCTTTGAACCCTGTGGTGGTATCAGAAAGATACCTGGCGACTCTTGAGCAAAGGTTATTAAAACAGAGCAAATTAAGGGAAAGCATAACGAGCAACATTTAATTCAATTGAAAGTTAGGAAGGCAAATGGAATGTTAGCATTCATGTCGAGAGGGCTAGAATACAAGAGCAGGGATGTACTTCTGAGGCTGTATAAGGCTCTGGTCAGAACCCATTTGGAGTATTGTGAGCAGTTTGGGCCCCGTATCTAAGGAAGGATGCACTGGCATTTGGGAGGGTCCAGAGGAGCTTCACAAGAATGATCCCCGGAATGAAGAGCTTGTCATATGAGCAGCGGTTGAGGACTCTGGTCTGTACTTGATAGAGTTTAGAAGAATGAATGAATATGAATGAATATTGAAGCATACAGAATACTGAGAGGCTTTAAAACAGACATAGATAGGCTCTTGATTAGTAAGGGGGATCAGGGACTATGGGGAGAAGGCTGGGGAACGAGGATATGAAACATACCAGTCATGATTGAATGGCGGAGCAGACGCAAAGGGCCGAATGGCCTAATTCAGCTCCTATGTCTTATGGTCTGATGGTGTTATGACAAAGGGTACCCATTCAGGAGATGGCTGATGATGCCAGTGTTGAGGCCCCAAATACCCGCTGAGATTCAGTACACTGAGGGTCATGCTTCAACACGGGCAATTGACCTGCTCAAGATGTGGTTCTGGTGCCTGGACCGGTCAGGGGATCCCTCCAGTACAGCCCTCACAATCATCATTGTGGTGTGCTGTGCTCACCTGGCATTGCAGCGGGGTGAGCTGCTGCATGAGGACATGGAGGAGCACCACATCTCCTTAGATGAGGAGGGCAGCGAGGGGAAACCCTCAGAGGAAGGACCTCGGGCAATGGTCAGGGTCCAAATGGGGCACAGGTTGCAAGACATCTCTTCTCCCATGTTGTCTGACAGCTTTTCACTTGTGTTCTGCCAGCAAGTCACTCTTAGTCACTCCTTTCCAGGGCGCAAAAGCACCAAAACTGGACACTGCCGGAGAATGATGCTGAATTCCAGTGAGGATAGTGTGATGCTCCTCTTGTTGCCTGCAATGTCTGACTCCTGGCTTACAAGAGCTGTGCATGACCTACCACTAAATGGGGTGATCTGGGGGCACTGAGAGGCTGAATGACACCGCTTACTAGTTATTCCCACCGAGTGTGAGTATCTGCGCTGATGGAGGGTGCAAGTGGCAGCTTTGACACCTCTTCAATGCTCATCTCTGAGATGTCTCGTTCAGAGCTGCTCGGGTCTGTGGGGTCCAGGGGGCACGAGGATGGTCTGGGCTGATTGAATTATTGAACTGCAAGGGAAGCAAGATGGCATTAGTGCAGGACAGGGGTAGATAGAGAAAAATTAACTCATGTGAGTCTTGCGCTATATGGGTTGAGGTTATTCACTTGTGTCTCTGTCCCCCATATTGCCCTCTGCACAGGTGCATTCCTGCTCCACACCGCACGTTCAAGGGCTCTTTCCTCAAAAGGAGTCAAGGTCTTGAACTCGGGCAACACTCCAGCTAGCTGCGCCCGGTCATGCCAGTTATGTGTGAGTTTGCCCTGTAATGAGACAGATGTGGAGAGAATAGGTGGGAGTCATGCCGCATCAGATGGAAATGAAGTCTGCCATTCATCGAAGGTGAGTGGGAGCAGGTATGTGAGGAGGACTGAAGCTACTTGGGAGATTATGGAGAGGATGGACCGCGTGACAAATGTTGTGAGGAGTGACATCTCTTTGGATGTGTGAGGGGTGGTTAAAGAGCGCTGTGGGAGATATGAGGAGGAAAACTTCCCCTGGCTGCATGAACAAGGTCACCCCTTCTTCCAGCACTGTAGCCCCATCCTCTTAGGGAGTGCGCTGGTGCTCACACAATCGTGGCTGCACCCTCCCAGGCAGGGTTGGTGACCTTTTGGCTGGATGTCTGCCCGATCATGGGTAGAGGGCTTCCTGCCTCTGGCGGACCTCATCCAGAAGTTTGCTGAGGGCTTCCTTGGTAAATCGTGGTGCAGTCTTTCTGGCAGCTATTGCCCCTGATTGGACTTGGAAAGGTGCTGGGGATGTTTTTATATGGTGAGCCTCACTGATTACAGAAATTGAGTTTTAGTGGGGGGAGCAACTCAAGAGGAAGGGCGCGGGGTGAAACTCATGTAAAATTCTCGCTAGCACCGGTTTTGTCTCCGAAAGCGACACTTAGAAAGAATATCTGAAAAATCCAACCACAGAATGATTGAGGAAAGGAATTCCAGAGATCAGGGGTTAGACAAAAAGTATGGCTGCCAATGCTGGCATGAGGTAATATGATTACACAAGAATGAGGAGTTGGAGAAACACAGAGATCTTAATACATGTGACAGAGATAAGGAGAGAAGAGGCCTAGAAGGGATATGAACATGAGAATAAAATAAAGTGGAAAGATTTAACAGATGAAATAATATGACAATGGCAGCAGGAATAGCAAATGGTGAAATTACTTGTGAATTAATGTGTCAATGATCTTGTGGTGCAAAACATAAATAAATGTTTCTTGCTTATGTTACGGTACCAGACCCAAACCTATGATAGGAAACTGGATGAGAAACCTCAACAATTTTGCAATTTATAAACTATCAACAAAGGATACTTCACCCCTTCAGAGTAATTCAACTGACAAATAGGGATCTTTCATATCAGAACAAACTTTATTCTTAACACAGGACCAACGACATTGGCATTACAGAAATAAGTTAACAATGAACAGTTAAACAATTCTTAACAATAAAAGGAAACACCTTCACTTCTAACTTATACCTTCTCTATCTCCAAATAAGCAAAGCCCATTACTGGTCAAAAGTCACTTATAAACAAAGTTATCAAACACATAGATACTTACTGTCCTCTGTGTACAGAGCTGCTCTCAGCAAAGGAGAAAGATCCTTTCCAGGCACAACCTGAAAGTCCTTCTGTCTTTCTGGCTCCTCCCATTAATTACATAATTTCTATCCCACTCACATTCCATGGCCATGCTTACCTAAGTCTGAACACAATTCCCTTTAATTATCTCAACCCTTTATTTCAATAAACAAAATGCTATATGCCCAATTTAGGTAAACAAGTGATTATCTCACTTTTATGACACTTTAATTACAGCTTTTACAAACACTCCTGTCTGTATGTTAAACCAGGATATTTTTAAAATATTACGGCAACAGATATATAATACAATGTATATAACAATTTCCCACACTCATCACACTTGGGCCTGGAACAATTGTATAGATGTATTGAAGTCACATGCAAGAAAGTTTGATTAAGGAACTATATTCATATTGAATTATAAAGAGAAAGAGGGACACGGTCAAAGTAAGAACAAGAACAAGCAAAGAAAGACCTGTGCTTAGAAAACATTTTTCATGACCACCATGTCTCAAAGCAATTTATCGTCAATTAAGTACTTTTGAAGTGTAGCCACTTTTGCAATGAGAGAATGGACGGATTTTAAGAGCTTTATCTACAAATTGGAAATTTAGGTATGTACAGATACTGATTTTCTGACTTTGAGCAATTTTCTGGGCATGTTTCTTTGGAGGGTGGAAGTCTGTGGTTCGCTGCCAAATAAGCTGGCAGGGAACATATCCTCACCAATAGCTACAGGCCCATAGACATTAGGAGCATTATTTCGCTGGAGATGGGAAGTGAGGCCCGGGGGAGGGCTGTGGTCGATGATGGTGGGTGCAGGGTATATTGTGACTGCAACGTGTAGTGGGAGATCACCTGCTGTGATACTTATTACATTGGCTGAAAGTGCGAGAGAGAGCATGCACCAACATGCACTGCCGATGTATTGGCCTTGGTGGGAGAGATGGAAAGAAGAGATGCCCTTAGACGGCACTTTCCAAACCCACAACCGCTCCCCATCTAGATGGTCAAGGGCAAGAGACACTTGTGTTGGGATTTTCCACTCCAGATCACAACAAAGAACAAAGAAAAATACAGCACAGGAACTGGCCCTTCGGCCCTCCAAGCCCATGCCGGCCATGCTGCCCGTCTAAACTAAAATCTTCTACACTTCTGCAGTCTGTATCCCTCTATTCCCATCCTATTCATGTATTTGTCAAGATGCCCCTTAAATGTCACTATCGTCCCTGCTTCCACCACCTCCTCCGGCAGCGATTTCCAGGCATCCACTACCCTCTGTGTAAAAAGCTTGCCTCGCACATCTACTCTAAACCTTGCCCCTTGCACCTTAAACCTATGCTCCCTAGTAATTGACCCCTCTACCCTGGGGAAAAGCCTCTGACTGTCCACTTTGTCTATGCCCCTCATATTTTTGTAGACCTATATCAGGTCGCCCCTCAAACTCCGTCGTTCCAGTGAGAACAAACCGAGTTTATTCAACCGCTCCTCATAGCTAATGCCCTCCATACCAGGCAACATCCTGGTAAATCTCTTCTGCACCCACTCTAAAGCATCCACATCCTTCTGGTAATATGGCGACCAGAATTGAACACTATACTCCAAGTGGGCTGTATCACATCGGGCAGTATCAGTGATGGGAGTGGAAAATTTCACGGGAACTACTCTCGTTTTATGTCACATGATGCAATTGTCCCCACCAACGTTGGGAACATAATTTGAATATACTAACATATAACTGTCAGACCCCTGCCATATGATTCAAACATTTTGCATGACATTTCACTGATACATGCCCCTCTTTTTTGCACGAGAAGGTAGTGTATAACAACCATGGAGGAGATAGTGGTGACCATCATAGAAAGAGCATCAAGTAGCCCATGACCACTGGGAACACTGAAGTGATTAATGATGAGGGTATCTGCATCCTAGTTTTCCATTGCTCAGCTTACTTCTACCTCATTTCTCAATTCTCTCTGGGCAACACTGCAGAGGGTATAAAGAGGCAAACTTCTCCTCTCCTCTCACTACAACATTTTACATTTCAGATATCCCAAAACTTGGCATTAGAGGTGAAGAAGAGACATCGTCATATGATCTCACACAGATTGGTTGTTTACCAGGGCTGGCAATTTGTGGACTTCCTGTGAATTAGTGGCACTCAGATTTACTTTTCTGACTGGATATGTTCTGGCAGGGTGCCATTGATTGCACACATGGAACACAGCAACCGGGGCTTTTAAGAATCATAGGGGATGTTTGTTGATCAGTGCACAGCTGGAGTGCAACCACAAGAAGAGCTCCTGCCATGCCAGATTCTCTGGGAGCTACATGGTGAATTCATACTATGACAGCCCAACATTCCAGAGCATTTTGTTCCAGGAAGCAGCTTTATGATCTGGCTCAGAGGAAGCAAGGCATGCCCACTTCGAGCTTGCCTTATGATACCCATGAAGATATGGTGCAGGAGCATTACAACAAGAGTTGTATGACCGCCACGTGTCTCATAGAACAACACATTGGAATGTTGAAAATGCACTTTAGGTGCTTAGATAGGTCCAGTGACACCTTTGTTAATCAATGAGGGTTTTCAGCAGGATATTCTGCGTCCTGCACAACACTGAAAGAGCAAACACACTCATCGATTATTTTTTTGATGAGAATTCAGGAGGATGAAAATGGAGCACATATCAGCAGGTCAACCACTTACATAGCAGTCCAGGATGCCCTAATGTCATGATATGTAAAACATAACAAATTAAATGATCTCCTTGCACTAAGTAGTCCTTCAGCCACCCATCCACACATCGCACATTCGTCTACTGGGTCCATAGAGTGCTGGCATTCATCATGAAACAAGAGAAATGCTGAGTCAATGCTCGGGAGGCAAAAATAGGCAATGTCATTTTGCCATCATAACTTTCTCGAATCAGCACCAGATCACTGTTACCGAACTGCTGGAGAGCAGCTACATGGAGATAATCAGTGACACATTGTAAGTTCACATATTTTTTTTTTTTTTTAAATTTAGATTACACAATAATTTTTTCCAATTAAGGGGCTATTTAGTGTGGCCAATCCACCTACTCTGCACATTTTTGGGTTGTGGGGGCGAAACCCACGCAGACACGGGGAGAATGTGCAAACTCCACACAGACAGTGACCCAGAGCCGGGATCGAACCTGGGACCTCAGCGCCGTGAGGCGGTTGTGCTAACCACTAGGCCACCGTGCTGCCCGTAAGTTCACATATAAAGTAGCTGTAATACTGTATAAGACAATAGACAAGTTGGTATCCAAACTCTGCACAGCTGTGGTCATGGTGTACCTAAACTTATTGTTTCCTAGTAGGCATTCTCATAAATTCCCAGCATCACCAATCTTCTAACCATCAAATTAGACCTCCTTCATCCTCTCTGCTACTATGGAGAGTGTGTATATCATGTCTGTTATGGCTAGCTCAGTTGGTAATGCCCCTCTAGAATTTTCTTTCTCGACAGCGGTCCCTGCAAGTGGAGTGGGGTGATCGGACGATGGGATAAAGTTCCTGATTCAATCTTGAGTGTCAGCTGATATCAACTATAGCATTGGTTAATGATTAGTGGGGGGAAAGTCGGTGATGGTTGCTACTCTTGATTCATAGAATCCCTACCGTGCAAAAGTGATTGCTAGCTCATTATCCCTGCTGACATGGTGTGTGCCTGTAGGTTGAGGCCTGGAATTGGATTAGCTACGATGTCCCATATGCCAAATGAACTGTCCTCCCAAAATTCCCCACATGAATAATGGCGACTGATATTGAATCTCCTTTGCTTCTATTTTATTAAAAGTGTTGTTTACAGTAATTTCCATAATTATAGAGGGAAAATGTAATTTAAATGTAGAGAAGTGGAATAATGATGTATTTTGGAATGAAAACCAAAGAATACGTGAGAAGTCTCAATTGGAAGATACTGATGGTTCTGCAGCAACAAAGATGTACCAGTGGAAATAACCAACACTTTGAAAGTACGAGTGCAAACAAATAAAGTCACAAATAGACCAATAACATTTGAAGTATTGTAAATAGTTATGAGTATAAGATTAGAGAGGTTACTGTATTGTGACTGTGGTGCATTATTCCTTCTTGTATACAATTGTCCATTTCATACTGTGGGGTGAGGGGGGTGAGGCGGCGAGTGCCGGAGAGGGGGGGCGAGTGCCGGGGAGGGGGGAGAGGACGAGTGCCGGGGAGGGGCGGCGAGTGCCGGGGAGGGTGGAGAGGGCGAGTGCCAGGGAGGGAGGAAAGGGCGAGTGCCAGGGAGGGGGGAGAGGGCGAGTGCCAGGGAGGGGGGGGGCGAGTGCTGGGGAGGGGGGAGAGGGCGAGTGCCGAGGAGGGGGGGAGAGGGTGAGTGCCGGGTGGAGGGGCGAGTGCCGGGGAGGGGGGGGGGGAGTGCCGGGGAGGGGGGAGAGGGCGAGTGCCGAGGAGGGGGGGCGAGTGCCGGGGAGGGGGTGCGAGTGGCGAGAAGGGGAGGGCGAGTGCCGGTAAGGGGGCGGGTGCGAGTGCTGGGGAGGGGAGGGCGAGTGCCGGGGAGGGGGGAGAGGGCGAGTGTTATGGAGGGGCGAGTACCGGAGTGAGGGGAGAGGACGAGGGAGGTCATCCTCCTGGCCAGGTGCCAGCCTCCAACTGTCACGCCCATGCAGCCCATGGCACCTGATGGGGGGTGTACGGGCAATGATGACATGGCGTCGTTCCCCCCCTTCCCCCACCCCCTGCAGGCCGTTATGTTTGCTGATCAGCCAGCGATGTTGGCCGCCGTGACGGCAGCCGCACATCTACATGTTGCCCTGGGGGAGGAGGAGGAGCGTGCCAGGGAGGCAGCGCAGGCTGCCACAGAGGAGTGTGCCAGAGAGGCAGCGCAGGCTGCCACAGAGGACTGTGCCGCAGAGGGGCATGTGGTAGCCGCCCAGGCTGGAGGGCCACCAGCCCGACAGGATGAGGAGGAGGAGGAGGTGGCTGCGCCACGGTGACGGAGATGCCCGAGGAGGCCCCGTGTGTACCGGCCCCGCTCGTCGTACCAGGACCTCACGCACCAGGCATGCAGGAGGAGACTCTGGATGAGCCAGGAAACCGAGGCACACATCTGCCACCTGATGGCACACCTGGCACTGGGGGAGGACACCCTCTCCCCGTGTCCATCAAGGTTATGGTGGCCCTGAACCTTTATTCCACGGGGTCATTCCAGGCGCCGAATGGGGACCTATCCGGCATCTCGCAGGCATCGGTGCACCGAGAAGCCCTTTGTGCCATTGCAGACCGCTACATCCGGTTCCCTGTGGACCGGGTGAGCCAGGATTCCCGGGCCGTGGGCTTCTCTGCCATGGCCGGGTTTCCCATGGTCCAGGGGGCGATCGATGGGATGCACATCGCCGTGCGGCCACCTGCGGATAACAGGGCCGAGTTCACCAACAGGAAGGGGACCTATTCCATGAACATCCAGGTGGTCTGTGACCACCGCATGATTATCCCGCACGTCTGCGCCCGGTACCTGGGAAGTGTTCATGACTCATACGTATTGGCGCGGCCTTACATCCCCGGCAGGTTCGAGGGAAACCAACCCCGGGGGCTGAGGGGCTGGTTGCTGGGCGACAGGGGTTACCCATTGCGGTCATGGCTGATGACACCTATATGGAGGCCACGGACTGACGCGGAGAACAACTACAATGATGCCCATGCAGCGACCAGGGGTGTGATAGAGAGGGGCTTTGGGCTGCTGAAGATGTGTTTCAGGTGCCTGGACCTCTCTGGAGGGGCCCTCCAATACCTGTCAGATAGGGTCAGTCGCATCATTGTGATGTGCTGCATCCTGCACAACATAGCCCAGCAGAGGGGCGATGTGCCGCAGGCAGAGGAGGGGGCAGTGGAGGAGCAGCAGGACGAGGCGCAGTCATCCCCAGATGAGGAGGATGGGGGCAATTGTCAGAACAGACGGGCTGGACATGGGCGGGTGTCTGCCCACCATTACCGGCTGGGCCAGCGGGCACAGGACAGGCTGATAGCCGCCCAGTTCACTGACTAGGGGAATCGCCGAGTATGGGCACAGACTGCACACCACGACACCAGCCGACCACCCTCACCACCCCCCCCCCCCACCCACCCACCACCAACCACACTCTCCCCCCCCACCACCCACCCACCACCAGCCATTCCCACCCCACCTGCATGCACGCCATCCCTCCATTGCATATCCACCTGCGGCACAACGGGCCGGGCTCACACGGTCGCCGGTGGAAGCGTGTCCATTGCAGGCCATGGAGGATGATGACGACCCGCCCTGCGATGAGCTCCTGGCTCTACATCGTTGGCCACAGTACCACCCTCCACCCGGACCATCCCTGCATGCGGCCGTGATACTGCAGCGC
This sequence comes from Scyliorhinus canicula, assembly GCF_902713615.1. NCBI lineage: Eukaryota > Metazoa > Chordata > Chondrichthyes > Carcharhiniformes > Scyliorhinidae > Scyliorhinus > Scyliorhinus canicula. The sequence goes on along the minus strand of NC_052155.1, from coordinate 138,110,735 downwards.
ACGGTCCAGTCCTCTGCCCGGGGGGATGGCGAGGGCGGCCCGGCGGGGGGTGGGGGGGGGGGGGGGGGGTGGCGCACACTCGCCTTGGGCCGACGTAATACCATCCCTCACTCACACACTGGCGCCCACCTCACACCACACCGCCGCACGCTTCGGACAGAGCACAAAGGCAGATTAGTATGTGTGAAAGTGATTTTAATGAAAAACAGTCCATACACGTGCCCTAGCCCCTATAACTCATCTGTGCCCTGCACCCGTGCCAACTTACTCAGTGTCTAATTGTTCGGCATTATGGGCCCTTTGACTACGTCTGGGTGGTTCCCCAGACGGTACAGCAGAACTGGAGGTGGACTCCTGTGATTCCTGCCCTGTGACACGGGATCCCTTTGGCGGGCCAGGCTGCGGCTCAGGCGACTGGGATGGCGAGCTGCCAGCCTGCCCTGCCCGTTGCCCACCAGATGCACCTGGGACGTAAGGGGGGAGTCCGAGGTGCCTCGGTGTTCTGGGACCTCCCCTACAGGGAGACCCGGAACGGGCCCCAGCACCTCCTCCTCCCTCGGGGTGCCCAGTGGCCCCCGGGCCTCTACATGGGTCGGGGGTGTGAACGGACCGGCCATCTAACTGACACCCTGACACCTGGCGCTGCCAGTCCTGGAGGCCCACCCTGGTTTCGACAAAGGTCTGCAAGTTTGCAGCCATGGAGCTCAGGGGTTTGTTGAGTGAGTGTCATTATAATGCTTCTCCACCTTGGTCTGGGGCCTCTGTACAGGCTTCATCAGCCATGACATCAGCCTTGTCACCCATGAGGCAACCCCTCATCCGAAGGAGTGTCTCAAAGGTTCCAGAACCTCTGAGTGCGTCAAGATGTATGCATTGTGCACATTTCCTGATCATCATGCACAGATGTGCATGATGTACAGCTGGTGATCACGCACTAACTGCCCATCAGGGAGCCTTCCGGTCAATGATGGAGACCCCCTGTAGAGCCAGTGCTCTGAGAGTGACATGCATGCATTCAATAATGCCAGGATCTGGGGCAATCCAGCAATGCCAGAGAATCCAGCAGATCGCACATCCTGGTTAGCCTGATCCTAGTTAAAGTGGATGTAGGTAGCTACCCGGGCGTATAGGGCATCCATGACATTTTGGATGCACCACTGAGTGGACATTTGTGAAATCCCACAAATGAATGGCACGGTAGCACAATGGTTAGCACTATTGCTTCACAGCACCAGGATCCCTGGTCTGATTTCCGGCTTGGGTCACTGTCTGTGCGGAGTCTGCACATTCTCCGCAGGTCTGTGTGGTTTTCCTCTATGTGCTCCAGTTTCCTCCTCCAACTCCCGAAAGACGTGCTTGTTAGGTGAATTGGACCCATGCCAGGAATTGAACCCGGGTCTCTGGAGCTGTGAGGCAGCAGTGCTAACCACTGTGCCACCATGCGCCCCATGATAGTCTTTGGGAGCGGGTGTCTTCCTCACAGCCCTCGCAGTGCCAGGTCCACCACCATCTGGCACAGGAGGCACACAGCTTCCTTGGTGAGGTGGAGTTGACAGTGGCACAGGCGGTCGGGCAGCTCCTCGAAGGATGAACACTGACAGTAGAAACGTGGCCTGATGTGGTGCCGCATTGGTAACTCCAACTTGGCCTGGTGGATGGCCGGCACTCAATCCTCACCGGCTGGTCCCTACTGTTCTGGGGGGTCATCCCTGGGCTGGCCCTGGCACTGCGAGGGCACTCTCGCCACTGTGCATTTGCCATGGCAGCAGTGGCTGGCCAGATAGTGAGCATGGCAGGCTGAGTTCCAAACTCCATTCTGTTCGGGGCGAGAGACAGAGACTGTCAGCAAGGTGACCATCCAAACCCCCCAAATGACACGGTCATCCTAAGTTTGACTGCTCAGCTATCCTCCCCCGCCCAGTTTCTCACCAACCCCCCCCTGCCCCCCCCCCCCCCCCCCCCCCCCCGCCCCCAGCCCCTCCCCACACACCTCGCCTCACCCTTCCTCCCGGCCCCTTCCAGATCATGTACTTGACACTGGAGCCCTGTCCCCATCAGTGACTTGCACCCGGCTCTTGATCTGCAAAGCCTGTATCGTCACCACCCACCCCTGGCAAATTGCGGAGTGGTGGTTGCCACAACAGGTGATGGCGATGGACTCTGTGGCCCCTGTCCCTGTCCCACTGGAGTAAACTGTGGTGTCCTCACTGACTGAATCTTGTGCATTCCCACCAGAAGGGTGGCAGCTGGTCGTGTGGTGGAGACATTCATACTGTGCAGGCATGCGGCCCTATGCTAAGAGACTGGTATGCGGGCACATCCTACAGATGGGGGTCACTGAGGGATGTGAGCCTTTGCTGGGAGATTGGCTGCAATGTGATGTGGAGCCTGGGTTTAACACAGACATTGTGACAGGGAGCTGCTCATGATTCCTGTGCGGGTCCTAGGTCCATACACTCATACCGTGTGATACAAATGAGGCGCAGTTGACGACACTACCAGCTGCGATGGGTGGAGCATAACGGGGGGGGAGGGGGGGGGTGGGTGCTGGTGATTCGGGCTTCCAACCAATGAATGCAAAGGAGCTGTTTACATGTTCCTTCTGGCACGGGGTGGCCAGCAGGGCAAGGTGAGAGACTGGGGATTGGCCTGCCGCCCGGTACCAATCCCATTTCAGGGCCAATGCACGATTCTCCACTCAATCAGGATTTCTAATCTTAAAGGCAGGGAGTGTAGAATTACAGCAGAAGATAGACCATGATAAGAGGAAAAGGGAAAAGTCGGGGGGGGGGGGGGGGGGGGGGGGGGGGGGGGGGGGGGGGCGGTGATGCCAGAGTTGCGAGTCCTCACCCTCTATCAGGAAAGGGCCCTGGAGATCATGGGATTGTCCGAGGAGTGAGCAGTGACCGGCAGCGAGGTTGGCCTGCATCAAATAAGTGAAGACCTACTATACCTTCAGCCAGATGACCTGTCTCAAGTGAGTTGCTGATGTCTCAGACAGTTATTCTTCCCCTTCACTGAACCCATGTCCATCCTCTTGCAGGATCACCATCTGAGGAGGCCAGGCCATCCGGAGTCACTGCCCCTCCTGCCACCCAAGAGACTGTCTCAGAGGAGAGCCTTTGTGACTCCTCTAATCAACAATGCATCATTGCTATCACTCACACCTTCCACCATTGGCTAAGGCACACACCTCGGTGGGCAAGATTAGCAGAGGCTTCTCGGTCACTATCTGGTGAGCACCACACAGCTGCTGGTGCACATCAGGTGGAGGCAGGAGCTTCCAGGGAGTAAACAGTCAGAGGTTTGTTAGATCCCAGGACACAGCTGGATCCCAGCCAGATGCCAGGTCTCTGGTGAAGGTTCTCCTTGGCCTGCTAGACATGATAAGCCAGAGCCATGAGATTCAGGAAGGGAAGTCAGCGACATTCCGGTGACTCTAAGGCCGATTAGAGGAGTCCCAAAGGCTTCAGGGGCAGCAGATGGCGCTGGCAATGCGTAGCAGTCAGGCCAACACGGGAAGAGTGACGAACGCAGTGGAAAAGCTGCAGCACGACATCCGCCATCCGAGCCATGAGTGATGGAGTCCAAAGCATGGCTCAGTCTCTGACAACTATGGCTGGCTGCCTCGACATCATGCCCCATTCACTGAGCGGCATGTCCCAGACACAGGAGGACACTGCTGAGTCACTCCAGAGCTTGGCCCAGTCACAGAGGACCATTGTTGAGGGCTTTGACATCAAGGTGCAGACAATGTAGAAGTGTCCAGGACTGGCAGTGCCAGGTGACTCGAGGCTTCTGGAGCTCACACCAGCTGCCCTTCCATCCCATAGAATCAGCCACGGCTCTAAGAGTACCCTTAGGGTGAAGGAAGTGCTGGAACCCATCCCAGGGTCTTCCACCAAGGAGACTCAGGCAGTCTCCAATCCTTCTGGCGTCCCCACCCACACCCCTCCCCCCACCTCCTGACACTGGTGCATCTCAAGGGTAGCGGGCAAGAACATGGTGGCACACGTGACACCTGTGACACCGGTTCGCCAGCCAGGACTCCGGCTCCAGATCCTCCAGGGGACAACTGCCAATGTCATCAAAGGTGAGAGGGCATGGAAGGCACCAGGCTGCCTCACCTCTGATGTAAATCCTGGGGACACACTACGCCTTCGCATTAGACCACAAAAGATCAAGTAGTTTTAGGAGAACTGAGTTTGCACTGGGGAGGTTAGTATTTGTAGTTAGGGGGAATGGATAATAGTCACATTAAATGTTCACCATTAAAATTTACCACACCCGAAACATGCAAAGCCTCTGTCATTTTAATCATTACAACAGGGTGGGTCTCTCGACCCATTTAGAGTTACTCACTGCTACAGGCCCCTCAAGATGCGTCATTGGAAACCACGGTGATGGACATCCTGAACAGAAGCCCCATCACTCACTGCACACATGTCCCCATTCCCCCACCACAGTGGTCTAAAATAAAGTGTCCCCAATGCAGACTCTGTCGTGAGGGAGTCAGTGTGCTGTCAGCAGAAAGACAGGAATCAGACTTAATCGGAATCGCAGGAGCACCACAGCTTTCCTCATATAGAGTGGTCATCACCCTCCTGCCTTGAATAGTGACCCACCGATACTGCCAACACAGGCCCTGGCGTCACCCTGGCGTCGTTTTACATAGATCATGGAGGGGGGGAAGGTGACGGGGATATGGGAAGAGGGAGCAGGGAGATCGGGGAAAGGGTGATGTGGTGCAGGGGTGTTGAGCTGACAGACACACAGCCTCCTGTTATGAGGATCTGGAGGCTACGAGGCCTTCCTGGTCTTCCTGGCATGTTGAACTCTTCCTACCACCTGTCTTCCATCCTCCGGATCCTCCTCAGACTCGTCCTCAGATGAGGTTGCATGTTCCTCCTCCTCCTTGTCCAGCATGTTCCCCACTGCTGAGCCAGGCTGTGGAGAACACAGTAGACTATGACAAAGCGGAGACCCTCTGGGGATTGTAGAGCCCCGCCAGAGAGGTCCAGGCACATTTTAAGCAGCCCGGTGCACCGTTCAATGACAGACGGTTGGCAGTGTGGGCCTCATTGTATCGGAACTCCGTCTGCCCACCTCAGCTGCTATTGTCAGGACAACAGCAACCTCATCAGGATTGATGCCAACATTCTACTTGTATCTGGAAGGATTTAGAGAAGGAGAGAGACTGACAATGAGTTAGGTCTTCCATTCCAGGATCTTCAAACCCCTCAATTCTCCCCACAACCCCTTCTCCTCATGAACCTTACAGCTGACCACCCATCACTTTGCCCAGCACCCTCGTCACCACTCACGTTGTCTGGCCCGCGACCTTCAGCCCTTATCTTTGAAGGAGTCTTCCCCTGGCCCTGACTTGTCTTCCCCTGGCCCTGACTTGTGGAATGATGCAGCTGAGAGTGCTGAGGCATAATGACGATGGCCAAGTGGTTGTAGTGTCCTGACTCCCTGGACTGTAAGGGGATATAATATCTAACAGAGTCAACGAGTGGACAAACAACCATGGGTGGTTGATACCCAGCCTTGGAAACCTGAGATCTTAATGCTGTCATGCCATTACACTCAAAATACCTGAGCTGCCAGAGCTTGCACTGTGTCTTTAAGGGAGCTGGTGTTGCAAACCTCCCTCATGCTTCACATGACTGTCCTGCCTTCTCTCAGAGTTCCATCCAGTGAATCACTTGTGCTTGAAACCTACGTTCTGCACACTCACGCTTGCCAGAACAGGTGCCCCAAGACCCCAAACTTCTGCCAACAACATTAGGGAGGTCAGGCTCAGCTGTTTTCCGCTCATCCAGATAGTTACCTTTTGGCTGTGAGAGTGTCCTCAGTGGTGAACCCCTACTCTTTACTGTTTGAGTGTTGGCTGCTGCCTCAGGCGCCGGAATGTGGTGACTAGGGGCTTTTCACAGTAACTTCATTTGAAACCTGCTTGTGACAATAAGCGATTTTCATTTCATTTCATTTTTCATTTCTATGGTGCCAATGCACCTGGAGTACAGGCACAATATTCAGACACCAAAGGTCGCAGGACATCCAGTCCACAAATCATCCTCTCAGACAGGCCACCTGTTCTTTCAAGGTGGCACTTCAGAGTTCGTGGACCATCAAGTGCTTGCACAGCCTACAATGCTAATCCCTCCTTTGAGATAGCCTTCAGCTGTCAAGCTAGAGGCTTGTCACAGCCAATGGAGTGTGAAATGGAATGTCAACAACAATGAACAAAGGTAGAAAAGAAGGCAAGACTGTCACATCGAAACCACAGAGCGTAGTGGAACTCCAGGGGGGTAAAATGGACTTTCATGAGATAAGCTACAACATGGATCTCTTCTGCGAGAGTTTAGTAGGACAGAAAAGCTGCAACTGTGATTGGCCCTGTTATGGGTGTCCACAAGATCTAAAGGTGGCTTGAATATCTGACATGCACAAGCCCACCATTCCTCCCCCTGCCCCGGCCCAGAAGCAAAGTCTGACCCGGCCCCCCTCCAGCCCCCCCCCCATACAGCCCCAGCCCCCTTGAAGGACAGCCCCTTCCCTCCCCACCGCCCCCCCCCTCCCCACCCCTCCCCCAGCAATGGGCCATGAGCTATGCTGTCCTTGATCTGCATGGAGGCAAATGGAAAGGACTACTCGCCTCCTTGCTCCCCCTCGGTGTCCATGGCTTTTATAAAGCAGTACTAAATGACAGCCGCATGACTTCCGACTGGGGGGGGGGGGTAGGTGACTCCTGGGCTGCCTTTGCTTTCTACTTTAATCTCACTAACAAGATTAAAATGAATGCAAATGAGGTGTGATCAGGTTCTCGCGGGAGTCTGTTCATGCCAGCTGGAGTGGGCCGGGGAGAATGCCAAACAGCTTGGCACCCAGCGCAATTCCTGGTTTAAGCTTCTGCTGCTATTCTCCCACAATAATGGGCGCAATGTGGCCAGAGAATCACCCCCAAAATGTTTTACAGTTTTGGTGTCCCATTTCACCCAGAACTATTCAACCCCTTGCACCTCAAAGATTGTCTTGTTCCACATCACCAACCATTGCCCTGCCTCTGCCACTGAAACCTGATTGATACTTTTGTTATCTGCAGACTCAATTATTTTAATGCTGCCCTGGCTGTCCTTTCATCCTTCATCCTGTATTACTCTCAATGCACCCAAAGCTCTGCTGCATGGATTATTTCTCCCATCTAGTTCTACTAACCCTTGTTGTGTTTGGTCCTTTATACCTTACGAAGGAATCCAGCAAACACTTTGACCTCTTACCCCCTTGTCAAGGTCTTACTCCTCGCTATTTCTATACCCTATTCCAAACACAAATCCTCCCAAAACCTGCAATTTTTCTGACTCTAGTCTCTTGTCATTTTCACTATGTATACATTTCAGACATATCATCCCACATACTTTTAAATTCTAATGGCTACACCATAGAAAGCATCCTATCTGGCTGCATCACAGCCTGGTATGCCAACTGCTTGGCCCAGGACCGCAAGAAACTTCAGAGACGTGAAAACAGCCCAGTCCATCACACGAACCTGCCTCGCATCCATTGACTCCATCTACACCTCTTGCTGCCTGGGGAAAGCAGGCAGCATAACCAAAGACCCCTCCCACCCACTTACTCACTCTTCCAACTTCTTCCATCGGGCAGGAGATAAAGAAGTCTGAGAACACGCACAAACAAATTCAAAAACAGCTTCTTCCCTACTGTTATCAGACTCCTAAATGACCCTCTTATGGGCTGACATCATTAACACTACACCCTGTATGCTTCATCTAATGCCAGTGCTTATGTAGCTACATTGTATACCTTGTGTTGCCCTATTATGTATTTTCTTTTATTCCCTTTTCTTTCCATGTACTTAATGATCTGTTGAGCTGCTCACAGAAAAATACTTTTCACTGTACCTCGGTACACGTGACAATAAACAAATCCAATCCAATCCAATACAGGCCCAACCTGCCCAGCCTTTCCTCATAAGACAACCCCTTCATCCCAGGAATCAGTTGAGTGAACCTTCTCTGTACTGCTTCCAATGCAGTTATAACCTATCCTATTGTGGAGGCCCAAAATGAACATGATACTCAAGAGGGGCAATTTATCGGCCTTGTCGCACCCGACCTGATGGTGCGGAGAGGCTGATGAATTTCGCGAGAAACCTCTTGCGTTATTCTCGACGCTAGATTCTCGCGAGGTTCATCTGAAGCCCAATATCTGAGGATGTCGTGATCTGAATCTCGCCCACATTGGGCGAGATCCAGATGAGAATATTTAAGTCAGCCATGTGGCTGATTTAAATATGCTTGCTCCGGATTTTCCTGAACCTAACAACATCGCCAGCACCATTTAGTACCGGTTCACACAGGAGTGGGCCATGCCAGACTCTTGGGTGGTCAGGAACAGGGCAGGGTGACCCCCTGGCCCTCCCTCTGGCATTCAGGCACCTTGGCACTGTCAGCCTGGCACCTTGGCACTGCCACCCAGGGACTGCTACGGTACCCAGCTGACACTGCCAGGGTGTCCAGGTGGCAGTGATGGAGTGCTCAGATGCCAGGGCAGCACTGTCAAGTGTCCATGAATGGGTGCATGAGGGTGATATGAAAGATGGGGGGAAGAAGGGCAGGTATAAATAGGCCTAATAAAGGTTAGGGAGTGAAAGGTGTGGGTCTTGACAGGAGGGTCCAAAAGGGGGAATGGGGAGGCCTGAACAGAGAGAGGACCCTCAGTGACCTTGTAGCGGGGTGTCCCCACTTGAACGGGTGTGGGGTGATGCCCATGTGTGCGGGGGTAGTGACATTACCCATGGATGGGGAATGCGGGGGCCCCTCAAGCTATCTTGGAGATCAGAGCACCCTTTCAAAATGGCTGCCCAATCTCTGAGGAGCCGGTCTTACCGACGAGTTCAGCTCCCAGTGTTGAAAAAATTCGACTTGCGGACCGCCACTTCTCAGGAAGAAACTCCTCAAGACCAAAAAAACTGACTAAGTATCATTGAAAAGGGGTGTGGATCTCGCCCAAAAAGTTGGTGAGAATCACCCTGTCAAACGGGCCCAAAATGCCACTTAGAATGTTTTTTGGTTGAATCGTGGTCTCGATGTCCATTTGTCAAAAGAGCCAAGAGACAAAAGACAAAAGTTGCAATTTAATAGAAATGAAACAGAGTCACATTTTGGGCACATTTAGGTGGTGTTTCCCGGCCACTGCAGCACCGAAAATTACCCTACTATTGAACGGGACTCTGCTTCAGTTTTGGGCTTTGGCGAGTGTGGAAGGGAAATTAATGAGTTGCTCAGTTAGAAGCATGCTGGGAATATTGTCTATATTTTAACACTGCTTTTGAACGAAAATAAGTAGGTCAGATAATGTAAACAAAATACTGCTTATTATTTTGGACTCGGCCTTATTATGGTGATAAGTTGTTCTTCTGAAGGACAACAAAATGCGTACTCGAGTTGTTTTTAAACCAAAGGCAAAACATTTGTATTTCTTGTGTGTATTCCAAGGTTTTATCTCTTTAAAGTTGTTTATTTCACACTATAAATATAATGGTTTTTAACCGTATAATTCAGAGTGCTGTGGAATGGCTATGCAGCCAGACCACTCCCTCTCTGCAAATATTTGTGTAAATAAATTTCCTTAAATCGAACCTCAAAGAATTTGTCTTTGTTATAATTTCCACGACAGTGGAACACCCTTCCAAGACCGCATTTAGGCTAATTTCCTGCACTAATGTGCTCAGCTCGCCAGTGCAGGAAGAGATCAATGCCCCGAACTCTGGACCCCCCATCATGGCCTCCGCACCCCCCGAAAGTCCAAACGTACCAATTAGGGGGTCCTCGAGCACCCCACATCCCACCTCATTAGAACAGGGCATCCTTCTGGCCCCATCCCCAGCGCGGACAAGATGCCACCTTGCCACCAAGATGCACTAACCACAGTGCCCAGATACCACCCTAGGCAAAGCTCAAACCCCTGATCGCATGTGCCGGTAAGCCTGTTCCACGTATGTGTAATCCAGTGCTAAACGGCGCTCGCTCGGGGTCTCCAAGGTGAGGCCGTTAGGTCCAGTGCCTTGGGTCACTCTTGCGTGAACATATTTAAGAGAGTTTAACTGCACACTTAAATATGCTATTGGGAGGTATCCAGATCATGAAGCCTTGTGAGATCCCGTTAGATCTCACGAGACATAAAGAGCTTCTTAAATCTCGTGAGAGGCTTCGTCGTGACCTGAGTCGATGGGTGTGATGAGGCCATTAGATCACACCCAAAGAGATGAACTCCAGAAGTGAGGGGAGAATGACTGATCAAAGCCACAATTGACCAAGTGCGGCACCAAAGAGCCCGAGCAAAACTGGAGTCAATGGGATTAAGGGGAAAACTCTCTGTTGGTTGGAGTCATACCTGACACAAAGGAAGATAATTAATTTTTTTTTTTAAATTTAGAGTACCCAATTTATTTTTTCCAATTAAAGGGCAATTTAGCATGGCCAATCCACCTAGCCTGCACATCTTTGGATTGTGGGGGCGAAACCCACGCAAACACAGGAAGAATGTGCAAACTCCACACGGACAGTGACCCAGAGCCAGGATTGAAAACCTGGGACCTCGGCGCCGTGAGGCAGCAGGGCTAATCCACTGCGCCACCGTGCTGCCCACAAAGGAAGATAGTTGTGATTGTTGGAGGTCAGTCATCTCAGCTCCAGGACATCACTACAGGTGTTCCCCAGGGTGCTTTCCTAGGCCCAGACATCTCCAGCTGCTTCGTCAATGATCTTCCTTCTAACATAAGGTCAGAATGGGCATGTTTGATTATAATAATCTTTATCATTGCAACAAGTAGGCTTACAGTAACACTGCAATAAGGTTACTGTGAAAATATCCTAGTTGCCACATTCTGGTGCCTGTTCGTGTGCACAGAGGGAGAATTCAGAATGTCCAATTCATCTAACAAGCATGTCTTCGGGATTTGTGGGAGGAAACTGGAGCACCCGGAGGAAACCCACGCAGACAAGGGGAGAACATGCAGACTCCACACATACTCCACAGTGACCCAAGCGGGAATCAAACCCGGGAGTCTGGTGCTGTGAAGCAACAGTGCTAACCAATATGCTACCATGCCACACTAAAATGTATCATGCAGATGCTGCAACAACGAATGAACGGACATCGCACGACAATCACCAGGCAGGAATGTTCCCTTCCAGTCGGAGAACACTTCAGCAGTCAAGGGTATTCAGCCTCTGATCTTCGGGTAAGCGTTCTCCAAGGCAGCCTTCAACAACGCAGAATCGCCTAGCAGAAACCTATAGCCAAGTTCCACACACATGAGTACGGCCTCAACCGAGACCTTGGATTCAGGTTGCATTACATTCACCACTCCCCACACCATCTGGCCTGGGCTTGCAAAATCCTATCAACTGTCCTGGTTTGAGACAATTCACACCTCTTTAACCTGGGATTACCCCTCTCTCTGGAGCTGTAAAGACTTAATTACCTGCAAAGACTCGCATTCAAAGTATCATCTTGCATCTTTGACTTTGTCTGATATATATGTTTCTGGAACCTACCTCTTTATTCACCTGAGGAAGGAGCAGTGCTCCGAAAGTTACTGAATCTGAAACAAACCTGTTGGACTTTAACCAGGTGTTGTAAGATTTCTTACTAGAAGAACAATGGAAGAAGATATATGGGAACAAAACACCACAACTTAAGTACCACTCCAAGCCACTCACCATTGACAAACTACATTCCACCATCAACAACCAAGAAATAAATCATCCTGAAGCACTGACAATCGTCGCTGGAGACTTCAACCAGGCCAATCTCAGAAAGGTTCTACCCAAACTCCATCAACATGTCCCCTGCCCCACCAGAGGTGCAAATACCCTCGACAACTGCTACACGAGTATTAAAGGTGCCTGCCACTCCATTCCTCGACCACACTTTGGCAAATCCGACCACAAGTCGGTACTCCTACTTCTGGCTTACAAACAGCAACACAAGTGTGCTGAGCCAGTCAAGAAAACCATGAAGTGCTGGCCCGAGGCATCAGAGGACACTCTCTACGAGTGCTTGGACCATGGATTGGTCCATATTCAAGGCCGCGGCAGCTAACCTGGACAAGTACACAACTACCGTCACAGACTTCATCAGTAAGTGTGTCGAGGACTGTGTACCAAAGAAAACAATATGGGTGTTCCCCAATCGGAAACCCTGGCTCAACCAAAGGGTTCACTCCCTGCTGAAGTACCGGACAGAGGCGTTCAAGTCTAACAACCCTGACCTATATAAGAAATCCAGGTACGATGTACGGAATGCCATCAGGGATGCCAAAAGACAATACCGCATCAAACTAGAGTCCCAGGCCAATGACACTAACCCATGACGACTATGCAGGGCCTACACGAGATCACAGGCTACAAAGCAAGGCCAGGCAAAATATCTGGGGCTGGAGCATACCTACCCGATGAACTGAACAAGTTCTATGTCCGCTTTGAGCAGTCAGCCAATGCATCAGTGACACCCGCCCCAACAGCCCTGGACACACCCATACCCACTATTAGAGCTTCAGAGGTAAGAGCTGCCATCTTGAAAGTGAATCCGCGGAAAGCGATGGGCCCCGACAGGGGTCCCTGGGCAAGCACTCAGAGCCTGCGCAGACCAGCTGGCGAGTGTATTCACAGATATCCTAACGCCTCATTCCTCTGCTCTGAGGCCCCACCTCCTTCAAGAAGACCATTAGTACCAAAGAAGAACAAGGTAGCGTGCCTCAATGACTACCGACCGGTGGCCCTGGCGTCTGTTATCATGAAATGCTTCGAGTTGCTATTCAGGAGACAGATCAACGCCAGCCTCCCAGACAGTCTCGATCCATTGCAGTTTGCCTATCACTGCAATTGGTCCACAGCAGATGCTATCTCCTTGGCTCTACAATCAACTCACGAACACCTTGACAACAAGGACACCTACGTAAGACTGCTGTTCATAGCCTACCGCTCCGCCTTCAACAACATTATCCCGACCGCACTTATAACCAAACTCTGCAAACTTGGACTTGACCCCTCCCTGTGCAGCTGGATCCTTAACTTCCTCACCAACAAGGATGTGGGCTCAGTCCTCAACTGTACTCCCTATATACACATGACTGTGTGGCAAGTTTTAACTCCAACCCAATCTATAAGTTTGCGGATGATACGACTGCGGCGGTCGTATCTCAAACAACGACAAATCAGACGACAGAAGTGAACTAAATCACTTGGTTGCATGGTGTACCGAAAACAACCTCTTTCTAAATATCAGAAAGACCAAGGAACTGATCATCGACTTCAAGAAACACAGCACGACACATACCCTCATCTGCATCAATAGTTCCGAAGTGGAGATGGTCAATAGCTTTAAATTCCTTGGGGGTCACCATAACCAACAGTCTGTCCTGGTCCACTCACATTGATGCAACAGTCAAGAAAGCCCAACAATGTCTCTACTTGAAATGAAATGAAAATGAAAATCGCTTATTGTCACGAGTAGGCTTCAATGAAGTTACTGTGAAAAGCCCCTAGTCGCCACATTCCGGCGCCTGTCCGGGGCCGGAATACTTCTCACAGAAGCTAGACATTCGGCATCGTCTCTCACAAACCTTTACAGATGTGCCATAGAGAGCATCCTATCCGGTTGCATTACAGCCTGGTATGGCAACTGCTCGGCCCAAGATCGCAAGAAACTGCAAAGTGTGGTGAACTCAGTCCAATGCATCACACAAGTTTGCCACCCCCACATTGATTCTGTATACACCTCTCGCTGTCTCAGGAAGGCAGACAGCATTATCAGAGACTCCTCCCACCCAGGCATTGCCTTCTTCCAGACCCTGGAAGGTACAGAAGTCTGAAGACCTGTATATCCAGACATAGGAACAGCTTCTTCCCAACAGCTACAAGACTCCTCAACGACTCTCCCTCGGACTCATCTGTTCCCTGCAAGAACACTATTCATGATGCCCTATGCTGCTCTTGCTCGTGTATTTGCTTTGTTTGGCCCCTTGTTCCGCACTGTAACCAATCACTGTTTGTCGATATACCATCTGTCAATGTACTCTGTTGATTATTCTTTTTGTCTACTATGTACGTACAGTGTACGCTCCCTCGGCCGCGGAAAAATACTTTTCACTGTACTTCGGTACATGTGACAACAGATCAAATCAAATCAGATCAGATCCTGACATGGAAATATATTGTTCTTCCTTCATTATTGCCGGGTCAAAATCCAAGAACTCCTCCCTAACAGCACTGTGCTGTACCCACATCACTGAAGCAGTTCAAGAAAGCAGTTAGCCATCACCTTCTAAAGGGCAATTAGGGATGGGCAATAGATACTGGCCTCATCATCGGAATGAACAAATAACACCTTCTACATCTTTGGCAAAAGCTTCGTACTTTTACATTCCATTCCTCTTGCAATAAATGCAACACCCTTCCAAATTGCTTGCTCTATATGCAGATTAACGTTTTATGATTCATGTACTAGGGCACCAAGATCCTTCTGAACCAGAGTTCTTCAGTCCCTCTCCATTTAAGTAATATGGTGCTTTCCTAAACTCCCCGCCAAACAGGACAATTTTACTTTCTTCCACATTATACTCCTTCTGCCAAATGTTTCCTCACTCGCTTAACCTATATACATCCCTTCGGAGACTCCCCTCAGTCCTTTTCACAAGTTAATTTCTGACCTATCTTTGGGTCATCGGCAAATTTAGCAACCATACATTCAGTTCCTTCATCCAAATCATTGATATTGATTGTGAATGGTTGAGATCCCAACACTGATCCCTGTGAAATACCATTCGTTACATCTTGCCAACCTAAAAAAACCTACTCTCTATTTCCTGTACACTAACAATACTCTGTCTATGTTAATATATTACCCCAATGCCATAAGCTATTATTTTGTATAGTAACCTTTGATGTAGCTGCTTGTCTAATGCCTTCTGGAAATCCAAGTACACCACTTTTGCAGGTTCCCCTTTATCCAATTATCTAATTTTTGTTACTTCCTCAAAGAACTCTAATAAATTAATTAAATACGATTTCCCATTCATTAAAATATGATGACTCTGTCTAGCTGCATTAAGATTTTCTAAGCACCCTACTGGAACCTCCTTAATAATGGATTTCAGCAATTTCCCAGTGATAGATGTTTGGCTAAGTGACCTGCTGTTTGCTGCTTTCTGTCTCCCTCATTTCTTGAATCAAAGGGTTGCATTCTCTGTTTTCAAATCTGATGAGGCCTTTACCCTCAGGCAGCAGGGTAGCATGGTGGTTAGCATAAATGCTTCACAGCTCCAGGGTCCCAGGTTCGATTCCCGGCTGGGTCACTGTCTGTGTGGAGTCTGCACGTCCTCCCCCTGTGTGCATGGGTTTCCTCCGGGTGCTCCGGTTTCCTCCCACAGTCCAAAGATGTGCGGGTTAGGTGGATTGGCCATGCTAAATTGCCCGTAGTGTCCTAAAAAAAAGTAAAGGTTAATGGGGAGGGTTGTTGGGTTACGGGTATAGGGTGGATACTTGGGTTTGAGTAGGGTGATCATGGCTCGGCACAACATTGAGGGCCGAAGGGCCTGTTCTGTGCTGTACTGTTCTATGTTCTATGTTTTACAGAACCTAGGGAATTTGGGGAAATTTAATCCAATCCATTTACTATCTCCGCAGCCAGTTCTTTTAAGACGCTAGAATGAAGCCCATCAGGAGCTAAGGACTTGTTAGCCTTTAGTTCTGTTATAACCTGCACAGAGGTCCCGGGGTATAAACTTCCCCATTTAAAGGACGGAGCTTCCCCTTAACAAGGGAAGTTTGACCCATATGAAAACCCCAACCTGCATGAAATGAAATGAGAATCGCTTATTGTCACAAGTAGGCTTCAAATGGAGTTACTGTGAAAAGCCCCGAGTCGCCACTTTCCGGCGCCTGTTCGGAGAGGATGGATGTGGGCAGGGGCCAAAGTATGCTTTGGGGATTGGAGCGTGTAGTTGCAAAATGAATTAAACCTTTTATTTTGCCTCCAAACATTTGTTCCTTGTGGAAACTGTACTCAGATCCAACATTAGCGACAAGGGTACGGTGGAGCTGCCAATGGCGCCAATTTCTTTGAATTCAGCCAACTTTGCAAAGGTCTCAGGAGGCCACTTTACCAACAGCATAGATGCCACACATTGGAAAGTTTAAACCTTTGATGCATGTCTGGCTGACTGGTCCCTATATATGTGGAACGAGTGCAGTATTTTTTCCAAACAAATGCCATTTTCGGGGGTGAGCTCCAGTCAGTTATCCTCCTCACAGCTTGTGGAGCTGCCACTTACAGCGTAATTAAGAGCCACACTAATCCCAACACATCGGATACATGGTCTTTCGCCGTTTTGATAGCATTTCTGGGCGAGCATTTCAACCCCAAGCCACCCATAATAGTTCGATGTTTCTGTTTTCATACGACTGCCCAAACCCAAGGGAATTCCATGACCCAATTTTTGGCCCACCTGAGGAAACTCACAGAGTTTTGTGAGTTCGGGGCATCATTGTCAGAAACATTGCGAGACAGATTGATTTGCGGGAACTGTGACACAGCAACCCAAAAGAAACTACTGGCTGAACCATGCTTGTACCTGCAGAGAGCCATTGAACTCGGCATATCCTGCGAGAGTGCGGAACGAGGGATGCAGGAGCTGCAAGGTATGGAAGTCCTCAGCCTAGGACGACCTACCGCAAGCCAAGCACTGCCTTCTAGGACTAAAGACTCGGGCCCACCACCATGGGGGCTTTACCACAGAGAGCTGGACAATCGTCAGTAGAGCCCAGAGGCCCGATGGACATTTTCCCCCTACCTGGAGAACTAGATCACGGAAACCAGTATGCGCATGAGCGCTGAGACCAGGCTGAAAGGCACCTGAGAAGGGGCTCATCTCCCGCCATGCTACCAGGCGCGACCATCCTCTCACGGAGCAGACATATTGTTCAGGCGAGGATGTTGACGACTACCAATTAAACTGCATCGCTGCGCTGAAGTTGACGCTGATCCAAATTACCGCCACATAAACGGTCATCCAATTCAGATGGAGTTAGATACCGGGGTTGTTGTGTTGGTCGTCAACCCAAAAACATTTGACCGCGTCAACTCAGAGATCTAAAAGCTGATCTTGCAAGACACGGACACCCTGGCTGGTTACATATAAGGGGGAACCGTTGGTCATTGCCGATATCTCGGTGGTCCCTGTCAAATATGGGCAGCACTCTGCCAGTTTGCCCCTGGTTGTGGTGTGCGGAAGTGGCCCTATCTTGCTGGAGTGAGATTGGCTGAAGCACCTCCACTTCAACTGGCAACAGGTTTGCTGCATGTACCTGGATGGGCTGGCGCTGTGTTAGCAAAATTCCCTGAGGTTTCAGCAGTCAGGTCTGGGCTCTATCCGGGGAGGACAACACCCAGAATCTGCATCCACCAGTTGGCACAGCCATGCTATTTCTGTGCCTGGCCGGTTACATACTCCATATGGCTTAAGGTTGACCCAGAGGTCGACCAGTTGCAGCAGTTAGGCATAATCTTCCCCGTACAGTTTCCAGATTGGGCAGCATCAGTCTTGCCTGTGCTAAAACTCAACAGCTCTGCATGCCTTTGTGGCAACTATAAGTTGACAGTCAACCGGGTTTCCCATTTGGACGTCTACCCTGTCCCGCGGGAAATGGGAAACCCAGTTGGCTGCCAACGTACAGTTGCCACAAAGGACCTCAGTGAAGCTCAGTGGAGGCCACGCCTTTGCAAAGCTAGACATGAGCCACATATACCTCCAGCTGGTCTTTGACCTGGAGTCCAGGAAGTTTGTGACGATGAGCACAAACTGTTGGCTCTACGAGCATACCTGTCTGCCTTTCACCTCTTGATTTACAATTATTTCTGGGATGTTACTTCTGTCTTCAACAGTGAAGATGGACACAAAATATCCATCTATCATCTCTTTATTTCCCATTATGAATTCCCAGACTCATTTGTTGGAGAATTGATGTTAAATTTATTTATTTTCCTTTTAAATACCTGTTATTATTCTTACTATCTGTTTTTATATTTCGAGTTGGCTTCTTTCTTACTGTATTTTCTCAATCTTTGGCCAGTAGTTTACACCTTCTGATCCCTGCCTCCCAACGCAGCCCCCCCCCCCCCCCCCCCCATCCCGCTCCAGGTGCATGAACACGAATCTCTTTAGGATCCTGCCCAACATTCGGGGCATTTGCCATCCTGGTATTTCTGGCCTGTATCTTCTATTAGTTATTTGTTGCTGTTTTTTATATTCCGCACGATTTTCTGACCTACCTCTAATCTTCATGGAATTGTACACATTTCCTTTCAATTGGGAACTACCTTTAACTTCCTTAGTTAGCCATGAATGATGCTCTCTTCTAGAGTCTTTCTTTTTCACCCCTTCCCCTCTTTCTTTCTCACTGGCACGTAGCTTTGTTGAGTTTTAGGAGCTATCTTCTTAACTGTCTTCCACTCTATCTCTCTTGGCCTATCACTTAACCTACTTTCCCAGTTCACTTTAGCCATTTCCGTCTTCATACCCTTATACTGTCTTTATTTAAATTTAAGACACAAACCCTAGACCCACCCTGCTTTTCCTCCAACTGAATGTGAAGTTCAATCATATTATGATTACTGCTACCTAGGGGGGCCTTTACAATGAGGTCATGACTAAATCCTGCATCATTGCAGATTATCAGCTCCAGGATAGCCTACTCTGGTGGCTCTAGAACAGTGGTTCTCAACCGGGGTCCACATGGACCCTGAGGGTCCATGTAACATTACTGGGGGGTCCACACAAAAAAAATACCGAATTGGGGGTCCATGGTGATATTTTAGTGGTCCATAGAGCAATTCTACTTCAGAACAATTGTTATTACTGAGAATCAAGTAGAAGAAAAAAATGTTTGTTTTCATGATGAATATTCACCTTTCTCTCTCTCTCTCTCTCGCACTGACAAAGGTCAAAGAGAGATTATAATCAAGCCCTCCAAAATGAATGATTTAACACAGTAATCACTAGAAACTGTGTATATTTGATATGAATTGGTTATTTCTAGAGTAATTTAATTCAATTTAGTCAATAAAAAGTTTTTTTCATTACTTTTCATGTTAGAATAAGTTTGGCAACGTACGAAAATATCGCTAATCCGTTACCAACCCTCACGGTAAAGTAGATGGACTTTAGGATTAGTTTATCACGCATATAAGAAGCTTTTTTTTCTGTGGAATGGCTATGGGGGTCCACAAAAAAAAATTAAGAGGAAAAGGGGTCCATGGGTTAAAAAAGGTTGAGAACCCCTGCTCTAGAACATGCTGCACTAAGAAATTGTTCTGAAGACAGTCCATGAACTCACCTTCCAGGATACCTTTGCGAAACTTATCCATTCAATCTATATGCAGATTAAAATCACTCAAGATTATAGTTGTAACTTTCTCAAAAACTCCCATTATTTCTTACTGTATACCTCTTCCTTCCATGTGGTCACTGTTAGGGGACCTATGAATTACTCTCAAAAATGCCTTCTTGCCTTTGTTATTCCTATCTCTACTCAACCTGATTCTAAATCTTGATGTTTAGAACTAAGGTCATCTGTGCCTATTGTACTATTGTCATCCTTAATTAATAGAGCAACATCACCACCCTTTCCCTGCTTCCTGTCTTTAATGACTCAGGGGACACTGGCAATAAACGAACATGGATGTATTTATACTCTTTACAAAGATATGCATAACACAGCATATCATTCCCAGTACAACCCTAACTGCGAGGAACCACACCAGGCCCTGTTTCTGGGCTGCTTTTCTGTCGGCTTATAACGAGCCCCAGGTGGTTGGCCTCCACCCCCTACCTGGGAAGTTCAAGTCCCACAGGGAGATCAATAATGGTTTCCTCGTGGTCCTCATGGGAGTTATAACAAACCTCTCCCCCCCCCCCCCCCCCCCCCTCAACAAAGCCCAAAAGTCCCCCTTCAGCCGCCAAAGGTGGCGCCCTCTGCGCCACTTCACCCACGGCTACAGCTCTGGGTTGAGTGGAGTATATCGATTGGCCAATCATGTTTCCTGGTTGACCACTGAAGAATTATTGCCAGGACCTCAGGTCCAGATGCGCCATCATCTGCCAGCACGGACTCCTCTGCGTCCATCTCAGAACTGGAATCATCCTGCTCTTTCTGACCAAGGCGTGGCGACTGGGCCCCCAGACTGAGGAATGGTTTCTGGTGTGGCGAAGGCACTCTGGCCGGGACTCCTGAAGGGCAGGTTCCCGTCTCACTCCTGGGAGCCACAATGCTCCATTACCAAAACTGTGAGCATGGACGACATCACCAGCGTAAAACGCCCGCTCTGGCACCCTCAGGCTATGGTGTCTCTTCTACGCCTCCTGTTGCCTTTCTACTGTGTTGCTGAGACTTGGAAAAGTCAGGCTCAGGTGAGTCCGGAGCCTTCGGCCCATTAGTAACCCCACATGGGCGATTCCCATCGTCACGTGCGGCGTTGTGCGATAACTAAAAAAGGAACCGTGTCAACTGCATGTCCAAGCCCTTTTGAAGGTTTGGACCGGCCTTTCTGAAAGTCCATTGGAGGATGCCATGGGGCAGTTCATGCTGAATGGTGTTCTGCGCATCAACATGGCCAATTCCTCACTAGTCAGCGGCATCCCATTATCCGTCACTTGGACTTCCGGGATCCCATGGGTGCTAAAAGTACTTTTCAATCATGGCTCTGAATGTTATGGAGGTCTACCTGCATACCTCCAGCCACTTCAAGTAGGCGTTCATGATCAAAAGGAACATGGACCCTACAAATGGTCCCACAAAATCACATTGAGGCAAACCCAGGGGTGTCCCGGCCATTCCCAATTGTAAAGGGAGTCCGTTAGCAGGAATTGCTGAAGTTCCTAGCACCTCAGGCAGCTTTGCACAACTCTCTTGACGTCCCCGTCGATACTGGGCCACCAGACATAACTGCAGGCCAAAAGTTTCATTTTTGACTCATCCAGATGGCCACTGTGTAGGTCCTGTAGCAGGGCCTCTTAACCATGCGGTGGGGGGGGGGGGGGGGGGGGGGTGACCACACGTGCTCCCCACAATATAATACCATCCTCCAAACTGAGCTTGGAGAATTTCTGGGCCAAAGTCCGAAGGGTCACCGGAAGGGCCTCCTTTTTCCTGCCACTCAACAGCCAATTCTGGGTCCCGCTGTGTCCACGCATATACCCAAGTAGCCACCACTGGCAAGGTGTCCTTTAAATTGAGCGTCACCAACACCTCACCCGCCACTGGTGAAGATGAGATGCTCACAGGCAGCGGCAGGCAGCTAAGGGAGTCTGCATGGGCAACCTTCACACCCGGCGATGTTGGAAAGAATATTCGTACACAGCAAGCAGGAACGCCCAATGTTGGATCCTAGCCGATGCTATTGGTGCAATGACTTTATCCTCTCTGAAATGACCGAGCAGTAGCTTGTGGTCTGTTACAATAAAGAAATGTCACCCATAAACGTATGTGCGTGGACACAGCGGGACCCAGAATTGGCTGTTGATCCACATAAATGCCTT
This sequence comes from Scyliorhinus canicula, assembly GCF_902713615.1. Lineage (NCBI taxonomy): Eukaryota > Metazoa > Chordata > Chondrichthyes > Carcharhiniformes > Scyliorhinidae > Scyliorhinus > Scyliorhinus canicula. The sequence continues at coordinate 138,089,110 of NC_052155.1, read as the reverse complement.
AGGCCCCTTTATCCTGCCCAGACCCACCTGAAACACCTTTGGGATATTTATCCAGAACATCGTAGATTTCCGGTCCCCATCTGGAAGACAGTGGATGCCAATAGATATACAAGTTGATCTGGATTGATGCAACTCTCGGAGCCAAGACACTGTTCAATTGCATTAAGTAGTCATCCTCATCCAGGGAATTCTCACGCAAGGCCCTGATTCGTGGCGACCTCGGTAGTTGTCGCGGACAGCGTTCCCTGCACCTAACCGGGCCTCCATGACCCTCACGAGTGCTTCGAGCACACAGTTGGCAATGCGACCAGCTCTCTCCTGCAACCTCGGGCAAAGTATCCAGCCGGGAACAGCAGCGCCCGACACCCAAACTCTACCACGGAATTGCCTCGAGGCTGATCTGTTGGTGGAATCTGGCTGGACCAGCACCATCCCGTGACTGAGAGGGAAGCTAAAAGGATGAGCAACATAAACTATGGACCCCATAGTCCATGGAACCTTGTATCTCCTGGACACCTTTCTCCGCATGTTCATGAGGGAGGGAAAGCTCAATGGCTCACTTCAAATCTAGAGTGAGTTCCACCAACAGCTTCCTCTGCATGATCGTATTTTTTCAAATAAATTTAGAGTACCCAATTATTTTTTTTTTCAATTAAGAGGCAATTTAATATGGCCAATTCACCTACAATGTACATCATTTTGGTAGACTGTGCAAACTCCACATGGACAGTGACCCAGGACCAGGATCGAACCCGGGTCCTCAGTGCCGTGAAACAGCAGTGCTAACCACTTCATGCTGCCCTACATGGCCATATCATTAATACCACACACAAGCCAGTCTCTCAACATCTCAGAGAGGGACGGCCCAAACTCGCAGGGTTCATCCAGAAGCTGCAGTTGGATGAAGAAGTCTGTGACCGATTCACCAGGAGAGCACACCGCCCCTATTTTCTCTAAATCTGTCAATCATTTTGAGAGGTTTTGAGAAATTCCTTTACTCAAATGGTTGCTGTACCAAAGGATGTTTTGCATAGGGAATAGCTGATGTTGAGAGCTGTTCTACTTCTCAGGAAAGGTTAGACAGGTATTTTAAACAAAGGAAGATACAAGGTTACAACGGAGAGTAGGGAAAATTGCAAAATGTTTTACGAAAGAGTCAGCACAAATAAATGACTGACAGACTAAGGGCGTGATTCTCCGCTGCCCACGACGGGTCGGAGAATAGTGGGAGGGCCTTCCCGACAATTTTCACGCCCTCCTGCTATTCTCCCCCCCCCCCCCAACGGCCGCCCCACGACACGAATTGCTGCTCGCCGTTTTTTTCAGCGAACAGCGGTTCTCCCCAGGCCGATGGGCCGAGTTCCAAGGCCTTTACGGCCGTTTTCACGAACACGATCACACCTCCTCTCACCGTTCGTGAAAACGGCCGCAAAGTGCCGTCCCGGACAACTATGGCACCGATTGGCACGTTAGGATCAGTCCGCGGGGCAGCTGAGGGGCATGACGGCCCGCGCATGCGTGGGTTTGACGCGTCTGCGTGATGACGTCATCCGCGCATGCATGGGTTGGAGCCGTCCAACCCGCGCATGCGCGGCTGATGTCATCGTGCGCGTGACGCTTGGCGCGCGGACTTAGCGATGGTCGCTTAGCCCGCGATGCCGTGCTTCACGGGGCCACGCTGCTGGTCCCGCCCGGGGGGGAGAATCGGGTCCTGGGAGGGGGCGCGGAGGCTGCCGTGAAACACGGCCAGTTTCACGGCAACCTTTATGACTCGCTGCATTTGCGGAGAATCGCGCCCTAAGGGCGCAATTCTCCGCACTCACGACGGTGCGGAGAATAGCGGGCGGCGTAAATTTTTACGGCCACGCTGGTCTGACGCCCTCCCGCTATTCTCCCCCCCCCCACGCCCGCCTCGCGACACGAATCGCTGCCCGCCATTTTTTTACGGCGAGCAGCGATTCTCAGCTGGCCGATGGGCCGAATTCCAAGCCGTTTACGACCGTTTTTATGAACGTCAAACACACCTGGTCTGACCGTTCGCAAAAACGGCCGTAAAGTCCCGATCTGGGGAACCATGGCATCGATTGGCACGGCAGTACCACGGCCGTGCCAAGGGTGCCATGGGCCCGCGATCGGTGGGCACCGATCGCGGGCAGCGGGTACTTACCCCGCGCACTCTATATCCTTCTGCCGCCCCGCTGTATCCATTCGCGGGGCGGCTGATGGGCATACCGGCCCGCGCAGGCGCGGGTTTCACGCAAATGCGTGATGACGTCATCCGCGCATGCGTGGGTTGGAGTCTTCCAATCCGCGCATGCGCGGCTGATGTCATGTGACGCGTCAGCCGTCGCAAACTCTGGCTAGCGGGTTTAACTAAATTCGTTAAGCCCGCGATGCCGGAATTCACGGCCGCGGGATGCTAGCCCCGACCGGGGACCAGAATCGGTTCCCGGTCGGGGGGGGCGGAGGCTGGCGTCAAACCCGCCCGTTTTTGACGCCAGCCTCACGATTTCTCCTGGGTGCGGAGAATCATGCCCTAAGTTCCCTCAGTCATGTAAACTTTGGTGGTTCTCTGGCATTTTACTAGATACTCAGTATGTTAGTGATAAATATTTTCCAGAGCTACCTTGTTTGTCAATGATTTGCACATGACATACTACGAATTGCAACTCATGACAAAATGCTTCAACTGTGATGAGTACAAATTATTTTTGAGCAGATCGCCACCCAAGCATATTGCTGATTCAAATCATTGAACTGTATTTGGTCATTCCTAGCCAGATTTCCAGGCAGAGAAAAAAACTGCTTTTGGCAGTGAAACAGACTGCAAACATTCAAACTGATTTATGAATATTAACTTGATAGTGTTAGACCAAGGAGTGTTGTTGAAGACAACTTTACATTCTAGCACTTTAGGCTGCACTAAACCAATTGCAATTGAAATCTTGCCCAAGTGCAATAGCTGTCTGCAATAATCAATCACAGTTATTCATCTTTTCACATTTACTATTCTCATCAGACAGCAGTGATGTAATGCTCAATGCTGCCAGAAAACCGTGTAGAGCACAAAATTATACTTGTGGAAAATCCAGCAAATCACCATTCCCATCTAAACAATGGACGTCCTGGCATGACCCGATGTATCCTAGAAAGATGTGTTGTGGCTCCCTGCACTGCTACCAAGAGTTAACTTTGCAATTATTTCAAAACATTAATTTATTCTGAATGCACTTACCAATATGTTATTGTTTTATTGGGCAGGCCCATTATTTTACAGGTATGGAATATTAAGAATTGCTTCTATTGACAGGCATGGTCAGACTATCCCTACTTTCCTGAAATAGTACCACATTATCAAACATTATTCCTTCAATATAAAGTAAATCAAAATTGTGTATCAAGTCCAACATTTCACAGCATATTGAGACAATACTGTAGAAATAAAATCTAACTATATATATATATAATTTTGATTGAATCATTCAGGTGTCAGTAAATACTTTGATTGGTTTTGGCTCGATGAAGCATTAATGGCCACAAAATCTAATGCTGTAATTACGAAGGGATCAATGCAACAGATGCCACCGCACTTCTGGCTACTTGTCTTGCATAGTGTCCGATGCTTGGTTGTAAACTGGTGTGGGCATGTTGTGTGTGCATGGGAAGCTTTGACAGTGGGAAGATTTTGACATCAAACAACCTCTCAGGCTCATTTGATGAATGCTTGGTAAACGTGGACCACGTAAGTCTAGTGAATGCCCTCTCGTGATCACTCATGCATTCAGCTGCATAAGTTCTGTTATTTAAAGGGCCATCCGACCAATTTGTAAGTGGATGCTCTTGATTTACTTTTACTCTTGCAAAGTTTTGGTGTGTTCATAAAATCCCTGCAGTGCAGAATGAGGACATTTGGCCAATCGAGTCTGCACCAATCCTCCAAAAGAACACTCAACCTAGGCCCACTCCTCCACCCTATCCCCGTAATCCCATGCATTCATCATGGCCAATTCACCTAACCTGCACATCATTGGACTGTGGGAGGAAACCGGAGCACTCAGAGGAAACTCAGGCAGACACAGGGAGATGTGCAAACTCCACACAGGCAGTCACTCAATGCCGGAATTGAACCTGGATCCCTGGCACTATTAGAAGTGCTAACCACTGTACCACCCTGCCACCATATTCTTGGATGAGGTTTGGTGGTTTGTTGTTTTTGCATAAGTGCTGTTGCATCCTAACAGGAAGGTCAGAGGGATTTTGTGACCATTCCAGTGAAAGGCTGGTACAATTATGGGGGCTGTGTTTGCAGTCTCTTTGAAGGGGATGCCCAGGGATGAGACCTCTTAAACTAGGATAATACTAGAATAGTTCTACATAAATTAGTTTATTAAGGATTGAGATTAATCATAGAAAGTATACCCAGTAATCATTATTAACCATTAAACCTGTATTTTTAGGACATAGCAGTGATAATCATTTAAACTCTAGCAACAAGCATGGCCACAATGCATGATGGGATTTAAGCTAGCTAACTTGCCCATGTTTTTGAGACAAACGGGATTGTGTGGTCTGCAAATTACATAGCCAACTCAGTAAGTAGTTTTTATCAGTGGCCCCAATATCCTCAAACAATTCATGGAGTAAAGAGGAATCCAGATTTGGCATCCTGCCCCTAGATGAACAATGAGGTGGACAGGAACTGACTGCGATACTAGGTTGGGAATGTCCGAAAAAAGAATGGACACAAGATCCTGGTAAACAACAGGTGACAGGATGTGCTTAAATCGTTACCTGATCACAAGTCATCATTTTCTTTAAAGTGAATTTTACTGGATAATATAGAAGTGACAACTCCAAGGATTGGATCAAGTCCAACCGGGGTGAGCTATTAATTTTTTTTGAAAAATGATATAATTAGATAGAATAGAATGATACAGTGCAGTACAGGCCCTTCGGCCCTCGATGTTGCACCGACATGGAAAAAAAACTAAAGGCCATCTAACCTACACTATGCCCTTATCATCCATATGCTTATCCAATAAACTTTTAAATGCCCTCAATGTTGGCGAGTTCACTACTGTTGCAGGTAGGGCATTCCACGGCCTCACCACTCTTTGCGTAAAAAACCCACCTCTGACCTCTGTCCTATATCTATTACCCCTCAATTTAAGGCTATGTCCCCTCGTGCTAGCCACCTCCATCCGCGGGAGAAGGCTCTCGCTGTCCACCCTATCTAACCCTCTGATCATTTTGTATGCCTCTATTAAGTCACCTCTTAACCTTCTTCTCTCTAACAAAAACAACCTCAAGTCCATCAGCCTTTCCTCATAAGATTTTCCCTCCATACCAGGCAACATCCTGGTAAATCTCCTCTGCACCCGTTCCAAAGCTTCCACGTCCTTCCTATAATGAGGCGACCAGAACTGTACGCAATACTCCAAATGCGGCCGTACTAGAGTTTTGTACAACTGCAACATGACCTCATGGCTCCGGAACTCAATCCCTCTACCAATAAAGGCCAACACACCATAGGCCTTCTTCACAACCCTATCAACCTGGGTGGCAACTTTCAGGGATCTATGTACATGGACACCAAGATCCCTCTGCTCATCCACACTACCAAGAATTTTACCATTAGCCAAATATTCCGTATTCCTGTTATTCTTTCCAAAGTGAATCACCTCACACTTCTCCACATTAAACTCCATTTGCCACCTCTCAGCCCAGCTCTGCAGCTTATCTATGTCCCTCTGTAACCTGCAACATCCTTCCGCACTGTCTACAACTCCACTGACTTTAGTGCCGTCTGCAAATTTACTCACCCATCCTTCTGCGCCCTCCTCTAGGTCATTTATAAAAATGACAAACAGCAACGGCCCCAGAACAGATCCTTGTGGTACGCCACTCGTAACTGGACTCCATTCTGAACATTTCCCATCAACTACCACTCTCTGTCTTCTTTCAACTAGCCAATTTCTGATCCACATCTCTAAATCACCCTCAATCCCCAGCCTCCGTATTTTCTGCAATAGCCGACCGTGGGGAACCTTATCAAACGCTTTACTGAAATCCATATACACCACATCAACTGCTCTACCCTCGTCGACCTGTTCAGTCACCTTCTCAAAGAACTCGATAAGGTTTGTGAGGCATGACCTACCCTTCACAAAACCATGCTGACTATCCCTAATCATATTATTCCTATCTAGATGATTATAAATCGTATCTTTTATAATCCTCTCCAAGACTTTACCCACCACAGACGTTAGGCTCACCGGCCTATAGTTACCGGGGTTATCTCTACTTCCCTTCTTGAACAAAGGGACCACATTTGCTATCCTCCAGTCCTCTGGCACTATTCCTGTAGCCAATGATGACCTAAAAATCGAAGCCAAAGGCTCAGCAATCTCTTCCCTGGCTTCCCAGAGAATCCTAGGATAAATCCCATCAGGCCCCGGGGACTTATCTATTTTCACCTTGTCCAGAATTGCCAACACTTCTTCCCTACGCACCTCAATGCCATCTATTCTAATTGCCTGGGTCTCAGCATTCTCCTCTACAATATTATCTTTTTCCTGAGTGAATACTGACGAAAAGTATTCATTTAGTATCTCGCTTATCTCCTCAGCCTCCACACACAACTACCCACCACTGTCCTTGACTGGCCCTACTCTTACCCTAGTCATTCTTTTATTCCTGACATACCTATAGAAAGCTTTTGGGCTTTCCTTGATCCTACCTGCCAAAGACTTCTCATGTCCCCTCCTTGCTCGTCTTAGCTCTCTCTTTAGATCCTTCCTCGCTTCCTTGTAACTATCAAGCGCCCCAACTGAAACTTCACGCCTCATCTTCACATCGGCCTCCTTCTTCCTCTTAACAAGAGATTCCACTTCTTTGGTAAACCACGGTTCCCTCGCTCGACCCCTTCCTCCCTGCCTGACTGGTATGTACTTATCAAGAACATGCAATAGCTGTTCCTTGAACAAGCTCCACATATCCAGTGTGCCCAACCCTTGCAGCCTACTTCTCCAACCTACACATCCTAAGTCATGTCTAATGGCATCATAATTGCCCTTCCCCCAGCTATAACTCTTGCCCTGCGGGGTATACTTATCCCTTTCTATCACTAACGTAAAGGTCACCGAATTGTGGTTACTGTTTCCAAAGTGCTCACCTACCTCCAGATCTAACACCTGGCCTGGTTCATTACCCAAAACCAAATCCAATGTGGCCTCACCTCTTGTTGTCCTGTCAACATATTGTGTCAGGAAACCCTCCTGCACACATTGTACAAAGAGCGACCCATCTAATGTACTCGAACTATATCTTTTCCAGTCAATATTTGGAAAGTTAAAGTCTCCCATAACAACTACCCTGTTACTTTCGCTCTTTTCCAGAATCATCTTCGCCATCCTTTCCTCTACATCCCTAGAACTATTAGGTGGCCTATAGAAAACTCCCAACAGGGTGACCTCTCCTTTCCTGTTTCTAACCTCAGCCCATACTACCTCGGAAGAAGAGTCCCCATCTAGCATCCTTTCCGCCACCGTAATACTGTCCTTGACTAGCAACGCCACACCTCCCACTCTTTTGCCCCCTTCTCTGAGCTTACTAAAACACCTAAACCCCGGAACCTGCAACAACCATTCCTGTCCCTGCTCTATCCATGTCTCTGAAATGGCCACAACATCGAAGTCCCAGGTACCAACCCATGCTACCAGTTCCCCTACCTTATTTCGTATACTCCTGGCATTGAAGTAGACACACTTCAAACCACCTACCTGAACACTGGCACCCTCCTGCGAAGTCAAATTTGTGCTCCTGACCTCTATACTCTCAATCTCCCGTACCCCAAAACTACAATCCAGGTTCCCATGCCCCTGCTGAATTAGTTTAAACCCCCCCAAAGAGCACTAACAAATCTCCCCCCCAGGATATTGGTGCCCCTCAGGTTCAGATGTAGACCATCCTGTCTATAGAGGTGCCACCTTCCCCAGAAAGAGCTCCAGTTATCCAGAAATCTGAATCCCTCCCGCCTGCACCATCCCTGTAGCCACGTGTTTAATTGCTCTCTCTCCCTATTCCTCATCTCACTATCACGTGGCACGGGCAACAACCCAGAGATAACAACTCTGTTTGTTCTCGCTCTGAGCTTCCATCCTAGCTCCCTAAAGGCCTGCCTGACATCCTTGTCCCCTTTCCTACCTATGTCGTTAGTGCCAATGTGGACGACGACTTGAAGCTGCTCCCCCTCCCCCTTAAGGACCCGGAAAACACGATCCGAGACATCACGTACCCTTGCACCTGGGAGGCAACATACCAAACGTGAGTCTCTCTCGCTCCCACAAAATCTCCTATCTGTGCCCATGACTATTGAGTCCCCAATTACTAATGTTCTACTCCTTTCCCCCCTTCCCTTCTGAACAACAGGGACAGACTCCGTGCCAGAGGCCCGTACCCCATGGCTTGCCCCTGGTAAGTCGTCCCCCCCACAAGTATCCAAAACGGTATACCTGTTACTCAGGGGAACGACCGCAGGGGGTCCCTGCACTGACTGCTTCTTCCCAGTCCCTCTTACAGTTACCCATCTATCTCGAGTCTTTGGTGTAACTACTTCCCTGATATGTTTTTATCAGTGTTAGCCAGATTGATTTTGGCAGTTATCCAGATCTTTCTCTCGTGGAAATGAAACCAAGCTTGGAATAATAAAGCCATCTTAACCATGTTGATGTGTCTGTTGCTCTTTGTATTAAGCTGAACCAAACTAAAAGGGGAGACCCCCACGTGAAAGCTGGCTCATTAATTAGGCCTTGGAAACACTCCAACAACGCAATCAGCATTGTCCACAGGATTCCGGCAGAATGATCCGTCTCCTATGCGGGTGAGTACATTTTAATATACCATCCGGTAGATAGAGGAGTTGCGTGTCAGACAGCCGGATCCATAACTTGTGCGACCCGAACAAGGGGTGAAAGTTGTGAGTAGATAGCAGCAGATGCATGCAACACTGAGGACGCACTTATGTTAGGTGGGCAAAGATGGACTTTTGTACCACACTGATGAGCAGTGCAGGATAAATCGCCGTGCGTAAAAAGACTGGAAATGGTAGGGCCCCGCGATGATTCGATGGAGGCCAAAACAGGGAACCTCCAGAGGGGACCCGATGGCAGTATGATACAAACCATTGTATTTCGGCTTGGGTCACTGTCTGTGTGGAGTCTGCACATCCTCCCCGTGTGTGTGTGGGTTTCCTCCGGGTACTCTGGTTTCCTCCCACAGTCCAAAGATGTGCAGGTTAGGTGGATTGGCCATGATAAATTGCCCTTAGTGTCCAAAATTCTATGATTAACCTCGGACAAAAGTTCGGCACAACATCGTGGGCCGAAGGGCTTGTTCTGTGCTGTATTTCTCTATCTATTGTTATTGAGCATGAGAGGTTGTTCAAAAAGATAGTTGAGAGAGGATATGATTCAGAAGCGCATGCGACCAAGCAGAAGTCTTGGTGAGCAGGGCAGTTTAAAGCAATTGCAGCTGTCATACTTGCTGCTGTGATGACGAAGAGTGTCGGAACAGTAAGAATTGGAGGGGGCTCAGACTAAGGGACAAGTCAGAATAAGCTGGTGTCATTATTCTGAGTCTGTAAGTACAACAAGATTTAAAACCCCACTGCTTAGGACAGTTGTGGAGAAACATGAACTGATTAGATTTCTTCAAACTTGGCGAAGTAACAGAATTTGAATTAGCTTGGAAAAAAAAGGACAAAGGAAAATAAATTGGAGCATGAAATGTAACTATTTCAGCATGCTATTGATTGGTTTTCTAATTGCCCCGAAACGTGTGTAAATTACTTGATACAAGATTAAATTGTGGATTTATGGAAAGTCAATAACACCGGTTAAAAGTAGAAATTTTAAGCATGGTCTGTAGGAATTTGGAACAAATATGAGAATTCTATTGTGCTATCACATCACCCCCTGTTAGGAAACAAAGGTTTTGTAGTTCATTATGAGTTTGAGCAAAATGCCTTTGAGATTTGAATTTACTCAAGGATCGGTGATGCCTATGAAATCAGGTGTTGAGGATTGGCTTAAATGAAAAGAAAAAGATAAATTAATCAAATAAATAATTGAAGTCTTATAATGAAAAAGAGTAGTGAATCTTGTTCATTGTTTTATCCAAAAGAGTGTCAGATTGAAGTGCAGCAAGAGAAGGCTGAAGATTATCTGAATTTTCCGAGCCTCACGGTAGCATGGTGGTTAGCATCAATGCTTCACAGCTCCAGGGTCCCAGGTTCGATTCCCGGCTGGGTCACTGTCTGTGTGGAGTCTGCACGTCCTCCCCGTGTCTGCGTGGGTTTCCTCCGGGTGCTCCGGTTTCCTCCCACAGTCCAAAGATGTGCGGGTTAGGTGGTTTGGCCATGCTAAATTGCCCGTAGTGTAAGGTTAATGGGGGGATTGTTGGGTTACAGGTATACGGGTTACGTGGGTTTAGGTAGGGTGATCATTGCTCGGCACAACATCGAGGGCCGGAGGGCCTGTTCTGTGCTGTACTGTTCTATTCTATAAAAGTATCGTGTTTCATTGTTTTGGGGAGATTCGTAGAGTAATGTTATCATTAAGGTTTATTTTTCTGGGGAATTACCCTTGAGTTTTTTTTAAATTACAGATACCTGAAGTGTAGAAAAGAAAATGCAAGGACATTTACGTAATTCATTTTGGTTATTGTCGTTTCAATACACTTGGGTTTGGGCTTGTGAGGTTTTGGGAATTGTAAGTTATAGCAACTCATAAGCTGAACAAAAATGAACTGGACAAAATTGGAAAGGATATCTTCCATTTTAAAAGGACATGCTGTACAGAAACAGAATCCTTGTCTGCAGACAGGCAGCAGAACATACATCCGTAAGACTCATCTCAGATAGGAACACAGCAGGGCCATGAGTCATGACAGGGCCAATGGAAAAATTATGCGGGAAGATGTAAACGGCCCGAATTCACTCCAAGAGAAACAATGGGATGTAAATCAGTTTTGCCGTGGCCAGATGAAATCGCGCTATGCTAAAGGAAAACAATTAAAGTTGTTTCCATCATCAACTTGAGACATTTGCAAGAGATCAGTGGTCCCCAGAGACATTAGGGAACGTTTTGTGGAGAAACTGATCAAATCAATTTAATCCCGTCAGCAATTAACAGCTTTGTCCTGGAACTCACCTGTGAGAGTGTTGCCTTTTCTTTTACTTTGTCTTTTCTGTGGCTCTGTTCCAATTATGGCAATCAGTGATTTTGCCATTCTTTCTGTGTTATCTATGTCTTAATGCTTAGAGTCGCCAGGTATCAAATGATACCACCACAAGTTTCAACCGGCTATCAATCAAAGAGCCAAACACCAGTTAGTTAGTTCAAGGGTGCTTTATTTACACACAATTAGTCATGCAACATAAACACTACTAGTTAACTACACCTATCGACTAAGACAACCTGTTCTTAACTTCGGGCACCCGGCTTAGGTCAGTAAACAGTGCCCGCTTTTCGCTTCTGGATCTATCGGGTTCGAAGGAGTAACTGCTACTCAGCTGGGCTCACCCGTCTGGTAGCGAGCGTTGAACTTGGACTTGCTTCTGGTGTTGCTGCACTTGGCGATGGCCGTGGCTGGGGTACCATGGCCATGAGAGAGCGAACATATGGCAAACTCTTCTTCTTATACTCCGGGGGGGGGGGGGGGGGGGGGGGGTGGTTTCGCGCTCTTTTGGGCGGTCCTTCGATTTGGGCCTTACTAACTGGGTGATCTCTGATCACTCCGTTTGATTCCTTAACCAATAAGTGGGGGTGGGGGGGGGGGGGGGGGGGGGGGGGGGGGGATTTGGATGGCTGGGCGTGTCCCGTTGTTTGCGTTTCCCTTGAACAGGGAGTGGCTCCGAAATGTCTGGGACTGTCCCGGTTGCTCGGGTACCAGTCCTTTGTTTTGGTGAAGATGGGCCATCAAATGCTAATCGGCCCCATTAAAATGCTAATTGGTCCGAGTTTCAATACCGTCTGGACTTCTTGCTGACAAATATGCATTTCAGGCTCTGAGCCTGCCTGAGTCTTGGATTGTCCGTTTTACCTGCTAGGCTTTGTGAGTTTCTCTGTACCTAGATGGAAGTGGCCATCCCAGATGGCTACAATCCGTCTTGATCCTCAATGTGAAGTGTGAAGGATCACAATACTGGGTCTTCTTTGTTCTCTGAAATGTCGGGTACCCTTAACCAAGGACAGGTTCTACCCTACTCTGTCCTATGGGTCCAAAACATTTACCTAATTTTCCCTAAACAACACATATCTAAGAATTTCCAAGGGGCCATTTAACATTCAATAAAAGGGGAACCTCTATCTGTCTCTAACTAGACTACACTCATGCTGCTATTTAACAATCAAAGAACTTATCTTACAATACAAAAATCCAATAGCAGCATCACATTTCTTCCTATCACTAACAGTCACATACAGAAAAGTTACTTTATTAACAAAAACAACCACCGCGGAATTTATTTAAGAGGAAGGTTCAGAAAGAGTGTGGGGTTTGCTGGAGTCCGAAGAAAGGGGCTCTAAATGTGTATACTGGAGAGTGGGAGGCTCTCCTCCTCCCTTTTCGCAATCTGATTGTCTGGACGCTACTGTACAATATGGCTATCACTAGTCAGGCTTCCACTGTGTAGGACAGTGAATACCACTTAACGAGATTCTCACACCATGTGGGGGCATCAGTGGCTGGGTGTGTGTGTGGTGTAGTGTTCAGGCTGGGGGTGTTGTGTTGGGTGGTCTGTTCAGGGCCTGTGTGGTGAGGGAGGTGGGTAACGCGCTTAACTATACTGTTCCAGTGACGATCATGATGCCGATCATCAGGGTCGTCTTCATCTTATTCAGGCTTTCCTTCGCCATCGAGTATCTTCGTATCTTTCCAAGGGAACAAGCATAGTATCTGTTATATTCGTGTTGTTCAACATCTTGTATGTCTGTCTGTTTCTCCTTAATGTCAATGTCCCATTAGAAGCGTCACCATATGTGACTCCCTCATTTTATTTTTAAACAACTATTTGCGGAGGCAAGACATCCGAAAAAAATAATTCTGCGTCACAGTGCGAGCACTCTCGCAGCCTGTGGTCGATGGGCTGAGTGGGTAGACAATTTCTCCGTCCTCTGCAAACTTGTCTTAACCAAGTGTTTCTGACATGTAAATAGTATGTGGGGGATAGCAACCGAAGGGTTGCCAGAAAGGGCAAAAGCTGTGGCATAAAGCATTCTTTAAACCACAGGACTAGAAATGACTGGCAAAAGAGTTTCAAAAACAATTATCCGAATGGGGTGGTGCATATGATTTGCGGCAGGGCAAGCATGGGTGGGAACCCGGGGTAGGGCGGTGATCAGTGCCGTTGCTCCACTACCTGAGCTTGGCTAACCAAATGTATAGGGGGTCCTCGGGCAGGGTGGGGATAAGTGTCGTTACTCCACTGCTCTGAGCCTGCCTGAGTCTTGAATTGTCCATTTTACCCGCTAGGCTTTGTGAGTTTCTCTGTACCTAGTTGGACGCGGCCATCCCAGGTGGCTACAAGATGAGCCAGTCAGCTCCATTCTGGTTTCTGCCCTTAAAAATACAGGACTCAGAGGCTCTCGCTCTTTTGCTTTGCTCTCTCTTCACTTGCTACGAGGTTGCTACCAGACTACAAGACAGAAGGAACACCAGGATCAAGGCCCAGCAGCCAAACGGACCAGTCCGTTTTTGAGGAAGAGCCAGAAAAATCCATGCCGGTTTAACTATTCTACCTGGGAACAGTGAGTATACTCCCTCAGCCCACAGAAACTCCCAATTAGGTTAGATTGTTGAGGTTGGGATGGGTGAGTGTATATATATATGTTTGTGTGTGTTTAAGTAAATTTGTGTAAAAGTAATCATTTTCGATACGCCCTTTAGTTTCTTGCTTCCCATAGTATTTTTATTACTGATGTTTGTGTGGTATAGTCGGAGTTGTGGAGGGCCTAATTTTCTTGAATAAATTATTTATTTGTAAATCGACCATTGTTGTAGCCTCACTTTTCTTTCACTGTCCGCTCTGGTTGAGTCACCATAATTGCCAGAACATAATTCCATAATCGAGGAACCAAAAGGAATCCGAGCGCTACGAACACGCTCATTCAAGAAAGGCTATCGGTTAGGAATAAATAGTGGCCCCTCTTTACCTCTGTCTTGTGAGGTTGCACTAGTGGGACACTTCCGGGTGACATTTCACCATCAACAGGAGAGAGACTCACACAGGTGTAGGTGGCAGTCAAGGTAACTGGCGCAGCAGAAGGACAAACCCACTGGTTAGGCACAAACAGTGAGACTTTTTCCCTCTCTTGCGAAGCTGATCCAGTGCGACACTTCCAGGTTGTGATTTCAACACCTGGACATGGAAGGAGCTGGACATTAATGAAACAAAAACCAATGATCGCATGTATAATAACGTCATGCGGGTGCGTCGGGATGGTGTGAATGTTCTGAGAGAAGCAAAGGGGAGGAGTGACATAGGTTTTTATTATGACGGGACTCAGGATGTATACACAAACAGGACTCTATACGTCCCTGTGAGCCATCTTATACAAATTACTTGCAATTCCGATCAGTTGGGAAACCAGGATCAAGGGAATTACAGGTGATACGGAAAGCTGGGACGCAGCACCATTGCCCCCAGGCAAGATGACATTGTTTTTTGAAATGACCGATCAGAAAACGTTAAATGACCTCGATGGCCCTCGATTGTGAAATATAAAGTTATAGGGGACCGTCTAGAGATTCACTGGATAGATACCTGCCAGGCACCTAACCATACTAAAGATCATGAGATGATATGTAATAGATTAACAGCTTTGTACCAGGGAAATGCGGTAGGCAGCCAGTCAGCACATGAGCCCGAGAATCGGGTGGGATATTGTAGGAAGCAAGGAGCCCATCGGATAAGGGTAGGCACCAGGCAGAAGCCTACCACCACCACTGTGACACCAGTGAGCTCCAGCTCAGTTACAACCATGAGCCCAAGGACAACCCCCAAGCCCGAATGTGATGAGCATATCACTAGCCATACTATGGGACACGGGTTAGTTCTGACCCCCACTAATGAATCAGTGATGATAGTACCAGGATATGAACATGTAAAAGTTATGGTTAATCTCGCCAGTCTACACTTACCAGCCTATTGCTATGGTCAGGGATTTTATGTAGCCTTGGAGAGGGAGATTTTGGATGGGAGTGGATTGAAAACGCATAAGCGACAACAGAGAGACATAATGGAACTAACAATTGGAGGATATGGGGCAGGAGTTTCGACTGCCAATGCCCTTGACAGTGCAGAGATAAGTGAAGAAATTGAGGTTATGGAAGGGAAAATGAGAGCTGCAGTTCAGGTTATATACCAGGATGCCAGAACGGCTTCAGACCTCAGCCAGCAAGTCAATCAGCTAGTGTGGAAGGAACTTAAACTGTTGCAGCCATATCAGACAACAATTAATGAGTTAATCGGCAGACAGAGTGCTATCTCGAAGGAAGTGTACCAAGTAATATGTATATAACACACTTATTACAAAGCCTTCAAGCCAACGTACTCCAGCTGGATGCACACCGAGTACCTAATTAGGTGAGCAATGATCAATTGAGGCTTGGATGAAAACGGCTCACCAAGCTCCTGAATACCTCAGGGAATTAACGTTGGCCAGTCATGTTCCCTTTGCCAATAATAACCACATCCTCCTAGTGGAAATTATGTTCCATATTCCCAGGGCAGGAGAGAACAGTACTCATGAACTTCTCCGGGTGAACAATGGGAATGGTGTGTTAATTAAACTAAAGGATGCCCCTGAACATGCAATCCAAAACACAGATAGGATATACTCTATCAACCTCTGGGTATGCAAAGGAGGGGGAAATAACTGGTTATGCCCAGAGTATGCCAATATTATGGAAGGTCACTATGCGTACACTACATATGAGAACTGGACATTAGCAGTCGAAGTAAACAACCAGACTGTGTTCAATAGTGCTCAGTACTTGGTCAATTACTACATTGTGACGTTGTACAGCAATTATACCAAGTGAGACATCTTTTGTGAATTGCCTGGGCATAATGTTGTTCAAACCAATTTATCTGAGTCAATTACCATTGGCCATCATGAACTGACTCCATACAGGGATGTGTCCATTGTGGAAGCAGATGACCTTGAGCAAACTGATGATGACCAACGGATTCACCGATATGCCCAGAAGGGACTTCCACGCATCCTACACTTGCGGGCCGACAGGGAAGGACTTAAGAAGGAGGCAATACAGATTGACCAACCCTGGAACAAGGAGCGGGAGCTCATTAAGACTCACGCCGAGAAGGCTGAGGAACTGTTAAAATCACAGAATTGTTTCTCTAGAATATGGAAATGGGGACTGAATGCCAATATCCATCCATTGTTACGCATTATATTGCACATTGTTGTAATTATGCAGCTGTTTATATTGCTCGTCTTTTTTATTACTCTCTGTTGCCTCAGACGCCGCATTAGGGAATGGTGGGGAGACAGTGGCCCCCTAGAAAAAAAAGAACTATTACAGCTCTTATCTGTTGACCATTCCACACCTGGGCCTGACTCCAACATGTTCAGTATGTCTATTGAATGGCCTATTCTTGGGCAAAACAAGGACCAAACGGGGGGACTGAAGGAGGTGTTCAGAGATGAGACCTCTTAAACTGAATAGGTAGATAACACTAGAATAGTTCTACATAAATTAGTTTATTAAGGATTGAGATTAATCATAGAACGTATACCTTATAGTCATTATTAACCATTAAACCTGTATTTTTAGGACATAGTAGTGATAATCATTTAAACTCTAGGTACAAGCAGTGGCCACAATGCATGATGGAATTTAAGCTAGCTAACTTGCCCATGTTTTTGAGACAAACGGGATTGTGTGGTCTGCAAATTACATAGCCAACTCAGTAAATAGTTTTTATCAGTGGCCCCAATATCCTCAAACAATCCATGGAGTAAAGAGGAAACCAGTTTTGGCATCCTGCCCCGGATGAACAATAAGGTGGGCAGGAACTGACTGCGATACTAGGTTGGGAATGTCCAAAAACAACTTTAGAATGGACACAAGGTCCTGGTAAACAACAGGTGACAGGATGGGGTTAAGCCATACAAGTCATCATTTTGTTTAAAGTGAATTTTATTGGATAATATAGAAGTGATAGCTCCAAGGATTGGAGCAAGTCCAACTGGGGTGGGCTATTGATTTTTAAAGTTTTAGCCAGATTGATCTTGGCATTTCTGCAGATCTTTCCCTCTTGTACACAAAACCAAACTTGGAATAATAAAGCCGTCTTAACCAGGTTGATGTGTCTGTTGCTCTGTGCATTAAGCTGAGCCATAACTAAAAGGGGAGAGCCCCACGTAAAAGCTGGCTCAATACTCAGGCCTTGGAAATGCTCCTACTCCTACACTTACTTTGGAGACTATATGCAGAGGCAGTAGAAGGAAGGCACACCACAGAAGGTCCTACCTTCAGTGAGCACATCTCCTACACAAACGGGGCAGCAGGGTAGCATGGTGGTTAGCATAAATGCTTCACAGCTCCAGGGTCCCAGGTTCGATTCCCGGCTGGGTCACTGTCTGTGTGGAGTCTGCATGTCCTCCCCCTGTGCGCGTGGGTTTCCTCCGGGTGCTCCGGTTTCCTCCCACAGTCCAAAGATGTGCGGGTTAGGTGGATTGGCCATGCTAAATTACCCGTAGTGTCCTAATAAAAAGTAAGGTTAAGGGGGGGGTTGTTGGGTTACGGGTATAGGGTGGATACGTGGGTTTGAGTAGGGTGATCATGGCTCGGCACAACATTGAGGGCCGAAGGGCCTGTTCTGTGCTGTACTGTTCTATGTTAAACCTCAGTCAGGAGCAATGCCTGAGGTGCTGGCAATTTGACAGGAAGAGGAGAACTGTGCCATGGCCTTCAACTGAGTTTTACAGCAGGGGGAGGACAATGCTGACTGTGGCCATCACTCTCAACTTCTTTATAAGAGGGGATTTCATCTTTTCTCTGACCAGAGGAGACCGACCAACTTAGAGAAGACAAATGGCTCTACCAATGTAGCAGGATTCCATTGGTGTTGGAAGCCACTGACAATACACACATGGCCCTGTGATTTCCACATATAAATGATGAGATGTACTGGGAATGCTAATTGCAGTTGGTGTGTGAGCATGCTCAGACTATCATGCTGGTATATGCCCATTATTCCAGCAGAAACAGCAGCTTCTTCACCCTGAGGTATTTTTCTGTTTTCAAGCCAACAGGGAGAATTAGGAATACCCACCACAGACATGGATTGTGACTCCCTCTATCACCCAACCACATGAGAACAATACGCCTACAATGAGAGCCATGCTGCCACCAGGAACATCATGGAGCAGATCATTGGGATTCTCAAGTAACTCTGGTTGGAAGACTTAGGGCAGAGCCCTACAATACTCGCCAGATGTATCTCCAATTTCATGGTGGTCTGCTAAGCATTCCACATCTTGCTATGTGAAAGTGTATCTCCTGCCAACAGAAATCTGGAGGTCACCTTGAGAGGAGGAGGAGGAAGAGGAGACAGAGAGGCAGCATCCAGGATCCTTTTTCTCAGGAGGCATCCAGGATTTCTTCTCTCCAGATGGTCTATTTGTGAGCACCTACTGAAACTTTGGATTCATTAGGAAGTTATCCCATCACCATCTTTCACCTTTCTACTCATCTGCAATGTTCCACCACAGAACCTTTCTTGGCCAAACTCCTGTAATAAAAGCCACCAACAAAAAGTCCTTCCATAAAAACTTTATCCAACAACACATCCAATGATACATATAAAAATAAAGTATTCTCCCTTGCGTATCCCCCAGTGCCTGTCTGTGTACCCCTGACTGGCCTAGTGCACCTATGCTGTGTTAACCCTGTGGCTGCAACATGGCTGGTGGAAGACTATTACGATCCTAGACCAGACCCCAACAGTTGCTGGGATACCAGACAGTAACCCCAATATTTTATTTAATTTGTAAGATTGTGAGGAAAGGATACACAGGAGTGATTCCATGCACAAATAGGTATATGGTGTATTAAAACAAACTTTATTATAAACATAGTCTTAAACTAACTTTAACCATATAAAAGAAAATAGCTTACAATTGCCAGTTAAACAACGCTTAACAATAAAACAAAACACTTTAACTGCTAACTGCTATCTTTTTATCTCCAATTAAGCAAACCCATCTCAGGTTAAAACCCACTTTTAGGGCGGCACGGTGACCCAGTGGTTAGCACTGCTGCCTCACGGCGCCGAGGACCCGGGATCGATCACGGCCCCTGGTCACTGTCTGTGTGGAGTTTGCACATTCTCCTGTGTCGGCATGGGTCTCACCCACACAACCCAAAGATGTGCAGGGTAGGTGCATTGGCCACACTAAATTGCCCCTTAATTGGGGAAAAAGGAATTGGAGGGTACTCTAAATCTATTTTTTTTAAATAAAAATAAAACCCACTTTTAAATACAGTTATCAAACCCAGGAATACTTGCTTTATCGAGATGTCTTAGATAAACTGAGATCCTTCAGGAAACAGCTTTCAGATTCTGCTATGAGATGGTTACCTGCAGCCCAGATTGAGACTGACTGAAAGCAAGACACACAATGTTCACATTTTAACACTAACGATGGTCTTGCAGTCTGTTCTTGAGCATCTTCTTTCTCAGAGATCTGGAGCAGTTCTCACCTTTCCTCATGAGGCTTCTGTGGCTGGCCAGATAGAATTGATAGAATTTACAGTGCAGAAGAAGGCCAATCGGCTCATGGAGTCCACACCGGCCTCTGAAAGAGCACCTACCCAAGCCCACACTCCCCTCCACCACAGCATCCTAGACCAACGTTTGGATACTACAGGTCAATGTAGCGTGACAAATCCACCTAACCCGCACATCTATGGACCGTGGGAGGAAACCAACACAGATGCGGGGAGAATGTGCAATTTCCGCACAGACAGTGACCCAAACGGGGAATCGAACCCAGACCCCTGGCGCTGTGAAGTAACAGTGCTAACCATTGTACTACCATGCCGCCAGTTGACAGTTCTTGGAAAGCAGAAATTAGAAGGGGTGGGTTGGGACGAGATGGGGGGTGGTGGGATAGTAAGCAAAAATATCTGTGATCACAATACTGCAGCTTTACACTTCATGCCAGATAGCACAATGAGTATGAGGTAGTAATAAGGGCCATAAGGCAGGCGTATATCACCATCCTGAATATTCTCAGGAGCACTGGATGGTCAGGGAGGGGGTTAGTGTTGAGCACAGTCTCCTCCAGTGGGCATGGGTGTTGCAGGCATGAGTATCCCCCTCCAGTTCTGCTCTGTTCTTTACAAATGTCAGCGAGCGTGTTTCCATATGTTTGTGTCATGTGCCTGCCATAGTTGGACAATTGGAGGTGTGTGAAGGCTACAAGAGATGTTTGTGAGGTTGGTGGCATTTGTACCGATGTGAATGTGAATATCAAAATGTTTGGCTTGAGTCCTGATTGCTAGAGATTGATGATGGGTGGCTGTCAGGACTGTGATGCATCAAGCAGCGTGAGAGGTTGGTGATCCAGTGGGCAGAAGCTATCATTTGAAGATGATTGATCTTTACTATCCGGTGAGGTCATTAAACATCTTCAGGCAGTGTTTCCAGGATTCAGGGCCAAATCTGGGAATTTACATTCTTGGCCACTTGCACCCATTCCCTTCTGGAGGTGTGCCTGAGTGCCTCTGGCCCTTCACCCCACCAGGAACATGGCCTCTCTCCTCTATTACGACACCATGTGTGGAGAAATACAGAATCTTCAGAGTAACACATCAGCTTTTAAAGCCAAACCACAAATGTGACAATGTAAGCGCAGCGCCAGTAAGTCAGATACAAATGTAAATGCCTGACATAAAATGCAGAGGTGACTAAGCAGCAGTTCACAAACTGCAGACACAAATTGCTGATATAAGTTGCAGAGATGGTGCCCCAATCAGGAGTCACAACTCAGGAATACTGAGCCAATGGAGAACAAAGGGCAAAAAAGCTTGACCTTGAGTGCATGGTGGGGTCTCTTTGTTCCTTTGTTTCTGAATTTGTACCAACTACGTTTTGCAATAAACTCAATCTAAACCGACCAGGAGACTTTGACTCTTATTAGAAAATAAGAGATCCTACAACTTGCAACTCGCTGGAGGATCAAAGAACCAAAGATCTAGACATTGGCCCCCGGAGGCAAGGACACCTCGTTTTTCTAAAAAATCCTCAGCCAGTTTAGACTTGGTAACCCTTTTATGAAACCTCGAACGCCTCTGGTATAGTAGTCGGCTCAAGCCCCTAACATACCCCTGAAATTTGGTGGTATAAAATATAGATTTCTACTGACCTGGCTAAAAATGCCCCACGGCTTGAGACCCTCAATAAGAATGGGTATTATGGCAGACAAAAAGAATAAACAGTTGTCTTCCACGTTTGGACGTCTGGGAAGACGAGATAATTCAGCAAGTAAAAGAATATATGGAGCAGCAATCTGACTTATCCAAGACCTGTACTGAGATTGAGCTAAACTATGGTGCATCCAAGGGACAATGGTCCTTGGAAGATATTTAAAGGGTCTGGGGAACAACGGCCCGTATGAAAGAAAAGGAACAAAGCAAATGGTCCCCAGTCGTCATGGGCTTGGTCCGACAGCAAATCGAAATTATGAGTCACTCCTAACATGATCACACCCTGACCAATGTGAATGGCCATCTGAAGGTAGTCTGCGAACAGTTAAGAAAGGAAAAGCTTAAATAGAAAAGTTAGAAGCTGTAAATAAAGAAATTAAGTCCAAAAACAAAGAACTCAAGAAACAATTGCATGAAGATCCAGTAACACAACCGAAAAGGCCAAGGACATCTCCCGGGTCCCCCACGACTAAGTTGTACCCATGCCTGGCGAAAATAGAACAGGAACAGTGAAAACTGGTCAAGAAACCGATTCTGAGTCCTCTAGCAACTCTAGCAGAGAAAGTGGCACTGAGGAGGAACTCCCCAAGGCACGCCTTGCCTTTCTGAAGAAAGAAAGGAGCTAAGATTCAGTCAGAAGAAACAGTTGACGAATATGGTAAGAAAACAATCAGAGCTAAATACGTCCAACGCTTACACCAAGTCCCGGCGAACCCGGAAGAAATGACAAATGGTCAAAGAATTACCACACCACAGGAAAGGGGGAATGAAGACATGGGAACAGCTTGAAAGTTTAAATGGCATTTATCATCTCCACCCATGGTACAGGGTACGGATCCGGACGGTAATGGTACCCAGGCGAGAGGGGAAGAAACTAAATAAAGTGGTTTGATCTGCCCTTGAAGACGATGAACAGCTACTAGGGGCTGGGTGGGCCGCAATAAGTGCTGGGTGTTAGACATATTAAATGCTGTGGTATGAAGAGGCAAAAGTTCTGCTTCTTTTTCACCAACACACTTTTCTTTTTTGCAACTGACTCTGCACAGAACTCTACACATCACCAGATCCAGAGGCCACTTGAAGCCCCTTTACATATCAGTGTCAATCATTGAACACTTAACATAAATGAGACAATCATTGAACACTTAACATAAATGAGACAACTAATTGCAATGTCTCTTAACCCATTACTTAACAGTCTCCCCTTCCTTGGAGAAAAAAAAAATTAGGTGAAAACAAAATTTCAAGAAACTAAACTTTCAAGAAACTAAAACACACACGTGATTCCCCCCCCCCCCTTTTTTTTTGAGTAGAAGAAAAACAACATTCACAGAAAAAGGCGCCCTTCATTCACAATATCCAAAAGTTTCTGTGAACTAGCCCCTCTTTTCGTAAAACAGTCTGACAGTTGATAGCTACTGTCAACCCATTTAATTTTTGTTATTTCCCCTCTGTCCAACATCTGCTTCAAACTTGCGATGTCTATCCGTAACCTCTTTTCATTGACACTTTTTGTAGAGTGCACATTTTCCCACAGGGATTTATTGTCAACGTGACAGTCAATAGGTATATTACCCAAATCCCCTAATCCCAAAATTTCTGTCAATATATGACTTATATAAAAAGCCAAACCCACCACTTCCACTAAGCTTAACGTCTCAGCAGCCAAAGTGCTTTTGACCACTCTCCTTATTTTCTTTGTTTCCCACACAAGAGGGCAACATTTACCATTGTTCCCCAAAAGGAAAATTATAAAACCTCCTGCGCTTGAAACTCCATCACATAAATTTGCATAGGACACATCACTATAAACTATGAGTTTCAAATGCCTAAGATCACTTAAAACCAGGAACTTCAAAACACATTCCTGCATTTTTAGTTTGGCCAACACTTTATTTGCTCTTATTATGTCTTCCACTTTGGGATCATTCATTTTTGTACTCAACTCTAATATATCAAAACTCACGTCCGGTCTAGTCTGTCTTCCTGACCAGTTCAGTTGCCCAATTAAACTCCGCAGTTGCTCTTTTTCTATCTTCGAAACCATTGTGTCTTTTTGTGAAACCCGGCCACGACTAATTGCTATTGGGCTGATGCTTTCCAAATAAGATCGCTGACGTAAAGTTACCCCTAACTTAGTCTGTCCGATTTCCAGTCCAATATATTTAAATGCACCGGAAGCCTGACTTCCAACCCTGAATTCTTTTCTCAAACCAGAGATTACAATAGCTTCAAAATCACTAGTCCCACCCCACAAAAAATCATCGACATGCATCATAAAGATGCCAGCAAGATTTCCTTTATAGTGCCAGTAAAACATTGTAGGATCTGCTTTCAACTGGCAACAGCCTAACTTTAACAAGACTGACCTTACCGAAACGTACCACACCATCATTTAATCCACATACACATTTGTTCAACTTCCAGAGTACCCCTTCTGTGTTAGCTGCCTCTTTAGGTGGACGGAGAAAAATGTCTCTCTGGAGCTGATGCCCCAGCAAAAAGGCAGCTTCTATATCTATAGATTTGCATTCCCATGCCTTTGTGGCTAATAGAGCCAAGAAGATCTTTAAAATAACCTTTCCTGCTGTAGGTGAATCTACCCGTAAGTCCTGATCTCCTAAGTTTTCTTCAAATCCCCTCGCCACAAGCCTGGCCTTTGCCTTATAAGTTCCATCTGGAAGAACCTTTTCTGTACAAATCCATCTGTGGGATAGAGCTTTTTGTCCCCTATCCGGTACTTCCGTGTATACCCCAAATTCACTCCAACTATGCAATTCTTGCTGTTTAGCATCTCTGATAACTTTTTCATCTAATTTATTTGAAGCCACCAAAATCTCACGTGCATGTGGGCTTCTACTCCTATTAGTATTCGTAGTCTTCCTCCTGTTCCGAGATCTTGATAAACTATGTCCCCTCTCCTGCCTGGTATCTCGTTCTGTACTGCTACTGCTTGATCTTCCTCTTCTGTAGCGGGATGTCCTCTCAATAGTTCTCGACCTTTTCCTGCGAATCTGTTCACTATCTGATGTACTATCTGAACTGGCACTGCATTTCTGTGCCCTCCATTTTTGAACTTTGTTTTCCTAATCCATTGTCTTAACTTCCTCCCCTGAATGCTGTACATTCAACCAATGTTTATACTTTCCAGTGGCCTTCCCTGCTCTACTAATAACAGTTGCATCCTTCCATTGACTAGACCCTTCAGGCAAGTATGTCACTTTTGTACCAACCTTTGGCAGTTGCCCTTTCAGAAAAATGGCCTGATCTAATTTATCAGAAGTGTCGTGTTCCTCTACAGAAACCCTGTCTATATCAGTTAACTGGTCCTCATAGTTCTGTAACACATGCGTACCAGATGACTCTGGCTCCTCATCATGTCTGTCTGCTCTGTCTAAATTTGAAAATTTGTAATCGGTACCCATTATCCTTGATGAATGTACCCTATCAGTTTGATTGCCATGTTGCAAAATAAATGTTTTGCCACCTATGCCTATGATCTTCCCTGGGCCTTTCCATTCATTAGAATTGTCTCTCTTATAGTATACCATTTCTCCTTGCTGAAAAACGGCATCTGATGGCCATACATTATGTCTTAAAGCTCTGCGAATTCTTTCAGAGACTTCTGCTTCCAAAAAAGCTTTTATACTGTTATGTAATGCATTTAAATGTTCAGCAAAACCTGAGCTAATTGTAGTCCCTTCCCAAGCTGGGGGCTGATCATCCAAAATGGAGGGAATTTTAGGATTTCTACCAAACACTAACTAATAAGGATTATAGCCCCCAACCATCTGCAATGAATTCTTTGCATGTACTGCCCATGCTAAAGCTGAATTTAGCGTGCAGTTTGGTCGATCTCCCAAAATTTTCCGAAGCATGTCATCGATAACAGCATGATTTCTTTCGCAGACACCATTACTAAATGGGCTTTCTGCAGCTGTGTTCATAACTCTGATATTCATTTTTTCACACATATCCCTAAACTCATCATTAGCAAATTCTCCCCCATTGTCCGTAAAGAATTTTGCTGGTGGACCCATTCCTGTCCCAATCCATTTTTCTACAATTTGATCCAAAATTACTCTCTTTTCTTTACTTCGTACAATCGTTGATTGACTAAATCTGGTTGCTAAATCTACAAAATGCAAAATTAATATATTATTTGCTTTATCCCAGATCTTAAGGTCCATGGACACAATGCCATTAAAATCCCTGGCCAAAGGTAGGGTTACTATCGGTCGTGCTGGTGTCCTTCTGTACTTCCTACAAACTTCACAGCGATCACTAACCTGTTCTATCAGCTTAGTATAGTCGTCATCCCTTACCCCTGCATCCTTTAATAAATTTTTCAGCCTCCGAGGAGACGGATGTGCAAATTGCCTATGCAGTTTTCCTACAACAAGCTTTTTATTAGCTAAAGTCGCATTATCAACTGCCATTAACACATCCTTAACCACTCTACTTGAAATATTATTTGTCAATAATGGAATACAATAGTGTCCCAACTGTGTAAATTGTAAGTCCACCGTCTTTCCAAAAACTATTGCCTTATCCTGTTCCATATCCAGCTTCATGTGTGCTTTCTTCATCAATGGTCTGCTCAGAAGCAAAGGTATCTCACTTGATACAACATCGGTGCTAATGAAATGATTCACTCCAGCAATATTGCAAGGGATCACCACTCTTTTCAGCGACTTCAGAGTATTATCATCCCAAACCTGAAACTTGTGGAACTTTTAAATTCCTTAACCTTGTTACGATTTTCAGCATCCAAAGAGTCCAGATAACATTTTAACCAGTCAATCCCACACACAGTAGATGTGCAGCCACTGTCCAATACAGCACAGTTGAAAGATTCTGCAACCAACACCCTCATTACCGGCGTAAAACAGCTTGTTAATAGGCCAATGCCTTCTTTCTGGTCACTATCTTTTTCCTCTTCTGACTCTTCCGTGTCATGTGTCGCTTCAAATACTCTATCATAACAAGTTGGACAGTTGAAAGCATAATGGTATTGAGAGTCACATCGAAAACATCGATTTATCATGCCCCGTGCATTTCTGGGGTTCTAACTGGGTTTCTGTCTTCATAATTTCCTTGCCTCGGTCTCCTTTTATAGTCTTGAAGCCTGTTCGTAACCATACGATTTCGCCATCCTGTTAGTAGTGTATCTTCCATATTCTGCCTTATTGCAGGCTGACCTATTTGGGTCATCAGAGCCATTGGAATCGAATGTTTCCCCAGAAATTTTTAAAAAGCTGTTGTCATCTGTTCGAATAAGGTATCGTTATCTGTAAACTAAACTACTGTCAAAACCAGGAGCCTATCCATGTTGCTCACTCTAGCCCAGTCAAGTAATTTAAAGGCCAACACAGACTGTGGAAATTCCAGCCTGTGTTTCTGCAGCCTTTTATAGTCTGCCAAATTCCATTATGTAGTCTTCCATAGATAAATCCTCCATTTTCCGGAACTTATCAAAATC
Source organism: Scyliorhinus canicula (assembly GCF_902713615.1). Lineage (NCBI taxonomy): Eukaryota > Metazoa > Chordata > Chondrichthyes > Carcharhiniformes > Scyliorhinidae > Scyliorhinus > Scyliorhinus canicula. The sequence continues at coordinate 138,062,106 of NC_052155.1, read as the reverse complement.
TGACCATGCTTCATATGCACTTAACAAGTCATCTTTCTTATAAATCTTATCCATATAAAGTAATAAAGTCGCCGGACCTTCTTCTGAGTCTAACTCTTCCAACTCCAGCTCAGAAAGCATTTTGTTTCGGATTTTACTGCCATATGGTAAAGAAAGAGCCAGTGCCATACCTTGTTTCTTCTTTCCTAAAGCAGTCACCTTAGTCCACATAACTACCACACTTCTCCATTGGTCGTATGATTCCCTTTCAGAAAATAAGGGAGGATAATCATATCCAGCCATCTTCGTCCTGGGTTCAGCCATATCTCCCCTTTTTGGGTTTTTTTTCACTCCTTGGTTTGATCTGGAAAAATCGTATCTTTTAACCCTTCACATTTACACAGCAACCATTCTCTGCTACCAATTGTTAGACGTATTAAATGCTGTGGTATGAAGAGGCAAAAGTTCTGCTCCTTTTTCACCAACACACTTTTCTTTTTTGCAACTAACTCTGCACAGAACTCTACACATCACCAGATCCAGAGGCCACCTAAAGCCCCTTTACATATCAGTGTCAATCATTGAACACTTAACATAAATGAGACAATCATTGAACACTTAACATAAATGAGACAACTAATTGCAATGTCTCTTAACCCATTACTTAACACTGGGTACAGGTTTTCAGCCCAGCAAAAACGGACTGGAGAAAGATTGCGGCTTGCCAGCAAAAAGGGATGGAAGAAGTGTGGGATTATGGCAAGTGGTTCCAATCTGTCTGATTGCAACACTCTAGAATAAACGAAGAGGGACCCTAGGGTATGGAAGAGAGCACTTTTGGACCCATGAATGCTGCCTTCAATTCTAGATTAACCTGCTCGGTGGGAAGGCCAAGACACAAACTTTGCAGTATTAGTGGATTGATGTAACCAACTGGACCAGGATATGGGAGCTGGACTCCAAACCATGCAGGCAGGATGGAAGTCCAAGGATTCTAACAACACACAAGATGGACGACCTGGAAGATGTCACTACTGCAGAAAGGAAGGGCACTGGGCCAAGATTTGCACAGCAAAAGGATGAGGAAGGGTACATCAGGGAAACAACCTGACACACAAACCAGACCCACCTTCTGATGGCGACGACCTCTGGGAAAGATTCAAGCAGCTTACACCACAGCAACAGAAGGAGTTACTGGAGGTGACAAAAAACTAGGGGAGCCCACCCCCCACCCCCTCCCCCGGCATCTCTCCTGGCACTGAAACAACAGCCAGGAGGTGGATTATATATCGCCATGAGGGTGGGCGATCAAGATGTAGACTGTCTCCTGGAACAGAATTAACATGTTTACTCCTGTGATACAAAAACTCTTTACTTTGAGATAACAGGGTGCAAATTGCCCATGGGGCTGGGGCCATGGTTTGGTAATCAGAAGCACTCAACCTATGCTCATTGGACTTGGTCCACACAAATTAACTACAGTGGTTTGGATATGCCCAGTGGACAAAGCCCTTCTGGGCATGAAATGAAATGAAATGAAAATTGCCACGAGTAGGCTTCAATGAAGTTACTGTGAAAAGCCCCTAGTCGCCACATTCCGGCGCCTGTCCGGGGAGGCTGGTACGGGAATCGAACCGTGCTGCTGGCCTGCTTGGTCTGCTTTAAAAGCCAGCGATTTAGCCGAGTGAGCTAAACCAGCCCCTGGTTGGATATCCTGACTCAATTAAATTCCTCATTGCATTTTGAGGATGGGTTGGGTGACATGGTCGATTCGACTTGAAGAAAGAGGGACTGAAAGAATACCCAATAAGGACCAAAGAAAAAAACAATTGTGGCCTATTCCAGATGGAACCGGCATCATTTACTGGGATTAGCCCACTGGGCATTAAACAATACGCCATTAGCCTAAACTCTATTGTTGGGATCTTGCTCGTCATCCAACAACTAGAAGAGCAAGGCATGCTGGTCAAAACACATTGTTCCTCTAACAGCCCACACAGCCAGTACGGAAACCCAATGGGACTTGGTGTCTGACCATTGATTACAGGAAGGCCAACCAGTGCATTGCTCAAAGGGCCCCTTTGGTCACCAACTTCTCCACCATTTTAATGCCCCAATGCTGCAATGGAAATGGTTCTCGGTTATAGATATGGCCAATGGATTTTGGTCGGTGCCATTGACACCGTGGTTCACCTTTACCATCCAACAGCAGCAGTACACCTGGACACGACTACCATAGGGTTTTTACAACAGCTCTATGGTATTCACATGGCCTTACAAAACCACTTGAGAGAATTACTTATCATGCCCTCCATGGTTATTCAGTACATGGATGATATTCTGTTGGCCTCCAATATGGCAGAACAACACAAACAAGACTGATGTACCATGCTGGACAACCTCCACCTGAAAGGAAATAAAGCCAGCATTCCCAAAGCACAAATTGTCCAAAATGAGATAATGTACCTGGGGCAAAGGATTTCGGGAAAGGGGGGGGCAACACAGTGACATAGTGGTTAGCACTGCTGACTCACAACTCTAGGGACCCAGGTTCAATTCTGGCCTCGGTGACAGTCTGCACTTCCTCCCCGTGTCTGCGTGGGTTTCGTCTGGGTGCTTCAGTTTCCTCCCACAGTCCAAAGATGTGGATTAGGTGGATTGGCCATGCTAAATTGCCCCTTAATGTCCAAAAGGGTAGGTGGGGTTACTGGGTTATGGAGATAGAACAAAGAAAAAAGAAAAGTACAGCACAGGAACAGGCCCTTCGGCCCTCCAAGCCCGTGCCGACCATGCTGCCCGACTAAACTATAATCTTCTACACTTCCTGGGTTCGTATCCCTCTATTCCCATCCTATTCATGTATTTGTCAAGATGCCCCTTAAATGTCACTATCGTCCCTGCTTCCACCACCTCCTCCGGCAGCAAGTTCCAGGCACCCGCTACCCTCTGTGTAAAAAACTTGCCTCGTACATCTACTTTAAACCTTGCCCCTTGCACCTTAAACCTATGCTCCCTCGTAATTGACCCCTCTACCCTGGGGAAAAGCCGTTGACTATCCACTCTGTCTATGCCCCTCATAATTTTGTAGACCTCTATTAGGCCGCCCCTCAACCTCCACCGTTCCAGTGAGAACAAACCGAGTTTATTCAACCGCTCCTCATAGCTAATGCCCTCCATACCAGGCAACATCCTGGTAAATCTCTTCTGCACCCTCTCTAAAGCCTCCACATCCTTCTGGTAGTGTGTCACCAGAATTGAACACTATACTCCAAGTGTGGCCTAACTAAGGTTCTATACACCTGCAACATGACTTGCCAATTCTTATACTCAGTGCCCCGGCCAATGAAGGCAAGCATGCCGTATGCCTTCCTGACTACCTTCTCCACCTGTGTTGCCCCTTTCAGTGACCTGTGGACCTGTACAATTAGATCTCTCTGACTTTCAATACTCTTTAGGGTTCTACCATTCACTGTATATTCCCTACCTGCATTACACCTTCCAAAATGCATTATCTCACATTTGTCCAGATTAAACTCCATCTGCCATCTCTCCGCCCAAGTCTCCAAACGATCTGAATCCTGCTGTATCCTCTGACAGTCCTCATCGCTATCCGCAATTCCAGCAACCTTTGTGTCGTCTGCAAACTTACTAATCAGACCAGTTACATTTTCCTCCAAGTCATTTATATATACTACGAACAGCAAAGGTCCCAGCACTGATCCCTGCGGAACACCATTAGTTACAGCCCTCTAATTAGAAAAGCACCCTTCCATTGCTACTTTCTGCGTTCTATGACCTAGCCAGTTCTGTATCCACTTTGCCAGCTCACCCCTGATCCTGTGTGACTTCACCTTTTGTACCAGTCTACCATAAGGGACCTTGTCAAAGGCCTTACTGAAGTCCATATAGACAACATCCACTGCCCTACCTGCATCAATCATCTTTGTGATCTCTTGGAAAAACTCTATCAAGTTAGTGAGACACGACCTCCCCTTCACAAAACCATGCTGCCTCTCGATATGATGTCCATTTGCTTCCAAATGGGAGTAGATCCTGTCTCGAAGAATTCTCTCCAGTAATTCCCCTACCACTGACGTAAGGCTCACCAGCCTGTAGTTCCCTGGATTATCCTTGCTACCCTTCTTAAACAAAGGAACAACATTGTCTATTCTCCAGTCCTCTGGGACATCACCTGAAGACAGTGAGGAGCCAAAGATTTTTGTCAAGGCCTCAGCAATTTCCTCTCTAGCCTCCTTCAATATTCTGGGGTAGATCCCATCAGACCCTGGGGACTTATCTACCTTAATATTTTTCAAGACGCCCAAGATCTCAATGTGACCCAGGCTATCTACACACCCTTCTCCAGACTCAACATCCACCAATTCCTTCTCTTTGGTGAATACTGATGCAAAGTATTCATTTAGTACCTCGCCCATTTCCTCTGGCTCCACACATAGATTCCCTTGCCTATCCTTCAGTGGGCCGACTCTTTCCCTGGCTACCCTCTTGCTTTTTATGTACGTGTAAAAAGCCTTGGGATTTTCCTTAACCCTATTTGCCAATGACTTTTCGTGACCCCTTCTAGCCCTCCTGACTCCTTGCTTACGTTCCTTCCTACTTTCCTTATATTCCACATAGGCTTCGTCTGTTCCCAGCCTTCTAACCCTGACAAATGCCTCCTTTTTCTTTTTGACGAGGCTTACAATATCTCTCGTTATCCAAGGTTCCTGAAATTTGCCGTATTTATCCTTCTTCCTCACAGGAACATGCTGGTCCCGAATTCCTTTCAACTGACATTTGAAAGCCTCCCACATGTCAGATGTTGATTTACCCTCAAACATCCGCCCCCAATCTAGGTTCTTCAGTTCCCGCCTAATATTGTTATAATTAGCCTTCCCCCAATTTAGCATATTCACCCTAGGACCACTCTTATCCTTGTCCACCAGCACTTTAAAACTTACTGAATTGTGGTCACTGTTCCCTAAATGCTCCCCTACTGAAACTTCTACCACCTGGCCGGGCCCCTTCCCTAGTTGGACTATCTACATATTATTTTAAGAAGCCGTCCTGGATGCTCCTTACAAACTCTGCCCCATCAAAGCCCCTAGCACTAAGTGAGTCCCAGTCAATATTGGGGAAGTTGAAGTCTCCCATCACAACAACCCTTTGTTTTTACTCTTTTCCAAAATCTGTCTACCTATCTGCTCCTCTATCTCCCACTGACTGTTGGGAGGCCTGTAGTAAACCCCCAACATTGTGACTGCGCCCTTCTTATTCCTGATCTCTACCCATATAGCCTCGCTACCCTCTGAAGTGTCCTCCCACAGTACAGCTGTGATATTCTCCCTAACCAGTAGCGCAACTCCGCCACCCCTTTTACACCCCCCTCTATCCCGTCTGAAACATCTAAATCCTGGAACGTTTAGCTGCCAATCCTGTCCTTCCCTCAACCAGGTCTCTGTAATGGCAACAACATCATAGTTCCAAGTGTTAATCTAAGCTCTAAGTTCATCTGCCTTACCCGTAATACTTCTTGCATTAAAACATATGCACTTCAGGCCACCAGACCCGCTGTGTTCAGCAACATCTCCCTGTCTGCTCTGCCTCAGAGCCATACTGGCCCTATTCCCTAGTTCTCCCTCAGTGCTTTCACCTTCTGTCCTATTGCTCCGGTGCCCACCCCCCTTCAGCAGGGTGAAGGCCTGGTCTTAAGTAGGGTGTTCTTTCCAAGGGTCGTGTGGACTTGATGGGCTGAATTGCCTCCTTTGCGCTGTAAATTCTATGATCCTATGATTCTATGAGAACTTACTCAGGATAGGACCACAGCCATTCCGGCTGCCAAACAGCTACTACTATACAAGAACTCAGGTCCTTTTTGGGTTTGTGCAATTGCAACCGAAATCGGATCAAAACCTACACACAGCTTAATCAGCGATTGAATAACCTCTTAAAGGGGAAGTGGGTATCCAAGGAAGCCATCGCCCTCATGGGAGAACAACAAGAGGCCTTGTGTTCAGCACCGGATCTGGGAATCCCGATAACAGAAAGCCATTTACCCTGATTGTTCAAGAGAAAGAAGGTAATATGACAGCAATACTGGCGCAAGAACATGGGGATCAACAGAGATCTATTGAGCACTATTCTGGAAAACTGGACGCAATGGCCCTTGGATGGGGAAGTTGCCTGAGAGCAATGGAAGCCATGTGTTGGGCTGTGATGGCCACTGCGGGTCTAGTCCTGGACCAAAAGCTAACCGTCAAGTGCCCCCATGCTGTACACACTTTGCTGTCTATGGACAGAGTATTCCAAGTGACCGCAGCCAAATGGACAGGGGTCGTGGAAGCCCCCAACCAGGCAAAATATGAACTTTTGGCCAATTCATTGACCACCAGCCAATACCACCCCATCAGCAAATCCCACCCCATCTCTTGGGCGCTGAAAAGTTTGGGTCTTGCTCTCCAAAGCTAGCAGCACCAGATACTGTGTTGCAAGTTATTGAATTCATCCTTCTCTCTGCTGCTTGACTTAAAGGTACATGTCCATTCAGCATCCATGGATCAAAATGATAACAGGAACAATAAAGCAAGGGGAAATAACGTAATCAGCAGGAAGTACCCTTACACCTCCTGAAATAAGAACTCCAGTGGTGTGTCTGGGAACTTGGGACACCTCTCTCGGTTATTGCTCCATTTGGTGTCCTGTTTCGTAAAGTCATTAGCTTTATAGGTGGTTAGCAGTGGCTTTTCTGCAGTTCCACTTTAAGAGGAGCAAACTGTCTTTCACAGAACTGCTGGTTTGCTGAAATATGTACTAACCACACACATCACCAGCTTCTGTGCTCAGCCAGGCAGATGCCAAAATTGTTCAGCTGAGAAGACGACACAAAGTTTGTGTGCAGCTTATCTCAAAGGGGCAGACTGCGGGCTAATCAATAATTGAGACGCTGCCTGCACCTAAAAATGAAGACATTCATTTTGGGCAGCACGGTAGCATAGTGGTTAGCATCAATGCTTCACAGCTCCAGGGTCCCAGGTTCGGTTCCCGGCTGGGTCACTGTCTGTGCGGAGTCTAGACGTCCTCCCAGTGTGTGCGTGGGTTTCCTCCGGGTGCTCCGGTTTCCTCCCACAGTCCAAAGATGTGCGGGTTAGGTGGATTGGCCATGCTAAATTGCCCGTAGTGTCCTAAAAAGTAAGGTTAAGGGGGAGTTGTTGGGTTACGGGTATAGGGTGGATATGTGAGTTTGAGTAGGGTGATCATTGCCCGGCACAACATCGAGGGCCGAAGGGCCTGTTCTGTGCTGTACTGTTCTAAATCTAAACATTCCAATATTTAGCTGAATGTAGTTTGTGTGAATGGATTTTGGTCAACTTTTCACCAATCTGAACCCCCTGCTTTGTATCAAATTGGCAAAAAAAAAACCTTGATGTGATAACCCTCACAAGGACCATGGGGGATCACTAATTGATCTCCCCAAGGGCTGATAGGGTACGAGATCCCGTGGAGGCCCGCCCAACAGGGATTCTTTAGTGAGTCATTTAAATGAAGCTACCAGACCCCATATGGGATCTGATAATCCCAGGCTGGGACATTTGTGTTGTACTCCACGGTAGTGGCATTACCTTTTGAGTTTAGCCTTCTTTTTCATGTCTCCTGGATTACTACACTTGACAATTATCACTCGTTTATTATTCGTATTTTAGAATTAGCATATTAAGTTGTCTCCAATTGATAGTACTTTTATCGATGAACCAGAAAGTTGTGGGGCGCGATTCTCTACTCCCCACGCCGGGTGGGAGAATCGTGGGATGGCCCCCCCGACTAATTTCACGATTCCCTGGCGACCAGCGATTCTCCGACCCGGATGGGCCGAGTGGCCTGCCGTTCGCGACCGTTTCACGACGGCGGCAACCACACCTGGTCGCTGCCGTCGTGAAATCGCCGTGAGATGCCCGTTTTGGGGCTTGTAGGGGGCCTGGTGGGGAATGAGCACCACGACTGTGCTTGGGATGGGACAGGCCCGTGATCGGTGCCCATCAATCATTGGGCCGCCGTCTCAATCGGACGCACTAGTTCCCCTCTGCCGCCCCGCAAGATCAACCCTAAAGCTTTCTATAGGTATATCAGGAACAACAGAATGACTAGAGTAAGATTAGGGCCAATCAAGGATAGTAGTGGAAAGTTGTGTGTGGAATCAGAGGAGATAGGGGCAGCGTTAAATGGATATATTTCGTCAGTGTTTACACTGGAGAAAGACAATGTTGTCGAGGAGAATACTCAGGTACAGTCGACCAGGCTAGATGGGATTGAGATTCACAAGGAGGCGGTGTTAGAAATTTTGGAAAGTGTAAAAATAGATAAGTCCCCTGGGCCAGATGGGATTTATCCTAGGATTCTCTGGGAAGCCAGGGAGGAGATTGCAGAGCCTTTGTCCTTGATCTTTATGTCGTCTTTGTCGACAGGAATAGTGCCGGAAGACTGGAGGATAGCAAATGTTGTCCCCTTGTTCAAGAAGGGGAGTAGAGACAACCCTGGTAATTATAGACCTGTGAGCCTTACTTCGGTTGTGAGTAAAATGTTGGAAACGGTTATAAGAGATAGGGTTTATAATTATCTTGAAAAGAACAAGTTGATTAGCGATAGTCAACACGGTTTTGTGAAGGATAGGTCATGCCTCACAAACCTTATTGAGTTTTTTGAGAAGGTGACCAAACAGGTGGATGAGGGTAAAGCAGTTGATGTGGTGTATGTGGATTTCAGTAAGGCGTTTGATAAGGTTCCCCACGGTAGGCTATTGCAGAAAATAAGGAAGTATGGGATTGAAGGTGATTTAGCGGTTTGGATCAGTAATTGGCTAGCTGAAAGAAGACAGAGGGTGGTGGTTGATGGCAAATGTTCATCCTGGAGTTCAGTTACTAGTCGTGTACCGCAAGGATCTGTTTTGGGGCCACTGCTGTTTGTCATTTTTATAAATGACCTGGAAGAGGGTGTAGAAGGATGGGTTAGTAAATTTGCAGATGACACAAAGGTCGGTGGAGTTGTGGATAGTGCTGAAGGATGTTATAGGATACAGAGGGACATAGATAAGCTGACATAGATAAGCTGCAGGGCTGGGCTGAGAGGTGGCAGATGGAGTTTAATGCGGAAAAGTGTGAGGTGGTTCAATTTGGAAGGAGTAACACGAATGCAGAGTACTGGGCTAATGGCAAGATTCTTGGAAGTGTAGATGAACAGAGAGATCTCGGCATCCAGGTACATAAATCCCTGAAAGTTGCCACCCAGGTTAATAGGGCTGTTAAGAAGGCATATGGTGTGCTAGCCTTTATCAGCCTTTTTCGATAAAATATTAAAGCATGCCGCTGTTCAGAGAGACTTGGGTGTGCTAGTGCATGAGTCACAGAAGGTTGGTTTACAAGTGCAACAGGTGATTAAGAAGGCAAATGGAATTTTGTCCTTCATTGCTAGAGGGATGGAGTTTAAGACTAGGGAGGTTATGTTGCAATTGTATAAGGTGTTGGTGCGGCCACACCTGGAGTATTGTGTTCAGTTTTGGTCTCCTTACTTGAGAAAGGACGTACTGGCGCTGGAGGGTGTGCAGAGGAGATTCACTAGGTTAATCCCAGAGCTGAAGGGGTTGGATTATGAGGAGAGGTTGAGTAGACTGGGACTGTACTCGTTGGAATATAGAAGGATGAGGGGGGATCTTATAGAAACATTTAAAATTATGAAGGGAATAGATAGGATAGATGCGGGCAGGTTGTTTCCACTGGCGGGTGACAGCAGAACTAGGGGGCATAGTCTCAAAATAAGGGGAAGTAGATTTAGGACTGAGTTTAGGAGGAACTTCTTCACCCAAAGGGTTGTGAATCTATGGAATTCCTTGCCCAGTGAAGCAGTTGAGGCTCCTTCATTACATGTTTTTAAGGTAAAGATAGATAGTTTTTTGAAGAATAAAGGGATTAAGGGTTATGGTGTTCGGGCCGGAAAGTGGAGCTGAGTCCACAAAAGATCAGCCATGATCTAATTGAATAGCGGAGCAGGCTCGAGGGGCCAGATGGCCTACTCCTGCTCCTAGTTCTTATGATCTTATGATCTTATGATCAGTAGGGGGATTGAGTTTCGGAGCCACGAGGTCATGCTGCAGCTGTACATAACTCTGGTGTGGCCGCTCCTGGAGTACTGCGTGCAGTTCTGGTCACCACATTATAGGAAGGATGTGGAAGCTTTGGAAAGGGTTCAGAGGAGATTTACTAGGATGTTGCCTGGTATGGAGGGAAGGTCTTACGAGGAAAGGCTCAGGGACTTGAGGTTGTTTTCGTTAGCGAGGAGAAGGCTGAGAGGTGACTTAATAGAGACATATAAGATAGTCAGAGGTTAAATAGGGTGGACAGTGAGAGTCTTTTTCCTCGGATGATGATGACCAACACGAGGGGACATAGCTTTAAATTGAGGGGTGGTAGATATAGGACAGATGTCAGAGGCAGTTTCTTTACTCAGAGAGTAGTAGGGGTACGGAACGCCCTGCCTGCAACAGTCGTAGACTCGCCAACTTTAAGGGCATTTAAGTGGTCACTGGATAGACATATGGATGAAAATGGAATAGTGTAGGTCAGATAGGCTTCAGATGGTTTCACAGGTCGGCGCAACATCGAGGGCCGAAGGGCCCATACTGCGCTGTTTTGTTCTATGTTCTATGTCTTGCGGGCGGTTGAGGGGAAAGACGGCCACTGGGCATGCGCGGGTTCGAGCTGTCAGCCGTCGTGATGTCAGCCGCGCATACGCGGGTTGGAGCCGGCCAACCTGCGCATGCGCGCCTGACGTCACATAGGCGCCGCCGTCGCGTCATTCTCGGCGGCCGAGAATAACGGAGCGCCGCTCCTAGCCCCCCGAGTGGGGGTGAATTCGATGAGAGGAGCAGGCTCCGAGGCCGTCGTGAAATTCGGCCGAGTTCACAACGGCCTTTACGATTTTTCCCGGGAGCGGAGAATCGCGCCCGTGGTCTCCAAGTTTCACTCCAGAGACTTGAACACAATATCTAAGCTAACACTCTAGTGTAGAACTAAGAGGCTGCTGCGTTGCTGGATGTGCCATCTTTCGGCTCAGACATCAAACCAAAGTCCCATCTGCCCTCTCAGATGAATATAATATTTCAAAAAGTAGTGGAGTCATAACTGGTGTTCTGTCTGATATTTATCCCTCAGTCCGATTAACAGATCATGATCACATTGCTGTTTGTGAGAACTTGCTGTCTGCAAATTGGCTGTTTTGTTACCTACAATAGTGAAACTATGCTTCAGTAGCACTTTGTTGGTGGTTCAGCCTTTTGGAAATTCCTGAGTTTGTGAAAGTGTTATCCTGATCCAAGTGTTTCTGTCTTTGCCTATCATTACTCTGTTTTGTTTTATCAATTACAATTAACTCAATACTAATATATGTGTTATGTCCCCATCGGGAGTAAGGGAGTGTGCACCATCCGATTCCTCTTAACTCATAAGGAGTATGAACTGTCCTGGTAATTGGGGGTGGAGCTTACCCCTTAACAGGGAAGCCTCCACTGTATAAAAACCCCTGGGTACAGGTTGGGGACAGTACCCTTCGGGGCGTGGGAGCTTAGTAATATGTCTTAATAAATCTTTTTCTTTGTATCTGACTGTGTGTCTTATGAGTGTTTCTCGGCCGTCGGATTCTACATGTGCGACGGGGCTGAAGTGGAGTTGCCGTCAGCATCGTGTGTTCCTTACCCTGACCACTTTGTCTAGGCCACAAGAGGCCTTACCTCAAGTGAGATGCCTCATATAGGAAAGCTGGAAGCATTCGATGTGAGTAACGATGATTGGGCTTAATGTATAGAGCATAGGCAATATGTTTTTCAGTCCAACACCATAATTGGCGATGAACGGCAGACCGCAATCCAAAAAATGGCGGTCGGTAGGCTAACGTATGCACTTATCAAAAGCTTGACTCACCCAGACACAGCTGACTCCCAGGGTAGGTTTCTCCGTTGGCCAACTCTGAGTTGAGGAAAGGCGATTGGCCGTAGAATCGGTCGTGAGGCCAAAATCGTGGCCAACGCCGGGCACTCGCCAGAATGTTACCCTCCGGTGCCTCGACAACAGCGTCAATGCGTTCTACTCCGTACGTACAGTAAACACCATTTGCATACCTTTGGCGGGACTGACCAAGTATTCTCCGGGGCCTCTGCAATGCTCCGCCTCCACCAGCAGACTCGATGGGCCTAGTGGCCTCCTTTTACACTGTAAATTCTATGACATCGGCGATTAGGGGCTGGTTTAGCTCACTGGGCTAAATCGCTGGCTTTTAAAGCAGACCAAGCAGGCCAGCAGCACGGTTCGATTCCCATACCAGCCTCCCCGGACAGGCGCTGGAATGTGGCGACTAGGGACTTTTCACAGTAACTTCATTGAAGCCTACTCGTGACAATAAGCGATTTTCATTTCATTTCATTTCATATGGGCGCCCCACACCACCACCCCCTCATTCAATCCCCCACCATCCACCCCACCAACTCCCTTCCATTCCTCCCCCCAACAGACCACCACCCTCCGGTGGGGCAGCACGCAGCCGACCCAAAGGCATTGCCCACAATAGCCCTGACAGGAGGGCGCTGGACTGAGGCCGTGGAGCATACCGCTGGCATGGGTAGCGCCAGCCAACAGTACCCCGGCCAGTGTCAGGACTGGCAGCCCACGTTCGCGCCCCTGCGTGTCCTGCCTCCTCTCTCTCCCTCTTCAGCCATGCACATGTTTCCCAATTTTATAAAGCACAAGCACAAGCACAATTTTATAAAGCAAAAGGGCAGCATGGTAGGATAGTGGTTAGCATCAATGCTTCACAGCTCCAGGGTCCCAGGTTCGGTTCCCGGCTGGGTCACTGTCTGTGCGGAGTCTGCACGTCCTCCCCGTGTGTGCGTGGGTTTCCTCCGGGTGCTCCGGTTTCCTCCCACAGTCCAAAGATGTGCGGGTTAGGTGGATTGGCCATGCTAAATTGCCCGTAGTGTTCTAAAAAGTAAGGTTAAGGGGGAGTTGTTGGGTTATGGGTATAGGGTGGATACGTGAGTTTGAGTAGGGTGATAATTGCTCGGCACAACATCGAGGGCCGAAGGGCCTGTTCTGTGCTGTACTGTTCTAAATTCTAAGTGAACCTCGCTGTCAGGAATTTCCCCAGGCAGAGACAAATATTCGCAGAGGCCCGGAGAATGTCGGGTCAGGCTCACTAATCATATGCAAACTGTGTTTACTGTACGTGTGTTCTGAAATGCATTGACGTCACTTTCAAGGCACCGGAGAATTGTGATCTGGCGTTAACCTGGAGCCCACCACCATTTTGGCGTCAAGACCGAATCTCCGCCCAATTGCCTTTCCCAATTCCGGCATCGGTCAATGGAGAATTCCACCCAGGTTCTTTAGCCTAGAATGGAAATGCCTGCGAGTGTAAACAACATGTTCAATGGCACTGAAAAGGTTAATCAGAAAATTACTTCAAATTTAATTGCAAGAATAGGTCACAATTTAAAACTAGGGCGGGATAAGCTTATGACTGTTTCTCAGGAAGTCTTATTTGCTGCACACAAAAGATGACTAGTACATGATGGAATGGATTCTTGGATACAATCCTGGAACAGAATTATTTTAAAATTGTAAGTAGTCCAAAGGGAATTGAAAAAGGGGAATAAAGGAATGGGATGGAGACGATGAATGAGAATAAATTCACAAAAGACAAGATAAAAGTATATATAAGCATATAAATAGAAACCAAAAAGCAGATCTTCAATTTGTGGTAGAGGGGATGGCTGAGGTACTGAATCAATACTTTGCACCTGTCTTCACCAAAGAAAATGATGCCAATGTAACAGTAAAGAAGAAGGTAAAGAGTGACACGAACCACGCTGATGATATCTGCAAGGCTTTCCCAATTTAGAACACAGATTGTGGGGTGTATAACTTTGTCTTTTTTTTGGAATGGTGTGAGGAGTCAAGTGAAGTCCCAGTGAGAATAGCCAGTCTAATCATGATGTAACAATTATTAAAGGCTATTTATTTGTTTTTAAAATAATTTTTATTTAAATTTTCCAACAAATTTTATCCCAACAACGAAAAGAGAAAAACAATAACCCCTCCCCCAATACAAAAACAATAAATTAACAAAAAGAAAGAGTAATAAACATAGAACTATAAGAACAAACCCCCGTAACGAACCCATATCCCCCCCCCCCCCCCCAAAATCCCCTCCCCCCCCCAGGTTGCTGCTGAAGTTGACCACCCTCTAATGCTCCGCCAGGAAATCAAGAAACGGCTGCCACCGCCGGAAGAACCCTTGCACCGACCCCCTCGGGGCAAACTTGACCCTCTCCAGTTTAATGAACCCGGCCATGTCATTGATCCAGGACTCCGGGCTTGGGGGCTTCGCGTCCCTCCACTGTGAAAGGATCCTTCGCCGGGCTACTAGGGACGCAAAGGCCAGAATACCGGCCTCTCTCGCCTCCTGCACTCCCGGCTCCGATGCTACCCCAAAAATAGCGAGCCCCCAGCCCGGTTCCACCCTGGAGCCAACCACCTTGGACAAGTGCCCCGCCACCCCCTTCCAGAAACCCTCCAACGCCGGACCCAGAACATGTGGGTGTGATTCGCTGGGCTCCCCGAACCCCTGCCACACCTGTCCTCACCCCCAAAGAACCGGCTCAGCCTGGTCCCAGTCATATGCGCCCTATGCACCTTTAGCTGGATTAGACTAAGCCGTGCGCAAGAAGAGGAGGAATTCACCCTCCCCAGGGCGTCCGCCCACGTCCCCTCCTCAATCTCCTCCCCCAATTCCTCCTCCCACTTCACTTTCAGCTCCTCCACCGAGGCCTCCTCCCCCTCCTGCATCACCTGATAAATTGCAGAGATCCTACCCGCGCCGACCCAAGTCTCCGAGAGCACCCTGACCTGAACCCCCCTTGGCGACAATAGCGGAAACTCCGCTACCTGCCGCCTAACAAACGCCCTAATCTGCATGTACCTAAAGGAATTCCCTGGGGATAGACCCCACTTCCCCTCCAACTCCTCTAAGGTCGCAAACTTCCCGTCTAGGAAGAGGTCCCTCATCCGCCTGATACCTGCCCTGTGCCAACTCAGAAACCCTCCATCTATTCTCCCTGGTACAAACCGGTGGTTCCCCCGTATCGGGGACCAGACCGAGGCCTTCACTTCCCCCCTATGCCTCCTCCACTGCCCCCAGATTTTGAGGGTAGCTACCACGACCGGACTCGAAGAGTACCTTGCCGGGGGAGTGGCAACGGGGACATCACCAGCGCCTCTAAACTCGTGCCCACACAGGATGCCGCCTCCATCCTCTTCCATGTGGCTCCCTCCCCCTCCATCACCCACCTACGAATCATTGCCACGTTCGCAGCCCAGTAATACCCACACAGGTTGGGCAGCGCCAATCCACCCACCTCCCTGCCTCGCTCCAAGAATACCCTCCTCACGCTCGGGGTCTTCTGCGCTCACACAAACCCCGTAATGCTCCTGTTAACCCTCCTAAAGAAAGCCTTCGGAATCATAATGGGTAAATACTGGAAGAGAAACAAAAACCTTGGGAGCACCGTCATCTTAACCGACTGGACCCTGCCCGCTAGGGAGAGTGGCAACACATCCCACCTCCTGAACTCCTCTTCCATCTGCTCCACCAGCCTCTTGAAGTTTAACCTATGCAGGGCCCCCCAGCTCCTGGCTATCTGGACTCCCAGGTATCTGAAGCTCCTCTCTGCCCTTTTCAGCGGGAGCTCCCCTATCTCTTTCTCCTGGTTCCCCATATGCACCACAAACAATTCACTCTTCCCCACATTGAGCTTATAGCCAGAGAAGTCTCCGAACTCCCCCAGGATCCTCATCACCTCTGGCATCCCCCCCCCCCCCGCCGGATCTGCAATGTACAGCAGTAAATCGTCAGCGTACAGCGACAGCCGGTGCTCCTCCCCACCCCGCACAATCCCCCTCCCCCAGTTGATCCTTCCCCTCCCCCAGCTCCAGATCCACCCAATGCGGAGCGTGGTCTGATATGCCTATCGCCGAGTACTCCGCCCCTACCACCCTCGGAATCAGCACCCTGCTGAAGACAAAAAAGTCGATCCGGGAGTAAGCCGTATGGACGTGGGAGAAAAACGAGAACTCCCTACCTCCCGGCCTCATAAACCTCCAAGGGTCCACCCCTCCCATCTGGCCCATAAACCCCCTCGGCACTGTGGCCGCCGCCGACCTTGAACGATCCAGGGCTGGGTCCAGCACTGTATTAATATCTCCTCCCAATATCAAGCCCCTCGTCTCAAGGTCTGGAATCCGGCTCAGCATGCACCGCATGAAGGCTGCATCGTCCCAATTTGGGGCGCACACATTGACCAGCACCACCCGCTCCCCTTGGAGTCTACCGCTCACCATTACGTATCTGCCACAGCTGTCCGCCACCACGCCCGACGCCACAAACGACAAGCTCTTTCCCACCAAAATCGCCATCCCCCAGTTCCTCGCATCTAACCCCGAATGGAACACTTGTCCAACCCACCCTCTTCTCAGCCTAACCTGATCCGCCACCCTAAGGTGCATTTCCTGGAGCATAGCCACATCCGCCCCAGCCCCTTCAAGTGCTCCATCACCCGGGCCCGCTTCACTGGCCCATTCAACCCCCTTACATTCCATGTGACCAGCCGAATCGGGGGGCTATTCCCCCTCCCTCTGCACCAGTCAGCCATAACTCTCCCTCGGCCAACCACGTGCCCACAGTACTCCACGGCCCGTTCCCCATGGTGGCAGATCCCCATCCCGAACCCCCCATCGCCATCTGTTCCCCTTCGGCCCTTCCAGCAGCAAAGAAGTACCAGGAGAACAGAGCCGCCGGACAATATACATCAGTCCCCAGTCCTCAGTTCGAATCCAGCTTCTCTGCCTGGACGAAGGCCCAGGCATCTTCCGGGGAGTCAAAATAGAGCTGGCGGTCTTTATAAGTGACCCAGAGGCGTGCCGGCTGTAGCAGGCCGAACTTCATCCCTTTCTTGTGCAGCACTGCCTTCGACCGGTTAAAACCAGCCCTTCTCTTCGCCACCTCCGCGCTCCAGTCCTGATGAATCCGGATCTCTGCATTCTCCCACCTGCTGCTCCTCTCCTTTTTAGCCCATCTCAGCACACATTCTCGGTCGATAAAGCGGTGAAAACGGACCAGCACCGCCCTTGGCGGCTCGTTCGGCCTGGGCTTTCTCAGCAACACTCGATGGGCACCCTCCAGCTCCAAGGGTCCTTGGAAGGACCCCACACCCATTAGCGAGTTCAGCATCAAGGCCACATAGGCCCCCAGGTCCGATCCCTCCAGCCTCTCCGGGAGGCCCAGGATCCGCAAGTTCTTCCGCCGCGAGCGGTTCTCCATGTCCTTCATCCTCGCTTGCCATTTTTTGTGGAACGCCTCGTGCGATTCCACCTTCACTGCCAGGCCTAGGATTTCATCCTCGTTCTCCGAGGCCTTGTGCCGTAACTCACTGATCTCTGCACCCTGAGCCGTCTGAGTCGCCATGAGCTTATCCAGCGAGGCCTTAAGCGGTTCCAGCAGCTCAGCTTTCAGCTCTCTGAAGCAGCGTTGAAGCAGCTCCTGCTGCTCCTGCGCCCACTGCTGCCACACTGCCGGTTCTCCGCCCGCCGCCATCTCGTTCTTCCTGCCTCGCACCTTTCTTTGCTCCAAAGCCGATTTTTTGACCGCCCCGCTCCTGGTCTAGTCCATCCACCGGCAGAAAAACGCAGCAGATGTGTTCCCACACCGGGAAAAGTCTAACCGGCGCCGCTACGGCCCTTAAACGAGCACAAAAGACCAAAAGAAAGCGGGAGCCACCGAACGTACGGCTTAGCTCCGCATTACCACAACCAGAAGTCATTAAAGACTATTTATTAACTATAATAAAAGACAAATATACTCAAAAAGGACTAAAATACTGTAGGATAATTAAGTCCACGAATCAATAAACACACACACAGTTTATGTAGTAGGTACCCTTGTTCCAAACTATTTCTACAATCCCTGAACTTAACTTCCCCTTCCCCCAAAAAACATATCTACAAGTCAAATCCACCTTATACTTACCACACAATACAGGGCTGATAGTCAAGTCTGGGAAACGTCTTTTCCTGGTCCAGTGAAGATATTTAAACTGCCTTTATGAAGGTTTCTGCTCGACCTTGGCTCTAAGATTTAAATACTAGCCCAGGTCCTTGGCTGTTAGATGTAAATTTGCCTCTCTGGCTCTTAGTCAAAACTGCCTCTCTGCTTCTGAGAGTGCTGGCAACTATATATCATTTGTCTAGACACCTGCATTTTATTACTTTATGAAAATGAAAAAAATGAAAATCGCTTATTGTCACGAGTAAGCTTCAAAGAAGTTACTGTGAAAAGCTCCTCGTCGCCACATTCCAGCACCTGTTCGGGGAGGCTGATATGGGAATTGAACCATGCTGCTGGCCTGCCTTGGTCTGCTTTAAAAGCCAGTGATTTAGCCCAGTGTGCTAAACCAGCCCCACATGCATTTTTAATGTTGGCTGCTGCTATCGCTGGGTAGATTTCTACTTGTTGCTGGGCAGACCTGTTGCTGGGCAGATCCAATGAGTTGCTGATTGCAACTCCAACAACACTCAAGAAGCTCAGCACCATCCAGGACAAAGCAGCCCGCTTGATTGATCCCCCTTCCACAAACATTCAAATCCCCCACCACTGCCGAACAGTGGCAGCCGTGTGTACCATCTACAGGATGCACTGCAGGAACTCACCAAGCTTCCTTAGACAGCACCTTCCAAACCCATGCCCACAACCATCTAGAACAGGGGTGGGCAAACTTTTCCGTGCAAGGGCCACATTCAGAAATTCACAATTCACAAAGGGCCGCATAGTATATTAAGTAAAATAATTACTTCACCCGGTTATGATTCTGGGCGCCTCATATAGAACATAGAACAGTATAGCACAGAACAGGCCCTTCGGCCCTCGACGTTGTGCCGAGCAATGATCACCCTACTCAAGTCAACGTATCCACCCTATACCAGAAAGTAACCCAACAGCCCCCCCATTAACCTTAAAAAAAAAATTTTTAAATAAAAAAAAAAAAAATTTTTTTTAAAAAAAATTTTTTTTTTTTTTTTTAATGACTTGGTGGGCCGCAGAAATACCTTTGGCAGGCCGCATGCGGCCCGCGGGCCGTATGCGGCCCGCGGGCCGTAGTTTGCCCACCCCTGATCTAGAAGGATAAGAGCAGCAGATACCTGGGAACCCCACCACTTGGAAAAAAAATCTATCTCCCTTGTTAAAAATGTAATATCTTAATTTGAAAGATGTTTCATTTCTCAATCCCTTTCTTATTGATTTTATCTTATTGAAGGGCCTGTTCTGTGCTGTACTGTTCTAAATTCTAAATATTTCAAAATTCAAGAGTTGTACTGTTCTAAATTCTAAATATTTCAAAATTCAAGAGCATGCATTAAACAGAAGATACCCCATAGAATTTACACCCACTGTTCCCAAAAGTCTCTTTTGTACTTGGGATAAAGCGTCCATGATGACATTTTCTCTCCCTGTCAAATGAAAGATTTTAAGTTAAATGGTTGTGATAGCAAACTCCATTGGAGAAAGTTCCTGATCTTAAAATTTCTCCAGAAATTTAAAAGTGTTGTGGTCCGTACATATGATTGTCTCTGCTCGGTTGCTGGCAACATAAATTTCAAGTGTCGTAATACCAGATAGGCCAGTGGCTTAAAGCCGCTTTCTCAGTGGTTAAATACTTCTGCTGGTGATGATTGAATTTTCTTGAGAATTATCCCACTGCCTTCTCAAGGCCAAGTTTGGCTTCTTGCGACAGGACGGCTCCGAAAACAATGTTGCTCGCATCCACCTGCCAGTCGTTCACACTGGATTTATCATCAGCACGGTAATTAAATGGTGTAGCCACCTGGGGTGGCCACTTCCCGATTCCAAAATGGATGCCCGCAAAGAATGCAGGGAAAATTGGCCACGCACAGGAAAACAAGCAGGTGCAAGGTTTCCTGTGTATTAAGACTTGCAGAACCCAGACAGAACCGAAACCAGTAGCCATCTACATACTAATGAGCAATCCCCAGAAATAATTAGAAACATTGAAGCAATCGGGACCAAACCAGACTCCCCGTACCAGCGGCAGCCAGGACAAAGGAAGGCCAACGGACACATAGGAACCGCCCAGCGATCAGGGAACAGCTCCAGTATTGGAGAAATCGATTGAAACAATTGGGAATTGGTCCAATTGATCGGGACCAGGTCCGGGTCTGCCCAAAATGGCGCAAAACCCCTGGGGACTATAAAGTAGAGTCCCCAAGTTCAGTTCGCTCTCTTGGCATTTGGCTCTCAGCGAGGAGAGACCGGCCTAACAGCTCTTGGCAGGCTTTCTTGGCAGCTCAAAGAATTCTTGACCGTGACTCTCAACAAGAAGAGACCTGCCTAGCAGCTGCACCAACCAAGTAAGTCTCCAGTCAACGCACGCTACGAGATAGGCGCTCCTAGCTACCAGTCCATACCAGCTTGAAGCCTGCAGATTCAGAACCGGACAAAGGCCATTGTTCCTCTGACCTGGTGGGCCATTCCAAAGCTAAGTGTTTAGTGTTAGTGATAGTCTAGTAAGTAGAGTTTTGTGCATGAGTAGTGATTGACTGTGTGTACAATAAATGTGTTTTGATTTGAAGCTTACTAACTGGTGTATTGCGTTATTGATCAGCACTTGGCTTTGAACCTCGTGGTGGTATCAGAAAGATACCTGGCGACTCTCGAGCAAAGGTTATTAAAACAGAGCAATTAAGTAAAAGCACACTGAGCAACATTTATTGGCGACTCCGCCGGGACTCGACTTAGAAGTGGCCCCGCAACTCCGAGAGGACCCAAAAATTTGAATTAGAATCCAATTGGGAACAGAAATAACCACAAGTGTTCAAGCAGTTCTGATCAATCCTCCATAATTCGGAAGTATGTTAATGCATGCGTACTAACAGGGATATAGGGTAAACTTGATAGATTTTGTTGCGAAAAACTGTCGGGAGTTTGTATTCTGGAAATTAGCGAAAGCCGTACCCATGTTTGCAGAACCGCTTTATTACCCCTTGTTCCTAATTTAAAAGAGCATTCAGATAGGAAAAATGCAATGAAGGCAATGGAACGCCTTATGAACCCGCAGGAATTCGTGGTCGCAGCGACCAGTAGGATAGGTCAGTGTCGCGTTTGGGAAGAAGAGATCAGAAAGTACCTCAAAGGGAAGGGATGGCCCCTTTGGAGTGAATTTTGTGCAAACGAGGAAACAGGTCCAGGGAGTATAGGACATACTTGGTGGGAGAACCTGACCGAAATCCATAAGAAGAGCTTGGGAAAAGCTCGCAAGCCGATGGCAATCGTGTCCTGTCTGGCACAATTGCGAGGCACAGAAGAGGTCGTTCGGACGCTCCGTAAAGAGATAGATGAGAGGAATAGGATGAGTAAAGTCGATGTAAGTGAGATAGAGAAGGAGGACCCAATATGACAAGGCCTACCAGGACACACAACGTGCGGTCCTGGTAAGAGAAGCAACAGAACAACAGGTAGAGGCATTGCAAAAGCAGTGCAGCGATTTAAAAGCAGCATTACGAGCACTCCACGCTGCCACCACGGAACAGAGGCAGAGCTCAGTAGATCATGCAAAGTGCCGGAAGCAGATTGCAGAACTGCAGTCTCTGCTTTCAGTCCAGAATGGATTCCAAAGCACATTTGGATCCCAATTAAATGAGGAAAATGGCCCCGATTGGCAAGAGTTAAATGAGTCAGCGCATAGGTATGTACATGGAACATGTGCGCCAGAAAAGCCCCAGAAGAGAAGAGCACCCCAACCCCCAACCGAGCAGATAGATCACACCCCTATGAATCCAGTAACTACCCACCGCAGAGCAGCACCCGAAGGAGACACCGAGTTCCTTTATACAACCCCCTTAACCGTGACCCAATTACGGGACGTGTGCGAAAAGATCACACCGTTCCTCCCCACCTCAGACTCCCACCAATTCTTTGCAAAAGTTAAGCAGCAGGCGACCATGTACGGCCTGGATGAGCGAGAGCAAGTGAAGCTCACAGTTTTGAGCCTAGACCCTTCCGTTGTAGCAGCCCTTCCCGACCCAGAGAATGTAGGAAGAGGCACCCTAGCAGAGTTGCACACGGCAATCCTAAATGCGATCGGTTACAATAGAGGTGACCCCGTAGAAGGCCTGAACAGATGCAGGCAGAAGAAAACCGAACACCCCACAGCGTTTGCTGGACGCTTGTGGATCCATTTCACGGTGGTTTTCGGAGACTTAGCCCACGCCCATTTGACACCAGAAAACATGGCCAAATGGACCCGAATCCTGACCTCGCATGCCACAGAGGCAGGACAGAGAGCTTGTGCGAATTATGACCCCTCAGATGAGGCCCACAACGAAAAATGGGTTTTAAAAAGGTTGTCCCGCGCTTGGGAGCAATCCATACACAATAAACCCGCGTTTAGGAAACCCGAAGAAGAGCAGGCAGAGGTAGATATTCACGCAGTAAAGACGCACCAAAACCCCGCATGGGTAAATGAAGGTAGAAACAGCCCATCACAGAAATCTCAGGAATGTTATAACTGTGGTCAATTAGGACACTTTGCACAAGAGTGCAATGCCCCACAAAAGCCACAGAGAGCCCAATAGACAGGCACTCTAAATAGGAGTAGGACAAAACCTATTCATAGTGTAAGTGCCCGTTCAGACCAGACAGACATGAACGGCACTGACTGACAGTGTTCGGGCTCCCCAACTTGGGTCTGCGACACCCTTTGGGATAGGTACAGCCGACCGGTCGTTGCAGCAAGAGTACGGGGCCAGCCCGTTGAATTTCTTTGGGGCACAGGAGGGTCCCGCACCACACTTAATTCCTCCACCATGTTCCAAAAAGACACGTGGCCCACTACAGACACCATCACCCTCAGCGGCTTTACAGGCCACTCACAGCAGGGACACATCGCAGCCACTGTATCCATTCAGATTGCCAACATTACAACCAAACACCCCATAGTTTTAGTCGATCTACCCAACACAGCAGAACACAACACATTTTGGGAATTGATTTCATGAGCTCCCACAACCTTTCATTCGATCCAGTAAACAAATCTGTCTGGAAAATGGCAAAGACAGCAAGAGCCCCCGCCATGCTCACAGTAGGAGATTATGCTAATAGGATCAGCGCAGTCGGCGAATACTGGTTTGACCCGAGGACAATCAGCACAGACAAGCAGGTTAGGGCAGTTCTGCAGGAAAACAGAGCAGCATTTGCACATCATAAACACGTCTGTGGCAGGATGGCTGGCTCGGTTCAGATTACAGGACCTGACCCTAGACCCCAGAAGCAATATGGATTTCCCCAAGAGGCGGAGGGAGAAATCTCAAAAGTGATTGATAGCTTATTAGAACAAGGCATACTGAGATCAATAGCCTCCACTAATAATGCCCCGATTTGGCCAGTGAGAAAACCCGATGGATCATGGCGACTGACCATCGATTACCGGGAACTCAACAAAGTCACCCCAGCAGCAGCCCCCACTGTAGCCACAAGTCCCGAGACCATGCTCAAACAGGGACTCCATTCACGATATTTTATGGTTTTGGACATCAGTAACGGATTCTGGTCCATTCCATTGGCTAAAGCGTGCCAGTATAAATTTGCATTCACTTTCAGAGGACAGCAATACACGTGGACATGCCTTCCACAAGGATTCCACAACTCCCCCTCCATTTTCCACAGACAGCTGGCAAATGGTTTAGCTAAATTTTCTCGCCCCGAATGTCTGGTCCAGTACGTAGACGACCTGTTACTGCAGACAGACACAAAGGCAGAGCACATCTCGCTTCTAGCAGAACTCCTAGGGCTCCTGCAGCAGATTGGATGTAAAGTGAACCCCAAGAAGGCCCATATTTTGGAAGACAAAGTGGTATATTTGGGAACAATTATCACGCACGGTAAACGCAAGATCAAGCATAATAGGATTGACTCGATTGTCAAATTTCCCCTTCCCCAGAATGTATCAGCCCTCCGGTCGTTTTTAGGACTGGTTGGCTACTGCCGAAACCACATAGGTGGTTTCGCCACCAAAGCAGCTCCCCTCTCCGACCTCCTAAAGAAAGGAGCCCCTTGGGAATAGCTTCCGCAGCATATGGATGCTGTGGATGCTTTAAAACGCGCACGCATCGCAGCCCCCCCCACTACAGGTTCCAGACCCGCTTTCCCCCTACACTATAGAGGTAGCTAGCACAGACCGCACCCTTTCGGCCATGCTCCTCCAGGAATGGCACGAACAGTTAAGACCCATGGCATACGCCTCCAGAGTTTTAGATCCTGTGGAGCAGGGATTTTCTGCCTGCGAAAGGTACCTGCTCGCAGTTTTCTCAGCAGTTCAGTATTTTTCATACATGACCGGACTTAACCCCATCACAATCCTCACGGAACACACCCCCACACAACTTTAATTAGACGGACGACTTAAGGACGGCACAGTCAGCCAGATCCAAGCAGCCAGATGGACCCTTCTTTTGCAGGGACGGGATATAACTGTTAAAAGGACTAAAACCCACACTTTCCTAGCCGATAACCTACAGTACCCAGGCACCCCCCCATGAATGTGAGATTGTCTCACCACACCATAACACAGGCCCCTTCATCGCTAAAACGCCTCCCATGAAGATAGGTAGTTCACCCCAGAGCCCCCAGCACACAGACACGTGCGCACTCCTGAGAATATATATGGATGGTTCTTCCACTGTATTAGATGGGAAACGCATAACAGGATGCAGAATTTACGTAGAGGACGCGCAGGGACGCGCCCTAGAGGAAATTTCGTTAAAGCTACCAGGACACTATGGGCAGCATGGTAGCATGGTGGTTAGCATAAATGCTTCACAGCTCCAGGGTCCCAGGTTCGATTCCCGGCTGGGTCACTGTCTGTGTGGAGTCTGCACGTCCTCCCCGTGTGTGCGTGGGTTTCCTCCAGGTGCTCCGGTTTCCTCCCACAGTCCAAAGATGTGCGGGTTAGGTGGATTGGCCATGCTAAATTGCCCGTAGTGTCCTAATAGTAAGGTTAAGGGGGGGGAGTTGTTGGGTTACGGGTATAGGGTGGATACGTGGGTTTGAGTAGGGTGATCATTGCTCGGCACAACATCGAGGGCCGAAGGGCCTGTTCTGTGCTGTACTGTTCTATGTTCTATGTTCTATGACACTTGGGCTCGCAGGCAGCAGAACTGGCAGCCATCGCTTACATTTTAGATCACCCCGATTCCTTCCCCAGCCCAGCAGACATATACTCGGACAGCCTCTATGTCTGCAACAGCTTAACAGATTTCCTACCCCTGTGGGAAGCAAGAGGATTTGTTTCCGCAGACGGAAAACTCCTCCCATCAGCCCCATTACTCCGACATATTTTAGAACAAGCAAAGGACAGGACATATCGAATAATAAAAGTTCGTAGTCACCACCGTTCTTCCCCACCTGGAAATGTAAAAGCTGACGCACTAGCTAAAGCAGGTTCCAGGCATGGTTATTTTTGGAACTCACCCAAAAGCACCCCAGTCCACACAGTGCAGGTCTCACAGAATATCCATGATTTAGTGCTAGCCCAGAAACAAGACGAAAAGCTCAGGGAGATTTTAAAGGGAAACTTCCCAGCCCCGTACGATAAGTTTAGAAACTCTCTGACCACACATGACGGTGTGATCCTGAAAGACACACTTTATGTGGTTCCTGAGCAGGGCAAGAATCAACTCATTTGTTTGTTCCATGATAGTCATGGACACCAGGGAATTGAGCCCACTACTGCCCACCTCAGGCAGCTCTGTTGGTGGCCGTATTTAAAAGCAGATATCATCCACTACGTTGAGAATTGCCTGATCTGTGCCCAAAACAATCCGGACAGGTATGCGAAAAAAGCTCAACTCAGCCACACCCGCCCCGTTAAAGGCCCCTGGACTAACCTCCAGATTGACTTTATAGGATTCTTGCCCCCTTGCAGAAATGGTTACAAATATGTGTTGGTGGTTATCGACACATTTACGAAATGGGTAGTGGCATTCCCATCAAGGATAAATACGGCAAAACCACAGCTAAAATTCTGACCCACCACATCTTTACGAGATGGGGACTTCCCCACAGCATTGAATCCGACCAAGGTTCCCATTTTACGGGACGTGTTATGAAAAACGTCCTCACTATATTTGGCATCACCCAAAAATTTCATATTGTATACCACCCCCAGTCAAGTAGTATTGTGGAAAGAATGAATCGTACCCTAAAAGCCACCCTCAGAAAGATGGTTCAACAGAACAACAGCACTTGGGACTCAGTCCTCCCATCTGCTCTCATGCTTTTACGGAACACTGTTTCCACATCCACAGGATACACCCCCACACTCTCATGACCGGACGCCCCGTGAAAGGCACAGAATTTTTATTAGGACTTGACTTGACCAGCCCCGAAGTGACGGCCCTCACACATGAGAACTCAGTAAGACAGCTTGTAGAGAATGTTAAATCGGCTCAGCTAGCAGCCGCAGTAAAACTATGCTGCGGAGATGCCGGCGTTGGACTGGGGTGAGCACAGTAAGAAGTCTTACAACACTAGGTTAAAGTCCAACAGGTTTGTTTCAAACACGAGCTTTCGGAGCGCAGCTCCTTCCTCAGGTGAGGAAGGAGCTGCGCTCCGAAAGCTCGTGTTTGAAACAAACCTGTTGGGCAGTAAAACTAGGCACCAGAAAGAAACAGAGCAAGGCATGTTTCGACAAGACAGTGCATGCGACTGAGTTTGAAGTAGGACAGCAGGTTATGCTATCCCTTTACAACCCCAGCACGTTCCTGTCACCCAAGTACTCAGGTCCGTACTTCATTTCGGACAAAGTAAGCCCCTCTGTCTATAAAATAAAGTGCCCCAACGGAAAGACTGCGTGGTTTCATATTGCATGTTTGTTTGATTGTGTTTGTCAAATGTTCTTTGTTTGCATTTAAACAGCCTTCCACGGCCCCACGCCAAATTTGTCCGCAGATACCTATGAGAACTTACCGGCCAGCTTCTCAGCAGAAACCACTGAGGACTTGCCAGCGCCCACTTCATAATTGCTCTTCCGATTTGTTGGTAGAGACACTACTGCAACCCCCACGATGACTACATTCTTGCCGGTTACTCAGGCAGTGAAGAAACGGCACTGGTCCCCGCCCTGTCTGAGGACCCCCCCCCCCCCTCTGGTCAGCTAAGCTCGGGTAGAGCACAGCCCACCCTACCCGGGGATTCCATCCAACTCTTACCCGTCGCGGCCCATACGCACCTCATTTCGGCTCTTTTGGTTCAAAAGTTTTTGTTTTGTTTTAAGGCGACCCTTCGGTTGCTACCCCTCCTGCTATTTACATCCTCAAACATGGGGCCTCACGGTAGCATGGTGGTTAGCATCAATGCTTCACAGCTCCAGGGTCCCAGGTTCGATTCCCGGCTGGGTCACTGTCTGTGTGGAGTCTGCACGTCCTCCCCGTGTGCGCGTGGGTTTCCTCCGGGTGCTCCGGTTTCCTCCCACAGTCCAAAGATGTGCGGGTTAGGTGGATTGGCCATGCTAAATTGCCCGTAGTGTAAGGTTAATGGGGGGATTGTTGGGTTACGGGTATACGGGTTACGTGGGTTTAAGTGGGGTGATCATTGTTCGGCACAACATCGAGGGCCGAAGGGCCTGTTCTGTGCTGTACTGTTCTATGTTCTATATAACGATGGTAAATCGCACAGCCTGTGAGACGGCTCGCACTGTTTCAGTTCTTTTAAGTATGTCTTGTCCTGAAATTCGTTTTTTTTTTAAATGAGGAAGTCACATATGGTGACCAATTATAAAGGGAAATTGGCACTAAAGGACAGACAGACTAACACACGAGATATTAAACAAGATAATAACAGACATTATGCTTGTATGCACAGAATTCCAGAAGCTCCAGGAAGAGAAGAGAAGAGAAGGAAAGAGAGAAGAGAAGAGAAGATGAAGATGACCTCCATCTTTCTTTTATGGACCTTATGTATTAGGTTGCGCGCGAACGCGAACCCCCTCACCCCCACCCCCCAGGCCGTCAATGATTCACTTCCCCATAGTACACAGAGCCCAGTAACAAGTAACAGTACCCCGACATGGTGTGATAAGTTTATCACATGGTACTCCCTTTCGTATGTTGTCGAAGCACTTCTAGCATTGGCAATACTCTGCAGCATCGTGCAGACTATCCCCATGAGGAAATGGCGAAGGAGAGCCTACTGCTCTCGCACCCCGGTATACAGGATAAGATCCCCTATTTTTGGTTTCCACCAGGCCCCCGAGCCCCTTGACCTAGAATAAAGAACATTAGTTTTGTTTGTGCGTCTTCATTTATAAATAAAAAGATACGTTCATTTGTGACCAAAAGATTGCAAAACTCTGTGTTTGACTGCCAAACCAGAGGAAAATTTGAATGCTGCTATTTGTACAGTTAGGAAGTTAGTATGTTTGAATGATTTAAGTGAGAGTAGTTTATTGAGGATAGTTAGAGGTTCCAGTTTTTTGTTTTGTAATGCATGTCCTTTTATGTCATTGCGCCCCTTAGAATTGTTAGTTAAAATTTTATTGCATAGTTATGGTCAGTGTAGAGGCCAAGCAGGAGTGCCCGCAGGGTCAGGGAATGAAGACACCGCAGTAATGTGATCCTTCACGCTTCGCGTTGAGGATCACAAGGAGGGAGTGTAGCCACCTGGGGTGGCCACTTCCCGATTCCAAAATGGATGCCCGCAAAGAATGCAGGGAAAATTGGCCAGGCACAGGAAAACAAGCAAGTGCAAGGTTTCCTGTGTATTAAGACTTGCAGAACCCAGACAGAACCAAAACCATCTACATACTAATGAGCAATCCCCAGAAACAATTAGAAACATTGAAGCGATCAGGACCAAACCAGACTCCCCGGCGCCAGCGGGAGCCAGGACAAAGGAAGGCCAACGGACACATAGGAACCGCCCAGCAATCAGGGAACAGCTCCAGTATTGGAGAAATCGATTGAAATGATTGGGACTTGGTCCAATTGATTGGGGCCAGGTCCAGGGTCCACCCAAAAGGGCGCGAAACCCCTGGGGACTATAAAGTAGAGTCCCCAAGTTCAGTTCGCTCTCTTGGTACTTGGCTCTCAGCGAGGAGAGACCGGCCTAACAGCTGCACCAACCAAGTAAGTCTCCAGTCAACGCACGCTACGAGATAGGCGCTCCTAGCTACCAGTCCATACCAGCTTGAAGCCTGCAGATTCTGAACCGGACAAAGGCCATTGTTCCTCTGACCTGGTGGGCCATTCCAAAGCTAAGTATAGGCCTTTAGTGTTAGTGATAGTCTAGTAAGTAGAGTTTTGTGCATGAGTAGTGATTGATTGTGTGTACAATAAATGTGTTTTGATTTGAAGCTTACTAACTGGTGTATTGAGTTATTGATCAGCACTTGGCTTTGAACCTCGTGGTGGTATCAGAAAGATACCTGGTGACTCTAGAGCTAAGGTTATTAAAACAGAGCAATTAAGTAAAAGCACACCGAGCAACAATGGTTGAATGCCATTTGGCACTCCTCCATCCAGTTAAACTGCTTGTTCTTCTTGAAGAGGTCAGTGCTACCACACTGCTAAAGTTGGGCAGGAACTTACACTCGTGCCCAGAAATCTTAAAATCTCTTTTCTGGTGGTGGGTTCCAAATGGCCTGTACTTTTGCAGCTCGTGGGGCCATTTGACCACGTCCCCCCAAGTGTTCCAGATATGAAACTTGGACCTTGAAAAACCTGTTTCTTGTTAGATTCATTATGAGATTGGATTCTTCTAAGTAGTCAAATAGTTCCTTGATGTAGTGTAGATGCTCTTTATAACTCCGACTGAACACTAAGTCATCAATGTCTACGGCTCAGTGACTCAATCGTTGAGGCAGTTCGTGAGCCTCTGAAAAGTTGCCGGGGCGTTCTTCATTCCGAATGGCATAATGTTGAATTGATAAAGTCCTTGTGCAGAGATCTCCTTCACCCCCTCCCTCAAAGATACTTGCCAATATCTCTTTTCCAAGTCTATTTTGGTGATGAATTTTAACCATCCAATGCTTTTGATGCAATTTTACAAACGTGGAATAATAAACAAATCCCTCTTGGCGACAGAATTCACCCGTTAGTAATCCATGCACAGTCTCTATTGAATTGAGTTCCCAAAACGAATAGAACCAGAGAAGTTATTCTGGAGCACATACTCAAATATAACTCAGCTATACTTAACCTATATGGATGTTGTTTGATTGTAACGGTGTCTCCCATATCTATGTCATGCATTGCTGATCACGTTCTACCAAGTTTATTCCCACAAATACATTTATAGGTCTGCAGTAACTCCATCAGTTCACTCCAGCTCTTATCTGGGAGATAACTTAACCATTGATTAGATTTTCCAGGACTTCTTCATTGCCCAAATGAATTATAGGGAAGTCACTGTCGTAACCCTTCAGCAAATCATGTATATATGTTCTGGCCGTGTCATAAAGGTCTTGGCTTTTATCTCCTTCTTTAACACCATGTCAGGGATCCTTGGCATCAAACTGGAGCCTTGTCCGCTGGTGGTCATTTTCAGGGACTTAGGCTGGCGATTGCTGCAGACAGGGGTGAAGACGGATAAGCTTACCTTTCCCTCACAAATAGCCCAGAGACATCTTCATCTGGGTGGAGTTCTCCCACTCCACCAAGAGCCTTGGCATGGTTGGATGATTTAATGAATTTCCCACATCTTGAGGGTTGATAGAAGGGTTTTACTTCAGATGGTAGCCATTCATTTCCTTTTTCAAAGAGTTATTCACAGTCAGCTGGCTGGGGTTGGTTATTTGTTATTGTTGGGGTATTCTTTGTTTTTTTAATTATAGGTGTAAGGAGTGGGGGTAGTAAAGTTGAAAATGATTGGAATGTGATTTTTATGTCGTGTATCTGAATGTATTAGGCAGTTATAGATTTATTTTGTAATAATGAAAAATTATTTTGTGATAAAAGTATTTTTAAAAAGAATTTGAACTCACTTCTCCCTCCTGTTTTGCGTAATATATTTAGATACACTACACTAACAAAACCTCACACTTCTTCTCATCTCCTCAATACTTCTTTAACATGTTCACATGACACAGTCTGTGTGATTGACATCTATCTGTGGTGCATACCAGATAGTTTACCTTGCTCCATTTCCTTTCAATGTGATATGGTCACTGAATTTAGCTTTCAGGTGTTTGCCCGACACAGGAGCACTCTCTCTCCTGTTGTAAAACTCCGAGTCTGGGTCTTCCTATCAGCCCTTGCTTTCATTCCCTGCTGGGTTGTCTTTTACTGTTTTCGCACCACTCACATGACCAAGTCAAACGTTCCCTCAAGTTTCAGGCGTAGTCTAAAAAGACAGTCCCTGACTTCAGATCGAGTACATTTTCATAAATTAATTTCTATGGTCCTCTGACCTCATGCCCATAGACTAATTCAAAAAGATTAATTTTGGTCGACTCATTTGATGCATTCCTAACTGTTAATAACAAAAATGGAATCACTTTGTCCCAATCATGAGTGGATAGTCTTCGTTATAAGCTCTCATCATGCTTTTCAACGTTTGGTACCACCTCTATTGTGTTACCTGGGACTCTGGATGATACACTGGTGATTTCAATCTATTTGATCTCCATACTATTCAGGACCTCTTTGACTAGTCCCGACATTAAACTTGGCCTTTGGACTGATTGTATCTTCTTTGGTAAGCCATTTCTGTGAAAGAATTTGGTTAACTCCTCTACTACTCTCTTAGTGGTAATGGTTCTTAAAGGTATGGCTTCAGAGAATCGGGTGGATATATCCATGATACTTAGCAAATATTGTTTCCCAGTTTGTGTTCTCAGCAACAGCTCTACGCAGTTGATTATAATAATAATCTTGATTGTCACAAGTAGCCTTACATTAATACTGCAATGAAGTTATTGTGAAAAGCCCCTAGTTGCCACATTCCGGCGCCTGTTCGTGTATCCGAGGGAGAATTCAGAATGTCCAATTCACCTAACAAGCACGTCTTTATGGACTTCTGGGAGGAAACTGGAGCATCCGGAGGAAACCCACGCAGACACGGCGAGAAAGTGCAGAATCTGCACAGACAGTGACCCAAGTTGGTTAGGTTACAAATAGCTTTCTCAAAGATGTAGGTTTTAGTGAACATCTTTAAGGAGGAAAGCAAGGTGGCGCGGCAATTAGTTTTTGGAAAAATAACTGCTGAAAACAAGGGAACCAATGGTGGAGTGATTAGAATTGGGATGTTTCAGAGGTCAGAATCAGTTGTGTGCAGATATAGAACATAGAACATAGAACATAGAACAGTACAGCACAGAACAGGCCCTTCGGCCCTCAATGCTGTGCCGAGCCATGATCACCCTACTCAAACCCACGTATCCACCCTATACCCGTAACCCAACAACTCCCCCCCTTAACCTTACTATTAGGACACTACGGGCAATTTAGCATGGCCAATCCACCTAACCCGCACATCTTTGGACTGTGGGAGGAAACCGGAGCACCCGGAGGAAACCCACGCACACAGG
Organism: Scyliorhinus canicula; assembly: GCF_902713615.1. Lineage (NCBI taxonomy): Eukaryota > Metazoa > Chordata > Chondrichthyes > Carcharhiniformes > Scyliorhinidae > Scyliorhinus > Scyliorhinus canicula. The sequence continues at coordinate 138,029,444 of NC_052155.1, read as the reverse complement.
GGGAGGACGTGCAGACTCCACACAGACAGTGACCCAGCCGGGAATCGAACCTGGGACCCTGGAGCTGTGAAGCATTTATGCTAACCACCATGCTACCCTGCTGCCCCAATGTCAGAAGTTGTGCAGCCAGAGGGGCGAACAGAGAATGGAGTGGGCGAGGCATGGAGAGATTTGAAAACAAAGAAGACAATTTTAAAATAAGATATTGCTTAACTGAGAGCTAATGTAGGTCGTCAGTGAGTGCAGGGCTGATGGGTGAATGTGTGATGGATGAGAATTAGAACATGGGTGAAAGAGTTTTGGATGTCGTCAAGTTCACAGAGAGAATGTGGGTGGTTGGCCATAAATGACTTAGAATAGTCAGGTCTAGAAGTAACAAAGACATGCATGAGTATTTCATCAACTGATAAGCTGAGGTAGGGATAAAGTCAAGTAATGTTGCAAAGGTGGATATTTGCAGTCTTAGTGATGCCATAGATATTGGTCAGAAGCTCATCTCAGGATCAAATATGATACCAAGATTGTGTAAAGTTTGATTCTTCCTCAGATAGTTGCCAGCTGGAGAGAGTTGGTGGCTAAGTGGCAAATATTCGTACGGCACAAAGAGAACGGCTTTGATATTTCCAATAACAAATAGGAGGAATTGTCTGCTAATTGAGTACTAGATGTAGGATGCGCAAGCTGACAATCTAGAGACAGTGGAGAGACTGAGAGAGATGGCGGCGAGGTAGAATTGACTGTCATCAGCGTTCATGTGGAAATTCATGTGGTTTTGAATGATGTTGCTGAGGGGCAGCAAGTAGATGAGAACAAAGAAAGAGACAAGGAAAGATCTTTAAGGAACACCAGAAGTAACAATATAGGAGTGGGAAGAGAAACCATTGCATGGCTTTATGGCTATGATTAGATAGATAAGATTAGATAGATAGATAGATAGATAGATAGATAGATAGATAGATTAGATAGATAAGTGGGGCAGCATGGTAGCATTGTGGATAGAACAATTGCTTCACAGCTCCAGCGTCCCAGGTTCGATTCCAGCTTGGGTCACTGTCTGTGCGGAGTCTGCACATCCTCCCCGTGTGTGCGTGGGTTTCCTCCGGGTGCTCCGGTTTCCTCCCACAGTCCAAAGATGTGCAGGTTAGGTGGATTGGCCATGATAAATTGCCCTTAGTGTCCAAAATTGCCCTTCGTGTTGGGTGGGGTTACCGGGTTATGGGGATAGGGGGAGGTGTTAACTTTGGGTAGGGTGCTCTTTCCAAGAGCCGGTGCAGACTTGATGGGCCGAATGGCCTCCTTCTGCACTGTAAATTCTCTCTGTAAAAAAGACTGGAAGCTGCCACAACAATCACACCAATGCAGATAACAGTAAAGATGCATTGGGAGGATGATAGTTTAATTAACACTGACAATGGTTTCAGACTGATTAAGAGGGCTGGTTTAGCTCAGTGGGCTAGATAGCTAGATTGTAATGCAGAACAAGGCCAGCAGCGTGGGTTCAATTCCTGTACCAGCTTACTCGAAAAGGCACCGGAATGTGGCGACTAGGGGCTTTTCACAATAACTTCATACTTGTGACAATAAAAGCTTATTACTATTATTGTGATTACAAAAGCAAGGAAGTCATGTTAGAGTTATATAGAATATTGGTGATGCCACAGCTTGAGTACTATGCCAACAAAACTAAAGAGCTGGTCATCGACTTCAGGAAGCGAAGTACTATACACACCCCTGTCAGCATCAACGGAGCCGAGGTAGAGATGGTGAGCAGTTTCAAATTCCTAGGGGTGCACATCACCAAAAATCTATCCTGGTCCACTCATGTCGACGCTATCACCAAGAAAGCACAAGAGCGCCTTTACTTCCTCAGGAAACTAAGGAAATTTGGCATGTCCACATTAACCCTTACCAACTTCTACAGATGCACTATAGAGAGCATCCTATCGGGCTGCATCACAGCCTGGTATGGCAACTGCTCGGCCCAGGACCGCAAGGAACTTCAGAGGGTCGTGAATACCGCCCAGTCCATCACACGAACTGGGGGAAAGCAGGCAGCATAATCAAGGATCCCTCCCACCCGGCTTACTCACTTTTCCAACTTCTTCCATCGGGCAGGAGATTCAGAAGTCTGAGAACACGGACGAACAGACTCAAAAACAGCTTCTTCCCCATGTCACCAGACTCCTAAATGACCCTCTTATGGACTGACCTCATTAACACTACACCCATGTCTGCTTCATCCGATGCCAATGCTTATGTAGTACATTGTATATATTGTGTTGCCCTATTATGTATTCTCATGTATTTTCTTGAATTTTGTTTAATTCCCTTTTCTTCCATGTACTGAATGATCTGTTGAGCTGCTTGCAGAAAAATACTTTTCACTGTACCTCGGTACACGTGACAATAAACAAATCCAAATCCAAATCCAAATCCTGTGTGCAATTCTGGTCGCTACATTATAACGTACCTGGATGAACACTTGGCACGTTTTAATATTCAAGGCGATGGGCCAAGTGTTGGCAAATGGGATTGGGATTGGCAGATCAGGTGCCTTTCATGCGGCGGTGCAGATTTGATGAGCCGAATGGCCTGTTCTGCACTGTATTTTTCTGTGATTCTGTGAGGTATCAACGCCTGATAATCCCCCCGTTACATTATCCATTCACATCGGCGTATGACTGGTCTCCCACAGTGTGCACCTAGCGTGCAGAGCTCAGGTGAATGCATTTCTCAGAGGGGAGAGTGATACTAGGTGGTACAATGGTGCAGTGGTTAGCACTGCTGAGAACCCGGGTTCGATCCTGGCCCCGGCTCACTGTCCGTGTGGAGTTTGTATATTCTACCTGTGTCTGCGTGAGTCTCACGCCCATAACCCAAGATGTGCAGGTAGGTGGATTGGCCACGCTAAATTGCCCCTTAATTGGGAAAAAAAGAATTGGGCACGTTAAATTTTTTTTTAAAAGAGGGGAAAGTGAGTGACATGCCTGGGCAGTACCTGGCATTCCTCCTTTGGAATGCCTGGGCAGTGCCAGGGGCCAATACCCAGGTCTGGGAACAGTACTGTTATATGTTTTGTGTTGTGGCCGGAGTGCAGGTGCACGCAGAACATCTAGTTCTTTGACTGGTAAGGTAGATTATTAACAAATTGAACACATGGAAAGATAACTACGAACTATGAACTATTGGTAACAAATAAATAAATTCAGTGAATTCTCCTGGAGCTACTTCTAGTGCGACTATCCTCCAGTACAAGTTATTACCAATTGCTGGATATATCGAGTCACACAGTAGATCTCTATCGCCATCTACTGGTTGGAGGTCATCCGGTAACTATATACATGAATGGATAACTATGTGCATGATTGGACACATGCATATCACCACATGTACCAGGGGTTGTTGATGGGTGGGGAGGGGGTGTTGAATTTTTACTTCTTAAGTATCGGAGCAGTCTTTAGAAATGGCGGTCTAATCTTTTAAAAACAAAGTTGCTGGGGGGGAGGGGGGAGGGCATGCGGGTTCAGCATGACATCATGGGGCCTGCTCCTTGGATTTATTTTTCCATGTTTCTCACAATACGGCAGAGAAAGCCACTGTTGGGGCCAGTGGCTTTAATGCTGCTTTTCCGCCCTCTGCGACACTCTGCAAAAAACATGGAAAAATTCCACTCAGTACCTCCCTTCACCTTCAGTAGTGGAGGTAACTGACATGGGAGCCAGGAAGGGAAGATAAGTGGTCAATAATTTAGTAGGAATAAATTTGATTGAGAAGGAGATGTGTCTCATGGACAGGCTGAGCTCAGAAAGGGCATGAGGGGGGATAGTAGAGAAATTAGAAAAAAAACAAGTTCAGGGCTAAGGCAGGGGGAATCCTAGAAGATGTTTGATCTTGTGGACTTGGAGAAGGGAGGGAAATGGTCGAGGCAGCTGATCAGATGGTCTTGATCTGACTGACAAAGAAGTCTGTGATATCTCTGTACTTGCTGGAGATGGAGGTGGCGGAGATGGGAGAGGAATTTTAGAGGACATGTGCTGTAGAGAAAGGAAGTCAGGAGATACTTTTGCATTCCAAGATGATCCTAATAATGACTTTTCAGACGAGAACAGGACCTAATCTTGTTCTAAGTAGTCCAGTCAGATCGGGTTGCAGGAGGCTAAACAATTGTCCACCTTATTTATTCAAATCTGCATCTCTTTGGCCTCACAGAGTTGAGAGGAGGGCTTGCTGGAGCAAAATAGCCAAGTTGAAAGAGAGTAATAGTTGTAATGGGGACGAGGCATCAAAAGTGGTACTGAGAGTGTTATTGGTAGCTGCAAAAATACTGTGGTGAACAAAAGGCCAAATGCTGGACAGTCTGGATTTTAAAAATACAGTTTTAAGTGAATTAGGAGTGTTTTTCGAGGGGCTGATACAGCAGGACATTGGGTCAAAAGGAGGAAGAGGGATATGGATGGAGAGTGATACAAGTAGGGGATCAGCGATTGTCTTATCCATAGCGTGGAATTAAAATGTGTTGCAAATGGGACACATTCTCTGAAAGGGAGGTTTGGTTGGGTGCACGTATCCAAAGTATTAACCAGGATAAACTTTATTCGGAATAAATAGGAATGAGAGGGGCAGTGGGCAACCATTTGATAATGGGTGTTTATGAACATGATTCTTCCAGCAGAGCAGGCAGAGAGGGGAGCAATCTTTGGAGGGGACAGCTGGAAGGTAAACTCAGTTTTTGATTTTTAACTTACTTTTTCAGAGCATTTTGTTTTCTCAGAGCAGCAGGAAACCGGAAGCTGGCCGTGTGGAGACCTGGGAAGGTTTGCATTAACCAATAAATTTGAACGGTGAGGAAACCCGAGACACCACACATGTAGTGTCTCCCACCCTCCCTCCTCCTCGAATCAAAAAAAAACTCAGTGCTGTGAGCAGGTAAGCTATTTTTTCTTTCTTTTTTACTGGGAGACTAAGTAAAGGTGATGGCAGCCAAGGCTGTGGAATGTTCCTCCTGCAGAATGTTCGAGGTAAGGGAGACCACTGGTGTCCTTGCTGACTTCACCTGCGGGACGTGCAGCCATCTCCAGCTCCTCAAAGACCATGTTAGGGAACTGGAGTTGGAGCTGGATGAACTGAGGATCATTCGGGAAGCTGAGGGGGTGATAGATAGAAGCTACAGGGACATAGTTACACCTGAGAACAAAGGTAGCTGGGTAACAGTTAGAGGTGGGAAGAGGAGGAAGCAGTCAGTGCAGGGATCCCCTGTGGTTATTCCTCTCAAAAATAAGTATATCGCTTTGGACACTGTTGGGGGGGATTACCCAGCAGGGGTAGGCTGCAGTGACCGGGTCTCTGGCACGAGGTCCGGTTCTGGGGCTCAGAAGGGAAGGGGGGAGATTAGGAGAGCACTAGTTATAGGGGACTCAATAGTTAGATGTACAAACAGGTGGTTCTGTGGGCAGGGGCGAGACTCTCGGATTGTTTGTTGCCTTTCAGGTGCTAGGGTCCATGATGTCTCGTATCGTGTCTTCAGGATCGTTTTGTGGTAGGGGGAGCAGCCAGAATTTGTGGTGCACATTGGTACCAACGACGTAGGTAGGAAAAAGGGTGTGGATGTAATAAACGAGTTTAGGGAGTTAGGCTGGAAGTTAAATGCTAGGACAGACAGAGTTGTCATTTCTGGTTTGTTGCCGGTGCCATGTGATAGCGAGGCTAGGAATAGGAAGAGAGTGCAGTTGAATACGTGGCTGCAGGAATGGTGTAGGAGGGAGGGCTTCAGGTATTTGGATAATTGGAGCGCATTCTGGGGAAGGTGGGACCTGTACAAGCATGATGGGTTCCATCTGAACCAGAGGTACACCAATATCCTGGAATGGAGGTTTTCTAGTACTCTACGGGCATATTGTTGGAGAGTGTGAAACAGACTGGTAAGCTCGAGGAGATACTTGTTCGGAAGGAAGATGTGTTGGGCATTTTGAAAAACTTGAGGATAGACAAGTCCCCTGGGCCTGACGGGATATATCCAAGGATTCTATGGTAAGTAAGAGATGAAATTGCAGAGCCGTTGGCAAGGTTTTTTCTTGTCCTCACTGTCAACAGGGGTGGTACCAAGGAATTGGAGAGGGGCGAATGTCGTGCCCCTGTTCAAAAAAGGGAATAGGGAGAATCCTGGGACTTCAGGCCAGTTAATCTTACTTCGGTGGTAGGCAAAGTAATGGAAAGGGTACTGAGGGATAGGATTTCTAAGCATTTGGAAAGACACTGCTTGATGAGGGATAGTCAGCATGGATTTGTGAGGGGTAGGTCTTGCCTCACAAGTCTTAATGAATTATTTGAGGAGGTGACCAAGCATGTGGATGCAGGTAAAGCAGTGGATGTAGTGTATATGGATTTTAGTAAGGCACTTGATAAGGTTCCCCATGGTAGGCTTATGCAGAAAGTAAGGAGGCATGGGATAGTGGGAAATTTGGCCAGTTGGATAACGAACTGGCTAACCGATAGAAGTCAGCGAGTGCTGGTGGATGTCAAATATTCAGCCTGGAGTGCAGTTACCAGTGGCGCACTGCAGGGATCAGATCTGGGTCCTCTGCTGTTTGTGATTTTCATTTATGACTTGGATGAGGGAGTTGAAGGGTGGGTCAGTAAATTTGCAGACAACGCGAAGATTTGTAGAGTTGTGGATAGTGAGGAGGGCTGTTGTTGGCTGCAAAGAGACATAGATAGGATGCAGAGCTGGGCTGAGAAGTGGCAGATGGAGTTTAACCCTGAAAAGTGTGAGGTTGTCAATTTTGGAAGGACAAATATGAATGCGGAATACAGGGTTAACGGTAGGGTTCTTGGCAATGTGGAGGAGCAGAGAGATCTTGGGGTCTATATTCATAGATCTTTGAAAGTTGCCACTCAAGTGGATAGAGCTGTTAAGAAGGCTTATGGTGTGCTAGCGTTCATTAGCAGAGGGATTGAATTTAAGAACCATGAGGTGATGATGTAGCTGTACAAAACCTTGGTAACATTTGGAGTACTGTGTGCAGTCTGGTCGCCTCATTTTAGGAAGGATGTGGAAGCTTTGGAAAAGGTGCAAAGGAAATTTACCAGGATGTTGCCTGGAATGGAGAGAAGGTCTTACGAGGAAAGGTTGAAGGTGCTCGGCCTTTTCTCATTAGAACGGAAAAGGATGAGGGGCGACTTGATAGAGGTTTATAAGGTGATCAGGGGAATAGATAGAGTAGACAGTCAGAGACTTTTCCCCCGGGTGGAATAAACCATTACAAGGGGACATAAATTTAAGATGAATGGTGTAAGATATAGGGGGGATGTCAGAGATAGGTTCTTTACCCAGAGAGTAGTGGGGGAACTGCCTGTGGAAGTAGTTGAGTCGGAAACATTAGGGACCTTCAAACGGCTATTGGATAGGTACATGGATTACGGTAGAATGGTGGGGAGTAGATTAATTTGTTCTTAATCCAGGACAAAAGTTCGGCACAACATCGTGGGCTGAATGGCCTGTTCTGTGCTGGATTTTCTATGTTCTATATTCTCCCAGAAATCTTTCAAAGACATTATATAAACTGGATCAAATTTTAACCAGAGAACATATCAGATTGTTTCCAATATCTCACAACTTGAAATCAAAGAAATGTATCATTGGATGAGGGAATCAGATTGTCTAGTTTTCTTCATCAATTAGAATCACATCTTTAAGTTCCCTACAGTCGACCAGACATTCTAGCAGTGGTTCCCATCCCTTCAAATTAGACCGCTAAGGATTAACAAAATGCTGCCACTAACATGCTCCCAGACTTTGATTTTTGTCTTGTTATTCATTATTTATAAAAAGCTACCCAACTATAAAATAAAAATGTTCAATTGTATTATAAGTCAGGAGTTAAAGAACAGTGAAAAGCGGGCATTGTTTGTGAGAGTGGCTTGCTTACATTCAGGCACTCTACTTTTTGAGACCAAAATTCCTGAGCGTAAATAACCTAACTGTACTTCACTTTCTTTCCTTCTTTGTAGGCTACCTGCATTTGCTCTTCTTCATTAAAGCATGAGTCACCCTCTGGATAAAACAGTAGGCAGGCAAACCAATCTCAGGCTTCTAATAACTTTGGGTGGCATGGAGGCCCAGTGTTTAGCACTGCTGCCTCACAGTGCCGGGTCCCGGATTCAATTCCGGCCTTGGGTAACTGTCTGTGTGGAGTTTACACCGTCTCCCTGTGTCTGCGTGCGTTTCCCCCGGATGCTCCAGTTTCCTCCCACAGTCCAATGTTGTGCAGGTTAGATGGATTGGCCATTCAAAATTACCCCTTAGTGTCCAAAAGGTTAGGTGGGTTGTAGTGATAGGGCATGGGTCTAGATAGGGTGCTCCTGCAGTGGGTCGGTGCAGACTTGATGGGCCAAATGGCCTCCTTCTGCACTGTAGGGATTCTATGTACATTGGCTTTAACTGATCATTTGGAGGCTTGATTTTCCATGCCCTCCTTTTCCATCTCAGTGCTTTCACTGATACTGTGACTGAAATCAGGAATGAATGATGTGGAGAATTCCAAGAGCAGCCTACTATCTTAGCATTCACTCACTACATTCAAAAAAGTACTTAATTGGCTGCAAAGCACTTTGAGGCAGGCGGTGGACATGTAAAAGTACTCTTTAATTGAAAGTATTTTCTTTATTCCATTGTTCACTAAAATTCAAAACATTTTGTGACATTTTCTTCCTTCCTCCAATGTTTTCTTACCCTGTTTTCTGAGGTCACTTACTCATGCTGAAGTTTGGTTTGATTAATTTTTGGATTAATTACTTCATCAAAAGGTTGTGACTCTTTGGAATTCTCCACCCCAGAGGATTGTGGCTGCCCCATTGTTGAATTCATTTAAGGTTGGGATAGATAGAATTTGGTCTCTCGGGTAATCTAGGGAAATATGAGTGGGCAGGAAAATGGAGTTGAAGTCCAAGAATTGCCATGATCATATTGAATGGCAAAGCAGGCTCAATGGGCCACGTGGACTCCATGCTGGTGGCCCTCCAGACTGGTCCAGACAACAGTTGTTCATATGAGTCTAGAATTATGAGTGTTGAAAAGATTTTTTCCATGGAAGGTGTAATAACCTCAAGAATGGACTCCACCGGTTTGTAAAACACAACCATTTATTAGAATTATAAACAATTATACAAAAGAGTGCTTAAAATGGTCTTTCCATACTCAGTTCCAAAGTTGAACTGTTGGGACAAGTCCCAACAGGTCCCAGTGAAATCCAAACTCAATCCCCGATTAGGCTATGACATTGCTTAAAGAGTTCTAGAGCTGAAGCTGATCCAGTCCTAATCTGACATCCACATAGTTCAGAAGCCAAACCATAGTTTTATTTGCCTCTCTGTACCCAACTTGGTGGTTGGGTATGACTGTTTCAAAATGAAGGTTGCTTTGAATTAATGCAGTCTAAACTACCATTAAGATGCATTTTCAGCATTTAGGCCAGAGGTTCAAAAACAGACGGTAATTTAAATCAAAATAAATACACAGGAGCTTTGGTCCCTAATCTGTGTTAAATGTGTTCTCATCAGAAAGTTGGAACTTGTTTTGCTCACTTTCAAGGTCGGAGAGGAACCTTGCAGTGTTTTTTCATCTGAGTTGGCCTAGGTTTTTTTTGGCTGTTCTGGGAGATTATGTAGCTGCTGGTGGGTGGACGGCATTGATAATCAAGTTAATCAATTGCAACTGTATGAGGTAGATTTGGTGGATCAGCAGCTCTTTTGCTGTCTGTCATTTTCGTATACACCTTTCTGCTGAGATCAACACATTTAACACAGAGTAGGGATTAGATCTCCCATGTATTCATTTGGATTTAAAACGCCTTATATCATTTGAACCATTGGGCGAAATGTTGAAAATGTTCTGAGTGATTATTCTGACCTTGGTTTCATTACAAGTCTTAAATTGGAAACAGTTTTACAGGCGTTTTCTCCTCGATTCAACAAAGAAGGTAAACGCATTTCAGAAATGAATTAAGTAATATTGGCCTGACAAATCAATCTGTACAGGATTAGCATTCCACCCCCTTAACCTTGGATGAAATCCCAATTTTCATTCATGTAGAGACTTAGTGAGGGAGTTTAACTCGTTCTGGGTTGTTACATGAGGGGTGAGACATTGTGCCCCTCCTGTCGGTAGATAGAGCAGCTGTGAAATGAGCTGCGAACAGCAGGCACATAGCAGAAATTATGATGTAGAAATAAACAATTTTCCATAAAAAAGAAAAGAAAGAAATAGATATGGGAAGAATTTGGATTTGTCACGGACTCGGACTGACTAATTGCTGAAGCATGAGAGGGCAGCAAAAATGAGCTCCACATAAAAAGCTAATTATCGGGGATGCTGGAATCTGAAACAAAAACAGAAAACACTGGACAATCTCAACAGGTCTGACAGCAACTGTTGGAGAGAGAAGCGAGCTAACGTTTCGAGTCTGCATGACTCTGTCAAAACTAGCTCCACTCCGCTTTCTGATGGGGAGGTGGGGGGAATGCAGCCCAAAATAAACGTGCCCTTGCAGCAAAATCATTTGACCAGTGGGGGTAAAAAACTGTCAAACTAGAGGGGGAAAAAAATATCGTCCTAAATCGCAGATCATTTACTCCTGTGCTCATTGAAGGGAGCAAAACGTTAACAATGAAAAGTAGCTGAGCCAATCAATGTTGGAGCAGCGAGGAGACAGACCTGTGTGAGTGAGCCGAGCACTTATTTCCTCTTTGTCACATCTCCAAGATTTCTGCAACAACTCTCACTTCCCATGAATGGGCTCTGCCCAGGCCCCGCCCACCCCCTGTCCCATTGGAGGCCGGCAGGAGTGTGAGGATGTGACGCAGACCAATGGCATTGCGCTGACTTTAGCGGGGGCGGATGGGGGAGGGGTGAGAGAGTGTCTCTCTCTCTCTCTGTCTGTGTGTGCGCGCCCGGGCTGGCTGGGGGAAGGGTGGGGTTGAAAAAAAAAACTGGAGTCAGAATGAAGAGCGGGTCCAGGCAACGGTGCGGGGGCACCTCGCACGCAACGCTCGGCGCCCTCGGAAGGAATCAACCGTCGCGATAACGGTGCGTAGCGCGCACCCTTCTTCCACCCCCACACCTCCTGCATCCATCCATTCAACCAACCAACCACCCACCTACCTCCACGCCCGCGAAGAAACGAACAAGGGATCCGCTTTTCTCGGATGAAAAGAAGCTGTGCTTTCACTGCTGCACACTCGGCGCGGCGCCGTGCCACAGGCGCTGGGGGGCTGGCTGCGGGCGCGAGCTGCGGAGTTGGAACGCCGGGGCAGGAGTGCAGGTGCGCGGGCAGAGGGCATTCTAGAACGCGCCGGTCCCGCATTCTGTCCCCGGCGCGCGGTCGGTCCGTTACAGGGAGGAGGAGGAGGAGGCGGCGGCTGCGGCTGCATCTTTAAATGCCACATAATAACAGTAGCAGCCGCGGTGGGGGGAGCTAGTGATTAAAAATCGCCCACATGCGCTGGAATAACAGGATCTGGGGAAAGAAGAAGAAGGTATTGAAGTTTTTCCAGTCGGTGTGTGGCTCTGTGGCTGGGGGAAGATGGCGGACTGGAGGTGATCGGCCAGGCTCGGGCTCTTCTTTAGTCTCTTCTCCCGGTTCTCCTGCCGAGCGGCGAGCCTTCTGCGGCCGGACACATGCAGGCCAAAAAACGCTACCTCCTGCTCTCAGCCGGCGCCGCTCTCTTGTTGCTGGTCTACCTGGCGGGTATGCGCTTCGGGCAGCTGCCCTCGGCTCGGCGACAGAACCGGCGGTGGGCTGCGGACGAGGGCTCCCCCTCGGCCCCCGAGCGCTGGCCCGAGTGGTCCAATGCACTGCAGAGTTTCTCCGTCGGCGACCGGCCAGAGAATGAAGAGTTCAGTCAGCGCGGCTCCCCCCGGCACAAGAGGGAGATTAACACTAGTGTCTACAAGGGGAAGAAATGCCGCATGGACTCTTGCTTCGACTTTTCTCTCTGCCACAGAAACGGTTTCAAAGTCTACGTCTACCCGCAGCAGAAAGGGGAGAAAATGTCCGAAAGTTACCAGAACATCCTGGCAGCCATCGAGAACTCCAAGTTTTATACCTCGGATCCGAGACAGGCTTGTCTCTTCGTGCTAAGTTTGGACACTTTAGATCGGGATCAGCTTTCACCCCAGTACGTACATAACCTAAAAAGTAAAGTCCAGAGCCTGTATTTGTGGAACAATGGCAGGAACCATTTGATTTTTAATCTTTATTCGGGGACCTGGCCCGATTACACAGAGGACCTGGGTTTCGATATCGGCCAGGCGATGTTAGCCAAAGCCAGCATTAGTACTGAAAATTTTAGGAGCAATTTTGACGTTTCCATACCGCTCTTTTCGAAAGAGCACCCGAGGACCGGAGGAGAGAAGGGATACATGCTTTTCAATAACATACCTCCCCTGAGAAAGTACTTGCTGGTATTTAAAGGGAAAAGATATTTGACTGGCATAGGTTCTGATACCAGGAATGCCTTATATCATGTCCACAATGCAGATGATATTGTTCTCTTAACGACGTGTAAACACGGAAAAGACTGGCAGAAACATAAGGACGCCCGCTGTGACAAAGACAACGATGAATACGAAAGGTAAATGTTGGCTTTCGGAAAATGATTGTTTTTGTCCAATGAGAAAAGTAGGTATGGGTTTCAAAGCTGAGTAACAGGCATTCTTTTGGGGTCACCACATTTTCTACTTGTTGGTTAATAGCGTAGAATTGTGCTGCTTCAACATCAGAAAAAAGGTAAGAACCCCAGCCAAAGCAAATATGTGCCCTACAGCAGCAATATTTCTCTTCCTCCTGATGGTAGGTTCAATTGATGCTTGATTTTTAGCTTTTACGTGATGTTTGGGAAAGCATGTGGCATCATGAAACATTGGTGTGACTCACTTGTCTGGTTCCTTGCATGGGGAGGGGGGGGGGGGTGGGCAAGTGTACAGAAATAATTTATTTCATGGCAGTCTACAGTATAGCACAAAGCCTTGCGCATAGGAGAAGTATATAAACGTTGGTCTATTTGCATAATCTTCTGTGAAGTGGAATTTTCAAGTTTGACATTTCAGAAAGAAATTGGAGTATGTGACACTAATATTTCAGAATTTCTATTTGAGCTGCCTTTCATTGTCTAAAAAAATGGATCTAATCATGCAATCTATACATAATGTTTTCCCTCCCTCCAGGCAATGATTGCATTTTTGTTTGCTAAACTGTTTGGTTTTGTAATGACCTTTACAAGAATTTGTTTTATCATGCTCGCAGAACTGATTTTTTTTCTCCTTCCACTGAGAGCAATTAAGCAGGTTAATTGGATCTGGTTTGTCAGTAAAGTCTCTTGAGAAACTGTATTTTATGGAAGTTGGAATATTATCCACTGAGTTTTAAAAGGCAATATTTTATAAGGTTAATGTTTTTGCTTGTGACAGTTATTTGTGACATGGGAGAAGTACATTCATAATTTTGTCCTATCCTTAAGTGATATATTGTGTTTCCTGAAGCTCTTGGTTGGTTTTATACTTTCTTGGAGTTGAGCGTTTATGGATTGTACATTTTAGCTGTCACTGACTCCATACAAAATGATTTTAAGCCTGAAGAAATGCTGGAAATTGGTGCTATTTTATAACTTGCGTGCGCCAAGAATTGCTGAAAAGGTTTAATGTTTCCCATTTTTTTCTTCTATCTACTGTAATTTGCACATAACAGTATGCTTTTTTATGAATCTAATGCTTAACATGCTTGTTGCAGAGTTTAATCGCTATTTCAAATGCTGTAAAACTGGATTTTGTGTATAGTTCTGCTTTCTTTGTTACCATGGAAATGCTAACCCCTCCCACCTCAAGTTGGAAGCGTACTGCTCCTAAGCATTTGACAATACTTTTTCAGATTTGCAAAAAGGATTAATATCAAAGATTGAAGGGTTAAGCATTTCTCTACTCTGCAATCAGTGAGTGGTTAATGGAATATGGCCTGCATTCTGTTTGACCTTTATTGCCTTGTTTTAATGTTACATTTGTAACATTTATGATTGACTGCTATAATGCAGTCATGACACATGGCAGTATATATCCAATTTGCTGAAGTTGTAAAAGTGCAAAAGGTTTTTGCTGAGTATGTGCTAAATTTCTGAATTAATGTCCAAATGCTGACAGGTGAACAGCAGTGAATGCTGTCTTCTCCTTGCATGATCCCATTATGAGCTCACAGGCCCATTAACAGATTAGATACTATGACTGATATTTCAGTATGACACTTTTAAAAAATTAACCCCTAATGTAAATCCATGAATTTAGGAATTGACAGGTAAATCATTTAACTCAAATGTGTTATTTGTAGTTTTCCACACCCCCAACTCCTCCTATTTTAAAATTATTTTAGAGTTCATTCTGGGCACGCAGTTCTGAAACAGAACTGGATTTTGTCTATCTTTGTACAGGAATAAATTAACTTTGTGATTTTTGCAATTTGGGAACTAGTTTTGTAAGCACATATTTGTGCTTTAATTCTGACCTTTAGAGACTTCATTTTCTTTTTTTAAGGTTCTCTTCAGCTGAAACCTCGTGCATGTAGACAATTTACATAATGACAAGACCACCCTTTAGAGTATCTCACGTATACATACTGACAAGATTCCAGGTTTAATCTATTTTCTTGGCCTTGGTCTGTACTGGATAGCCAACTGAAGTTGACCATGGATCATACTCTTGATTTCTAACTAGGGTCTCCTAATGGATATCTGATGAGAATAGTGTATTTATAAATGTCTAATGAGGACAGGATTAATTTTAGTTGTGGATTGTCCCCATGTGGTCAAATAGCCTTTGTGTTTAATGTCGAAGCACACACAATTATTATATGGGCAAGGTACCAGAAGCTCTCGCCCAATGGTTATATGAGCAAGGTACCAGAAGATGACTGGTGCCTGTGGATCCACATAGCAGCAGGAGGAGCAAGGTGAAAAGTAGTGAGCTGGGGAAGAGATTGCTCTGAGACATAATGTCAGACATTTTTTGGCACTGAGTCAGAAGGTTAAGAGTTCAAGCTCCACTCCCGAGATTTGGGCATGTAATGTAGAGCATTTAGGGAATGTTATATTGTCAAGGATGCTATCTTTTTTTAAAGACATTAAGATGAGGATTTTGTCTGCTCTCTCAAGTAGATGTAAACAATCCATGGCACTAACAAAGCAGTGGATTTATTCCAGTGTCACTAAAAATCATTACCTCGTCGTTTGTATCATTGCTGTTTGTGGAACCTTGCTGTGCATAGATCAGCTACCATGCTCCTTTGTAAAATGATGTGGAGATGCCGGCGTTGGACTGGGGTGAGCACAGTAAGAAGTCTTACAACACCAGGTTAAAGTCCAACAGGTTTGTTTCAAACACGAGCTTTCGGAGCACGGCTCCTTCTTCAGGTGAACCTGAAGAAGGAGCCGTGCTCCGAAAGCTCGTGTTTGAAACAAACCTGTTGGACTTTAACCTGGTGTTGTAAGACTTCTTACTGTGCTCACCCTTTGTAAAATGACCACCCTTCAAAAATACTTCATTGACTGCAACACTTTAGAATATGTTGAGTTTGCTGAAGGTGTTCAACTTTATTTAATTTTCTGATATGTGGGACAGGGGGCTCTACAATATATACCAGAAAGCAGGGGATTCTTAAATTGATGAGTACCTTGTTACCTGGCATGCATGGCAGATGCTGAGCTGAGAATCTATTTCTCATATGGTGGTTTTAATAGAGGAGTGGTACAATCTGATACAATAATGACATTGACAAAAGCGTAGCTGCTTAGTCAGCCAGGGTTAAATTTGTATGTGGGGAAATGTGTCGGGGTAGAATTTGTATGTGGGAAAATACATTTTTTGGTGCATTATTTTACTATTTTCAGGAGGTTTTTTGATGGCACTACTGGAGGGGGCAATTATAAAACTTTACACAAAATCAGTGTGCTGTAACTATTCCTTGCATAAATGCTTTCATAGCAAGCTATGTAATCCTTCAATTGTTCTTGGTTCATTTACGGCAGTTTCCCAGTTGTATGTAAGTACAATAACATGGGCTATGTGATAAAAGAGTCACCTTGCTGTTCAGTAATTAATTCACATACATTTAACAAGGCATTTTATTTATTTGGCAGATACTCTGCAATTGATACAGATTTACAACTGGAATTGAGATGGTTGATCAATGTATGGGATCTACACAGACTAGATGATTTTAAGCCTGCGATATTAGAGTAATATAACTTTCAGTTTATGCATTTGTGCGGGCCCAGAGAATTCACCTGAAGCGGGCCCAGAGATTTCATGTACTAAATGATTTGTTTGAGCTGCATGCACAACAATACTCTTCACTGTACCTCGGTACACGTGACAAACCAATCCAAGCTTTGGTGTGGGAAGAAAGGAGGTGTGCAACTTGCAAATTGAGTTTTGTGTGTGAGATATTTGTGGAATTTCAGTTGTGGGATAGTGGAAGGATTAAACATTGCCTAGGGCAATTGATTTATTTTTTGATAAATGCCTGATATTCAGCTTTCTCCAAAGGAAGGGAAAGGGGGATATAGATCAAATCATAGGAACCTATTGCAAGGGAACTTTCCTAATGCTGCACTTGTGTATTCAGCTCACCAGACTTGAATGGAGTACTGGCTCCAACCAGACAGTAGGCCCATTTATACTGTCTTTCTTAAACTGTCAAAGGAAAAATTCTGTATGTGTGGTTAAATATGCACAATGCTCCTCTACCAGCAGTCAAGATTTAAATGTTTGGAGAGCAAGGGTTGTAATGTCTGCATTCTCTGTGCATTTGTAAGGCAGAGGGGGCTCCACTGCTGCATTTCTTGGTGGATCCCGACTTGATGTAAACTGCAGTTTAAAGTGGAAACTATTCCAAACAATCTCAGTTTCAGGAGAAGAACCCCTTAAGAAAACTGTGAAGCTGTCCTTTTGTGATCATAGAATTAGAAACGTAGAATTTAGTGGATGAGGCCATTCGTCCCATCGAGTCTGCACCGGCCCTCCGAAAGAGCACCCCACCCAAGCCCACACCTCCACCCTATCCCAGTAACCCCTCCCAACCTTTTCGGACACCTAAGGGCAATTTAGCGTGGCAAATTCACCTAAATTGCACATCTTTGGACTGTGGTAGGAAACTGGAGCACCCGGAGGAAACCCACGCAGACAATAGGAGACTCCACACAGACAGTGACCCAAGCTGGGAATCGAACCTGGAGCTGTGAAGCAACTGTGCTGCCGTGCCCCCCCATTGTGATAAATTTGGTTAATTACAATCCCTGCCTCCAATTGTCAAATTTGTTTGTGAAAGCGTAGTATATATTGTGTTTCAGGTATTTTATTATAAAGGAATGTGTGGGTGCTTCTTACTTCAAAGTTTTTGCCAGCTTTGCCTTTTTTGCATGATATTTTACTCTTCTGAGAAGTGTGTTGCCAGGTGCCAATCAAACATGAGATTATTTTGGAATGAGCTTTGAAGAAATCAAAACATGAAGCCCACTTAATCAGTAATTGTATTGGTCAGCGACTCAGAACATAGCACAGTACAAAGAACAAAGAAAATTACAGCACAGGAACAGGCCCTTCGGTCCTCCCAGCCTGCGCTGATCCAGATCCTTTATCTAAACCTGTCGTCTATTTTCCAAGAATCTACTTCCCTCTGTTCCCCGCCCGTTCATATATCTGTCTAGATGCATCTTAATTGATGCTATCGTGCCCGTCTCTACCACCTCTGCTGGCAAAGCGTTCCAGGCACCCACCACCCTCTGTGTAAAAGAACTTCCCACGCACATCTCCCTTAAACTTTCCCCCTCTCACCTTGAATTCGTGACCCCTTGTAATTGACACCCCCAATCTTGGAAAAAGCTTGTTGCTATCCACCCTGTCCATACCTCTCATAATTTTGTAGACCTCAATCAGGTCCCCCCTCAACCTCCGTCTTTCCAACGAAAACAATCGTAATCTACTCAACCTTTCTTCATAGCTAGCACCTCCATACCAGGCAACATCCTAGTGAACCTCCTCTGCACCCTCTCTAAAGCATCCGCATCCTTCTGGTAATGTGGCAAACCAGAACTGCACGCAGTATTCCAAATGTGGCCTTACCAAAGTCGTATACAACTGTAACATGACCTGTCTCTCAATTCCACCCGTCAACCATTGTTCTCTAATCTTGCCATTTCTATCACTCATTTTCACAGGGACATGTCTGTCCTGCACTCTAATCAACCTTTCCTTAAAAGACTCCCACATTTCAAATGTGGATTTACCCTTAAACAGCTGCTCCCAATCCACATTCCTTAGCTCCTGCCGAATTTTGTTATATTTGGTCTTTCCCCAATTCAGCACTCTTCCTTTAGACCACTCTCGTCTTTGTCCATGAGTATTCTAAAACTTGAGGAATTGTGATCGCTATTCCCAAAGTAATCACCGACTGAAACTTCAACCACCTGGCCGGGATCATTCCCCAATACCAGGTCCAGTATGGCCCCTTCCCGAGTTGGACTATTTACATACTGCTCTTAAAAAAACTCTCCTGGATGCTCTTTACAAATTCTGCTCCATCTACGCCTCCAACACTACGTGAGTCCCATTCAATGTTGGGGAAGTTAAAATCTCCCATCACGACCACCCTATTGCTCCTACATTTTTCTATAATCTGTCTACATGTTTGTACTTCTACTTCACATCGCTTTTGGGAGGCCTGTAGTAAAGTCCCAACAATGTTACTGCACCCTTCCTATTTCTTAGCTCTACCCATATTGCCTCTGTGCTCGAATCCTCCATTGTGCCCTCCTTAATCACAGCTGTGATATCATCTCTAACCAGTAATGCAACTCCTCCACCCCTTTTACCTTTCTCTATCCCTCCTGAAGCATCTATACCCTGGTATATGTAGTTGCCAGTCTTGCCCTGCGCTCAACCAAGTCAGTAATACCAATAACATCATATTCCTAGGTACTAATCCAAGCCCTAAGTTCATCTGCCTTACCTGCTACACCTCGCATTAAAACAAATGCACCTCAGACCATCTGTCCATTTGCGTTCATCATCTCTTCCCTGTCTACTCTTCCCCTTATATTATCTAGCACCTTACTGGCTTTAGTTGCTGCCTCTTTACTGACCTCTAACTTCCTAATCTGGTTCCCATCATCCTGCCACATTAATTTAAAACCTCCCCAACAGTGTTAGCAAAAGCACCCCTTAGGACATTCGTTCCAGTCCTGCCCAGGTGTAGACCATCCGATTTGTAATGGTCCCACTGCCCCCAGAACTGGTTCCAATGTCCCAAAAATCTGAACCCCTCCCTCTTGCACCATCTCTCAAGCCACGTATTCATTCTGACTATTCTTGAATTTCTACTCTGACTGTCTCATGGCACTGGTAGCAATCCTGAGATTGCTACCTTTTGAGGTCCTACTTTATCTCCTAACCCCTAAATTCTGATTGTAGGACCTCATCCCGTTTTCTACCTATATCGTTGGTGCGTATGCACCACAGCAACTGGCTGTTCACTCTCCCCCTTCAGTATGTCCTGCAGCCGATCTGAGACATCCCTGACCCGTGCACCTGGGAGGCAACATACCATTCGGGTGTCTCGTTTTTGACCACAGAAATGCCTGTCTACTCCCCTTACGATTGAATCCCCTATGACTACAGCCCTGCCAGTCTTTTTCCCGCCCTTTTGTGCAGCAGAGCCAGCCACGGTGCCATGAGCCTGGCTACTACTGCCTTCCCCTGATGAGTCATCTCCCCAACAGTATCCAAAACGGTATACCAGACCGTTTGGAGATGACCGCAGGAGACACCTGTACTGACTTCCTGCTCTTTCTCTGCCTTTTGGTCACCCATTCCTTGTCTCCCTCACCAATCCTAATCTGCAGTGTGACCAGCTCACTGAACGTGCTATCCACAACCTCCTCAGCATCGCGGATGCTCCAAAGTGAGTCCATCGGCAGCTCCAGAGCCGTCATGTGGTCTAACGAGCTGCAGCTGGACACACTTCCCGCACATGAAGGAGTCAGGGGCATCGGCCGCGTCCCTGAACTCCCATATTAAGCATGAGGAGCATAACACGGGTCTGGGATCACCTGCCATTTTTACACTTTACCTTAACTGATTACAAATATAATATCAAATAATGAATAAGTGAAAGGAATAAAGATTTCACTTACCAATCACAATACTTACAACACACGAAGAGTTGAATTTCTCCCAGCTACTGCTAATTGGAGCACTTTCCTTACCAGCCAATCAGGTGACTGTTTTGCTGTGATGTCACTCTTCCCGATAGACCCCTGGCCACTGCCCCAGCCGAAAATCTGAAGGCCGCTTCTCTGGCAGCTGTCCCCCTGCCGCTCTCCTCGCGCTCTTGCACTGTGTCCCCGCCGCTCTCTTCGCGCTCTTGCACTGTGTCCCCGCCGCTCTCCTCGCGCTCTTGCACTGTGTCCCCGCCGCTCTCCTCGCGCTCTTGCACTGTGTCCCCGCCGCTCTCCTCGCGCTCTTGCACTGTGTCCCCGCCGCTCTCCTCGCGCTCTTGCACTGTGTCCCCGCCGCTCTCCTCGCGCTCTTGCACTGTGTCCCCGCCGCTCTCCTCGCGCTCTTGCACTGTGTCCCCGCCGCTCTCCTCGCCCCGTGTCCCCGCCGCTCTCCTCGCCCCGTGTCCCCGCCGCTCTCCTCGCCCCGTGTCCCCGCCGCTCTCCTCGCCCCGTGTCCCCGCCGCTCTCCTCGCCCCGTGTCCCCGCCGCTCTCCTCGCCCCGTGTCCCCGCCGCTCTCCTCGCCCCGTGTCCCCGCCGCTCTCCTCGCCCCGTGTCCCCGCCGCTCTCCTCGCCCCGTGTCCCCGCCGCTCTCCTCGCCCCGTGTCCCCGCCGCTCTCCTCGCCCCGTGTCCCCGCCGCTCTCCTCGCCCCGTGTCCCCGCCGCTCTCCTCGCCCCGTGTCCCCGCCGCTCTCCTCGCCCCGTGTCCCCGCCGCTCTCCTCGCCCCGTGTCCCCGCCGCTCTCCTCGCCCCGTGTCCCCGCCGCTCTCCTCGCCCCGTGTCCCCGCCGCTCTCCTCGCCCCTGGTCCCCGCCGCTCTCCTCGCCCCGTGTCCCCGCCGCTCTCCTCGCCCCGTGCCCCGCCGCTCTCCTCGCCCCGTGTCCCCGCCGCTCTCCTCGCCCCGTGTCCCCGCCGCTCTCACTCGCCCCGTGTCCCCGCCGCTCTCCTCGCCCCGTGTCCCCGCCGCTCTCCTCGCCCCGTGTCCCCGCCGCTCTCCTCGCCCCGTGTCCCCCGCCGCTCTCCTCGCCCCGTGCCCGCCGCTCTCCCTCAGCCCCGTGTCCCCGCCGCTCTCCTCTCCCCGTGTCCCCGCCGCTCTCCTCGCCCCGTGTCCCCGCCGCTCTCCTCGCCCCGTGTCCCCGCCGCTCTCCTCGCCCCGTGTCCCCGCCGCTCTCCTCGCCCCGTGTCCCCGCCGCTCCCCTCCCCCCGTGTCCCCGCCGCTCTCCTCGCCCCGTGTCCCCGCCGCTCTCCTCGCCCCGTGTCCCCGCCGCTCTCCTCGCCCCCGTTCCCCCGCCGCTCTCCTCGCCCCGTTCCCCGCCGCTCTCCCGCCCCGTGTCCCCGCCGCTCTCCTCGCCCCGTGTCCCCGCCGCTCTCCCCTCGCCCCGTGTCCCCGCCGCTCTCCTCGCCCCGTGTCCCCGCCGCTCTCCTCGCCCCGTGTCCCCGCCGCTCTCTCTCGCGCCCCGTGTCCCCCCCGCTCTCCTCGCCCCGTGTCCCCGCCGCTCTCCTCGCCCCTTGTCCCCCGCCGCTCTCCTCGTCCCCGTGTCCCCCCGCCGCTCTCCTCGCCCCGTGTCCCCGCCGCTCTCCTCGCCCCGTGTCCCCGCCGCTCTCCTCGCCCCGTGTCCCCCGCCGCTCCTCCTCGCCCCGTGTCCCCGCCGCTCTCCTCGCCCCGTGTCCCCGCCGCTCTCCTCGCCCCTGTCCCCGCCGCTCTCCTCGCCCCGTGTCCCGCCGCTCTCCTCGCCCCGTGGTTCCCCGCCGCTCTCCTCGCCCCGTGTCCCCGCCGCTCTCCTCGCCCCGTGTCCCCGCCGCTCTCCTCGCCCCGTGTCCCCGCCGCTCTCCTCGCCCCGTGTCCCCGCCGCTCTCCTCGCCCCGTGTCCCCGCCGCTCCTCCTCGCCCCGTGTCCCCCGCCTCGCCCCGTGTCCCCCGCCGCTCTCCTCGCCCCGTGTCCCCGCCGCTCTCCTCGCCCCGTGTCCCCGCCGCTCTCCTCGCCCCGTGTCCCCGCCGCTCTCCCTCGCACCCGTGTCCCCCGCCGCTCTCCTCGGCCCCGTGTCCCCGCCGCTCTCCTCGCCCCGTGTCCCCGCCGCTCTCCTCGCGCCCCGTGTCCCGCCGCTCTCCTCGCCCCGTGTCCCCGCCGCTCTCCTCGCCCCGTGTCCCCGCCGCCTCCTCGCCCCGGGTCCCCGCCGCTCTCACTCGCCCCGTGTGCCCCGCCGCTCTCCTCGCCCCGTGTCCCCGCCGCTCTCCTCTGCCCCGTGTCCCGCCGCTCTCACTCGCCCCGTGTCCCCGCCGCTCTCCTCGCCCCGTCGTCCCCGCCGCTCTCCTCGCCCGTGTCCCGCCGCTTCTCCTCGTCCAGTGTCCCCCCGCCGCTTCCTCGCCCCGTGTCCCCGCCGCTCTCCCTCTGCCCCGTGTCCCCGCCGCTCTCCTCGCCCCGGGTCCCGCCGCTCTCCTCGCCCCGTGTCCCCGCCGCTCTCCTCGCCCCGTGTCCCCGCCGCTCTCCTCGCCCCGTGTCCCCGCCGCTCTCCTCGCCCCGTGGTCCCCGCCGCTCTCCCTCGCCCCGTGTCCCCGCGCTCTCCTCGCCCCGTTTCCCCGCCGCTCTCCTCGCCCCGTGTCCCCGCCGCTCTCCTCGCACCCGTGTCCCCGGCCGCTCTCCTCGCCCCGTGGTCCCCGCCGCTCTCCTCGCCCCGTGTCCCCGCCGCTCTCCTCGCCCCGTGTCCCCGCCCGCTCTCCTCGCCCCGTGTCCCCGCCGCTCTCCTCGCCCCGTGTCCCCGCCGCTCTCCTCGCCCCGTGTCCCCGCCGCTCTCCTCGCCCCGTGTCCCCGCCGCTCTCCTCGCCCCGTGTCCCCGCCTCTCCTCGCCCCGTGTCCCCGCCGCTCTCCTCGCCCCGTGTCCCCGCCGCTCTCCTCGCCCCGTGTCCCCCCCGCTCTCCTCGCCCCGTGTCCCCGCCGCTCTCCTCGCCCCGTGTCCCCCCGCTCTCCTCGCCCCGTGTCCCCGCCGCTCTCCTCGCCCCGTGTCCCCGCCGCTCTCCTCGCCCCGTGTCCCCGCCGCTCTCCCTCGCCCCGTGTCCCCGCCGCTCTCCTCGCCCCGTGTCCCCGCCGCTCTCCTCGCCCCGTGTCCCCGCCGCTCTCCTCGCCCCGTGTCCCCGCCGCTCTCCTCGCCCCGTGTCCCCGCCGCTCTCCTCGCCCCGTGTCCCCGCCGCTCTCCTCGCCCCGTGTCCCGCCGCTCTCCTCGCCCCGTGTCCCCGCCGCTCTCCTCGCCCCGTGTCCCCGCCGCTCTCCTCGCCCCGTGTCCCCGCCGCTCTCCTCGCCCCGTGTCCCCGCCGCTCTCCTCGCCCCGTGTCCCCGCCGCTCTCCTCGCCCCGTGTCCCCGCCGCTCTCCTCGCCCCGTGTCCCCGCCGCTCTCCTCGCCCCGTGTCCCCGCCGCTCTCCTCGCCCCGTGTCCCCGCCGCTCCCCTCGCCGCTCTCACTGTGTCTGTACAGGCCCTTCAGCCCACAATGTTGTGCTGACCATTTATCCTAATCTAAGATCAACCTAACGTACACCCCTTCAATTTACTGCTGTCCATGTGCCTGTCAAGTGTTGCTTGAATGTCCCTAATGACTCTGACTCCACCAGCTCCGCTGGCAGCGCATTCCACGCACCCATCATTCTGTGTAAAGAATCTACCTCTGCAATCTCCCCTAAACCTTTCTCCAACCACGTTAAAATTATGTCCCCTCGTGACAGCCATTTCTGCCCCGGCGAAAAGTCTCTGGCTATCCACTTTATCCATGCCTCTCATCACCTTATACACCTCTATACTCACTTCCTCCTTCTTTCCAGTGAGAAAACCCCTAGCCACCTCAACCTTTCTTCATAAGACATGCCCTCCAGTCCAGGCAGTATGCTGGTAAATCTCCTCTGCATCCTCTCCAAAGCATCCACATCCTTCCTATAATGAGGCGACCAGAACTAGACACAATATTCCAAGTGTGGTCTAATCAGGGTTTTATGAAGCTGCAGCAAAACCTTGTGCCTCTTAAACTCAATCCCTGTGTTAATGAAAGCCAACACACCATACGCCTTCTTAACAACCCTATCATCCTGGGTGGCAACTTTGAGGGATCTATGTACGTGGACCCGAAGATCCCACTGTTCTTCCACACTTCCAAGAATCCTGCCTTTAACCTTGTATTCAGCATTCAAACTCGACCTTCCAAAATGAATCACTTCACATTTATCTAGGTTGAACTCCATCTGCCACTTCTCAGCCCAGCTCTGCATCCTGTCAATGTCCTGTTGTAACCTGCAACAGCCCGCGACAATATCTACAACGCCACCAACCTTTGTGTCATCGGCAAACTTTCTGACCCACCCTTCCACCTCCTCATCCAAGTCATTTATAAAAACCACACAGAGTAGAGGTTGCAGAACAGATCCTTGCGGGACAACACTGGTCACCGACCTCCAGGCGGAATACTTTCCATCCACTACCACTCGCTGTCTTCTTTCAGCCACGTAAGAAGTCTTACAACACCAGGTTAAAGTCCAACAGGTTTGTTTCAAACACGAGCTTTCGGAGCACGGCTCCTTCTTTCAGCCAGCCAATTCTGTATCCAGACAGCCAAATTTCCCTGTATCCCATGCCCCCTGACTTTCTGAATGAGCCTACCATGGGGAACCATATCAAATGCCTCGCTGAAATCCATATACACCACATCCATTGCCCGACCTTCATCAATGTGTCTCGTCACATCCTCAAAGAATTCAACGAGGCTTGTGAGGCATGACTGGCCCCTCACAAAGTCATGCTGACTATCTTTAATCAAACTGTTTTCCTAAATCCTATCTCTCAGAATCCTTTCCAATATTTTTCTCACCACAGACGTAAGACTGACTGGTCTGTAATTCCCAGAGATTTCCCTATTCCCTTTCTTGAACAGGGGAACAACATTCGCCTCCCTCCAATCATCCAGTTCTGAAATGTATTTGTCAAACTTGGGGAACAGAGCCACTGTACTACCTGAGCCAGCATGTCTTGAACTTGCATTGGAACAACATATTGTGCATGTGAAACTGGTGATTAGTATGAAGCAAACTGAAGTTGTGTACTTTGTAATCCGAAATTCCTGTATAGAATATTCTGAGTCATCATTCTCCATACATGTCAACTTTTAATATACAGTCCATTTTATTTTGATTTACTTTTAAGTCGTCATATTTTATTTACTAAAAATGGGAAACATTTTTCTTATCCATTTAAAATGTTCTTGAAATCACAGCCACTTTAGAAGGATTGCTTGAATAAACCTTGACAACTTGGACACGTCAATAAACCTATCATCAGTTTTCAAGTTGTCAAACACAAACTTTGTTCCCAAGAAGCTAAATTTTTATGCAAATTGATTGGGAGCAAAGAATGTTGATGCTAGTCACTGGCTACACACATCAAATGGAAGATTGCATATGAGATGTTACAGTTCTATCAACACACTGATTCTAAAATCACTACTTATGAACATTTTGAGAAAGTTCTATGCCTTACTTGGTATCCACAATGTATAGCATCCTTGTGCTGTGATCAGTTAATTAGATAGTTCTGGCAGAAGATGTTAATGTTGGGTAACCTTTTTGTTTCTAGAAACATTCTGATGTTCAATGGATGGATGAATTAATTTTGGTTTTATTGATACTGTCCATTACCTGTGAACTGAAAACACCTTAATACATGCAATAAAGTTGACATGTCCACAATGCATCCAAAGTTTCTGCTTTGTTTTAATTGCTCGAGAAATTAAAACAACAGTTGAAGTTGTCCCCTCCCATGGTCAGTCTGTGTGTGTCTATGTCTGGGATTTCTGCCATGGTCTTTTTAATAAATTCCGTGGTGTGCCAGTTGGGCGTGTACATGTTTATCAGGACTAGTGGTACCCTGTCCAGGATACAGCTGACCATGATGTACCGTCCCCCTTGGTCCATAACTGTCCTCGTTGCGATGAACACCCTCCTCTTACTGATTATTATGTCTATTTCCCTAGCTCTTGTCCCATAACAGGAATGGTAGGTCTGTCTCACCTGGCTCTTTCTTACCTGCAGTCAGTCCTTCTCCCTCAAGTGCGTCTCTTGGAGGAAGACTTATGTCTGCTTTCATGCCTTCAGGTGGGCGAAGACTCTGGATCTTTTCTTTGGACCGCTAAGTCCTCTGGAACGTTACAGGTGACTATCCCCCATGCTGTGGGATCAACCATACTTGCCTTGTGGATGCGCCCCTGCACTCTGGGGTTTCCCTTAGCCAGGGGGCCATCCGAAATGGCCACAGTACCGTTCTCGCCATGAGGCCAGACCCTTTGCACTCCTGGGTTTCCCTTTGTCAAGGAACTATCCAACATGGCTGCCAACTGTGTAGCTGCCATGTGGGTGAGCCCCTGCACTCGAGGGTTTCCCTTTGTTCTGGGATCCTCTAGTGACTGCCTACGGTGCCATCTTGTACCACGTTTTACAATATCGATCTGCTGAAGCCAGTTCAGAGGCCCCCACCTGCCAGGTGTGCTCTCCCCAGTGGGAGATGCGCCGACCCCCCCCCCCCCCCCCCCCCCCCCCCCCCCCCCCCCCCCCCAATTCTCATGCTTCCTGGCACTAGCTTTCCAGCTAGTGTGGTGGCCCCCCCTCCCAGGGTTGCCCTGACCCCCTCCTATGCCCACTCTGCTCGTGCCCCTACCGTCTCCTTCTCGCCCTCTCCTGCGATCTGTTGCCCGCGCCCCCTCGGGTTCCCTAGTTCATAGCGAGGTGAAGCAGTGCCGCGCAAAATTGGTTAATTTTTTTCTTTTTCCCCTTTGTCTGCTCTGTATCTTCCTCAACGATGCCTTTCTTGCTGCCTGTCCAGGCCACTCTTGCAGATGAACACGTATGCCTCTTGTCAGGGCTGTGCAATAATGTTCTTTGCCCTGCGAAGTTACCCAGAGCCTGGCTGAAAATAACATCGCACAATGTGACCTGGCTCTTGTACAGAGCCACCTTTGCATGGTTGAATTCGGCTTTGTGCTGTGCCAAGTCCGCCCCATGTCCTGGTACATTCTTATTTTATGTTCCTCCCAATTGCATGCCTTTGTCTGTCAAACCCAGCAAAGGATCCTCTCTTGGACCTGATAAGTGTGGAGCTTGGTTATTATTGTCCTCGGCTGCTCCCCAGCCCTGGGCTTTGGTCGGAACGACCTGTGAGCTGTTGATCTCGGGCGATTTGGGGAAGCTGAATCTCCCAACCAGGTTGACAGCCCGTTGGGTCCTGCCCTTGATCTCGTCTGGCAGGCCCACTATCCTAATGTTCTGCCTCTTCGACTGATTTTCTTGGTCCTCAACCTTTCCTTTTAGGCTCCCCTGAGTCGCCCCAACCTATTGATCATGGTCTCCATTACGACAGTTCTGTTCTCCAGCTCTCTGGTCACCTGGATTTCCAGTTTCCTCCCCATGACATCGAGCGACGTCTGCATCTCTGCTAGTGCCACCGTTGCCTTTATCTCTGCCTTAATGGCATTCTTCATAGCATTTAGTTCTTCAGTTAGAAACATCATCCATCCATTGTCGGTTTGGGGGGGGGGGGTTGTTTTCTGGGTCACCAGTCTCCCGCTCTCGGAGAGGGGACCCCTTGTGGATCCGCCAACCCACTTGTTCGCCGCTCCTGTCCCTTGCTGCAGTTTCTGGTGTCTCTGCGGCCTCTTGAGCTGTTGCTTCCTGGCATTTTTGTTGATCGTACTGTTGTTGAGGGTGAAGTGATGTTTAAGTCTGGTTTTGGGGTCTAATTTAGCCCAATAGTGCCTATTTTCCTGTTGAATGGAGGAGAGCTACCTGATGTGCGACTACTCGGCACATCCCCACCAGAAGTCTCCAAGTGCCTAAATTTAAAACCGTGATTGAATTATGTCTGTGTCTTGGCTCATTTCCCCCAACCTCTAATCAGTATTCGTTAGAGAGCTGTACTTTGGTCTTGTGGACCAGTCCAGATGATTAAGGCTGGTACACTATAAAGATACAGATTTCTGAATTTTTAATTTATTTTTGTCTTGTAAGTGCTCCAGAAGGTTGCTCCTTTTGAGTGAAAGAATAATCAAGTTTCATACGAGTTTGAGTAAAGGTGCTCTTTCCTCAACTTTCCTCAAAGGGCCCCCACAAAAAAACACACATACTCAGTTTTGAAATTATATACATAGATTTTTGCTTGTCCTGATAACATTTAATTGGGTTGATTACATTTTGAAGTTAAGCATTGATTAAATTGTCAGATTTCTCCAAATTTGCTGCAGAATTTCCAATTGCTGTCAGCGGTGGTTTCTGGTGTGAGCGGGTACAGTAAATTATTCTCTCATAGAAATAGATTTGAGTTCTGGTCCTGCCCGAATCAACCTTTGAAATTGCTCAGTATTTTAAGTGTGTCCATTAGTTTGGAACTAAGCTGTTAACACAATATTTTCCCCTCTTGTATTGTCTCTCTGACATTTAAAAAAAAGTAAAGTACCCAATTATTGTTTTTCCCCAATTAAGGGGCGATAGTACCCAATTATTGTTTTTCCCCAATTAAGGGGCGATTTCTGTGTGGTGTCTACACGTTCTCCCTGTGTCTGCGTGGGTTTCCTCTGGGTGCTCCGGTTTCCTCCCACAAGTCCCGAAAGACATGCTGTTAGGTAAATTGAACACTCTGAATTTTCCCTCATTGTACCCGAGCAGGCGCTGTAGTGTGGCGACCAGGGGATTTTCACAGTACTTCATTGCAGTGTGTAAGCATACTTTTGACACTAATAAAGATTATTATTTAGTGTGGCCAATTTAGTGTAGCCTGCACATCTTTGGATTATGGGGGTGAGACCCATGCAGACACGAGGAGAATGTGCAAACTCCACATGGGCAGTGATCCGAAGCTGGAATCGAACCCGGTGCCTCGTCGCCATGAGGCAGCAGTGCTAACCACTGGGCTATTATGCCACCCTATCTTTGTGACATTTTTGTTTGTGTTGGCAGCATTTGAAAAAATTAGCCTATGTTGGAGAAATTGGGTAATTCCACAGTCTAGATTTGCTATGTTTTACTAAAATAATTCCCATTGTCCTTTGTTTGACAAATTGAATGTTAATAACCTGCCAAATTTAATTAAAAATACTGGTTGAATATAATTAAATCCACCATGTAAATTGGACATTTATAGGTCTTTGATGGATTATAATGAAAAGGGAATTAGTTCCACTGGGTAAAATTCAAATAACTCCTGTTCCTCTGCTGTCTTAATTCTTGCTTATGTTTAACATGTTTTATTTTGATTGTTTGATTAAAAGCACTATGACACCTCCCACTCTTGCTGTCAAAATCAAGGTCAGTAATATCTGGGTAATTATTATTTATACAAATCATTCCATTTAGATTTTATCTGAATGACATTAATCCATCAAAAAGCTGGGCCTAAAATAGTGTAACTGTTAGCAGACTGTGACTGTTACCAGCAGCCGTTCTAACTTTGCTTCGATAAAAATATAATTATTTCCCACTCTTAACTGTTCAGCTTCCCCATGAAAGTTTTCAAAATGGAGTCTCCTAAATTTGACTTTGTTCTGTCGTACCTATTTTGTTTCCTTGAACAAGAAGGATAATTCATTTTAAGGTTTCTTGTGTGCCAGATCGGTCCTGTTTATATTGTATAGTTCATTTGATAGCCGGGAAACTATTCGGACATGGGATTTGTGCTTTTGTTATTTCTCTCAACTAATGACCATTGCTTTAAAGTCACATAACTTTGTGGATCTGCTGTGAGCATTACACTCTTGAAAGAGTCTTGAGAAGCAAAACATTTGCTTTGTACGGTGTAGATGTACAGGTTAGGTGGATTGGACATGCTAAATTGCCCCTAGTGTCCAAAAAAGGTTAGCTGGGGTTGCGGGGGAGGTGTGGGCTTGAATAGGGTGCTCTTTCCAAGAGTCGGTGCATAGTCGATGGGGTAAATGGCCTCCTTCCGCACTGTAAATTCTATAATGATTCTATGACCACCTGTGCTGAATGGCCAGCTAAAATTTGGAATAGTTTGGTCACTTTGAATTTCACTGCTTCTCGTGTCAAAGGTTGGGTCATTTATGCTATAGGTTCCCTCTGTCTGTCCTATTGTCAGAAACTGTTATGCAATAAAGACAAGCTATTAGTCACTACCCATTCTTCGAATAATTTAAGTGAAAAAAAACCTTTCAACTTGATTCTGTAACTTCATTCCAGATAGTCAAGAATTTATCAAAGGTCGCCTTTCATCTTATACCAAATAGGGATATACTATACAAGTGAGACTAAAGGAATGTTTTGGAGTGGATGGATGCACCTGTATTGGATAATTATGACTGCAACTTTAGTTAAAATTGAGGACTACGTTTGTTAAATTATTTTGTCCACTGTTTTTAAGTATCTATACTCTTTTCCAAAGTGGTGTTGAGAAATCAATGCTGCAGAGATTTACATAATTTTAATTTAGGATAGCTGAATCAAATGCTGTATTTGACTACAGTATTCTGAATGCTCTTTGACTCACTTCTACAGGAGTGCAAGTGTATGTGAATATATATTTTCCCAAAATAGTATATATTTAGTGGAATTGGCAGAAAAGTAGAATTGGGAGCAGGTTGCCCACCCTTCATGTTTGGGAGGTGGTGGTGCGTGGTTGGCGGAATGCCCAGATGTAGTTTTAAATAAATCCCATCAGTTGGGATAACTGCCAAAAAACTGGTGCATTATTTGAAAGTTCCGTGACCTGGTTACAAAAGTAGGCAAAATATGCAGAAATGTGTTGGTTATAGATTTAATGTACTCACCTAGTTGTGTGAAATTGTCAGCTGACTGGGGACAGGTCCGTTGCTGTCGGTCTTGGTGTTTAAACGTTAGCTGGTGTTTGTGTGTAAGATTCTTTTAAATATGTGTACCATGTGTCCTTAAGCATGTATACGCTTAAAATAATTATCTTTGTAGTTTCAATTTTATTAGCAGTGCAGCAGGTATATTTTATTACTCCATCTAAGTGCATTGCCATTTTTGCAGCATAATTTTCTCAATGAAGAGAAGGCCTGAAATGGGCCTAAAAGGTGCAATCCTCCACATGAACCTCCTCCCATCCCTTTTTCATCTAACCGATTTTCTATTTCTCGTGTTTATCTAGCCTTCCCCTCATGCTATTCACCTCAACTACTCAGTTGTCCCTCTGGATCAAGATGCTTTACCTGAGTTCTTTATTGGATTTATTAATGCCTATCTTATATTTATGACCTCTAGTATTGATCTCCCCTGCAAGTGGAAACATAATCGCTGTTTCCCTTTTAAAGCTTTTCACAAATTTAAAAACCTCTATCAGATCACCGTCAACCTTTTCTTTTCCAGAGAAAGGAATCTAAAACCTGCTTAGTCTTTCCTGATCGTTAGTAATTTCCACACCATTCTGGTACTATTTAATGGTAAGTAGTAGAGTAGCAAAACATTAAAACTTGCTTGATTTGGAAGGAATTCAATAGCTTAAAAAAAAATATTTCCTCTTTTTCAATGCAGCTGTCACTCTTGACCGTAACAGCTGGTCATAAAAATAAAACTGCATAGATGCTGTGGTCATGGCCTAGGCACTTTAGAACCACCAGTCAACAATCTGCTGACATTAACAAAGTGATTGATTACATAGAGCCAGCTTTAAAGACGTGCAGCCCTTCGTGATTAAAGAATGGTCTGTTCTTGCAAATTAACTTGAAGCATGGGAATTAACTGAGTTTTCTGATTATTTACTGCATCCTTTGTTGAGATGGGGGGGGGGGGGGGAAGAGACCTATGCCCATTCAAGCCTTAGTTGAGTGTTGAACTATTGAGTGTTGAACTGCAAGGGCAGCAGGGTAGCATGGTGGTTAGCATAAATGCTTCACAGCTCCAGGGTCCCAGGTTCGATTCCCGGCTGGGTCACTGTCTGTGTGGAGTCTGCACGTCCTCCCCCTGTGTGCGTGGGTTTCCTCCGGGTGCTCCGGTTTCCTCCCACAGTCCAAAGATGTGCGGGTTAGGTGGATTGGCCATGCTAAATTGCCCGTAGTGTCCTAATAAAAGTAAGGTTGGGGGGGGGGGGGGTTGTTGGGTTACGGGTATAGGGTGGATACGTGGGTTTGAGTAGGGTGATCATGGCTCGGCACAACATTGAGGGCCGAAGGGCCTGTTCTGTGCTGTACTGTTCTGTGTTCTGTATCTGCTTCCATTTGTGCAATTTGATACCATTATAGATGTACATCTGAGAACAGAAACCTGCTGACTTTTGGGGACTGGCAAGTGCGAAACTGTCATCTCAGCACCTGAAAAGGGGTCCTGTAATCTGCATCATCTTACATTTTGGATCTATGCAGCCCCGAGTGTTCAGCAAATATTTAATGTACTTTAGAACGAGCAAAATCCCAATTTAATCATCATGCTCAACTCCTAGTCTGTTTTGTATTTCTTTGCGCCCTTTGATACTAATAAATTAAATGGTAAAATAGTGATAGGTCGCTCAACTCCTAGTCTGTTTTGTATTGCTTAAGTGTCCTTTGATACCAAGATTGCATGGTAAAATAGTGATAGGACATTCTGAGATGGCAATTATTGCAATAATGCTCTTCAATGCAAAGTAATTGATTTTCTACAAACCTGGCTACCCAAAAGCCAAATGCTATACAGTCAACTTCTAGTTCTTTCAGCATACAAAAATTCTTTCTGCATCAACTGAAGTGAAAACTTATTCAGTTTACAACAGTAAATTATTTCCTTCCAACCTCCTGATTTGCTTTCTTTCAAACAACTTTGTTAACCAAGATTGAATTAGTGATATATCGCAGACTTGCTTTGTGGAATTATGTTGCGTTTATTTTTCTGTTCTCTTATCTTTGCAAGCCTTGAGGGATGATTTGATTGCATCACTACTTTTAGGTTGTGCTGACCAAGATTTTGTGGCACCTTTCTTTATACTTCAATGCAGAACCACAGCTAATGACATCAATGAAAATCTTTCTCTGGAAGAAACAATCTACCAGTGGGGAATTATAAGTATGCGATTTCTGAATTGCATGCTTAT
The DNA here is from genome assembly GCF_902713615.1 of Scyliorhinus canicula. NCBI lineage: Eukaryota > Metazoa > Chordata > Chondrichthyes > Carcharhiniformes > Scyliorhinidae > Scyliorhinus > Scyliorhinus canicula. The sequence continues at coordinate 137,996,084 of NC_052155.1, read as the reverse complement.
ATTGCTGAAGCTCCTCTCTACTTTTAGCAACCCTCTTTTTCTCCCGCTGTCTCCTTACCCCTCCCCCAGCAATTCAGTTTCAACCTGCAGTATTATAGATTCCTTTGCAAATCCTGAATGGAGTCCGGAGCAGGGTGCAATGACAAGCGGGTGGTTTATATGGCATTTTTTAAAGAAAAAAGCAGAATACTTAGTATTGCTACAAAGTTGAATTTCTGGTGTTCCAAAAGTCTTTTGTTCTGTTCTAGAATTAAGAATTGCAGCTGCAGTCCAGAAATTTATTATACAGTACTGGTGTGGTATCTTATTCTGTTTCAGCTAATACCTTTTAGTTGTAATGAACTTAAGTGATGGCTAAAATATTACTTGCTTAGATTGAGTCATTCTAAATCTACTCTCTTTTATTTTCAAGACAAAACTATTTTTAAACATTCTCTTCAAAGTTTAGCATAACAGTTATGCAGAGATTGGTATTTCTTCCAGTCAGGTTTAAAGGTTGTTCTATTGCAGGAGCGTTGCTGACACTCGGTCTGCCAGATTTCCTCATTTTATCCTGTCTGTATCTTCAGCTGCTCATGTTATGAATTTTTCATGTGGTGTTCCCTTATTTTTGTCTGTCACAGGCTGCTGATTTGAATTTAAATAAGTTATAAATGGTATGTGTTGCGAGGCGGCGAGGCAGAGCAACAGCTCTTTTGAATAGCCTGACCCTCCAGTTCAGTGCCTGGTTTTCCCTTGTAGCAGTTTTGCTGTGAGAAAGTTTGGTGAAATGCCACTGTGTTTTCATGCTGTGGCTTGGCTAAGACATGAGCTTTTTCAGTTGAACTACTCTAGAGTACAGTCACTGTCAGAGTTTGCTTTTGAACTTCACAAGAGCATAAAACCCATCCAGTTACTTTACTAGGGCTCATTTAAATGAATTCATGACACTTCATGGGTCATTGGTGTTACTTTCAGAAAGAGAAATTTGAATGTCTGGCCAAGAAACTGCCATCTTTTTGAGAGTATTTAGATACTGCTTGAGATGCCATGCTGAACCTTGCAAGCAACAATAGTTTTTGCTTTTTATAACTTGCCTAGGCAATTTGCTATCTGCCAATAAAATTTTATTTTTCAGTAACTTTATTTTTCACTCTGTGATCAGATTCTTTTTGAAAATGTTCTGTCCCCTAGGCAGCACAGTGGTGCAGTGGGTTTGATCCCGGCCCTGGGTCACTGTCTCTGTGGAGTTTGCACATTCTCCCCATGTCTGCGTGGGTCTCGTCCCCAAAACCCAAAGATGTGTAGGGTAGGTAGATTGGCCGTGCTTAATTGTGATCTCTAAATTCATTTTTAAAAAAGAAAATGTTCTGTCCCTGGAGTGCTTTGCATTTATTTTTCTATTTAGCTTATTTCGAAATATGCAGAAATGTAAATTTATGTCACTCTATGTAGCTGAGCTGTATGGAAAATAAAGTTTGCATTTCTGAATGGTTACATATTCTTTGAAGTGTGATGACATGTTCTCTGGATTGTGATGAGGCCAAGAAAACGAAGCTTTCATTAGAAGCAGTTAAGGGTTTAAAGAAAATAATGCTGAATTTGCCTGAGGGTCTATATGTTAATATTTTCCCTAAATTAAGACCAGTAACTTTTGTGTTTTTAAAAAAGAAAGGTTTTTTGAATTCGTAAATTGCAGTTGACAATTCTGTTCATTATAGGTTTAGTTTGTAAAATGTAAGACCTAGCTTGGTAACAATATGTAGTGTGCATGTTAATTTTCATAGTCTAGTTAGCTGGAGGGCCAAAGGGTCTGCCACAGTTGCTCAGTATTATATCCAGTCTGTGAAATTGTGATTGCTGTGGTTCACTGCCCTGCATGTTGGTGTAATTCACCAGGTCTTATAACCTGCATTGAGATCAGCACTGGGCAGGATGCAGAGTCTTTACGAGCTTGTTCGTGCAGACTTTTATTGCTTCTTCACCGAATTAAGTTAAGCCAATAAAAAGGAAAATGAAACATAATGATAACATGCTTTGCCGTTATATGTAAACGTGTTCTTGAACGTATTTTGTGCATCCTGTGAGATTACATGAATTGTGTGGGGTTGTTTTTGCATTTTTCAAGTGGTTCTTTTCCTGTTTTCATTTTGAACTGCCCAATGTTTAATATTGAGTTTCGGAAAAAAAATCAGGGAAGACGAATTTTGTGTTTCAAGACCTCTTGCTCTTTTTTTTTTCTCGCATTTATTTCGTTCTCAGTATTGTTTTTACGATTTTGTGGTGTACCAGAATGAAGGTGAAATATATTTCTGCAGGTTACACGAGTAGCTAAGCCGCCGTGTGTATGTAAATCTGTCCAAAAGCAAATCTTTGCTAAAATTTCAATGGCAAGGCTGTCAGTTTAATGACGAAAATTGACAATATTTGAAATAGCAAAAAAAAATCATGGATCGGAAATTCGGGGAGAAGGAGCAGCAGTATGTGGGGGTGGCAGTTGCGAGAGGAATGCTTTCTTTTGAAAGTGTCCTCTCTCAACTATGAATTATAGGAGGGATGTGATGGCACTGGAAAGGGTGCAGAGGAGACTGACCAGGATGTTGTCTTAGCTGGAGAGTTTTGGCTTTCAAGAGAGGTTGGATAGACTGGGGTGTTGTTCCTTGGAGCAGAGGAGACTGGGGACATTGATTGAGATGTACAAAATTGAGGGGCATAGATAGAGTAGACAGGAAGAAACCTTTCCCCTTGGTGGAGAGATCGATGACCAGGGGGCATAGATTTAAGGTTGGGAATTTAGAGGGAATGTGATGAAAAACCTTTTCACCAAGAGGGTGGTGGGAATCTGGAACTCACTGCCTGAAAGGGTGACGAAGGTAGAGAACCTCATTTTTTTGTCTTAATTTAGTGTACACAATTCGTTTTCTACAATTAAGGGGCAATTTAGCGTGGCTAATCCACCTACCCTGCACATCTGTTAGGTTGTGGGGGCGAAACCCTCACAAACACAGGGAGAATGTGCAAACTCCACACGGACAGTGACCCAGAGCCGGGATCGAACTGTGAGGCAGCAGTGCTAACCACTGCCCCTAGAGAACCTCATTTAAGAATAATTTAGATGTGCACTTGCAATGCCAAGGCATACAAAGCTATGGGCCAAATGCTGGAAAATGGGATTAGAGCATATAGGTGATTGTTTTTTGACCGGCGCAGAAATGGGCCGAAGGGCCTTTTCGTTACTGTAGACCTTTGTGACTCTAATTGTGTTTTCAAGACAGAGATTGATAAGATTGTTAGATAAGGGCATCTAGGGCCTTGGCGCAGAGTTGCGGTATAGATCAGGATAATCCAACTGATGAAACAAGAACAAGGGGCTGAATTACCTGCTCTGCACCCTTTTAAATTATTGTTGGAATACTCGTTATTTTACCCAGGTTTTTACAATAATATATAATTTGTTAAACTCTCGTGTTCCCACACGGCTGTGCATCCATCTTGTATTTGCATTCCAATTTTTTTTCTCTTAATGGATGGACGACTGCTTGGAACGAAAAACTCTCTATTTCTTTCAACACATTCAGGAATTTCTAGGGAATGCGTAGAACAACCATAACTTTCAGATGATGAGTCTCCTGAATTTATAGGTGGTTATAACCCCTGTTCGAATAGATTGGCAGTTATGAATGTATTTTTAAAGTAATTTTATGCATACTGAATGTGCAATCAGGTTTGTCACCCAGACCCCCATCTTGAAATTAAGCTTGTTAAGAAATGTTATATATGTATACCTAACTAAAAATGAGTTATTGCAATTTTCATTCCCATTGGGGCAGCACAATGGTTACCACTGCTACCTCAGCGTCAGGGACCAAGGTTGGATTCTGACCATGGGTGACTCTGTGGAGCTTGCACGTTCTCCCTGTGTATGTGTTGGTTTCCTCCTGGTGCTCCGGTTTCCTCCCACAGTCCAAAGATGTGCAGGTTAGGTGGATTGGACATGCTAAATTTCCCCTTTGTGTCTAAAGGTTAGGTTGGGTTATGGATATGAGACAGAGGCTTGGCCCTGGGTGGGGTGATCTTTCAGTGGGTCGGTGCAGACCGGATAGGCTGAATGGCCTCAAGCTGTGTAGGTATTCTATGATTCTATTGACATGAGCAAAGAAAGGAAAATACAGTTTTTACTGAAAGGTGTTTCTTTGTCAGAAGCCTCAGTACTCTCACCTGGTCATGTATAGCAGCTGGAGGCAGAAATCTGCTTAACCTTTCAAGGCTTTGGTAAGTGTAGTCAAGGCAACTTTTTATTATTACAAAAATGTATTAAAACAGGTTGCAACACATGCCCTGTGAAACGTACTTCCCAGCAATCAACTATACAGTCTATGCAAATGTTTTCCCCTTTTTCATCCCGCCCCATGACAAACAGGTCAAAAACACCTCCCACCTTTTCTCAAACCCCTCTGGAGAGCCGCATAACATGTATTTTATCTTCTCCAACGCAGGAAGTCGTACAGGTCTGCATCGCTACCCCCGGTGGCGATGCCGACCGCCACTCCAGTAAAATTCGCCACCGTGCAGTCAGAGGCGAAAGCCATTACATTGGCCTTGCTCCTGTCCCATGAGCTCCGGCTTCTCTGAAACCCAAAATATCACCACCAAAGGGTCCGTTCCACCTCCTCCACTATCCTGGCTAAGACACTCCCGCCCAGAATCTTAGCCAAGGCAACTTGGTGACCTTAGTTAAAGAGCTGTTCTCCTTGAAGAACCGAGAGCAGTTGGCATTTCAAAAGTGTGATCCTGGCTTCCAGTTTAATGTCAACAAGGGGCAATGGTAGCAAGAAAACTTCACAATTGGTTATTACTTTGATCCAATCATTTCAGTTTCATGGGGAAACAGTAAATTAAGTTGGGGGATGAAACACCTTTGCTGTGGAGTGCTAGTGTCATCAGCTGCACTGTCTAAAGGAAAAAATGTCTTCAGATTTGTTGTATTGATCCTTTTTGTTTTGTTGAACTTTGTAGCCATCCACAAAGCTTGTATGCTGAAAGTTGTACTTAATTTGGCCCATGAACCCATTTTAATTTCAGTTTGGACAAAACTAAGGCATAACAAACCATTATAATCTACAGATAACATCTCTGAATTCTTAACATTATAAATGCACACTTCGCCCTAAGAGGGTCAATGCTAGGGTTCGTCGGGAGAAAACTAACTGTCGAGGGGGGGAAGGGTGTTAGATTATTCTTTAGATGGGGTGGACTTGTGAGGGAGGGAGTTGGTCTTTGCACTATGTTTATATTTGTAATGTTTACTGTTATTATAAAATTATAAATGCCTTTCAAAAAAAACATTATAAATACACAGAATCCAACATTTTTCAGAGAATTTCAAGATATGGTTTTAAAATCATAATCTTCAAAATCTGGTCATATAGGTAGTGTAATTGTCAAATAATGTTTCATTGCAGCCCAGAAAGATGGTTCTGGCATATATCAGATGTCAGCTGTTTTAGACTGTCTCTTAATGTTTCATCAGTGCCTGTGGTTTATCTCTGCTAGCTCTTGAATGTATAGCCCAGAGGCATAGGACAAAATGAATAGCACAAGATTATTTCATGGATTCAGAACAAAAACAAAAAGGAATTTTGCCAAGTTGCCAAACCAGGTTTTCGTAACAACGACACCATTGATTAATATTTTGTTTCTGGTTCAGGTGCATATCATGGAGGAAGGTGAAAGTATATGTTGAAATATACGTTTATTAGCTAGCTAAGTCTGTTTGCAACAATGTTTTTCTTGTACATTGTTTCATGGGATGTGAGCATTACTTAGCATTACTGGCAAGGCCATCATTTACTGCCTCTTGAGAAGGTGGTGATGAGCAACCTTCTTGAACCGCTGCAGTTCAATGTAGTGTAGATCAGTAATTTTCAAAGTTGGGATTGCCCGTGGTGTCGGGAGGGTCACGAAGCCATTCATCGCGATGTTCCCCATCACGGGAATTAACGTACAATGGCCGCAGCAGCCGGCTTTTAAAAATGTCAACTCCAAGCGGCTTTAAAATTGACGCCCGCGACCGGCTTTAATAATGCGTGCGCATGCGTGCCCGCTCAGTGCGCATGCCCGGAGCCCAGCGTGAAGCACCGCCTCCTCCTGATGTCAGCGCCATGACTCGGGAGAAGATTTTTTAAAAAATTCAAATAGTCAGGGCAGCACGGTGGCCTAGTGGTTAGCACAACCGCCTCACGGCGTTGAGGTCCAGGTTCGATCCCGGCTCTGGGTCACTGTCCGTGTGGAGTTTGCACATTCTCCCCGTGTCTGCGTGGGTTTCGTCCCCACAACCCAAAAATGTGCAGAGTAGGTGGATTGGCCACGCTAAATTGCCCCTTAATTGGAAAAAATAATTGGGTAATCTAAATTTATGAAAAAAAGATGAAAAAAAAATTCAATTAGTCTTCCTGCCTGAAGTGAAACAGAGAGCAAGTCACGTGCCTCCAACACTGTCAGCATCAAACAAGCAACAGGATTGAAAAATTAAAAATGGATTATTTTGTAATAAGAAAGAGCGGGCCAGAGACACAACCGGCCAGAACTAAACCTGCTGGAGTGAGTAACTCGGGAGAATCCGTAGCAGGACAAAGCAGTGCTGGTGTTAGCTCCAGGACCTCTGATGAACAACCCATTAAGAAATGTAACATTGAATGACAAAACAAGTGAGATTGTGAGGACCAAGCATCTGTCACATTAAAGGTAAGCGAAAATGGTGGATCACGAAGTTTGGGCGGCGTGGGCGAGAAGGCCGACTGGCGTGGGTCGCGACGATAGGCTGGCGTGGGTTGGCCAGTTGGTAAAAAAGGGTCCCCGGAAAAATAGTTTGAAAAATATTGGTGTAGGTACACACATTGAGCTGTTGGGGGGGAAAAAGATCCAGGGTTTTGTTGCGAAACATTGAAGTGACTGTACCTGTTCACACTTTTGTTGAGCATCAAGGTATTCTTTTACACTCATCATTTGGGTGAAGAAACCAAAGAATGATGCAATGGGCTGGTTTAGCACAGTAGGCTAAGACAGCTGGCTTGTAATGCAGAACGGGTTCAATTCCAGTTCCAGCCTCCCTGAACAGACGTCAGAATGTGGCGACTAGGGGCTTTTCACGGTAACCATTGAAGCCTACTTGTGACAATAAGTGGTTATTATTATCATTATTATTAACACAGGTGCCCGCCTTTTTTATTAATAAGTCTTATCTTGGCACATGGCAAGGAACAGTAACCTTCTTATAGTAATGATTATTTTAGTAGCTGATTTCTCCAGTATCTCCTTACTTTGTTTCTACTTTTCCTATCCCAAGTCAACATTTTAGTACCCTCTTGGAAGACGGTAAACATTTAGAATTAAACCCAGACATATTCACCACTGTTGTAAAGTGGATGACTTAAACACTTGTATTGATTCAGTGTTTTTATATGGGATAGTTCAAACAATAATCAAATGCAACTTTTCACTTTATTCACCCCCAATATTTACTTGAGCATTTAATCCAATCAGTACTGAGGGGGTGCTGCATTGTCATAAGTTTCTGTGGGAGGTGTGTTAAACTGATGAGGCTTCCTGTTTCAGTAAAATATCGTGTGACGCTACCCTCCAGCCTGCTCCATCATTCAGTAAGATCATGGCTGATCAGATTGTAACCTCAACTCCATATTCCCACATACCAAGAATCTATCTAGCACGGCCTTAAAAATATTCAAAGACTATTGAAAGGCGGTGGAAGTAGAGTTCCAAAGATGCTCTACCCTCTTGAGAAAAAAATTCTCATCTCTGCCTTAACAGGGAAACCTCATGTTTGTAAACATTGACCCCTACTTGTAGCTTCTCCCACACGAAGGAAAAAAAGTAGAGGAGGGAGTTCCCTTTTTGTTACCAGTCCCTGGACCAAACCTCCATTTATATCAGGAAACTGGAATAAACCCCAATAATTTTTAAATTTGTAAACTGAGGTAAGGATATTTTGCTTGAAAACACACTTTATAGTGCAGCACGGTAGCATTTTGGATAGTATAATTGCTTCACAGCTCCAGGGTCCCAGGTTTGTTTCCAGCTTGGGTCACTGTCTGTGCGGAGTCTGAACATCCTCCCCGTGTCTGCGTGGGTTTCCTCCGGGTGCTCCGGTTTCCTCCCACAGGCCAAAGATGTGCAGGTTAGGTGGATTGGCCATGATAAATTGCCCTTAGTGTGCAAAATTGGCCTTCGTGTTGGGTGGGGTTACTGGGTTATGGGGATAGGGTGGAGGTGTGGGGTTGGGTAGGGGTGCTCTTTCCAAGAGCCGGTGCAGACTCGATGGGCCGAATGGCCTCCTTCTGCACTGCAGTGTAAATTCTATAATTCTAGTGGAGCGGCCATGTTAAGAAGAGGCTCCCACCGGTCTGCGATATCCCGGTCTTTTTCAGGGGTTTCCCCCGTTTTTTAAAACCAAATTTCTTTGGCCTTTGGGGCCTGAGGGACAGGCGCAGGGTCCCGGTTTGGAGCCGGTGAGGAGCCCCGCGGGAGTGACCGGTAGGCTGAGGAGCAGGGGGCATACAGCCCGAAGTCAGCGGCGGGGATGGAGCTTGACACGACGCGTGGCCCGAATCCAGGATACGATGCAGAGGGGGAGCAGAGCACATCAGGTGGTTCTCGCTGAAAAGAGATGTTTGAGTCCGTTCCCGGGGGGGGATGAGATTTTCTGATTTTTGGGAAAAAAATTATTTTGTTGTTAAATCTTTTTAAAAAATATTTATTTTAAGATTGAAGAAAGTAGGGGGAAAATAACAAGTCGTTAAAGGATGCCAAAAACAGCTGTGAAGAAGGGAGGAAACGTGGGTTTGTCTTTGCGTGAGAGGACCAGTACAAGTGCTGACAAGATGGCGAATGCTGGACCGCGTGGTCGGGCCGCACTACTTACTGGGGAAAAGATGACCAAACTGATGGCTGTGGAGCTGGTGACCCTCGGGTTAAATCATCAACCAGGTCTCCCTCCCAAAGGGGAAAGCAGCTTATTGTCATTTGAAACTCTGACAACTTTACTAACCTTTTACTAGGGAAAGATGAGGAAGGATTCACTGTCAGATCTGAACCCAAAGGGGACAGTTTTAAATTCATACAAGCTCTTACAAAGTTTGCAGAAAGTGATGTAGACATGTTCTTTATTTTATTTGAAAAGGTAGCTAATCGGAATGAAGTGGCTAAAGCAGGGGTGGGCAAACTACGGGCCGCATGCGGCACGACAAAGTTTTTATGCGGCCCGCCAATGAGGTGCCCGGAATCATAACCGGCATTTTTGAAAAGCCGCCGGGGAAAAGCCGCTGAAGTAAATGCGCTTATTCAATAAGCGCATTTACTTCAGCGGCTTTTCCCCGGCGGCTTTTCAAAAATGCCGGTTATGATTCCGGGCACCTCATTGGCGGGCCGCATAAAAACGTGCGTAGTGGGGTGGATGAGTGGGGCTGTCGCATTGGTCGGTTTAGTTGGGTGTGCGACCAATAGGAGTCCAGGTTACAAACAATAAGCCTTATTATTGTTTGTAACCTGGACTCCTATTGGTCGCACACCCAACTAAACCGACCAATAAGGCAGCCCCACTCATCCACCCCATTACGCGCGTTTTTATCGTTGACTCGGCTAGGCTGTGCTTCTGTCAGTGTTAAGGATCAGCACAAGCAACTTGACACCTGATTTCAACAAACTGGTAAATGACTGCAGTCAGATGTATCATTCTCATTGAGATTGTTCTGTTACTTACTGAGTTACTTTGTTTTTCAAATAAATGTGCTTTTTTTTCTTTAAAGACCTTTTATTTTGGATATTTAAAATATTAATTATTTTACTTAATATACTATGCGGCCCTTTAAAATTGTGAATTTCTGAATGTGGCCCGTGCACGGAAAAGTTTGCCCACCCCTGGGC